>NC_072731.1:212056190-212700099 GCF_026930045.1 Uloborus diversus | reverse complement strand
TTGTAACCTTTTCCGCGTCAGTTTTAATTGAACAGTTATTGTTTGACAAAGAAAATATTTTTTACCGAATGTATTACTGCTCACTGACAAATTCTAAAATCTCGTAGCCTGTTGTAATCACTGAATCGACTAGTAAAAAGCTTATACGACTACATAATAGAAAGAATTTTTTATTATGCAAGGGTTATTCTATATAGATTTTGCTTTTAAGCTTCATATATTGTTTGATAATCTATTTTAAAATGATTTTTAACTTCAGTTTTTAATTAAATGAAATTATTTTGTGTCTTTTTACTTCCTGTAAGTGTTATACAACACTTAGTTATTGATCAACTATTTGGTAACGAAAAATTTTTAAAAATAAAAATAAGAAATTTAAATAAATGAATACTTACAATTAGCTATACATTTACAAACAAATTATGGGAAAATAATAATTATAAATATTCACACATTTTTAACACTCAAAATATCCTACACTAATAATAATATTAAGGAGATCGGTTAAGGGAACTGTTCACATGTGCCTCTAGATGTTGTGTTCACAATTTCTCCATCGTCTACTTTAGAACTAACTCGCAAAAATAAAGAACTTTTAATTTAACAAAAAAAATTTATCATTGTCATAAATTTACTTGAAGGTTCATACAATGGTTCGCAATAGGTTTAGCTTAGCAGTTAGCTTTAAAAATGTTTTCACGCAAAGAATACAGTGATAAAATTTTTCAACACTTGCTAAAACAAAAAAGTTGACACCACAGAAACATAAAATGGCTCACTGCTTTAAATGTTTGTCCAGGAGGTACAACTGGTATTATCCTTAATAAGAATTTTTTTTATTCCCCTACATTTGGAGTGATCTAATTCTTTAACAAAATTTTTAGCTTATTGAAGAATCGCTTTCAGCTTCAGATTCCGCCTTTCGAAAAAAAAAAATATAATTAAGAACTTTGAAGTAATGATATTTGACAGACAAATAATGTACTAGTATTAATCTGAATGCTTCGTTTGAGGGGAGATTTATCTTTTCTTACTACGAAAAGCAAGTCAAATTAGCTTTTCGGAATTTATAAAAGGGTAATAATTAAAGTTCCTCAAAAATCGAAGTCGAGAATATACAATAGCTTCAAATGAAGTTGAAAGATTGCAGGTCTGTTCAGTTGCATGGAAAGAAAATGCCACTTCATAGCTTTAGACAGGTGGCACGGGTTTAACTTTCTGATTATGAAATTAAGAGTGGATTTTTCAATATCAGGATAACTTTATTCTAGCGAAAGCAACTTTGAATAGCACTTGAAAGATTATCTCTGCTGGTTGAAGATTTATTAAAAAAGAAACTTTCCTTGTTATAAAAGTTCTCTACGAAACCAAAACATGCGTCTGAAATTTTTATATTTCTAGTTTATTCTATAATGCTTTACTTTCTGCGAACATAGAGTCGCAATACTTTAAAATGAATAACTTGCATAAGTGTAACATTGATTTTTCTTTCAACTATATAGTGAATTAAAAACTGAAATGCAATAACCAGCTGTTTAAAAACTACAATGGAGCCTTTAGAAGATTAAGTGTTTTGAAAATGAATGCTTTGTTTATTTAGGGTACTTATTTAAATCACGTTTTAGCAAATAAGTTGAGCTATTTTAATACAACTAAATCAGGCTGTAAATGCTTTGGAAATAAAAATTGCGTGCATTTAATTTAGAAGAAAGATATTGTTGCGTTAAATATAATAAGTTAGAGAAATTAAAGAGCACCTTAGCAACATTGAAAAATTGCCTTGAAAAATACAGTTCTCTCAACAGTTTTCCTATAATTACCAGCTTATAAGAGGCAAAGTTAAGGGATGCAAAAGGTCAAATTAAAAATTAGGAGATAAGCAGTACAAATGGTAGGTGAACCTCTCCTGTCTCTTGGGGCAAGAGATAGTACTAGTAGCCCTGGTAGGTGCTGCTATTCATCATGATTTAGAAAAACATTTCAATGGAAGCCTAATTAGGACCTTATCTTTAAATGCGTTTTACTAAAAACTTGAAAATGTTCGCTTACATCCCTTTTCTTCTCACTGTCTCATATTCCTCATATGTGCTTGCAACTACGAAGAGTTCTTTCGTGGTTAAATGATGAAAATAAATCATTAAAAAATGATATTCATAAAATAAAACAGAAAAAGTGTATATCTAATTGAAAATTGAGTTTTCTCGTTCAAAAGTGTAAGAAAATGATTATATCGTCACCTCAGAACAACAGTAAAATATCTAAGTGTTATTTCTGGGGAGATTTTTTCGCTAGAATACTTAGTTAGGGGAGGGTGGTCCGAAGCGGGTAGGTCGCCCAAAGCAGGTAGGCCTTAGTATGCCGCCCCTCCCCCCATGTGTGTAAGCGGCGATGCTTACGTATGTCGTGTTTACATGAACACCCCGTGTTTACGTTATTCTGACACCATCCACCTACAAACTACGATAGTCATTTCGTTTGTTTCTCTTTTTTTTAATTTAGGGTTATAATTATTGCTAAAAAAAAGGGAGGGCCCTCGGGCAAAGCGGGTATTGGGTTTAATCAAATATTTATTTATAATTATTTATCAAATATTTATTTATTATATTATTTTCCTGACTCGTGTGCTGACTTAAATTTTCTATTTCAATAGGATAAATATAACTTTAAAAAGTTATTTTTTAGGATGACAACTAATTAGTTTATTAAATCAGTTATTTCTTTATCTTTTATAAACAAATGACTTTAAATTGGATAAGTACAACTTTTTTATATATTTTTTATAACGGCAGGTAGCTAGTCAATTATTTTAATCATTTATAACTTCATATTAGATTGGAATATGTACCAAATCACAATTAGTTAAGCTTACTCGCTTTGGACTCTCTGGCAGGGCAAAGGGGATTTTTCAAATGTTTGTAAAGTTTGATAATAAATAAATATTGGGTTTGAAATAATACAAAAATCACTTTTTATTTTGAAGTTCAAGAACCCTGCTAGGAAATAAACTGAAATTTTTGCGATAAAAATCCAAAAACTACAATTTTCGAGCGTCCTTCGAAAACCAACCCGCTTTGGGCCACCCTCCTCTATGTGATTTTAGGTTCAACTCTTTTACTTCATAACATTTTAAAAGCAATTTTAAGCTTATAAGAATGTAAGGAATTCTTTCTCATTGTTTTACTTTCCAATCTCTATTTATGTATTTCTTTCGAGAAAAGAACCGTGACAACATGAAAATCACAACTGTCACCGAAGCTAAAATTTCAATACGTGAACTAAAAAATAAGAAAACATCACAGTCAAGACCAAGTCCTTTCGTATTTTGCCTCTAGAATTTAGAATAAGTAGTTTTTCTTCCTACTAAAAGCCAAATAATTTGTTTACGTGACAAACTGCAAATAACAGGTTCTTACAACGGAAGATTTAACGCTTCATTCACTTTATTGGAACACGTCAAGAGTATTAAAGGACACTTAGCTTCTTTTTCTGTTCTCCGGCTTTAAAACCCGGAGTATAAAAAAACGGAGAACAGTCATTCATCATATCTGGCAGGAACAATACTCTCGTCTGCGTCACCTAAGAGGCTAAATTTCTCCAAGAAAAGAAATATTTCATGTGGAAAATCATGAAACGCTCATTATTAGATTTTCATTGACGTTTTGTGGTAGTCGAAGCATGGCATATGTATTAAGTTCTCTTTGTCAAGGAATGATGAATTACAGAAATGTTCATATTTTCGCTGCGGTTCATGTTTTTGTCTCTTTCATGGAGGTTATGTATGCCTTTCTACAAGTTGATTCTATTTTTTTTTCTCTTTTATTCTCGTTCAAACCAAAGTTAAAGCAAGAGAAGTTTAAATTACACGGATGCGAAATTTAAAGACTGACAACATGCGGACCGGATCAAACACAATTGTTAAGCACAAACATTTATTGCTTGCTACATATCACAATGGGGTTGCTTCCTTCAGTCAAAAGTACTACTTTTAGTTACTGAAATTGATAGAATGAGTAAAAAAAATAACATAGACCCAGAAAATTCTTTCATTTTCCCAACAATTATTTTTTAATTAATTTTTTTAAATGTCTGATTTTGAAAACAAGGCGTGGTCTTTATGACGTCACAGATGATGCAATTTGGTGCATCTTTCTAACGCGTTTCCACGTTATGATAATCAAGAAGCAAATCAAAAATATTTTGCTCGCTACGCTTGCTATCAACGATATCGTTGCCAAAACACGTGAGTAAAGTTGCGAATTAAATATTTTTCTCCGTGAATGGCAACACTGAATGGCATTTCATCATTTGTGATGTCACACGACAGAAACGTAAACAATGAAAGCGCACCGATTTAAGTAATTTTTTAAAAATATTAAACTTGAACAAATTATTTTAAAAATGTAAGATCCTATATTTTTGAGCATGCTCTTTCAGAAAAAAAAATACTTTTAAAATTTTGAAAACGACCCCATTACATATAGTCGAGTGTTACAAACTACTCTTTTCTACAAACTGCAGCCATTGTTACATACACAAATGAAAAGACAGCTCCGCGCTTGATGCAGCGCAAAGGTTTCTGGGAGGAGAGATGACGTAATTTGTGTGCGCATATATGATAAAAATAAACATTGAATCCTAACACAACATATAAACTCGTACAGGTTTAAAGTAGCGGATGTCACTTGCAGCAAATGTAACAAAAAATATTTCATTTCAGTCTCTACATTTCAAAATCTATTTAAGGGGTGTCGGCATCCTATATACGCGTAATTTTAAATTGCTAAACTTAATTTGTCTTTTTCTTTGGACGTTTTAATGATAGAAATTTACATTTTCATTGTTTTCAAGAAATGTCTTGAATCTACTGAAGTAAAATATTAGGCAATTCTGTTTGTTTCATTTTTTTTTTTTTTAAATTTAACCAATATTCACTTTTTAAAACGAAACAAAAAAAAAATTTTTGACCACCAAAAAACAGCTGTTTAGGGAGAAGTGTGAGTTCTAAAGCAAAAATTTCATTTTAGCCTAATTATGAACATATAAATTAAATGCGGTTAAATTTTCAAAGCAATAAGTTCAATAGTCTTCTAGAAAAAGGAGCATGAGTTTTTAAAATTGACGTTTTGAAAAAAATCGTGTTTGAAAGTAAAACTGTACGTATATTTTATACATTCCTGCCGCATTAATATTTAATTTGAGTTAATGTTCTTCCATATTGAAGCATGAATTTGGCTTGAAAGCTGTTGCGTTGAATATTTTAAATATCTAAAGGCAGTTTTTTTTTTTTTTTTTTTTTTTTTTTTTTTTGAGGGGATTAACCCTGTTAAAAGTCATATAAAACACACGAGAATATTTTACTGACTTCTATTAAAGTATGATCATGAGAGGATTTAAAAATGCAGTGAAACCCTACACAGAGAAACAACAAAAAGTTTCATTCAGAACTAAACGAACCTAAAATGAAATAAACAACGCTTAATCGCACAAAACTGGCGGATTACTGCAGACACATGCTTCGTGGTTTTACGAAACCCTTTTTCAATGTAAAATATTGAGCTTTTGGATTTAGAAACATCCAGTAAAAGCAACGAGAATGAATAACAGACAGCTTGAATAGTAAAAAAGCAAATTAACAAAATAAACTAGACAAAATGGAACTCAGAGTCAAAATTTGTTACGTATGATTAACTTCGAGAAAAAACCGTTAAGCAATAAATTCCTCCAGAAATTTCGCAATAATAAATTTCACTGACAGAATGAAACCATTAATTTAAAAATTAGCAATGATTTCATGTTTGAAAAAAAAATGTACCTAATTAATTGTTACCTTCAGCGAAGGAGAGAATAAACATAACACAAAGGAAAAACTTTAGAAAACATTTACTCTTAAAACGCCTTTTAAACCTTTATAAATGACTTATATATAACCATTGATGCGTGGTCATGCACAAATAAATGGATAAGCAATTATAAAAATATGGTATATTGGGGTTAAAAATGATTTAAAATAATCAAAAGTAACAGCCATGATTTGTTCTGTTTTGACTAGAATGACCAAAATATACAAAAACGTATCATACTGTTTAATTTGCCTTAAAGAATCATTACAAGAATAACCCAAGTTCTTTTATTGATTAACGCTTTTCCTAAGAGCTTTATTTCACAAAAATCATAT
This sequence comes from Uloborus diversus, assembly GCF_026930045.1. Lineage (NCBI taxonomy): Eukaryota > Metazoa > Arthropoda > Arachnida > Araneae > Uloboridae > Uloborus > Uloborus diversus. Next base: position 212,693,924 of record NC_072731.1, on the reverse strand, counting down.
CTCAAAAATATTTCGAGAAGAAACTGTGAAGGATTAAATATATAGTCATGAATGGACAATATTATGAAACGGATTTTGCTACTCTTCTTCTGGCGAAATTTAGAGATTTATTTTGTAAAGCAGCGTATTCCCTGGAGAAAGAACACTTTATGTGCTAGAGCTGTTTTTGAAAAGCGATCGGAATTTTGATGACGAAATCTAATCAATCCGTGAAGCCACCGTTAAGAAGAAGTCCACTCCAGTGGACACTGGAATGTCCAGACTTTATCAATAAAAACTTTGAACGTCAACACGTAATGCATTTAACATTATAGGAATATATTTACAAAATATACAGATATACTTAGAACCTATAGCCTTTTACAGATATACTTAGAACCTATATTTATCAGATTCGCCGAAAGAATTAACTTTGTAAAGTAAAACGAATTATGTTAATGATTATGAATTTATTTATAATTTTTTTTCACGGGTAAAAATCAGACATTTTTTATGAAAAATTGATAATGAAAAGGTATTTAGAGTTATTTCTATTGAAAAACTATAAACAATTACTGCTAATGCTGTGGTGTTGGATTTACCAGGAAACCTTTCTTAATGCAAAGTTTACCGAACATATTTTTATCTTTTCGCTCTTTTTTGCATTGAAAAAAGGATTACTTAAACCCGAAATATGTGTCTATTTTTTCCCCCAGAAATTATATTTTGATCTCTAGTTTTCAGTTTATTTATAGTACATCGAAGTTTGTGATAAACATTAATAGTAGCCCATTTTGACAAGTGTTAAGGGTCGACGTTAAAGTATCATGTTTAAGCATTATACGTAACTTGCCAGTGCAATTGAAAAACTACTCATGTACTAAATTCAAACAAAAATGCCGATTAACATTTTGAAAACCATAAAGAAGAATTAAAAGTAAAAACGTTTTTACTTGAAAACAAAATTCTGTAATTAAAATACGGTTCATTCAATGGTATTGAAACACCGATATTTGCTTCGAACAACAAAAATTTTGTATCTCCACTGCTCGCAAAATACTTTCATATTTTTGTGCCTCAAATTTATAAAAGTTAGGGTTAAAACAGTTCCCTTCTCGTTCAGGAATGCTTTAGTGATACACACATTTTTCTCCTCTTAATTTATCAAACTTTATTTCCTTTCACTCGAATATTTAAAGCAACTTTTGCCCACACCCTAAGGTTGTCTTTTTATTTAGCATGCGTAGAAAACTTTAAAGCAGGGTTCCCGATAGAGCGCAAGACTGCGAGAATCGCGCACTTTTAAAAGAAATCTCGTTCGAAAAATATTTCGATGCGCAACACTCTAACGCAATTTTGTTATGTCTGTTAAATTGAATAATGAGATTTTGTAAAAAAAATCTCTCACAATTTTAAAAATCTCGCTCTAATTTCCACAGCGGGAGATATTTTCTCACTCATATATTTTTTTTTCTCTAATGGGAATCCTGCTTTAAAGTACACTTACTAATCTTTGTTACTGAAAATGTTACTTATATATATGAGGCAGTGAGAAGCAAAAGCATGTATGTTGACATTTTCAAGTTTTGAGTAAAATGTGTTTAAAGATAAAGTCTTAGGTAGGCTTTAATTGATTTTTTTTCAAATAATGCTGTACAGCAGCACTTACCAGGGCAGGGCTACTAGTACTATCTCTTGCCCCAAGACAGAGGAGAGGTTCCAGTACCATCTGTACTGGTTATCTCCAAATTTTTAACTTTTCCACTCCTTTTTTTCATGCCCAATATTTTGATGTCCTAAGAAGTTTTATTTTTCTTAAATTATCTCCAGACTTTAGTATGCATGACTTATGGCTACCCAATGAAATCTAAAACCTACATAGAACCATTACTCTTAAGTTATTATCGCTATCACTTATTTGGACAATGCATAGACTTTAAAAAGCAACTTTTAAACTTTAAAACTGGAGTCTTAGAACATTTTCGCATCTGAAATGTTTTTCATAACTTAATGTACGCTAAATGTAAAAAAGACTCATCAATGGATTTACGAGGGAAAACTTGTTTGAAAGTATCTTTTTGGTCATTTTTTTTCCTTTAGATAAAATTACAGTGTACCAAAGAAACTATTTGATGAATTTGAGCAGAAATATATTTTTTGCAAAAAGCCCTTGCGCTATGCAAACAACACACAGTTGTTCAAGTAAATTTAACTAAACAGACGTTAAAAAATATATTTGAAACGTTTCAGATTGCATATAAATTTAATTTAGAATATATTTTACGATAGCTAACAAACACTGGAACTTTTTGAAAATATTTTACTGAATTTATTTTTAATTTTCAGAGACATTATTCGCAGATCATGCTGTTGTTCAAAAATATAAGAATTTCATGTTTTATGAAAACTTTGCAATTCTACTTTCATTTTAGAAAAAGTGACTAGATAAAATATAACAATGTTATTAAAACTACTTAAATAAATAAACGGAGACATAACAGCAGATTGATTTCACCGCATACTATAAGCTGTGATCTCAAATCCCCTCCATTAAGTATTCCACGAACAAAGTAAAGTCTTTTCTTCCTGACATTACACAGAAGCACCTTTTTCTTTTGCATATCGTTAGAAGGAAAGAAAAATGAATAATTCTGAAATCGCTCCAAAAAGTTTTTTTTTTCTTCTTACACAGAAATTTCTATAGCTATTTTATATGCACATCTCGTTCCGCTGGCCTCGCTAATAATATGAGAAATGGAGGAAAATTGTATTATTCTAATGATGAACTGCATTTGTTTGCATGCACGATCGCATTCCTCTTCCCAAAATTTGCTTTTATCAAGATTGATGTTGCAAATATGACATCAACTTTCCCAATTAAATTGAATTTAAGCATTCTGGTAAAACAGGAACAGTTACTCGGACTGAGCATCTTGAAAGTTTTTGTTTAGAACTCCATATTGTCGAAACTTGGATTGAATTAACCTTTATGGTTTTTTTTATTGAGTTTAACAATTTTGTTCGATTTTTATATTTTCTGGGGGTCCTCCACAAATGACGCCACGTTTTGAGGGGTGGGGGAAGTTGTGACAGTTTGTGAGAAGAGGGAGGAAATGGGGTAACAAGAAATGTGCGATCAAGCATTCTTTATGAAAATATGCTTATGAAAACAGCATGGCATGTGAAAAGGGAAAGAGACGAAAATGAAGTGTGACGCTTTGTGACAATGAGGAGGAGGTGGTCAAATTTTTTAATAAAATATGAAAAATGCTTTTAGATTCTAAAGATTACTTCTATAACCTTATATTGCACTAAAAAGTATACCTTGGCACGACCTTGAGGGTCATGGATTTAGACAAAATCCTAGATATAGGTCAATGGTATGAGCCGAGGATAAGCGGTTTGACTGCATTAGCCTTAGTTCGGTTGCAACTGGGGTCCAAAATTGATAATGAACCGAGAATTGCAATGGAATTCCTTTAAAATTACTATTTAAACCCCTTTTTCTGCTATTATTCTAAAGTATGAGCAATTTCCATGCACTTACCTTTGAATTATTTACGTTGAATACTAATTTTTAATAAGTGGTACTTAAATTTAAATTGGACACTACTTTAAATTTCAATAACTTGAATGTCATAATAACATAATTACACGATATTTATAGTTTGCAAATGAAAAAACTTACTTTATCTGAATATTTATCGTCTGTTATCAAAGATATTCCGCAATAATAAGCAAAAAGTAGGATAAGAGAAAAAGTTCTAATTTATTGCACATTGCACACTCATTGTACTAACAAAAAATGCCAATTGTGATGGGACATCGAACATAGTGTCAAAGTCTGAAATTCCAATGGAAATGCCATTGCATTTCTGGGCCAAACTAGCAAATTTAGAACCTCGTGGCAACCAAACCAGGACCTATGCAGTCAAACCGCTTTACCTGGACTCATATCTAGTAGGAATGAACTTATATCTAGAATTTTGTGCAAATCTGTGACCCTTAAGGTCGTGCCGTTTGGTCGTAAGCATATGATTTCTTGATTGTAACACCCAACCAAAAATGGAAGTTGATCTCAATATATGTATATTTATGTTAATTCTAATGCATCCAATAAAATTAAAATTAAAAGTTTGAGAGAAGAAATATAGGTGGTGTAATAAAAGCTATTCGTACAGAGCTGTATACCGCCTATTTCTTCTCACAAACTTTTAACTTCAATTTTATTGGCTGCTTTAGAATTAACATAAACATACATAGATTGAGATCAACTTCCATTTTCGCGTGTTGCAATCAAGAAATCATATACTTAGTTTATTTCATACTTTTTAGCGCGATCCAAGCTTATAGAAATAGTCTTTAGAATTTTTAAAAAAATAATATTTTATTTCAAAGTTTTAGGCTTTAAAATTTATTTGAGGTGGAAATTTTTGAAAGTTGAAGCATGTTTTCTTATTACTTATCCTTATTAAAATTATTTTAAAAAAGCGGTATGGACTTTCATTTTAATATAAATGCATTGCGTATGAAGAAAGAATAACTTTTTTTTTCATTAATCTTTTTTCAATACTGCTGTTTTGTACGCACGAATTTAAAAGCAATTTTGTTTAAATGTAGTGAAAAAAAAATTTTTAAAGCACCCACATATACTCGTACATGATAGCTTAAGTCCAGCTTTGAAATTGATTTGTTTAATTTATTGACAGTTCAGTTATTCATTGTTTATGACACCAATTAAAAGGCGAAAGTATTTCAAATTTATAATTACTATTATTTTTCTTTGTTTCTGGAAGCAATTAAAACCGGAATCAAAATGCAGGATTATGACCGATAATGTAAGCTAACAAATAGTCTTTAAGTTAAAAAGCAGTTGGACATCACTTACGAACAGCCCCCTAGTTGATTTTGAGCTCGGAAATTCACCATCATTATCGTAAAAATCTCACCCTATACTTCCGATTTCTTTGTTGAAAGAATTTAATCGAAGGCATTCATTTCAAATAATTATTATTAGCAATACGCTTTAGGGGTAGAAACATGATACAAGATTTCTTAAACGGAGCAGCATCAAACATGAACTCCAAGCAGCCCTAAAACACAGGGTGATCAGAAAATGTGTCGCGAAATTTTGAATAAGGTTAGAGAGGACGATAACAAGCATTAAGGGTCATTCCATAGAAATGTCAACCTCAACCTCAGAATTTTTTTTTCAACAAAGCCCTATTTGTGACTTATCATTTCATTTAGCATACTTTCTAGCACATTAACCCAGTAACAGTTTGCAAAAATTTCATTCGGTATTTTTCTTCTGGCTCTAAACGTGCGAGGTTGTAGAAAAGGCTTAAAATACGCTAAAAACGTGCGTCTAAGTTTTCTTATGTAACGTAAAAGTTTTTGCGAATTTTTAAAAGAACTATTTTTATTCTAAAAGATTAGATGTTGGCCCAATAAAATTGACTGTTCTTTTTGCATACATTGTAAGATAAGTATTTTAATTAGTTTGGTTATTTCACTGAAAATATTTACGTTACGTTAGTCACGAAAATGAACTATTTTCTGCATAAAAACTAAACCAGATGATTGAACCAAACATCACTTTTTATTTTCTTACATCTACGTCATATCTACTTAAAAAGTGCAAAATATTTATTTTTGTATCAGTAGATATAAAATAATTAGTGTGACTAACGTAACATTTGAGATGTGACTAACGTAACAGTTTACATGTGACTAACGTAACATTTTAAAAATGACTGCTAATATTTAAAACTTATTTAATTTAATGTACATTTTCATGAACAATTTTGAATAAGTAGGCATTCTATATTGATAAAAAATATAAAGGGATAAAAATACCAGTAATATTACATTGTAGACCTTCTGTCTATTTAGAAAAATACTTTTTTAAAGGTCTTTAAAAATATACTTTCAATTTAAAGAATTATTATTAAAAAAAAAAAGGGTGAGTAAAGCAAAATGAGTACTCTGCTGAATGTGCTTGCATTCAACACAAGAATCCAAGCTAAATAATTAAGAAAATAGAAAGACAGTTTTAACAAAGAAGAACGTCTATTTTTTAGAAAATACATCTCCACCTATTATTAAAATGAAGTAATGGCAGCTCGTTGGAAAACATTTGAAGATGTTACATGATACAGTGAGAATAAGCACTGCTGCCATATATTTCAGAAAATGCAAGAATGATCATTTAGAAATTTAAACATTTGCGGTGATATCCGGAATTAAAATTCATTCTTCAAAAATGTTTGAATATATTTTTTTCAATGTTACATTTTGATTCAGGATGCACAACACTATTCGTTCGATAAATCAGTAAACCTTAAAAAATAACATGCCATTGAAAAGTACTAGGAGTTTCTTATGACGATAACTAGTATATCTGCAGAATACTAGAATTCGGCGAAACTATCAACTTGAATAAAGTTAATTTTTTAAAAGAGATATATATATAAGATTTAATTAGCCCAAAATAATGTTATTCAGTTTGTAAAAGCAGTTTTTATTTATTTATTTTTTTTTTCGCACATTCAAATTGAGTTAATTGAACTGAATCCTTCCATTCAATTTTTTACACTATTGTAGAAAAAAAGTAAAGAAAGAACCAAATGCAACGCAAAGGAGGTTCCTAAAAAGCGTAAAAGTAATATAAGAGCAAAAGATTAATTACAAAAAGGTTTTTATATGCATTCATTGCTTGTTATCCGATGGTTACGTTAGTCACGTTACGTTAGTCACACACAGTTTTTCGTAAACGCACCATTAAGGGCCAAAAAAGTTTTATGTGTAATAAATCTGTAGTATATTTTTAAAAATAGACTGTTTACCTCATACAAATATATCGGCCAATGTTAAATGCCTGCGTAACTTTCAGAAAAATTTGCTTCGTAACATAAGCATTGTTTCTCAGGGTTGCAAAAATGTTACGTTAGTCACGATGCCTTTTTTGGCAAAACAATACCTACCAGCGCTTTTTTTGCTTCAAATTCTTGGTAGAAATAAAAAATAGTCACTTTGTACATTTTAAATCTGCATATTAAATCAAAAGACATTTATTTTTACTCCCGGTGTAAGTAAAAAGAGTAAGAAAATCAGCTGCGAATGTTACGTTAGTCACTATGGAATGACCCGTATTTGTAAAACTAATCAAATGAATTTTATTTTGTTATAAAAGAGAAGTACTTTCAATATTTTGGTTATGAGAAAATAACGACAATGCATCTAGATTGACCACCATTTTGGTTTTTCTTAAACCACGTGGTGATTGTATCTTGGGGCAGTCAATCATATTGAACATAAGGACACGGTCCAAGGTACAACATATACATGGTTTTTTTAATAATTAAGATACTTTTAGGAACATGGAACAATGTTCTAATCTTATGTAGTCTTTTAAACACATTTAATATTAGATAATAATTCATTAATTCATTATTCATGATTTAATTCATTACCATGAAAAAATTTAAGTTTCATGAAAAGTTGGATCAGAAAAAAGTTGTAATATTATCGTATATTAAAAATGATTTTTTTACCCCATTGGGATTCAAACTCACGGCCATCGCATCTTTAGCATAACGCTCTACCCAGCTGAGCCAATGAGTGTCCATTTCGAGATGCTAAGCATCGACGCATTGTGTTGTAAAAAGCATAATAAATCTGTTTCTTCGACAAAACAACCAAAATATGAATTCTCTCTTTTTTTCCGTCGAAAGCCGTAATTATTTAACATACTCAATGATATGCCAATGATATTTGAGGCGATTTTGTCTGTAAAATTGTAAGTATCACCAAAAGTTATTTATAATAATTATCAATATCAGTTTTTATAATAACAACAATAATAATAGCATTATTATTATTATTATTATTATTATTATTATTATAAGTGTTGTTGATGTTGTTGTTATGGTTGTTGTTTTTGCATAGTGCATTGGTGATGACATCGTTACTTAATTTAGCAAAATTTTTAATCAACGTATTTCTTAAAATTAAATGCAAAATGTCTGTTCCTAAAATATTATTCAGCTGTTGAGCCAGTTAGGCAACTTGATAAAACATCAAAGTTTCAAATTTTTGACTGAACTTAGAAATTTTTTGCCGTTCATCAATGAGGAAATTTATCAGAAACATTTGAGCGTGTATTTAAAGACAAGAAAGAGATGTGTAGTTTTTACGACTTAAAATAGACGAATTATATGAGTCGTGTAATTAAATTTTGAAGTTAAAAACCGTTTTTGGCCAAGCTAACATTTTATAATTAAACACCTTCCAAAAAATTCCAACTACTAACAATGAAATCTTAAAAGGCATTTATTTAAATACGAAAAATTTCTGCTTGGGAGAATTAATTAAACTGTTTCATTGAATGCAAGAATGCATTTTTCTATTGAAACATTTAATTAAAGCAAGTAAATAAATTGTTGGGCGGAATACACTGATAAAAGATTTATGCAAGCATAACAAGCCAATCTGTTACAGCTTATGACAAACAGGATTAAATGAAAATGAGAAATCCATTCTGTGAAAGTTAAATTGTGCAATTATCTCGTAAGAAATATTTAAGATTTAAATTGTATCACTACCCTTTTAATGATTATAGTTCTTTGAAGTAGGTTTAAACTATAAGAAACAGTTTTACTTATCAATTTTCGCAGTTATTATAATTTATTTAAGCGTGACTTTCAAAGAAAACTTAAAATGGAATTTTTTCCTTGCTTCATGTGTAAATGAATTCGAAATTCAAATAAAAAGGCACAAGTAACGTTTAGAAAAAGCAGTATGATTTTTTTTTGTCTTGTATCGTTTTATAAGTTTGACTTCTTTTGCACAAAAAGAAATATAATTTGTATTTTTAAAGTAGGAGAAGAGTGGATACAGTGAGACGCAAAAATTCAATCACATTTTTTATTATATAAAAAAACATTGAAATCAATTTCTTTTAAATTCTATAATATGTGTTACTGTTATACTTATTATAAAAGTTGATTTAAAAAAATTTACCAATTCACACAAAAGAAAAAGAAAATAAAAACGAAATGCAATTTTGCTTCATTGTTCCCCACACAGTACGGGAACAGTAAGACACAGTAAGTGGGAACAGTAAGATACAGTAAGTGAGAACAGTAAGACACAGTAAGTGGGAACAGTAAGACACACATTTTTCGAGCTAGCGAACATTGAACGCATCAAGATTGCCCTGAAATCATAGGGATGCTTGTTGCCGTTTGGTTTTAACCTGGGTTATGGGCTGGATCAAGTCCCATTTCAACCAAAAAAAAAAAATGTCAGAATCGGGTTTTCCATTTAGGGGCTACGATCGACTTGAAAACATAGAGATGCTTGTTGCCGTTTGGTTTTAACCTGGGTTATGGGCTGGGTCAAGTCACATTTCAAACAAAAAAATGTCAGAATCGGGTTTTCCATTTAGGGGCTACGAAGCAAATGATGAAATTAGCGGGTCTCATATGACCCGAGGGCCGTAGATTGTGCAAACCAAGATAAAAACACTCTCAATAAAGTACCTCAAACAAAGAAAAAACATCAAAACTGGTTCATCCATTAGGTACATTGGTTAAAATAAAATAAAATGAAATAGGGGATACGATGCCAAACACACACAAACACGTCGCATTTATAATCAAATTCCTTTTTGCGTCGGAGTTAAAAACTAAGGTTATATAGATTAAATATGAAATCAAAATAAATACGCCGTATAATTTATATAAAATATAGCAAATACATCCATGTTATTTCGATATAATGGCCATAACTCCGTTCAACACCCTTATTGTGTTGGCGCAGGTTTTTCAATCTGATCTTGTTACTATTTTCGTCAACAGTTTAGTTGCAATTCAATTCAATTCAACACATAATTTTTCCACTTCTTATATAAAAGTATTACGGGAACATTGGAACACGAACTCATGCTGTCTCACTGTTCCCTCATTGCATAAACTAAGTAAGCGCCATTTTCATACAAAAAAAAATCATTTTACTGCTAAATTAAACGTTAAATAATAGGCTAATAAAAGATTAATAATACCAGTTTTTAAAGTATATCAAACAAGGCAAGAAATGATATGACAAGCCATACCAAAAATTTACGTCAATTTGGTTAAATTAAGGTGACGTAATTACTTTTCTCACCTTAGATCTGAACGCAAACTTCTTTCTGAAATAGAATTCACAGCATGTTGATTTGACTTTATAAAAGTGTTGTCAGTCTGGAAATAGCTAAACAGAAAAAAATAGCTGCTGTCTGGTGTCACTGTACCCACTCTTCCACTAAATGCTTGCTACTTTTATTGTTATTTGCACTAGCTGCGGCCACCAGCGTTGCTGGGCTACCTTAAAAATGAAAGAGATGTCATGTTTAACACTCTTGTCTAAATAAAAGAGGAAAAACTGTTAAATTAAGCTTAATTAATATCCATGCTAATTTGAGTCTTACAAAGATGAGGCCAGGCAGAATGAGTTCCTCGTAAAATAAGGGTTCTTCCCTCCCAGTGGTTCTCAAGGAGTCTGCATATTGGAAATCCCCTGACTGAAGCCAGGTTTTAGGCTTTGACAGAATTAAGTCTAAATACTTCGTCATCCTACTGACTGTGATCTATAAGTGTCTGTTAAATTGCTCTTGTAATTTTATCCATAAACAAAAAGCATTTGGATTTTATCATTAAAATTTGTTTCGCTTCCAAGACAATGTTATTACTCGTTGGTCTTTCCCAATTTCCTAACTTTTTACATGAAAGCTTCGGTTATTATGCGCTGTAGGTATGGTAAAAAAATCCAAAACTTACTGACCGTTTCAGTGGAACGTTTCGGGATCTCACAGGTTTTCATCTATTTCCCCTAAAAATAAAATATCTTTGCAAAAACGTTTCCTGAATTGCTACAAGTTGCACAAATGCAGACTTTTCACTTTCACAAAAAGTGTTTTTAGCTGACAGTTTAAAGATTGACTGATCCTGTTTATTAAGTGAATCGGCTTTAGTTCGATTCGTCCAGATTGACTAAGCTCCTAATGAGTGCGAATAAGTTTCTGGATAGCTGCAGCAAGGCTGGAATTGCAGGCAATTGGTATGCTTGGTTCTTGTTTGCAATTCTCTCTTAGCTTTGGCCATGGCAGCTTTATTGCTTCTGAAGCTTCCTTGGTAAATCTAGAAGGTTCTAATCAATTACATTAAATCTACCTAGTTTTTCTAAAAGGTTCCTGAGACATGACTGACTTGAGTAGGAGAGATTTCCCAATTCTTCAGAAAGTTTTAAGGATAATTTCAGAAAAATTACTGACTTTTAGTGGAATACATTCCCGATTTTTGCAAGATATGCTACTGGTAGAAATTGGGCACATAAGCTGCCAGTTATTTTCCAGGAACGTTTCTGAATCGTTTTTACAGTGTTTGATAACAGAAATTTGTTTCAACTACAAAAGGGTCTGAAGTTTTTTTTTACACAGTATCATGCTTAGTTCACCATGTTGTCACCAATGGTGCGTGAGCAAACGCATGTAGCATAATAAGCTTTTAAGAATGATGTTTTTCAAACATTTTACGTATAATAAATACTTCAGAATGACACGAAGCATACAGGGAAATGCATGCTATTAACAGCCTAAAGGACGCAAATAACTATGACAGTGCGATATATCTCTAACAATAACGCATTTAGCCCAAGAAGTTTTAAGAACAAATAATGCGAAAATCGAGACTGCTAATTTATTGCAACTATGTTCCCTATAAAGTAATGTGACTACAGAGACTCTTAGACGACTTCCGTAATTTAAGAGTTTCACTCGCCTCTCATATAATATTATCGCCTTTATGGCATTAAAACTATTAAGCCATTCCTTTGTGGACCAATTAGCAAGAGACCTTAGTTCAACCTGTCTTAATAAAATATTAAGCATAAAAAAGGTATTACATATTATATCAATAGTTGTAACATTTCAAGAATCATCGAAATGAAACTCGAAAAAGAAAATGGCAGACTTTCTTAGTTTACGCAGTGACAAATTTTTTTTTTGAAGGTATTGTTATATTTCAAAAGAATAATCAGATGAGACTAAGAAATAAAAGCTCTAAAATAAGTATTTTATCGACCTTACAAATATGCTACTACTTGTGCAAACAAATCTATTGTAAGAAATGCACTAATTGTGAGACATTAAGCACGTAATTGGTTATCTAGTAAACGAACATTCACGAAAACGCTTTCATTGCGAAGATGAATCTGAAAGATCAATTCGTTTACATACTAAATGTGTTAATTTTCTTTTTCGCAATTTACTTGTTACAATTTAAGCAACAGTTTCGGTAGCGTTTTCAAGTGATGATAAAAATAAAGAGATTATTACAATTTCAAATTTGATCCTAATATATATTTCATGTTTAATCAAGAGGAATTTGGAGTTTCATGTCTCGATAATAAGAAATGAAATAACATCTGTGGTCACAAATATTGTGTAAGCGTTGGTGACAGCTTTTGTTTTTCACCTCATGGTAACAATAAAGACTACATAGTAAGAAATTACAGAAACACAAATTATTTCCTTAAAGTATAATATTTTACATGTTAAACAGCATATTGTTTCATTTATCGTCCGAAGCAGTTGATAATAAACAGTTAAGAAACATTTAATTTATATTTGATTCGAAAATTTCCAAGTGCATGTATACTATTGCGTCAAATAAGGGCTACGAATTCCAGTTTAATGTTCATGTCCTTGTTTACATCGGCATTTAATACTTTTCGAATGGTTTACTCCTTCTGTTTCAATTCTTACCGTTTCTTGCCTTCTTATCTATTGTCTGTAAAGCCCTTTCCTTTATTCTTTTCTCTTCATTAGGGTCTGGTGCATTTCGAAGCTTTCGCATCAATGTATTGATAAAGCGAATCCATGTAATCCAGAAATACATGGATGTAAAAACTGTTTCAGTGCCTTTAAAAAATTCAGGTACGCTTTTACGCAGGATATTCATCACCAATTGGGGAAAATAAACCTTGTAAACAAGATTTGTATATTTTAGTGGATGCCAACAAACGTTGGTATGCCTGCCATTGCAGCTGTTGATGTCCTTGTCAAAGAAGCAAGAAAACTAAATGTAGACAGCAATTACAGAACTACTCCTGAAGATTCAAATGTCTTTGGAAGGTATAGTTCAAAAGGAAAAAAATATTAAGAAAGACTCAAAATGCAAAACCATTGCAAACAGAGAAATTACGAAAACCATTACATGACTCAGAACTCTACAACTCTTTTGGACGATGGAAATTCCCATCAACGGTAAAAGATCTTGTCGTTTTTTTTTAAAAATAAATGTGAAATCCATTTTAGTCCAGACTACATTTTGAATGTCCCGTGATTTTAAGGTCCCTGCATCATATTGGGGAATATCACATCAGTAAATAGCTTTATTCCGTAAATATAATTAACGTTGTCGAATGTATATGCCTAATCGGCGCATGAAATTGCTGAAATTAATCGACCATCATAGATACGACACTAGCCAGCCAACATGTTACCAATATTTATTTTCCAGTGCTTCACACCACATAACTCAAATGCGCTGCACAACATTTGATAAAGATAGTTTTGATGGTTTTTCGTAGCATTGATGATTACAATGCTTTTTTTTTCAGAAATCAAATATTTCCACTCTTATATGAGGAAGTAAGAAGCAAAGGGATTTAAGTGGACTTTCTAACGTTTCTTATAAAACGTGTTTAAAGTTCAGATCTTAGGTAGGCTTTAATTAAATTTTTTTTCATCATGCTTTATAGTAGCACTCAACAGAGCTACTAGTAAAATATCTTGTCATAAAACAGAATGGAGGTTCTCCTGTCGTTTGTACTGATGGTCTCTAAACTTTTAATTTTGACACCGACATCCCTTTTGCTTCTCACTGCCTCATATGATAGTTTCAAAAGAAATCAAGACTGTACTGTAAACTTTGCCTCGAATTCATAAACTTTATCCAAACTTCAGAAAAATATTTCAGAAAATACTTTTAACTGACATCGCACTACATAAAAATCTGAAGCACGGAACCATTCAAAATTAAAAACTCCGTCGTCGAAACAAATGCTTCAAAATTTGAAGTTCAAACACTGTGTTGTCTCTCTATACGTATTGATTCTTTTGCGAACATGAAGTAAACATTCCGTAAGAACGGAATTTAATATCGTCAAAGCAATGCAGCATTTTTTCGTAGTTAAATGGTTTTCCTTTTAACAAATAGAGAAAAATAGAAATACTGCTATTATATTCAGAACTGAAGAGGAATTCCTGAATTCTGCGGTAAAACTTTGGGGAAATCAATAACAGTGTACAAAGAAAACACCAAATTTTGGTGAAACTGGAACATTATTACATTGAATTTAACTCACAAATATTACCAATCAAGAGAACTTTCTATTTGAGTACGATGAGCCAACAAAGTGCTCAACATAACAAATAATTTTGTGAAAAAATCCTTCTTCTTATAGAAGAAAATTTTTGCAGTTCTTTATTCAATAATTTGGTTGATTGCTTTGACACATTATTTTCAATCAGTGGCGCACACAAGAATTTTTCAAAGGGAGGGGGGGGGGGGTATTTTCCCAGGATCGAAGGTCCACCATTCCGATATCATACTCTAACACGCCAAAAAATATATTCTTTTGGTTTTATCGATTGTTAGGAAATACGGAATGATTACTGAACATCAGTTAATAAAATAATTTATTAATAATAAATACTTAATTCAAATACCTGAAAGTGGAAGACTGTAGGTATTTATTTTTCTCATAACTGAAAATAAAAACAGCGAAGCAAAATCATCATAATACAACAATTTGTGTTCGTATACAATTCGATTTTACAGGGGAAAAACATGAGAAAATAAATTTTATTTTGTCATTTATTAAATCTGGAATTATTATTTGCCTTACGTGGAACTATTTTTCGCACTACATACAGGTACATAGGATTATCATTAATAAGAAAAAAAAAAAAAACTCAAGGGCGATGGATGGGGTCCGTACCCCCTGGATCTTTCCCTTGTGTGCGCCACTCTTTTCATTTAAAGTAATAAACATTGAAATGTAACTGAAATGTTTGTAAAATAAGCAAAAATAGCATTTTTATTCTAGTTTTAGTGGGTCGTGGGGGAAATTTATGAAACTAATTTCAGATCCTGTTCATTTTGTTTAAGAATGTGCTGGTTTTTTCCAATATCGTAACTATTAGAAAAGTTGAGACTTGAGAATATGGAATGCCTTACTCATACCATTGTTCTGGAATGCTCTGAGACGTTTTGAACATCAGAGTAGAGATATTAGTGCTAATGTCGAATGTTTATGTAACATAATTGAACAATGAATTTCCTTCCCTTTGGAGGAAAATAAAACAAATGCACTTTCTTTCAAGCTCAATCTGTTTAATGAAAGGATTGTTAGGCAGTGTTATACTATTCTCATTTAATATTTGTGGTGTAAGAACCATATCAAACTTTTTCTTACGACAATTAGTAATGCTCTGTTGTACATTTTGTATAAAAATATTTTTTTCAAGTTTACTGTAACTGATATTGCATTATCAGTAAATTTTAGTTTAGTTTTGGAAAAACTATAGTTTATGAATGCGCAATCTTCAATATGTATTTCAGATGACATACGTATAACGGAATGTATATTGTGAAATGTTTAAGTTATCGCGTTTTCTGAAATAACTTCAAGTATCATTTGTATCAAGGGATTGGCATATCCCCTGATACAAATGATACCTGAAGTTACCAGGCATATATTCAGTTAAGAAACAAATCCTGCATAGTGCGTGTACAGAAATCGCTTTCAAGTTTGTAGGATTTAAATTATTGTTCAAAGATAGTAATAAAAAATAGCACGTGGTATTACCTACTGTTTATTATTGTTCACCAAATAATTAAAAAGAAAGTTTTTAAAGCAAAGCAGTCTTATAAAATCAGTTGCTAAACTATAAGAAAATTAGAAGACTAATAGTATTATTCAGAACTGTGTGTGTTTGCTGCTATAATTTTTTCAAAAAATACTGCATATTTAGTAAAACATTTTATTTTCCTAAAGTGATTGAAATATTTTTTTTGTGAATTTGTCTGAAATGCAAGCATTAATTATTGGAATTTTAACTAGTATTAAATTTCTTACTGCAATGAAAGTAAATATCTCCCGAAAAACATTTGAAAAAGGGCTTTAAAACTTCTTATTTTTGCTTAGAAACAAATTTTAGTTAAATGATAAACAATTTTGTTGTATGAGTGGTATACTACACACAATACTTTGTTCTTAGTTCTGGAATACTAAAAAACAAACTAATCTAAATGCTTCAACAAGTTTTTTTAACAGAGTAATATGAAACTTGTGAGCAGTTTTGCTCTCAGATGAAGTCATTTTTCTGCAAAATGACTTTATCAGTCTGTAAAGAATTTCCTTATGGTTGGTCATTACCTCTTTTCCTGTAGTTTCGTTTTTTTCGTCAGTGGCTTCAACTAGACAGCGTTTTCGAAAACTCCGAGGAAGATTCATATTAACTGGGTACCAATCATCAGAAATAATTTTTCGGGTGCCCAATTTTTAATCGAATGATACTATTGTTTCCAGCGAAAGCATTTTTCTACAATATGATTTTTTTACTGCATCAAACAAAATGGAGAAAATTTTAGAGCTTTTGCTCAAAATTTTGAAATTTTGAGGCAAGACTTCTCACAAAAAATGTCATTTGATTCGAAAAATATTTTACATCTGTAATGTCCAACGGTATTGGCAACTTTTGGCAGGTATTACATTTCGCTACGGGAAAAAGATCAAAACGAGGCAACCTAGTTTGCACTCAATAATTTGGTAGCATTGTTAGTAGAACAATACAATAGCTTTAAGTGAATAATTGCTGAATTGTTTGAGCGAAAGCATCAAATTCCTATTATTTTCCTGTTATTAACATAAACATGAATCTATATTCTTACGTTATGACTTAACATGAAATATTTTTTAAACCTTATTTTAAAGGTAAATGAAATTTTATTTCTGTATGGAGAGTTCTGAAACGTATTCGGATTTTTTCGCTGTGTATGGTGCGGTGAATACTGTAGGATTTAAATTATTGTTGCACTAGGACATTAACTAAGGATTTTATTTATTTATTATTATTAAAATTCTGTTTTTGGTTTAAGCAAAATTTTAAATAATCGCTTTTATACTTCAACCATTATGAATGTCTTAAAATTTAACGAGAGATCCTTCATCGGAAGTGATATATGTGACATAAATGACACCTTACTTAAAAATCCTGCCGTAGTTAATCTTTTCTAGGAAAGCGTCACTATACTAATTTACAGAAAATTCTCACCTAATGAAATATCTGCTTGCTCTTAGTGTAAACTTAATCACGCATTTAGACTATTAATTACGGTTGTTGGGGTTGTTTCAAGTATACTTCTTGAAGACGTTGCTTCGTAATGATTTTAAGGTGATGCAAAGGTCCTTTTGAATAAATTTTGGGGTAAAATACGGATGAAAATAGTTCATTGTGTGTTAAATCTCATTGTTGCGAATAGTATATTTATTTCTCGATAAGAATGTATGTGATTTATTTTTGCACAAAAAGTAATTACTCTCTGAATGAAACTCTTCATAATCAATACAAACGATAAGGAGCAAAACAAAAGTACTTTCTCATTATTAAGTGGGTTTTAACGAAGTTTTAATCGTAAATTATTCGTAATTGGAAGAGTTGTAAAAGTAAATTCAAATTAGAATGCTGAAAGTTAAGTAGAGTTTTGTGGAAGGAAGTTAAAAAGAGAGAATAAATATGGATAGTGATCCAAAAATAGCTTTTTGTTTTTTTTTTGAGTAATCTTTATTTATGTACCTTAAAAACGTACAGCATCAAGGTGTACCGTCTAAAGCTTTCTCCATGCAGAATGATTTCCTGATGCTAGTAAGGTTATCAGAATGTGTTTAGTTAACAGTACATCGTCATGTATCTCCCAAAGATTGTGAAAGAATGTTAATTTGATACGGTGTAAGTGGATCAAATTTAAAACCAAACAAAGTTAGAAATCGGTCACTTGCGTGACGATTTTTTTCTTTAACGTCCTATCCTCATACCTATTTTGGGTTATTCTACGAATTTTTATCCCTCACGTGAAAGCTTATACATTTAAATAAAAAGTAATACATTTAAAGGGTAATGAACAAATGCTTCGCTCAAGGAATCACACATGCGGGAATCACAATTACTTAAGCTACAAATTTTGGTCATTACCCTTTCAAATTATTACCTTTTTGTATGAGCTATCAAGTGAAAGACAAAATGTCCGTTTTTACGTGAAATGGCCTTCGTCCTCTGTTGGAAACGAAGTAATTGAAGCATTCTTGCAGTTATGCGAGAAATTGTTAGATTTGGATATTAGCGAGCGTGGTTTGGTGATGCATCTTCTTTACTGTAGATCTGCAGTAGAGATTATATGGATTCTTACGTTTTTTGTATTTTTTTGCGATGAAGAATTTAACTACAGTCGGGCTCACTTAATGGAATAGGCAATTTGCCAGGAAAAATTATTCTTATAAGCGGGATATTCCATTATCCGGGATAAAAATAACACACATCAACGGTGTAGTACATTGGAATTTTATTACGGTAAGCGGGATATTCTATTATCCGATATTCCATTAAGCGGGCTCGACTGTATATTTCTATTTCATTGGTGATTATATCAAGTCAAGCAAGCTTGACTGCGAGGAGATAATTTCTTACGATTAAAGAGCCTCATGCAAGTGATTGAACTAGCATGCTCTCTCTGTATATACCCGTCACAGTGCTTTAACGTGTGTTGGAGATATTAAGAGGATCCGTTTCCTGTAAGAGTGTCGTGTGTGTCTGCAAAGTCCATCAATCCGTTTCCTGTAAGATCGACATTGGTCTCTGTACCTAAAGACTTTATGCTTAACAAGGATTTGACTTAACTGACAAAACGGGAAATCGTTCTGCCAATTACGATATTACGAATTATTACGAATACAGAACAGAATTCTACTGTAATTTATTGATAACGTGATGGACTGTGAGCCTAATAGTAGTAGATACCGTGTCTAACAGATATTTCACATTACGGATAAGAAGGGAAACCATTCTGACAGTTACAGTACAACAGAATTCTACGGTAATTTATTGATAACGTAATGAACTTAGAGCCTAATTGTACTAGATACCGTGTCCAACAGATATTTCACATTACTGATAAGAAGGGAAACCTTTCTGACAGTTACATTAGAGTTTAATTCTAAGGTCCTTTATTGATAACGGGATGGACTATGCGCCTATAATAGTTGCTATGTCTAACAGGCATTTAAATGCATTTAAAGTGCCAACTCTATATTAGCTACCAGTTTGTTAGGCACTCTTGACTTCCTTAAGAGGTTTTTCACCTCCAGCTCAGTCACTTCCTATGCCGGGCTGATGAGTGCTATAAGCACGAAACTGCATTCCTCGCATGGAATGACTGAGCTGGCGGGGTATTTCATGTGTTTCGGCCTTAGCCCTGGCTATAGGGCGGTAACTTGCTGAATATTTGCTTCTATTGTTTCTTTGCTATTGTTTTCGTGACCATTAGATGATAATCACTAGGAAAGATTGGGTGCCATTGCTTCGAGAGTTAGACTTCTTCATTTATTTACTGATAAGACAGCACAAGAAAGATTTACAACACAAAGAGATGAAACAACATCCAAGATACCGCGGGAAATTGAACCATCGACATCCGGCATATGCAGTGAAGTTTCTACCACAAAGGCACTGAGGCCGCATTTGCTCGTTTTAGATCGCCAACGCATATGCAAACTAATACTTTAGTTCAAAGAAAGTGTGGAAAATTGTGTAGAAAAAATCTCTTTTACAACAAAATAAAAAATAAAATTCAGTTTATTAGTTTTACAAACACAAAGACAGAAAATGAAATAAAAATGAAGAAAATATTTAATATGAAGTCATGAAATTTTCTTTCTCTCACAAGATCGTCAATTTTGCTCATTTGATGCTGATTTTTACTATGGCACCATTTAGTGGTGATAGTTATTATTAGAGATTACAAAAACACGACTGCTAAAAATAGATTCTCAGAAATTTGCAGTGTCTCAAGGTACAGCACTCTCCCCTATATCTTGTAAAGTATAACTTTCTACACATGCTGAATATTTATGTGGCTTAGCCTCCCTGTTTAGAATCTCTATTCAATACATTGCGATTTTCGTATATAATATATCTGTTTTACCATTGTTAAACGTAAATATATGCAATTTGGAAATTTAAAATATTAAAATAAGGCAACGAATTTTAACAAGGATTTTTCGAACGAGGAATACATTTTTCCTTTCTTACAAAGTATTGTTGTACGTGCTAAAATATGAATGTCATATTTGCAAGATTAGGTCTCCGTTCCCTTTTCGAGACATACATTTTAAGGTTGTTCTTATTTTATAATTTTACAGCTCTAATCCGGATCCCAAAAGTTTTCAAAAGCGCACAGTTTTCGAGCAGCATTCATAAAGTAAAACAAAGAGAAATGTCTGAATAAATAAAATTCTAATAACTTTTCCTTCTTGGCACTCACAAGAGACTTAACTTCATTACAAAGTTTTTTTGTTTATCGACATGTATAGAATAAAATTTCAATTTTGCATTTCGAATCGAGTTCATTTTCATGTGTTTTCTTTTCGTCTAATATCTTCTGTTTTGTTTGTTACTATGCCCGTAGTAATAATAATAATATTTACTCATAGGTTGGCGTTCATCATTATATTTTTCTTAATAGTCCATTCTTCTTCTTCATGGAGGAATTTGCCTTCTTATTAAATTTTTGATTACTTTTAAACTGGTAGCTAAAATTAACACATCAGCGAGAATCCATAAGCATAGAGAATCAATGTATGGGCTCAACTCGCAAAGTGAAAGTATAAGCTTAACAAAGAAGCTGTAACTTACCACCTCATACCGAGACTGAGGTAGAACTTCAAGCATTTAGCAACAGTCAGGTTAGGATAGCCAAAGACTACCATCGAAATTGGAAATAAAGGGTAATCTAGAAGCATTATATTAAACGAAAAAACCTCGTGCTGAACCTTCCTATACTCGCGCGTATCTGAGAGATACGCGTAGAGGTAACTTTGTATGTTTTATAGATTTACGCCAGCTAGCTCTACGAACCATTTGCTATTCTTTCTGCTCCTTTAGACATAGTACTTTCAGTCATTGTTGGAGCTTTTCTAACATCAACAGCACTCTGTACATCTGCTACTTGTATCTGAGGGGTACGCATGAGTGTGTAATTTAATTTGCTTTTTTTTAATTAGCTTTATTCTCATTTTTATAATATCTCAAGTTTTTTATATTGCAAATGTAAATAGTTCAGTCAAAATACGACAATTTTAATTTCATGCAAATTTTAATAATTCTTCTTTTTACTTTGTTTTTGTGTTTTAATGCAAATTGCTCCTGTGGTTTAAAAGGAGTTTTTCCTTTATTTGCTCTGCATATTAACTCTTGACTGATTGCAACATAATTTGGATGCTTAACCTCTTGAAAAGATATATATATTTTATAATAGTGTATCAGAAAGATACGCGTGATCTTCCATATTAGTGCTCAGGCCGTTCCCGATGGCAGATTGAAATAATTCAAGAAAATAGCTTTTATAACTTAATATTTTTGGCAATCATGTTTCAAAAATACTTATAACAATTGTCGTAATTTTTAAATCTTTATGCATTTAAATGCTTATAATAATATTTATATATTTTGCTTTGGGTCATAATACAATTTTTTTTAAAAATATTTTAAGATTTTTTTTTTTTTTTTTTTTTGACCCTTAAGTGGGAGCAGCAGTATTCATTATACTTCGTCCTACATTTCTTTAAAAAACAGTCAAGGAATAAAAGCGAATTCATTTATGTAAGTTCATAAAATCTTCTAAAAGGTATCTCAAGTTCCTCCAAGAGAGTGGATAAAAGGAATAGAAATAGGTATTTCTCCGGCAATTAACTTAATGCAAGATTCCGTGCCATTCGCATCTCCAGAGCAGTACTCACTTCACAAAAGCACTGAGAGAGCTTCAGATTTAATGATGCCAAAATGCATTTAAATGCGTCCTCTGACAAAAGAGACTAGGAGATGAGCTTAATTATCCTGAAAGAATAAAAGCTTTCGCTTGTGCGTACCATCAGATGTGACAGATGTGCTGATAACGTTTATCTGTTTGATTTCACGAACGTCCATTCAGAAGTAAAAAAGTTGAAAATGGCTTCCTCCCGAAGTATAGCTTGGATTTTAAATTCTTCTTCGACTATTTTTGAAGTGAAACTTTTTATGCGAGGGTTTTGAAATTCTGATCGGCAAACTTTTGTGTGTCGAAAGTGACACATGTTTTTTTTTTTTTTTTTTTTTTTTGTGTCACGAGAAGTCTGACATGTGCTCTTCTCTCTATCTTTCTTTCTCGTTGTCCATGGATGCATGTACTGTAGGGTGGTTCAAAAATACATGTAGAAAAAGTTTCTCCTAGATACCAGGACACCCTTCAATATTTTTAGACTTGTGGATAGCAATATACTGGAAGAATTTTAACTTCCTATTTCAACTGAAAGAGGGTGCTCAACCCCCTCCCCCAAACTTCATTAGTATGGATAGGGGGATTTAAAAAATACATTGAAATGGAAAAAAACAACGCTACATATTGTAATATATACTAGTAATATGCATATACATTGCAATAAAATAATTATTTCCAAAAAAAAACAGCTGGAGAAATTAAATGTTTCTAAATTTCTGACATTTTCTATGCTACGGCTAATGTTAAATTGAGGAGTCATTGAGCAATGTTTTAAAATTTGCGTAAGAAGCTAAAACTTTTACAGTATAATACTATTAGTAAGTCTGAAGAAATTAGGGGGAGTCCTGGACTGTAACTGAAAAAAAAAATTTTTGAACCACCCTAATGTATTGCTGTTGGTTGTCCTCAAAGTATCCTTTGAAACACGCGTGCATAACTTACGTATTTCAAGTATTGTTTAGTGTTCTCGCTGTTTATAATTAATTGTCTTCATTAAAATATAAAATTTTATTTTGAATATGCCCGAAACATTTTGACCGGAACTCGATCCGGGTCCGATGGATTTGAAGCTTTGTGCTCTATGTGCGGCAATATTAGTGCATGTACAAAAACGATATTTTCTCTTCTTAAGAACAAAGAAGATGATGTACAGGAAAACATATAAATATATTTTTATGTAAATAAATAAATGATGAACATAATCTACTCTACTCAAGAGTGATTGATGAATAATAATTGAAATGTTTCCCTTTCATATTCGCTCAAACCCATTTTTGTGAGGTACTTTTTTGTGTGTGTGTGTGTGTGTGTATGTGTGTGTGTGTGTGTGTGTGTGTGTGTGTGTGTGTGTGTGTGTGTGTGCGGTATATGAAAATTTCAATCAGATTGGGATTCTATTGACGAACTTATTTATATTATTTATAAAACGAGTGCGAGATAGTATATTCAAAGGTTGACAGGGACACTACAATGGGAAGTCACTGTGACCTCCCAAAATTTTCCTTATTCGGGTAATTTTGTCTGACAATTTGGCAAAATTATCATCATTTGGTTTATTTTGATTTCGCTTAAAGAATCATAGATATTTCGTAAGTTTTTAGGTTATTTTCTACGTGAGACTTTTTTTTTGCGGTCCCTATCCAAAGCACAAAAATAGGTTTAAATGTAAAAGTTACACTTCTATCATGTCTCTTTAAGACGCACTTTTTTATTTATTTCTTCACATCATCGATTTGAAAAATAGAAATTTTAGAAATTATGAAAAGAGAACAATGGGGTAGTTTCCTTCAGTCAAAAGTAGTACTTTTTGTTAGAATAAGCGAAAAAATAACATGGACCCAGAAAATATTTTCATTTTCCTAACAGTTATTTTTTATTTACTTTTTTAAAATGTCTGATTTTTGAAACAAGGCGTGGTCTTGATGACGTCTTAAATGATGCACTTTGCCGCATCTTTCTATCGTGATTCCACGTTATGATAATCAAGAAGCGAATTAAAATTGCGCTTTACGCTTGCTATCAACAATATCGTGGCCAATTCACGTGAGTAAAGATGGGAATTAAATATTTTGCTCTGTGAATGGCAACACAGAATGGCATTTCATCATTTGTGATGTCATCGGACAGAAGCAGAAACATTGAAAGCGCTCTGATTTAAGTATTTTTTTTAATATTAAACTCAAATAAAATATTTAAAAAACGGTCAGATCCTATGTTTTTAAGCATGCTCTTTCAAAAAAACATACTTTTAACATTTTGGAAACGACTCCATTATATCTTTTCTATAAATTTGAAAATTACTCAAGTTGTATCAATTTTTGAATATTTTTAGGAGAACTTATGTGTTTGAAGGATCTTTATAGCTGATATCGTTTTTAAACACATGTGATGGACAACAAGAAAAATAACAGACATTAATTAAAGTGTTATTTTGTTACATTAAAACGTAAACACATTCTTCCGGACAGCAACGAAGACCTTCTTCAATCTTTAAACATGTTCAGTCAAGAATTTCTTAAAAGCCTCATTCATCACAGCTTAAAGCAAATGTAAATATTTTCCACTAAATATTTATATCCAGTGGAATATAGTGGAATATAGCGTAAATATTTTCCACCTTATCTGGAAAAGACTTAATTTTCAGTTTTATTACTCATTTGAATGAGTTTCAATGCCAATTTGTATTTCGGTTGCCATTTTCAATTCTTTTAAGAGCAAGCTAATGAAAGTTATACGTGTTTTAGTATAGTCTGAAGTTCTTTCTCTTTCATGTCGCTTCTTTTGAAGTTACTTAAAAGTCAAATACTAATTAAAGAACTGAAAAGTTTGAATTTAAATCATAATTTAGTTTATGGCGTTTTAAGTATTGAATAAAATAGTAAATAAATACCGTGTGAATGTAATGTTTACTTCATTTTGGGATGTTGTCAGTGGCATAGCTAGGGAGGGGCGGAGGGGGCGGTCCGCCCCGGGCGGCACTTTTTGGGGGGCAGCAATTTCACACTTTTGATGCGAAAAAAATTAACGCTTTTTTCCCAATAAGGAAATTATACCTTTGGTCTATAACTGGAGGTAAAAAAAAAGAAAAGAAAAGAAAAGAAAAAAAAAAGTCTTCGAATTGTAAGGTTTTGGTACAACTATGATAATTAAATTACTCCTATACAAAACATGTGTTTTTCTTGTGGACATCTCAGCACTATTTTTTGTTTTTTCTCTTCCTTCGTCTGAAACTACAGACTGCGGGACGTGGTAGT
The DNA here is from genome assembly GCF_026930045.1 of Uloborus diversus. NCBI lineage: Eukaryota > Metazoa > Arthropoda > Arachnida > Araneae > Uloboridae > Uloborus > Uloborus diversus. Next base: position 212,668,552 of record NC_072731.1, on the reverse strand, counting down.
GTAAAGTCAAGGGACCATGATTTTTTCCTTTTACTGTTAAGGTTCATTATTGCGAAAGAAACAATACACTTCATAACGTTTCGTTATATGATGAAGCTATCACTTTATTTTAAGAAAGTTCCTTGGCGAAACCACCTTTAAAAAAAATCACTTTTATAAGAGTAAAAGGAGAGAGGTCTCAAATGGTGAGCGATTTCTTGCTTATTTTGAAGATAGCAATATCTGTTTCAACAATTGCTTTGATTGGTCATTGATTACAAAATTTTCACTGACAGAATGAATTTTATGTTCATTTAAAAAAACCACTTATTCGCAACTCGAATAATAATTGCTTATGTTACTGTTTTATATCAGCAAAATCCTTTAAACAAATGACTTAAATGAGTTTCAGTGAGAAACTCATTTAGTCATTCATTTTAAGGAAAGGTTTTTAATCAGTAAAATTTTCTCTAGGCAAAGGCTTTTACATTTTCATCGAAAGTAATGATTTTTGATGCTCAACTTTTTCTTCTCATGAATCACAGTATGGTGAACCGAATGTAAAGGGTCTCTTTATCTTATCGTTCTCAATCAGTGAAAAATAGAAGCATCCAAATTTGGCAATGTAGCAGTACCGGATATAGGGAAGGAAGAGGGGGTGAGTCTTGCTCGTACCCTAGGTGGGAACTTCTGAGTTTGTCAATCTTAAGTGATTTGCTAAAGCACAGATCCAAAAGAAAGTTATAACTCCCCCTGAGAAACCAAATTGACCCGCTGAATTAAGCGTTTCTAAAACTTAAAATTAGGAAAACTTCCCCGACGTATAAGATCTTTCCTATACCGTCACAATGCTTAAAATGTATTTTTAGAACTTGAATTTTGAAAAATTTCCAGAGGAGAGCCACTAATCATCCCATTCTCCTTTAACTTGGTCAAACATAGCCTAAAACAGCGTTTTGTGGGGCTCCATTTTCAATCCTCCCCCTTTTTCGCTGTCTAAAGTTGCCAAAGAAAGCTTTAAAATGTGTTTTAGGCCAGAGAGTTTTGACCCACCAAAAACAGCTTAAAATTGTTTTCTTAAACCCTCAAAAAATGTCAAATTTTTCGGGAAGAGCAACCGAACCTTCCTATCTCTTAACGTCGCCAAGCAGCCCAAAAGTGCACTTTTAGGCCTTGAGTCTCGAAACATTTCCAAAGGATAATGCCCACCAGATCCCTTCCCATCTCATCTTTTAATCTATTAGTGAGTTTTTAAAACTTCAATACCAACAAATTCCTGAGGGCGGTCAAACTCAGACGCTTCTTGTAACGTGATTAAAGATAGTCTAAAATGTGTATTTAGAACATCAACTTCGAACTTGAAAATCCCCAGTTCATCCATTGTCTCCAAAAATAGCTTAAAGTAGGATTTTGAAAGTTAAATTTCAGAAAAATTCTAAGGTAGGGACCCCAAATGTGCACGAAATCACCTAACGTCATCACAGTTGGCTCCAAACTTCGTTTTTTAGAAATTTCTGAGGGAAGACCACAAACCTTTTTTTTTTCTCAGTGATGAAGAGTTGAAAATGAACTAGTTTCAAAAAAGATTTTGGGTGAGAAACCCCCCTCCGAACTCTCTCTCATAACGTTGTTCGCCAAACAACAGCTAAAATCGCGTTATTAGGCCGTCATTTTCAAAAATTTTCAAGGGGAGACGGGAAAACCATTTGACTTCCCAACATTTGGGAACTTATGCCGTCAAAGATAGCCTTTGCGTTTTTGAAGCTTCGGCATCGGAAAATTCCAGAGAGCTCCCAAACGTTCCCTATTCTCTTCTAACGCCATCAAAGATAGATTAAAATTGATTTCAAGTTCGAAAATATTTCGGGAGGAGAGTCCAATCTTTGTTGGAGTTTGGGGAGGCCCTTGCACCACTAAATAGAGCCTGCAGTTACGTGTTTTTCAGTTTAATTGAAAAGTTTTCCGTACAGCGCCCCCGAACCTTCCCCAGTGTCTTCAAGTATTTATAAACAGCCTAAAATTGCTTTTTTTAACATCTTAATTTCGGAAAATTTGCTTGAGAAGTCCAGACCCCCTAACGTCACCAAAGAAAGCATAAAACTGATTTTAATTTTGAAAAAAAAAATTGGATTGAGCTCCAAGCCCCTTTTTTATAAGCTTACTTAAAATTGCTTAAAATTCCGAATTTTGACTTTGGGATATATTTTGTTGGGGATTTTAATTCTTTTTTTTTTCTTCTGCAGGAAAAATACGAAAGAAAAAAGATAAGTTTCTCTTCTTCTTTTTTAAAATCTTATTAAATACTTTTGACTTTTTAATGTATTAACTATTTCCCATCAAAAGGGCGGCAAATTGAGGAACCGCCCCGGGCGGCAGAAAGTGTAGCTACGCCACTGGATGTTGTGCTTGAGATTTGAGCTCGAGTACTTTCGCAAAACTACTATTCGAAAGTATCCCAACCAAGAACGGATACAAGATGGGGGCGATACTTTGAGGGACCTTGGACCGGCAATTTTTTCTGAATTGAAGTCATAAAACGCATGTGTAGGCCGTTTTTGCTGACGTTAATGAAAGAGTTTGAATCTCCCTTCCGAAAATTCTTCAACATTGAAGTTTCAAAAAAGACAATTTTACACTACCTTTGACAATGATGGGAGCCATTATCCCGGCAACTTTTCAAAATTTAAATCTTAAAGTTGCGATTGTAGAAACCCCAGATACTGTTAGTCGAAAGACTGGACCCAGTGACTTATTTCTAGTAATTTTTCGCCAGTAGCAGTTCATAAAATTAGCTGTGTGGTGCAGAAGCCCTCCTGAAGTCGCATTAGAAACATCTTCAAAGGATTGTTTCTATCTGTAAAACCTGTAGTATGTTTCTTCAAACGGAAAAATGTCATAGAAAGAGGGGAAAAGGCCAAAAAAAAGGAAAGCGAGTAAAACTAATCCTCTTATATTAGTTTGATTTAGCATATTAATTTGAAAAAAGTTCAAAGTAACTATTTCTTTTTTAAGTTTGAGACCATTAAAGAAGTGACTCTTTTACAAAAAATGTCATACAGCCGCTAGTACTTGAAAACATAAAAGTCTAAAATATTTGATGAATTTCTTAGAATTACCATAAAATGGTACAACTTTGTGCCAAGGGGGCAAAAATGGGCCACTGTTGCCTTGGTGATGATTTTGCTCTCTAGTGACTTCTTTTTTGAACTTACGAGCTCCAAAAAAAATCCCCAGATAGTGTAACCATTTAGGAAGTTAAAGACGCTTCATCAGAGATTGTCATTGCTTTTCCGTACCTTAAATAACTTAGTTGTTCTTAGTGCATGATTCGACTCACTAAAAGTTTGGAAAGAACTAAAAGTTTCCTTTGGGCAGACCACTTATAGTGTTTTCCATGATCTGATAAATTCAGATTTGCTTTACTAATTTGGCAGTTATGAATTAAGCCGCTTGATGACTTAAAATGTTTCGTAGTTTTCACAAGCTCTCAGCATTTATCGAAAATGGGAATGTTGGGGTACAACAATGGACTACCTACTTTTCACGGTTTTTAGTGACTTGGATCTTTATTTTATTCTCTGTAGGGACGCTTTCGTATTTTGCCATATTTTGCATTATTTATTGTAAATAATGGCAAGAAAAGACAGAAGAAAGCTTGAGGGTGATCCTATTGCCCGTAATCATGGGAGTTTTTGCAGAATGTGCTGACTGAAATCCGGACCAAATATAAACTGAAGTAATTTTTTAAAAAATTATTTATTTTGATGAGATTTGGAATAAGAAATATGATTTCACATTTCAGTTTTCAAAATCTTTGTTGATCTCGTTTAAAACTTGTCAGACCTACGTATTTTCTGAGACTAGGTATAGGCACCTAGCGGTATAATACCTTCTGAGTATAGGTACCTAGCCTTTAGTTGGTGAGATTTTTCTAGTTTTCAAATGTTTCTATGTCAAAAACTTAGCAGATAAAAAAGAACGTTACTACATCTACCTTGTTGAACTTTATTAGTCACTCGAGGCGACAAATGATAATTATACCTTAATTTTTTTTTTAAAAAAAGGTAAATGATGGACTAATAAAATTCTTTATGCAGTTTCAAGCGGAAGACAGCTTGTAGCCTCAGACAACAATAGGCCAGACCAAGTTTTGACTGTTTTCTAGGTTAAAATGAAGTGGCCCATAGTTGTGCGCCATAGGGGTACAACTATGGGCCACGGAGAAAAAATTCCCCTACCTCTTCTTTCCGACTCGGATTTTTTTTTTTTTTTTTTTTTTTTTTTTAACATTTTATTTGAAAGATGAGATGTATAGCTACCATTGCTGAAGTCCTCAAATTTCTAAATGTAAAATATACACGGAATTTTCAGTGAAAACTTTGAAAAGTGGCCCATAGTTGGACCATTTTACGGTACCATTAGAATGAGCAAAATATTTTTTTTTAAGTTTGAGACTTTAATGAATTAGTGACTCCTCTAGAAAAAAAAAAGTCATACAAGCGCCAGTGTTTGTTAACATGAGAGTCTTAACAATATTTGATACCTGAACTTTCTTAAAATTACCTAATTTGTTTCTCAACATGCACTGTCAATTTACTTCCTTTAGATTGATTTTACATAAAGCATTTTTTTCACTATTCATAAATAAAACGCTCAGTATTTTTTGAAAGTATGAAATATTACTGAAATTAATTTCAGGAAACAAAACACGGTAACATAAGTAAAATTTGATGCAGTTAATAAAAAAATAATATGGCGTTTTTTCTTCCTCTAAACATTGTCAGCCAACATGTCTGAACGTTAACAGATAAAAGAACATCTATCGAAATTCGATACGTCTGCAATTTATGACACTTCGATGAATATGTAGACGCATAAACTTAAACAAAAAAGCTTGTTAAAATAGAATTTCTTAAAGCAAAAACAATACGCGTTATATTAAATATTGACTTGAAGAAGTGCGCTAATACTTTTTTCATTCTTGTGATGACATAGCTTGCATAATCTGCCAATACTTCAATTATTTACAGATTTTACGAGGCTGACGACATTGTGAAATATCGATAAAGTTGAAATTCAATCGACTTATCTGAACTGATTTTAAGTATATTTATTTCAGTGCAATTTTCAGCCTAATTGCTTACTTAACAAACGAAACATTTCGAGGTTTTTTCCTTACATGAAGCATTTAAGTCTGACTGCAACTTTTAATGCTCAGTAACATTTTCTTCAAAAAGCCTTTGTTGAAGTGGAGACAGACTTTTTCTTTATTTTCACGCAAAAATCATATTTTTAGCGGAGGAAGTTCTTTTCAAGTGTTGATAGAGTTCTGTACCTCAGAGTCAGAGTGACGTAAGTCCAAAAATTGCGATTTTCGGTATTTAAGTGCATTGTATGTAGAAGCCTACATTTTGGTATTATAAAGAACAACGTGAAACAAATATTTAAGATTGGATTCATTCGGACAAGAAGGTGTGAGGTTGAAAGACACGTAGTTTTTTTGAGCAATCACTGTTGCTTTATGTTTTTTACTTGACCGCAGTTGATGTTTCTGTGATTTTATTTTTCTGTGCCCATAATGCAAACTCCTCTGGTCCACGGGCCTTCCAGGAGCGTGTCCCTCCTCCTGGGCGGTGGCGGTAATGTCCAGTCAACGGGTCTCCGCAAGCATGTCCCTCCTCTTGGGTGGTAGTGTCCATATCCCCAGAAATCAACTTTATCTATACTCGCTCCTCTGGACTTGACACAGTCTTATTCGGACACAAACAGCACACAGCATGCAACATTCAGCACACAAAATCCTGTCTCCAACCACTAGTATTCATTTGAGTTCTGACGTCATGAATTCAAATTATGTTTTTCTTTATCACGAATTGCGATAAAAACATACTCGTTGAGTTTCTTGTTTCTACAGATAACTTTTATCGAAATCATAATTGCGAAAAACATAATTTGAATTCAAGACGTCAAAATTCAAATGAATGCCGGGGGCTGGCTGTGTGCTACATTTTTTTCCCCCTTTAAACAAATAAATTTTCATGATTTTCTTATTTTTGAACAATGATGCAATTTCCTTTGTTATCAACATCTTTTTCTCATCTAGTAAGAAATTTTCATTACGGGTCTATAATGAATCAACCAGTTAAAATTTTCAAGTTCTTGTCACTTATAACGTGCAGTAGCGATCGGAGCGAAGAGAAACCAGATGAAGCAATGCCGGGTGACTATATTCTAACGATAGTCAGTAAAGAAGCCTTATTCTGAAACATAATTATGCAAGACCGCACTACTCAATACGAACTCTGAAAAAAATTAATGAATTTCAGTAAGTTACATCACCCACCAAGCTCTTCTGAAATATGCACCACCATCTTCCTTTATTCAGATTGCTATATTCGAAAAACCATCTCCAGATTTTTTACTCCAAACCAAATGATTTTTATTAATCCGACATGAAAAATTTGTACACTGCATGACAAAAGGTAGTTAATAACGTTGAGTTTAAATCTTTCTCCAAAAAAATTAATATTGATTAAAAAATTTCAGCTGGAAAAAACGAAATTACGTTTTGGTCCCTCCTATATAGTGAGTCCGACTGAAAACTAAATATATCAGTTAAAATTAGATTTGGCTGAAGATTAATTAGATTTTCTTGAAGAATAACAAATTATCATTTTAATATATGATGGCGTTATACAAAAAATCCGTCATTTACATGAATCTCAATACATTAATTGGACAAATCATTGATGCGTGTGGACGGCAAATTCTCAGCAACAAATGCAGTTCTTAAAAGTCACATTCTGTCGCATACTAAATAGATTCCATGTTCAAATTCTTTTATTTAGTTTCCATATTCTTTCTCAAACTGAAATAACTAATAAAAGGAATGATCCAAAATGTTTGTCAGGTAGAATCATCATGTCCCATAACACCTTTTTCAAAAATAAACCCTCTAAAAATAATACAAATGCATTTTCAAATTCTACAATAACATGAAAATAAATAAAGTTAATATTGTTAATCGAGTTATCTAAGCTGATGCCACTTTCCCAAACGTCCGTAACACTACGCACAAATGAGATGAAATCGATAAAACTGAAACAAAAGAAAGCAAAATTCTATTAATGGAATCTTCATTCATGGAAAAAAGATATTGGCCTGAATTAAAGTACCTGAAAAGCTTTTAAATTATTTAAAACGTTTCATTAATTCCTTAAAAAGACCTGAGTGACACATGGTGATGATTTGTTCTCTTCGGAATAATTATCATCTAATTAACTCATTTTGCTTTATTTTCCCGAAAAGTGATGAAGTGTTGGAAATTCGGAAAAGAAGAACGTTTGTTGAGCCTCATTTTTAATTGAATTCTCTCTAATCTGTCTATCTTCTTTAATCGAATTCCCCTTAATCTAGCTTCTTACACAGAGCAGTTTTGATAAAATGGGGTGTATTTACACTATGCTTTCTATATTCAAAGTGACAGCATTTATTTACACAGCTGCTTAAAAGTTTGATAAGCGCACTATTAGCACCTCTTAATTTACCTGTAAATTAGCTCTGATGGACCAGGCTTGCTTTAAAAAGGTAATTAACTTAATAAGTTTCACCCTATTTGAATAATTGAATTACCGAAATCTTCTGCAATAAAAGTAAAAATTCGTGAAGAATAGCTGCGATTTGGTTAGTCGTGTTTTCGTACGGGTTGGGAACGCAGAGGACGCACGTTGGGAACGTACGTTATTGTTCTTAATGAAATGAGAAATTTTGCGATGTTGGGAAGTAAAAACGAGAATTTTTAAATATTTAGAAGTTTTTTTGATGCATTAAATTTGCATCACTTTTATTAAAATAGCTTATTTCGCATCACATTCCTGACGTGGCTCAAAGTTACTCTTAATGGAAGAATAACTCAAATCCAGGGAGACAGTTCATTTTGAATTTATTTCATACTAGGGATACCCGCACAGCTTTGCCCGTAGTTGTTTTAAAAGGTCATTTGGTTCGCCTCTATTTTTACAAATATTGGATGATGATTTTCTCGCCAATTTGCTATATTCATTTGCTTGCTCATGTCACAGTTGCACATTATGATAATTTCGTAATTTAATCGTCCACGTTCTGATAATTTCCTCGGTAAAATTTTCTTAAAATTGGAATAGAAAAAGAACAAAATCGAATTTTCAAAAAATCGCTTTGATGTGCACACCTCCATGCAACAAACTAAGTTTGTGCCAAATTTCATGAAAATTGGCCGAACGGTCTAGGCGCTATGCGCGTTATTGAGATCCAGGCAGAGAGACTTTCAGCTTCATTATTAGTAAAGATTTGGATAAATGTACAGTACCTTAAGGAGTGTGATTAAAGTGAAAATCCAACGCAAACAAAGTACAAATTCTCGAGAAAATACAGCATATAGCTAGTTCAAGGCTGCAATGGAGCCTCTTCATCAGTGCAATATACGCCCCCCACAACCAGAAAACCCTGAGAGAATTAAATGTCAATCACGTGGACACGGGTATTTATACCAAGTGGAGTTTTTCTTCCTTTTTCTATGAATAAACGTAGTAAAACTAATTAAATATGTAAGGGTTGTTTAAAATAGAGAAAATGTTGATCAAAGTTATCTTGAGTGACGGTAAGAATACAACACCACCATAGAAGATGATAAAACATGCTAACGGTTTTTCCTTTTTCTTTCTCAAAAGCACTTCTATAACGCTATTTTGCCTTTCATTTACAGTTAAAAGAACGACACTGTAAGAAAGGAGTACGAAGGTTTCAAAACGACGAAAACTTTCATAACGTGTGACAGTTTCATTTAAGCCTGCTTTAATGAGCGAAAAATAAAACGAAAGGAAAAATAATACTCGTATATGCTGTCATATATTTCTCAAAATGATCTTTATTAGCAGTTCTACATCAGAGACATTTTTTTTTGATCCATTGGGTTTTTGTCCTTCTTTTATTAAATCGTTATACATTTATGATGTTGAATACCGAACATGCAGATCCCACTAAAAAAAAATCGATTTCAATAAAGAAATTTTCAATTAGTTATCGTCTTAATCAGTGGTGCTCAACCTGCGGTCCGCGGTCCACATCCGGCCGGCGAATCTGATTCGTGGGGTCCGTTGTTACAAATAAAAAAGCACGGTTACTGACAATTTCCTAAATTTAGAGCTAAATATTTAGTAATTGATTTTTGAAAAACATATAATTGTTAAATTAAGCATTAAAATAATGATAACAACAATTTTATTGATTCGTATTTTCTTACCTGTTCAATATTTTTCCTATATTATTTAGAAAATAATGAAATATTTTGAAATTTTATGTATTGCGAAATGATTTTGATATGAAGTGCGTCCATTGGGCAGAAAAGGTTGGGCACCACTGCTCTTAATGATTCTCGAGAAAAGTGAGGCCTTAGTTCATATAAACTGCTAACCAGTGACGAAATTTTTGGACTTGCCAGCACAGCACATGTCACGGCGAAGTTATAGAAACGTCTCAAAGGTCACAATCACAAAGTGACAGAAATGTGTTGTTTCACAGGATCACTGTGACGCATTTGAGACATATTTCATGGAACTTCACTGCGACGTCGCTGCAACAGTTGTTTTGTGACCGATCACTTTTTATCAATGCAATGACATCCCTAAAATGTCCTTTTGTTACGTTCTTATGAACATTCGTAAGTTGCTGTTAGTTCACACAAATCGCTAATCAATGACGAAATTTTTAAAACTTACCAGGATAACACACATTGTCGCGGCAAAGTTGCAGATCGTCACAATGGTCACATTCGCAAAGTGACAGAACCTCTCACATGGTCATGCTATGACGCATTTGTGACATGTTTTATGTGAAGTCGCTGCAACAATTATTTTGTGCCCGGTCACTATGTAACAATATGAAACGTTTCTGAAACGTCATTTTGTGACCATGAACTGACAATGGTAAGTTGCAGTGATAGTTTGAATTTTCATGGACGTTTCGTGACCGTCACGTGATGGAGACTCTTATGTGAACGTCACGAAACTTTCACATAAGAGTCACACTCTGGACGTGGTGAGTAGGATAGTTTATATTCTTGTTATTGATAAAGTGAACGATAAACATTTATTTTTTTGCTCAAAAACGAGTGAGGTACTTGATACTTCAGACAGAAATTTGCTTCTTTCCCCTTTTAAGAGCTTGCACTACTATTTACATCATGGCTTCCATCCAGTTGAAATAACGTTTTATGAGCAAATTTATCTTTTTTACAAATTTTTTTTTCTTAAATCATTTCAAATTGGGTCATCGTTTAGTGTCACTGAAGCTTTCAATAGAACGTTTATTGCTTTTCTGAAGCATTAATTAGCTCTGTACTCTTGTTGAATAAAACAAATATTACTTAAATTTCTTATTTAAAAAGCAAGCGAGCCTTGCAACAATTTTTGAACCAAAGCTTGGAAACGAGTTATGATTTACAAATTAAAAACTTTTTTCACAACAACCCTTATTCATCAAAAATTTCCGAAATGTGTTGCTCCAAATTGCCTTTAAAATAATTTTGCATGTTCTATAATTTTCGTTCACATGACAACTTTAATCATTAGGATACATGGTCAATAAAACGCCATGGAAACAATTTTCTTAATTTCACTGCTTGCAAATAAGCAGTTTTTTCTTATCAAGAAGAATTGGCTTTTCAATTTCATTAAAAATTTTAAAGTTTCAACATTAATGAAAGAGTGCAGCAAAATATTCCATAGTTAATTAGATTCAGCCAACCACATTCATCATGCTGATGAACGTCTTCTGCGGAGCACCAAATTTGCTCGCTTCATTGATTTTCTTCCTTACCCACAAATTTAGAATTTAATGAAGACAATACCGGGTAGCGCTTGCTTTTGCAGTTTCTTTTTAACATTTTTGTTTCTCAGATAAAAAGGTTTCAGAAAATTTTGGTTTTCAAATGGTAATTTAGAGCTTATGTCGTGCTTCGTAATTTTTCTGAGAACTTCCATAGTAGGGTAGAGGAAATGAAAACAAATAGTTTTTGCTTCCCTGGATGCTTCTATATTTCTTTGCATAAACTGTGTGTACAGAGTAACATTTCAAATGCTAATTAAGCTCTTGAAGCTCTTAAATTGCTTTTCTACTATAACATAGTTAATTTGGTTGATAAAGTTAATTGTGTCACAAAACTTAAATTTAAGCTTTATAGCAGTCCACAAAATGATGACAATTTTTCATGGGGGTCGTGAAAGTGTAACAAGGTGGCACGGGGAAAGGAAGGGCTGTTTAGTTTAATTGGGCATAGCAAGCAAAGTCAACATACAGGTAAAGTTTCAAGAACTAATGTAATTTTGAGCAAAAATTAATGAAATAAACGCCAAATTTAGCAAGATTATAGCAAAAGAAGCACTTAAGTATTCTAACTATTTACAAAATTTATAACAATATATAAGTCGAGCATAGAGCGAAAAAGCAAATGAGTTTTTTTCCATGGTAGGGATCAAGCTTACACCTCCTTAAATTATTGTGTTTAAAATCAAATATTGTGAGCGATGTCGGAAAATAAGCAAAAAGTGCTTACTAACTGTTACTGACGTGATAATAAATTATATTTTTCGTTTGAAAAAATTACTTCCCCGGTAAAATTCTATCTTCTCTGTCAAAGGAAAAAAAAGTTACAGCAGGGTAAGGTCACCAGTAACAAAAAAGGGTCAAGTAACAAACAGTCATATATTCAGTAAATTACCGTCCATTAGCCAGGGCTAAAGCAGAAATACATGACTGAAGTCCTCGGCTGGAAATGACTGAGCTGGCGGTGTATTTCAAACAGTCATATGTTTGGATTTAAATAATAAACCTTTTAGGCGGGTAAAACTGATGTTGATGTGGTCCATGAATACGGTGCAACCATCTAGTGTTATCAGAAAAAATTTTATGAGCCAGTTGGTATTTACAATTCAGTGGTAGAAGGTTATGAACAGTCACCATGAGGTCAGCTGGTGTTTCATGTTCATTTGAATTTCATTAGGCTTTCGTTTTAGAAATAAAAAACTTTTGCACATTTTTGAAGAGAAAAGGGGAATTTTTTCCACATTACTCATCCTTCCCTCATCCTGTCTGCTACAGTATATCATCTGACTTTTCGGTGTCAGTTACTGGAGATCGACCTTTTTTTCGAAATTGAGCAAATAAAAATGGAATTTACTAATTCAGAGGATCTAGAAGCAGCCAAACGTTAGATGAGATGTAGTTGCATGAGAGAAAATAGTCAAAAAAAGTCTGAACACATTAAAAGACTCAGAAAATTGAGTTAACCTGAAAGCGGTGTCTTAAGCACGTCTGCGACTGGTGCGTTACTCCAGTGATTGTTTACATTTTAAATGTAAAAAAAGTCCAAAAAAGCACTTACTCTAAAATTTAGTCCCACAGAAAAACCGAAAGAGCAAAAGCTCAAATCTCTAAAGGCTAAAAACAGACCTTAACAAGGAATAAAATTAAACTGGGCAAGGCGTAAATATAGAAAGCATTTTACATAATTGGTAAGAGTTAATTATGTCGATCAGCCTAATTATTAGCATTGTTATTCCGTGTTTGGTGGGACGAGCCGGGAGCGATGCAGTTACAAATCCATTGATTACAACAGATTAGCCTTTTGGTCGTGAGATCAGTTTATCAGAGAATCATGGATGCCTCGGTCAACAATTCCCTCTTAAGTGAAGAGCAGATCGAAACTGAACTACTCTTAATTAAATTTCTAACTGAATTGAAAATCTTGATCGCATGGCATTTGAAAGCAAACAAACAGTTCAATTTTCTACATGGATGAAACTATTCAGTGCTTCTGGAAATTAAATTTGAAACTTTATTAATATTGAAAATGGGCACCAATTATAATCGGCAGTAGAGTTTTGTTTCGCATGAATTGCATTCTGTTGCAGGAAATTTTTAGTCACGTTTGTCTTTTTAGCCTACTTTCCCAGTAAAAGTCAGAAAAAGAAGAAAAAAGCATGAAGGAAGGCTTAATGCATCTTAAAAATGTCGCAAAAAAAAAAGTCAAAAATAAATAAAATAATTAAATAAATATTGAAAAATTAAAAATTGGAAAGTAGGGTATTGAGATGGGGAAAAATGTCTGTCGGTCGGTCTGTCCCCCCCCCCCCCCTAATAACTTTTGAACGAATAGTCCGATTCGAACAAACTTTTTTTTGTTCGAAAGATCTCGGCAAGGACACCTCATTCCCATATTTCACTTTTTGATTTGAACTATTTTTTGTTCAATTTTGAACAGTTCAAAAAAACAACATTAGCGCCTACGGGGAAATTCAAGGCAATTCCGAACTGTGAGGCGAATTTGCTTCAAACAAACTTTGTAGGAAAAAGCTTTTGATGAAAAACTTGTATATAAAATATCTTTTTGATTTGAACAATTTTCGTTCAGTTTTGAACAGTTCAAATCCCTTAACATTAGCGCCTACAGGGAAACTGAAAGTCAATGTAGATTCCGTACTTAAAGACGGATTTTTTTCAAACGAATTTTGTTAGAAATAGCTCTTGACGCCAAACTAGACTTCGACTCCGAGAATTTAGTGGCACTTGACTACGACTCCGACTCCTATGCCCGACAATTAATCGGACTCCTACTCCCCGGCTTAGACTTCGTAGCTTTGGCAAAAATTTATACACGGAGGACAAATGACTGACTCCAATTCTTAGATATTCGACTCCGACTCCTTTACCCCAAAATGAGATGGACTCCGACTCCGACTCCGCAGCTGTGGTTTTGACTTTGAAATAATTATTGTTGATCTGACTTGTTTTTTTTTTACGCTAAAGTTTTAATTTAGGTATTCAGTTTTCGGCGAATAAACTCGAAGTCATTTATGTTTCTACATAAAGATATGCGCAGACGATTTTTTTTTTTTTTTTTTTTTTTTGACAATGAAAATTATTTTTTTAAGTTGACATTTTATTGTTTTTATTTATTTTAGTAAGTGCATTAATTCATTTAAAAAATTGTTTTTGGAAACAGAGGAAAAAGAAACGATTTTTTTTTTGACATGATGTATTTATTTTAATGAGCTTATTAATTTTAATTATTATTTTTTCGTTTTGAAAACTGTTAAAGATTTTTTTAATGGAAAAAAGTGTATTAGCTGCTTTGTTCAAAAGTTACTGCTATTTTTTTTTTTACGTATTTAATTTTTTTAGATGAGTGAGGAATATTTTATTCCTAGAAATCAGCTTAAAGTATTTTAAAAATATGTTTGAAAAAATTTGCGATTTAAGCTATTTTCGAGAATATTGATCAGGTACTAAAAAGTAGTATAGGTATACGGGAAAGTAGGTTCATCTAGTTCTAGACGGAACTTCTTGTTTGGTTTCATTTTTATTTTTTTGAACAATCACGAATTGTTTATTATAATCATCTGACCGATGTTGATGTTGCTCTGATTTTCCAGATTGATATGACGACGAGAATAAGCTAAATCGCTGTTTAAATATTTATTAAGAGCCATGGTTACACATTTTTTGCGTTCGTTCTAAGCTTAACTTAAGCGCTTTTTACTTTTAAAAAGGAGTGGAAGTGTAAAACTACGTTTATTTTTAGGAATAATATCAACATAGATAATATTAAACAGAAAAACTTCATCTATATACAAAATTTCAGGGTTACTAGTTACAATTAAGATTGATAAGAAATATAAATGCATAACGTTATGCGCTGTAAATAATCTTTATGATAACTGCACTGGTGGATATCGGTCATAAAATACTTATCTTTATTACCGTATCCTAATCAGCATTTCTTTTTTTGTGGATATGCTTCGTATTAGCTATTCTATAGTATTCATAATATGCCTAGTGCAATTTTTTAGCTAATTTTATTTTATTTTATTTATTTATTCATTTGTTTGTTTATTATTTATTTATTTACTTTTTAAGGTGTGAATAGAAAATCAAGAAAGAGAAGAGATGTGCACTATTTTTATTCTCAACATTTAGAATGTTTGACATTATGTACTTAAAAAAATAAAAGATTCAACTGAAATATTTTTGAAAATACAGATGACTCTCATCTGTTTAAGGACTTTCAAGGAACCTTAAAAAATTGTCCTTAAGTAGAATGCGTCCGTAAATAGAATGCTTTTAAAACTACAGTAGACCATCCAGGACTGTGAAAAGTCATCTTTAAATAGAGAAAATCGTTAAATAGAGCGTCGTTAAACAGAAAGCCAACTGTACAATTTCTTTTCTGATCTTTTCCCATTTCGTTAATTTTTTCTTCAAAACACAGAACTTAAAAATACGTTTGAATAAATTTTCCTTACATATTTCTGATTTTAAACGCGTGAAATATGCCTGTACGGGCGTTAAAAATATCTCTGTTTCCATGGCTGTTTCGAGCGTATCAAAGTGGTTTTTGTTTATATCTTGAATAATCTGTTTTTCCATGCATGAATGCAGTGATTTTTAGAGTATGACTGCGATGAATTGGCCCTTTGCCTCGCCTTGTTTCAGAGAATGGCCATCTTTGTGAAGGGGCGATACGGAGGGATAAGTTGAAGAATGGAATTGGCGAGTGCGTTGTTGGCTTTAGAGTTTGATTACGTCATTCTGAAAGTTCAGCAAAAGAGGTGAAGCTTTTCAATTTTGTGCTGTCAAGGCAGATGTCTCATTGGACAGGTCATATTCCAATAAAGTAGGTGGGTCTTGGTTTTAATTTTTTCAGCAGCCATTGGTCACAGACAACAGCGCCTCTTATAATTGAAAATTGGAGAGAGAAGGGTTGCAGTAACAAATGCAAAGCTCGTCATTTTTACTTTTTCGCCTATTCCATGTAGTTATTGTTGCAACTTAAACATTTAAGGTCCAAAAAGTCATATAAAGAAAATATACTTGGAGCACATTTCATTTTCATATTGCTAAAATTTCGCTAAACTTCAAAATATGGCTCACGTCCATTTTTCCTTCTCTACCTATTTTAAGGAATGGACTAGCTTTCTCAAATGGTTTACAAGGGTCATTTGTTCGTGGTCGAACTGTAATATATGAGGTTCGCCTCCTTAGAGTGGCATACATGACAGATGACACCCTCAAAAACCCCCGTACTCCCCAATTAGGAGGCACAGAATAATTTCAAGGGGGTACGCAGATGTTACCAGCATACTTAAAATACTCACAAAAATATTAAGTAGGCGTCAGAAAATAAGGATCAGCAATCTCTACGGCACTCCGGTTTGAGGGCCCACGTAAAGAATGTCGATATATTTTCAATGACAACGCAGTTTGAGAAAAATTACGTTCAAAAACAAGACCCCACATTGCATTAAAATATAATAAATATTTCATTATATATATGTGGTAGTTTAAACATTTATTTTCTGTAATTCTGTATTCGGTATATTTTGTTTTTTGCAGTTGTTAAATGTTATAAAACTATCATTACTCATATTACAATATAATAGTAACTGAATATGCTTTAGGGTATGAAACTTATTTTATATAAAACTAGCTGCGTTGCCCGGCTTTGCCTGGAATAATTGAATTATTCCGGGCTGAAATACAAATTGTGTCAAGTGATGTATATTCAACAATCAGGCTTAAATAAATAAATGAAAAAAAAACATCATACCAAATTTCCCTTTCAAACAATGACGACAGATATTAAAATATTTTTAATAAATTAAATCGAGAATGATGGATTTAAAAAACGTAACCATGGAAACACAAAATAAAATAAGTTTATGGAATTAAAATGCGAAAGGAAATGGTCAACAATTTGAATGGAAATGCGATTTTTTGAATTTGATGAAAATGGCTTTTACCTTTTTTTCCTTTGGAGATGGAAGGTTATTTTTTCGACCATAGGTCGATACATTTCTGGAGTAAAAAATGTCGCTTTTTCCAAAATGAAAACTGTGGGACCGCTCCTTCACTTTTTGGTGAAAGATTTATTGAAGAAAGTAGTGCCTAAATTTCAGCTAAGTCTAAAAAAATTCGAGCTAAAAACGCCAATAACTGCCGCCGTAATAAAGTTAGAACATTGGAACAAATTGCGTAGAACGCGGAAAATTCTACCCTTTCTAACAATATGCAATATTAATATGTGCAAGCAATTTTTCACCCTCATATTCGAGAGTTTTCGTGAAAATTGGGCCTAAAGTGGAATAAGAAAAGAACTTTTCACCGAATTTTTTTCGAACTGGTCTGCAAACCTTTTCAGGACTTAAAGGAACAAACTGAAAATTTCAGCGCAATCGGCCGGGTAGTTCTCGAGTTTTGCGAGTTCAAACAAACAGACGCTTTTTGGGGACTTCATTTTATACTATGTAGAGATATGGAATTTTTTTTCTTACGCATTAGATAAGTTATGATTGCAGGATAGCATTTTATAAAACTGGATTATTACGGTAATTAATATTGGATTATAATTTAGGGGGATGGGTAAAACAATTTCTTTGTGAAAAAAGGGGGGGTGTGGATAGAAAAAATTTGAAAACCAATCATGAACGCATAACTTTCAGTTTTGAATTCTATAATTGGTCTAAACAAATCTCGTATCCTAAAAACGGATCTTTCCTAACAACTGCTTTACTAAATCGCGTCCGCCGCGTCTCATCACTCCATGGCACCAAAATAACCATCAGAATTCTTTTACGTTTCGCTAAACACGTGATCGATCTCAGAAAGCGGAGAAATTTAACGCATCGCTCGCTTTATGAGAAGACGTCGGAGATATTAAAGGATTATTATTTCCCATTTTTTCGTGGCTCCATCTTAAAACAGAGGGTATAAAAAATGACCGATGCCCATTCATCATTTCTGGCAGCGGCAGTACCTCCTCGAAAATGATATCGTCGCTTAGGGCTGGACGAGGGCTGAGCGGAGGGGCGACGAACGCATCGAAGGCTCATCAAGGAATGGATATTCTCTGCTTAGTAAATGGAGATGTGGCACGTAAATCGATGGGGAAGCATGAGTAAGTGATGAATCACTTTTGTTGACACGTATAAATTCACATCGTTTTGTACTAAATATGTGTTGTTATTTTAGAATTGATATAAGTGCAAAACCTCAAAACAATTGTTTGATGCGACCTTGCTTTATTTACGTCTCCTTTACTCGCGGAAATATCAGATGATCATTCAAACCCGCTGGACATACAACGGATGGATGAAGGTCTTTCCTAATTTTATCCAATTACTGCAATCTAATGCTTTCTATTTTCTATCAGCTGTCGAAAGTTGAATCAATTATTTCAGAAAGGGCGTAACTCCAATGAATTTCCGTAGGACTTACGTCCTTTCTGAAATGATCGATTCAGCTTCTCAGCTTGTCAAATCAACTTGCTTGCATGCTATATTTTGCTTTACTTACTTTTAATTTACTCTTGGAAATATCAGGATGATCATCAACACCTGCTGGACTGCTGGATGAAAGTCTTATCTAATTTGATCAAAATACTGCAATCTAATTCTTTTTGTTTCAATTTATTAAGATCTCGAAAATTGAAAAAACCGTTGTTTTTGTTGTTGTTTCATATCAACAAGCTGCTCCGATGGAGTCGGATCATATTAATTGAACCATTGACATTAATGAAGTCTGATGCTAGGAGGAGACACGAAAGAAGACCGTTGTTAGTCAAATATTCGATCACCAGGAAGCAGAAGAGGCTTGGTGCAAAGTGGCAATGACTGGCAGGGGCATGCACAAGCGGAGGAGGAGAAGAGACACCTGTTGGCCCTGGCCCAAACCTGAAGGGAGCCCAAGACTTTCAAAATGGGGGTGAAATATATGTAGAGGGACGTAGGGAAAAATCATATGGGGGGAGGGGGTTCGTAAAACTCAATTGTGACGGACCCCTAAATTTCTGTGCAAGCCCCTGATGACTTGTCTTAGATTGAACTGTCATTTCAACACTTTTAGCGTTTCTACGTAATATTGACTGTCTGTTCCATCCTGCACTAAGTCCTCGACCAAACTGGTGAAGCACACGACGCGACTTAGGCGAAAGCTTTCAAACTGCTGATAGATGGTGTGCTTAATACTCTAATTACAAAGCAGCATTCTGCGAGTAACCATCCCGTTAGGAAAAAGGGATGTATACTGTTATACATACCTTTGTATAATGATTTCTTCGAACTACATGACAATAACAACGACACTTAAAACTTGATTAGTTTGCAGCCAGCTTTTTAGTTCAAGTAAAAAGAGAAATTAATTTAATTAATAATTTATAGGCAAAAAAATAAAAGCAAGATTTAATCCTCCCTACAATAAATATATCAAAACAAGGAAATATTAGAAAATGGAGCAATTAATTCACTAATAACTTTAAGTTTGAATTTAGAAGTTTTAAAAGTTAGCCAATATCAGAAGGGAAATGTATGCGTCTGTTGGTCTTTTTTGTTTTTTGCCTACTCCATACTTAATAGTTTTAGAGAGATGTTTCCCAATTAGAACAAATATATTGTGCTTAAAATGTATTTGTCACGATGACTCAGTCCCGTATTTCATTCTTTTCATTTGAAAATTTAATGCTCAACTTTGAACAATTCAGAAAATTTAACATCAAGCTCTACAGGAAAATTTTAATCATTCAAACATTCTGATTTGACCGCAGATACACCTCAGACAAACTTTATGATGAAACATTTTAATCACAAAACATGTGTACAGAAACCTGCAGAAACAGTGCGACGGACGCTGCGACGCCCGTCGCAGATTCTTTAATAGGTTTGTCGACTACTTCTGAATAGGAAAGATATTTTTCACTTTCTGCACGAGTCTAAAATTTAATATGGAAAAATACAATACAAAATAAAACACACACAAAAAAAGCTAAAATCTATGAAGGAGTTCTCAGAAATCAATAAATTTGCTCCGGCAGCAAACTGCACTCCAGTGCTCCATTTTATTTTGAATATTTTTAACGCATGTTTCACTCGCAATTTTTTTATTTAGTACTTTAATTTCAAGCATTCCTTGGCGATGACTTATAATAAGTGTTGCGTCTAATCTATTGCTCTTTTGCCTCTATTTTCTAGGTTTGTAATCTGCGTCACAGACTGCTGAAAGAAGGTTCTGCTACCGGTACAAAAAGTATTTTCATTCGGCTTTTTAAAGTTACTTTTGAATAGTCTAAAAATGTTTATTATTATTGCCTGGCCAACGACAAGATGGAAAGGTTAACATCCTGTCAACAAGCAGAAATGCCAATGTTTGCAGATGTGTGTTAGCCAGAGTCTTATTGAAATGAACGAATCACGCGCGTGAAACTTTTCCTTTTCCACGTTCATTCAGATAAACTCGTCTTACCTGGCTTTTCTACATTTCGCTGAAACTGTAGACATGACAACAAAATTAATTTCATTTTAGATTAAATTAATGTTTTTTTGGTTGTATTTCTTTTCGTTATTTTTCACAATTTTTCTCCAATACAGGAAGCAGCTTTCAATCAATTTCACCGTACAAAGTACTTCATCAGTTCTGCAGCAAAAACTGTTTCTGATACGCTGTATCCATCAGTCACTCCCACAGCTTTTTTCGTAGTCTAATGATTGCTGAATCATTACTTTTACTATTTTTCGCTTAAAACAATGTAAAATTTGAAATTGCTAACAAATAAAAGCAAAATAAATAACACGAAACGGAGTTTCCTCGGAGAGCTTTATCTCCCTTTTGTACAAATGCATTAAGAATTAAAGTCTCTTCAGCGCAGATTCCCCAAGAGAATACCTTGGAGATCTCATGATAACTTCCTTACGCTTGTTTGTATGAAATAGTAAAGGTAAACAAACTTAGCACTGGCCATTACATCTCTTTAACAATGCTTTTACAAAGTAGAGAATCGCACCTCAAATCTTAGTGCTTCTTATCCCTGATCATGAGTTGTCAATAATGTATAAACAACTTCTTGAGGATGTTAACGACCATTTCCTCATGACAAGAGAAACGCATTGAGAGTATTCAAGAAAGTGAAACATAATATATACATACATAAATATTATATATTATTATTTTAAAGTGAAAACGTGTTTCAAAGGGAAAAGAGTTGCGTTCGTTGCTATGTTTTCATTCATGAAAGTTTTCAAATTGTCTGGTGATGGAAAAGACCCTTGTTTATATTTTTTCGTAGTTTCTTGCTGTGATTTATTTTTCTTTTGAATATAAATTTCTCTTGGCTCAGATGGATGTTCCAAACAAAATCAACAAACATTGAATTTTTTTTTCCAGATTAATCGATGCAAAAATTATCTTATTTGTTTGTCAATAAAACAGCTAACATTGTAATACAGTGATTTCTCCTTCTGATGAAAAAACAGTAACCCATAAAAGAATCGTGACGAATCAATAATACAAATATGCTTAGAAAAGCGGAAAATTCTTCGAATAACTCCAACTTCCATTTGCAGAGGAAGTAAGAAACGATATCTTCCACTTTTTTTTTTCACTTGCGATAGCGAATACTTTCCCTTTGTCAACAGACCAAAAGGAAATTTTCAGTTTTTGGAAAGACTTTTATTAATAGCCTACAGACCATAGAATGCGGTCACATGATTTTCCTTCCGTTCTGCTGCCGTACAAAAGTATTTCCGACCACAAGATTTGATACAAAATTGCTTTTTCCCTTTCTTTTCTTCTTATTTGCCCCCATTTGCTTCCTCTCTGCATCCAACCATCTAGTTCGAATTCCATGACTTTTTTATTTCTTATTCATTGAAGCCCATTAATGATTTCTAGGCATTTTTATCATTATCTCCCGGTGTTAAATACTCAGTAAAATAACTTGTCATTACTGGAACTGAATATTTTGCAGCAAACGTTTGCTTTGACTTTATACAGTGTAAAAAGGGCTATGCAGCTATTAATATTAATATTTATTTTTAACTTATTTGATTGTATATTACTTTTTTAAAAAACGATATTCAAGTTTATGAAACGTTCTTTCAATATATTCGGCTTAATTCGAGTACGAAAACTTTCGGCAAAAATAGAAGGATAAAGTTGAAATTCATATTTCTATTTCTTGTATCTTTAAAAAAAATTCTTTGAGAATTTATAAATACCTTTGAAACTCAAATTACACGTAAAATTTTACAAGTTTATTCGTCAAACGGCTTATTGCCAGAACAGATACATACAGCAAAACTCGTTCACGCTGAATTTGTCTCTGGCAGCACAGTAAACGCGGGCTACTTTGGCCCTAAGGTCCTTCTTCGGTCCAAATTGAAAAAAAGATACAGCGTTCCCTGTAGCTCTTCAGGAAGCAATTTTTAAACACATTTCGACGTAATACGTTAGATTAGTCTCAAAGACTCAGTAATGTATACCAAGCAGTTTGATAGCTCTCCACACGGAACAACACTACTGCTTTTGTGTTCCTTGTGCTAACATGTGTCTTTATAACCTCGCAGACTTTTACATGTAAAAGTAGTTCTATATCAGCTAAGAGTTTGTTAAGTACCTATTTATGAACACTATTCAATATTTTATGTAGTAGCATAGTTGTACTTCTCATTTCTGTTCAGGTTTTTGTTTACAAATTTCACAATAACAACATATCTCCTAACCTAAAAATTAAGATATTATAAAGATTTCGAAAGGAAAAGGAAAGCTAGAAGTAAAACTCTAAACAGGAAAAACACAAGAAAAAAAATCAGAAATTCTCAGCAACGGATTAAGAGAACGATTACAGACTCAAATTCTTAGGGTTTAGTTACATACCTTTAAGTATGAAAGATGAAGAGGAACTAAAAGTTGCAGAAGGTTTAGAAAACGTTGATAGAGTTGCATCTACTTCTTACGAATTTTGTTGAATTTGTTGGAAAGTTCCCAAGATTTTGTTATTGTATAATGGAATGAACTTAAGTTTCAAGTTATAGCTATTCATGTGAGAGAAGAAGGGTTTAATATTGAAAGCATGGAGGAAACCAAAAAGTTTTGCAAGTGACCAAAAATTTAGGATCCTTTGTTTTATGAATGGTGTTATCTTAAAAAAATTATTCAACTCCAAAACTGATGAAAAGATGGATGTTCCCCGTCGGTAATTTCTGAGACAATAGCATGCGCGACTAGGCATGAGCACAAATTTAAAAATATTTCTCCTTAAAACATATATGTGTGGCTTAAACTTCTTGTAAAAAATGTATTTTTCTTTCAAATAAAAAGTTTTTCCTATGAACACAGTCTTTCTCTGCATCTAGTTAGTTCTACAATGATTTTAAATAAGGAAAACCACTTTGGGCCAAAGTAACCCAAGCGTAATGGTAACATTGGCCCAAATTAAAATTTAATTAAAAAGGGTAATAATACCTTGAAAAAAGTGATCAGTATTCGAAAATGAAATTAAGATAACTCTAGTAGTGTAAAAAGGTTTCGACAGTTTGAAAATATGAATAGTCACAAAATTATTGAGAAAAGTTCCAAAATGTGAGCCAAAGTAATCCGCGTTCAGGGTAACGATTTTTATTATTATTATTATTATTATTATTATTATTATTATTATTATTATTATTATTATTATTATTATTATTAACAGATGTAGAGTTTGTAACTTTCCTTTCCGTTACCAAGATTTTCAAAGTCTTTCTTTTTAAACAGGAGCAACTGTGATTCTTTCAAATGAAAAAATAGAAAACATTAGCTACTCATTATCTGAAATTTCATTGCAATAATGATTTTCTAGTGAATCCTGAAACCTGAGCTATAGCAAAAAGCGTATTGCTAAAAAAAACTGATTCAAATTTTTAAATAAAAACAAAAAAAATGTAACATAAATCCAAACAGAAGGAATACAGTGCTGTTAAAAAAATGGCATCACCCTCGCATTTTCACAACAATGTGGTTATGTGAGAAGTTTTGGTCGACCGATTAACGATGAATGTATGTGAAATTCTGCAAAATTTATGAAATAAACATTTAACAGCAGGAATCCGATAATTGTTTACGTAGATCGGGGCTGATTCCGGGCCAAGGCAAACTGCTGACCACATGGCTCATTTTTCCATTTCTGAACCTGCGTGTGAGTTTAGAGAGAAAAAATTACTTAACCCCATGTCAATTTAAGTCTAATGGCAGGATAAAGGTATTTAAATTGCTACTTACCAGTTTTGCCCTATGGCATGGAGCAGAATTGTCATGGAAAATGACGTTTGGAACTGAAGTAAAGTGATCCCGGATCGTAGGAAGCAATTTCTCCTCCAAAATGCTAATATACACCTGAACGTTTGCTGTTCCTTGCACAAAAAGAAGCCCACCAACTCCTTGATCAGAAATACATCCCCAAATCATCTGGGATACGGGATGCTGGACTGTGTGTTGAATGCAGTTGGAATGATATTTCTCTTCTTTGTGGAGCGGGTGATGCAATTTTTTTTTTATCACTACTGTATGACCCGTTGCCGTTCACAGTAAGAAGGTCATCAAAGAGCATAATTTGGCATAAAAATGCTGAAAGACCGATGCAATGCACCAACAGTCCAATAATGCATCCCTAGTTGGATTTTCATTTAATATTCTCTCTTTCTAAATTTTAATACGAATTTTCTTTATTCATTGCATTTTTACACAACATCCAGTGAAACTCAAATTAAAACTTTCCATTATAAAGATTCCCTGATGAAATTTTAACTAGCTGAGTAAAGGTATGCTACAAGGGAAAAAAATTCCTGTATATTCTTTTATGATTGTAAAAATTCGAAAAAAATTGTTTAGTACCATTTAATCTTTTTACAAAAACATACCTTTTTCAAGAGGAGTTTGTAAAAGTAACATCAAATTGTCTTCTTATTTACATCTATAAATTCTTCATGAAGGGAAACAAAACCATTAATACAACTTGCGTGTTGTTTTCGGTTGATAAATAAATTTAAAATCAACTGATATATATATATATATATATATATATATATATATATATATATATATATATATATATATATATATATATATATATATATATATATATATATATATATATATATATATATATGTGTGTGTGTGTGTGTGTGTGTGTGTGTGTGTGTGTATGTATGTATGTATTTTATTTTGACAGTTGTTTCCTTTTATACATCTGTTGACCTGTGTATGCTGCTGACATATACCTAAACTTTCATCTCTTCTACTTTCTGTAATAGCTGAGAGAAAAAGCTCTCTGAATTATGCCTTCTTTCATTATCATGTGGAATCTGAAAGAAGGGAATGAGTAAAAGGAAAACACTTACCATTTCTTCTCCTCTTCATAGTGGAATGTCGAAATACCAAAATAGAAACATACTTAGTTGCTGCTTTTTCTCAAAGAAAAAAATATGGTCTAAACTAAATTTATATTTTAAAGAAGGAATGAAATGAACTGCTTATTCAGTAAGATGCTTTTTGTATTGTACAAAATTGCACGAATACAAACATTCACTTTGCGAAATAACAATACGGTAAGCCTCAAATAAATTTCTGTGGTTTACAAATATGTTTAATATTCAGCTTTAATGTTATTTCGAGTATAATAAAAATAAATTTACGTGTCTTTATCACCGTTTTTGTTCTTTTTTTTTTTCTCTATTTTGGTCTCAGAAGTTTTCGCCCCTGAGCTAGTATTCAACTTATCTACTGACCTAGAAAGTTCCAAAACTTTTCCTCTTTCTACTTTATCATTTCTCAAAGATTTTCTGTTTTAAAAAATGGTGAAATTTTGGGATACTTCTCAATAAACTATAGTACTCAATATTAATTCTGAAAGAAATATTTATTAGATTCTTATAAATAAAGAACAAAATCCAGTTTTGAGATTTTAGTTGCTCTGAACAGCTTTAAGAAAACTATTCAATACTACTGTCCAACCACGGATTGCATAGAATTTTCAAACGTCCAGACAAGACGAATCTATGTGAATAAGGGGGAAAAGTAAAAATTTGATGCTCGTATTCCGCTCATTTGAATGAGACTCTGCTTCAAAAAAGCTGGAATCGATATAAAAAAAAATAGTAGATTCGTCCATTTCCGGCTGTAAAACGGATGTTTGTCTTTCCATACAATCCGTGGTCAGACAGTACACGTAACGTTATTCACTATTAGTCTTCTTGTAGCAACTAAGGGGAAAGCTGTAGGAAATAATCTTAATTATCATAGTCATCGTTCTCTGCAAACAAGAGACTACGGACTAGTGGCTCAAAGTGGTCACATATAAAACAAAAGATCATATCATTGAGAAAAATGGAGGAATGGGGATAAAATTTCAATTTAAGATTTTAACCAGTAGGAATTAAGTTTTTAATATAAATTTTTATGCTGGAAATAGTTTATTCAGTGAAAGATGTCGTTTTACTTCCTTTTACGAAAAAGGAAGTATTGTATTTTCGAAAAAATTTTCACCCAAAAATCGGCCTTAATTTCCATTTTGCTCACCCCCAAATGAATTTTGAGTTTTTTTTTCAACCCGACCACACATGGATGTGTGCCTAGGAACGTACAGACACCCGAAATATCCATTTTGACGATCCCCGAGTTAATTACAACGAGTTTTCTTGTGACGTCTGTATGTACGTATGCATGTGTGTATGTGTGTATGTATGTCCCATAATTCAAGAATAGAATGTCCTAGAAAGGTGAAATATGGTACGTAGACTCCTAGTGGGGTCTAGTTGTGCACCTTCCTTTTTGGTTGCATTCGTATGCTCCAAAGGGGGTGTTTTGCTCCTTTGGGGGGGGGGAATCATTGTTAATTTCGAAGTAAATTCAAGTGGTGTCATAATTTGGTGGACACTTGGCAGTATATCGCCAGTCTTTGGGTCGCCAAGCTTTTTCGCCAACTTGGCGACAAATTTGGCGATTTAAAAAAAAAAATTAATCTGGTTTCAATTTGGCCACTATTGGTGATATTTAGAGAGTAAACTATTGAATCATATTAAAACTGCCAATAATGAGAAAATGACATTAAATATGGAGTAAAAGGAAGTCATGTGATGCACAAATCAGCTCGTTTTTGCTTATGAAACATTTTCAAATCATAATATCTCTCTTAACTTCTCTGTAAAATTTTGTCTATTAGAATTTCCATCAGATTGGCTGTGCATGGAGCTTACCATACTTTTCAAGATCACGTCTGCATCGATGGCTGAACTGGATTTAGTTCATATAATATTTTAGAACAACTCAAGTTTGATGGGAAATAGTGGTAGGTTAGGCTCATCAGGTATCCTTCATCTAAAATCACTTACTCTTAACTTATCAGGCAGACATCATTTAAATATTATTTCTAATAAACATTGTATTGCTTTAAGATTAAATACAGCTGAACTAAATACAATAACAAGATTGAATCATTGTAAAATTGTGTTCCTATATTATATGACAAATTCTTAGCACTTTTCTAAAACTACAGCTGCAGCTATAAATTTATTCAAACAGAATAATTTATGTTCTAAAAACACTTTTGCTAAATATCAATTCAAAGTAGAAGCTTAGATCTAGAAGTATTTCGTTTACATTGAATTATTCGATGAACCTTGAGTTCCCCCCCCCCCCTTTTTTTTTCTTTTTAACACTATTTCCTTTTATTTATTTATTTATTTTTTTTCAAATCTCTTTGGGTGCAATAATTTCTTATTATATACATACCATTTAGACATTATTCAGATGCTATCATTAATATATTCCTAAAGAAATAAAACATTGGAAATTTTCATCTTTTCTTTGATGATACTCATGAAATCGAGAAGTCAAATGTGACTGAAATTCTAGTTGGTGAACCAACTTTTAACCACAATTGAACATCACAAGTTTGTAATAATTTAAATAAAGTCAGCTTCATTAAAAGAATAAGGTATTTAGAGCATAAAACAAATTGTGGTTGTTTATGATGATTTAAAATCTATCTTTTAAAATAAGACCACTTTACCCCACCTTAGTTCCTAAGCAAAGGCAAGAAAATGTCACAGAAAACAAAAATGTCATTATACTATTAAATACGAATAGTATAATGACATTTCCCATTTATTTCAATAATTCTTAAAATTCAATGCAACGTGTTCTTTACTTATTTAATGTAAAATAACAACAGAAAAATTTGAAGATTTCAAAGAGATTCTTGTATTTATTATCCACTTAAATTGAAAAACCTCAGTTTTACCAGAATTACCCCATCAATCCCTACCAACTCAATGGTAAAACCCTATCAATTCAATATGGTTCAAATGTTTGGTTGGTTTAGTGTCATGGATAAAAAACTAAATGGGACCAAAGGTCCTGTGCACAGCATCAGCGATGCAAAGACTTTTTTTTTGAATAAATCTGCCCACGAATTGTCACTTATTTGCTGTAATTGCGCCAGGATAGCGTGATAGTTGAAAAAGTGTTCAGAGGTTAGTTCTGTGTCTGGACAATTTCTGCAGTGGCAGTACGTCCTTGTCCCGTCTTTATGTATCTTCAGCCCCCAGAGGTGTTTCATGCTGAGTCTTGTTAAAGTGCTGGTGAGGGTTCTATTCAGGGTTGGCCGGATTGGACCCAATTGGGTTGGACCCAATGGGTTTTTTTGAAAAAACCCATTTAAAAAAACCCATTATTTAGCCCACTTTTGGGTTTTTTAAAATTTTCTGAGAATTTTTTTTAAAAAAATAATTAATTTAAATACTTTTACAATTTAAACTTCTTTTTTATTTCTTCTTCACAATAGGCAATGGACATAAAAAATGAATTTTGAACTTTAATAGTATTTCTTAACTCTTAAGGGCATTAAAAAATGCTTCAAAGATTTTAAATAAATATATTTAACTTTTTTCCTTCAACTGGTCAATAAGGTACTCAAATTATCTTGACTAAGTCCTGTCACGTCAGATTTTCTCAATATTTGCAGATTGTACAAAGGATACTTACTACTTTAGCTAAAAGGCTCTTATGTGAATTATTTTCTGCAAACCAACACGTCACAAAACTCGAATAAACAAGGTATATTTTTTAGAAATTAACAGGTTTTACAAATGGTCGGACAGAAAACGGAATAACATGTACAGTATTTTCATTATCTTACGAAAAAGTTTAATATTTCTTACTCCGTACACAGAAATAGAAAAACAGGCAACATAAAATTCAAAGAAATGTCTTGATTAAGCTGGAATTCAGTAAAAAGGGATTTAAACTACTTGAGGTTCTACAGTAGTTTTGCATAACAAAATGAAATACAATAAAGTAAAATACAAAAAAAAATGTCGAAATTAAAAACGAACAAATAAACAATAGGTTTTATCACTCAAGAAGTAACTTTGCTTTAAATGTTAGTAATCATGGAAACTAAAAAAATCTGAAACTTCACCATTCTTGAATTTTGTCGTCTTTTATACCTTTCTTCAGAAAACGCTGAATTTTCCAGCTTTTTTATCAAGACAATTTTTGTGCTTTGTCCATATACTTATGCTACAATATGCTACGAGTACCCCACCTTTCCCCTAAAAAAAGACAAAAAAAACCCACATTTCTTTTAAAAAACCCAGCTTTAGTTGGGTTTTTTTGGGTTTTATTTAAAAAAACCCAAAAAAACCCTGGGTCCATGGGCTTTTTTAAAAAAACCCGGGTTTTTGCCAACCCTGGTTCTATTGGTACTGATTTCTGAAATTTGGTCTTGCTTCTTTTGCCAAGGTATCCGCTATTTCGTTTTCAGCAATGCCAACATGCGCAGGAAGCCATTGCATGATGCACTGTTTCTTCAAATGGGAAATTTTATGAAGTGTTCTGTGAATGTCAATTATTAGACTTGAAGAACCCTTTTGAAATGCTTGAAGAGCAGTCTTACAGTCACTGAATATGATTAACCCTTTGGCTCTCTCATTTTCTTCAAGTTTTATCTACTCTTTTTGGGCATTAAGGATGGTGATGAGTTCGCAAGTGTTGTTCGAAGCTACTTTGCCTCCACCGAACTTAAAATGCTTTGTGCTTCCGCTGTGAGAGAAGGTAAATTTGACATCAGCTCTTCCGTTGGTTAAGAGCTTTATCCGAGGATCCATCAATGAAGGCAAAGACAAAGTTTTCTCTTGAGTATGAGGCAATGGTTTTGTCACCTTTTGTTTTAATAGCCTCACTAGCTTATCTTTTAGAACATGGTTTTAAAAGGTGAGTTAGTATTTTTGTGTTTTCCGGAAGAGTTGAAAACAAAATTAGTTCTTGCAAAATATCAGATGCGTTATGCTCAAATCCAGTTTGCTGCCTGACCATTAGGTTGCAGTGGGCTGCGTGTGTGCTGAGGCTTGATTAAATATCACCAGTTATAAAAATAAACTTTACTATTTCAATAACAATACAGCGAAAACAAACCGTTCCGTGACGCTCGTCAGTCGGAACCGTAAACACAACAACATTCCATTCGCCGAGAAGTATTTAGTAGTTGTTTTACTGTGCGCTCGCAGCGCGATTACATGAAGGAGGGCAGATATTCTGGAGAGTGTGGGATACATCGCCAGAGTATCCCTCCAGTGAACAAGATGAACGATAAACAAAATTACAATAAAAATATATATAAATATCCAACATAAAAAGTAATTCAATGTAAATGGGTAATGCAGAAAAATTTTAGATTACAATTGACTATGTACAAAATGAAAAGAAATTTGAAACACACAGTTACACAAAGTCCGTGTATTTTTACGTAAAATGTACACGACGGCCAGATTTTGTTGTACAGGTAGGTAACTTCAAAAAATTTTCCGGTACTGTTGAATGTTCAGCAGAAGTTGGCTCTGCTGGTTGTGTCACTTCACTTGGCAGTTGTTGAGTAGTGACAATATCCTCACGTAAAAGGGAAGCAGGTTTTACACGATCTAAAGAGACAGTTGACTTCTTTCCTTTTAAGTCGATTGTAATGGTTTTTTTCAGTTCTGTGCAGAACTTTGTGTGGATCAGTGTAAGGTTGACTCAGAGGTGGTTGAGTTGAATCAATTCTTAAGGAAATGTGAGTGCACGTTTTGAGGGAAGGATGAACGAAAACTGGACTTTTCCCATGTCGTGCAACTACGACGGGGTTGAGAGTCCGCATTCTTTCCTTCAGTTGAGCTACAAAGGAGGTATCATAGCCTTGTTTGTGATCCACAGCATTAAACATATCTGCTGGCAATGTCAGCGTTTTGCCATATACCAGTTCGACACATGAAGCTTGTAAATCAGCTTTAAAGGCTGATCGTATACCGAGGAGGGTAATGGGAAGAACTTCCGCCCAATTAGCATTCTCATGGGCTTTTATCGCACATTTTAACTGGCGATGAAAACGTTCAAAGAGTCCATTTGAAATTGGATGGTATGCTGTAGAGTGGATGCGATTTGTACCAAGTAAAAAGGTGAGTTGTCTGAAGAGAGATGATTCCAATTGCCTGCCTTGATCCGCCGTAATGATGTTAAGCGGGATATCCAAACATCGAATAAAGCTTTGCAGACGGTTTCCGCTGTGATGTTCGGAATAGGGATAGCTTACGGCCATCTAGTGAAGCGATCAATTATTGTTAGGCAGTAAGTGTTGCCATTGGATGGTGAAAGAGGACCTACGAGGTCTAAATGTAAATGAGAAAATCGAGAATCTGGCAAGGCAAATGTACCAAGTGGGGTTTTGGTGTGACGCTGAATTTTGGATCTTTGGCAAGGTTCACAGGAACGAACAAGCCTTTTAACATCCTTGCGTATACCGGGCCAAACATAGCGCGAGGTGATCAATTTTGTGGTTGTAGAAATACCGGGATGGGAGAGTCCATGAAGTTGCTGAAAGATGACGTTGCGATATGTCTTGGGAACAAACGGTCGAGATTGGCCAGTTGACATGTCGCAGTAAAGCTCCAAATTTGCGATTGGGAAAAATTTCTTCTCCAGTCTAAGTGAAGAGCTGTTCGAAAGTAGTGCTTGCATTTCTGGATCTTTTTCCTGGGCTAGAGAGAATTCTTCAAAATTTAAAATAGGGGCAGATATTGTGTCGATTTCTATTCGAGATCTGCTACACAGTTATCGGCTCTTTTTTTGTGTCGAATGTCGGTCGAAAATTGTGAAATGTAATCCAAGTGACGGAGTTGTCTAGGGGAACATTTGTCTGGCTTCTGTTTTGAAGGCGTATTCCAGAGGCTTTTGATCAGTGAATATGATGAATTCACGACCTTCAAGCATATGCCTGAACCGTTTGATAGATGTGTAGATTGCCAAGAGTTCTCTGTCATATGCAGATCAATTTTTTTGACTTTTTGAAAGTTTGACTGATAAAAATGCGATTGGTTCCCAATGGTTTCGGTTAAGTTGCATAAGAGAACCACCAATAGAAACATCACTAGCGTCAGTCCAAACACAATTTCGCACCTGGAATAGGATGTCGAAGAAGAGTTGATGTAGCCAAAGCATTTTTAGCGTTAGAAAATGATTGCTCAGTCGCCTCAGTCCATTGAAGAAGTTCTTCAGGTTTGGTTTGCGTAGTACGTTTAGATTTCTTACTATTCCTGACACCTTCTAAAAAGTTATTTATAGGGGCAAGTATTTGAGCTACTTTGGGGATGAAACGTCTATAAAAGTTGAATAAACCAAGAAATCGTCTTAATTGCGTGATAGTAGTTGGTTTTGGAAAATTCAAAATGCAATCAACGCGTTCTATGAGAGGCTCAATACCAAATTCTGAAACCTTAAATCCTAAAAATTCAATAGAGGGAACACCAAAAGTGCATTTGGATGCTTTTAGACTTAGACCATAATGTTGCAATCTTTCAAATAAAATTTTCAGGTGTTCTACATGCTCTGCCAGTGATCGGGAAGCGACCAAAATGTCGTCCACGAATGCGTACACAAAAGGAAGATTCCGTGTGACTTCGTTTATAAAACGCACAACAACATTCCATTCGCCGAGAAGAAGTATTTAGTAGTTGTTTTACTCTGCGCTCGCAGCGCGATTATATGAAGGAGTGCAGATATTCTGGAGAGTGTGGGATACATCGCCACAAGGTCATAGTACACTCTTCACTGAAGGTCCACCGTACCACTATATTTGTGGCTTAACCAGTTGGATGGGACCCTGAAGGCAGCTCTGATTTTTTGAACCAGACTAGAAACCGAGCAATCCCTGGTCTAGCACCCCCAGATTAGGTTATAGTGTAATGTGGAGGATCGCGTAAGTCTGGTGTGTTTTTCCCATTTCAAAAAGGTTTGTTTGCTAATATGTTCTTCACCCCGACTTCTGATGTTGTTCGTAACGCTAATGACACTACATTTTCTTCTGTCATCAAGTAATTGTAGTCCACATTCTTGTTGTGATTTAATGTTATCTGTGGAAGAAACAGCACCAGTTAGCAACAGCAGTCTTTGTGGCTTTAGCCTCTATTTTATCAATCTTCTAAAGTGCCGAAGTCGAGGAATGCGACCAGATGGCTGAAGCATACTCCATAACTGGCGGAATCAGTGTGGTGTAGATAGTTTTTAAGGTTTAAGGGCATGCTCCCCAGTTTGTGTCATATTAGGCTTTTTAAGATTCTGAATTTTTTTGAGTGATTTGTTGGCACATTTCTTAATTTTTTCAGTGAACCGTAGTTCAGCATCTAGAGTAATTCCCAAATAAACAGGGCTTTCTGTCTTTTTTAAGGACAGATTGTAGAGATAAGTTTGAAGAGAATAGATAACTGTTTTCTGTCAGTTGAGAGAATGCTGTACGATGTTTTCTGTGGGTTGAATTTCAACTTTCGGGAGTTTGACCACTCCGAAATTCCTTTCAAGGAGCAATTTAGAGCTTTTTCAGACCGCTCAAAGCACGTGTCAGTATGCCAAATGGCAATGCGGTCGGCATAATAAACCACCTTTGTATCTTCCTCAAGGTGCATGTGGATGTTATTTACATAGATGAGGAACAACAGTGGGCTAAGGACAGAACCCTGTGGTACACCACCCCAAGCCATTTTTTACGCTCGAGTAGACTCCGTTTAAACGCGCTTTAATTTTTCTATTTTTGAGGAAGCCCGATATCCAGATTAAGGCATTTCCCTGGATACCCACTTCATGAGCAATCTGTATTAGCTTCCCTCTCCAAATAGTGTCAAAGGCTGAGGTCATGTCGAGAAAAACTACGAACAGTTTTTTTACGTGGTTTGGACTGTAAGTCATCAATGATAGACTGGCAGAGTATAAAGAGTGCGTTCTCAGATGAATGTTGTCTATCGTTCAAGTAAAAGAAATTATTGAAATGCAAAACTTTCATTGGTTTTACACGAATATATATATTTTTAAACTACTTGAGAAGGACGTCGCTCTCCATTCCAAATCGACCATTGGAGTTGGAAAGACTTATGAAAGGAAATCTTTTTGAAAAGGAATAAAAAACTTATCTCTGGCGGAAAAAAAAAGGAATAAATAAATTGAAAAAAGTTAAGTACTCATTCGAAAGTTTTAGGACAGAATCGAAAGCCCTCAAAATTAGTATCAGTCAAAGGTGAAAGTTAAACAAGATAAACTTAAGGCGAACATTGAATTAAAAATGCAAGTGGTGATGTGATAGTATGCATTATTTAGGATTTTAAAACGCAAAATTTGAATGCTTTGTCATAATTAACATAGAATGTGATTTTTAAGAATGGAAAAAATTATAAGGAGAGTGAATATTTTGCTTTGAAGCACACACTAATAATTAAAAAATTATCTCTTGCTCTCAATCACTTTTATTAGTCTTAGCGTCTTAGAATTTGAAGAACATTCTTGGTAATTTTAATCGAGAATTTTTTTTTTTTTTTGGGTGGAGGAAATGAGTTTTTGCTTGCTTCGGTATTGAATACCATTTTTGTATGCTTTGTGCACCAGAATATCCCACAAATTTTCTATTGGATTAATGAGTCGGGTCTTCTGGCTGGCCAGTGAAATATTTTCATTAAATTAACATTAATCCATGACTTCGAAGTTTGAAAAATCTGTAATGATGCATTGTCTTGCTAAAACAAAATAATCCCCACTCGTAATTAATGCTGCATCTCGTAACAGATTATGGCACAGTATATCAAAATAACTTTAAAAATTCTTTTTTCTCTGCTCAAAAGCTATAGCCTTTCGTTGCGGACCTCTTCAGACAGTTACTGAGTCACATCCAAATATAAACTGTAAGAAATTTCTCTTTCTTCACAGAAGTCATACCAGAAGCAGGGGTGCTCGCTTAGGGGCTCCCTTTTCATGGCGCAGACTGTGCCATTGAAAGTTTTAGGGCGCAATGTTTTGAGGGGTCTTTACGATAATTAGGGAGCTGCGCCTTTGCTCTTATGGGGGTGGGCACCCCAATGATGTATAATTTTAAATTTTGATTCATAAAATTGTGCTTTTGACACATTGACATTTGTGCTATTTTTTCCCTTCTTTTTTAAAACTGATTGTTAAACATGCGTCACTAAAAAAAACTTTTATTTTCGAGGTAGACCGTGCAACGTCGGGTAATGCAGCTAGTGACATATAAATTAAAGTTTCACAGTTCTGTATGCTTAATGGGTGTATGGTGTGATAGTTTCCAAAATTTATAGCTGCATTCTTTAAAGATTTATTATTAGTATTTTACTTTATAATGCTCAACTAAGAAGTAAAAAGTCTTAAAGTAAGGCTATTAAATGACTAAAAATAAACTATTTAAGAATTCAATACGAAATATAGTTCAAAGTACATTCAAATTATTGAGACTGCTCAAATTGAAAGATTTAAAGAAAATATTGAATTGAATATTTAAAACTATTTTGTTGCAAAGCACTTTTGTCATGCATTGAGCTATACTATTTGCACGCCCCCCTCCCCCCCCCCTACAGAAAAGTTTTGAATTTGAGAATTAATTGTATTTACTATGTTTGGAAATGTTTTTTGTTGTTTTTTGATATAATATGCTCTGAACTATAACCTTTGCCCCCCCCCCCCAAGAATATATCGATATATCAAAACTATCAATATTTGGAGAACGATTTATCGCGGTATTAAAATTGTGATATCACCCAGTCCTAATTAAGAGTCATTGGCCATTACAAAATGTGAATTCACATAGGGATTTTTCCTACAACTTGCAGCAAAATTTTACGTTTTAAAAAATAATGAAACAAATACATGCACGAAAAGCTATTTTAAATATAGTTTTATTATTTTTACTTGGAATATAAAAAGCTACACATGTTGTGATTTTTATTCAATAATTAACAATATATATACATCTGTCTCTATAATTAGTAAATATCATTTGAATATAAAAGCATAAAATCTTGAAAGCTTTTGGTAATTGCTTTTCCAAAGGCCGCAAAACTATCACATAGGGAGGCACGAGGAAAATATCCTAAAAATAAAAAAGGAACAATTAAAACAAATAGAGGTCATTATCAATATTTTTGAAAATAAAAGAGTCTTGCATTTATAAATATCTCTACTCGTCACATTTTACATTTACACATCACTTTCATAAAACTGTAATAATACCAAACACTCGGCCAAATGTAGACTTAAATGTGGATAAAATACTGGATTATTAGAAATAGATTAAAACGCATTTCTGCACAAAACTCCTGCCAGTTTTTTGGCCCATGTGTACAGCCAAGTTTCAAAACTCAGTCGGGTTATTGAGTGCCAAATTTTCGAGAAAGTCAATATGCTCTTGTCACAGAGACGTCTTATTCAATTCATAAAACAATAATAACTAACATTTTATAGAATTAAAAAGAGGGAAAGGGCTAAAAGTTAGCAAGAAATAAATAATCAAATCAATCAAGCACTTACTAAGCTTTTTCCACATAATTTCCAGGAAATATTCCAAACACTCCTGTTCTAGCAGATGTTCCCACATACCAGCCATCATCACATACTTCTACAACACATACCATGTCTCCTTCCTGAAGCTCTAGCTCATCAGAGTTTTGGGGATTATAACTGTACATTGCTCGATACCTAAATGTAAATCATAACGTGAGGTGAATGATTGAAAAAAGCAGACAATGACAGGCAGTAAAATTTCAGTGCCAAAATAAAGCAAGATTATTAAACATAAAAGTTCTCACTTTCATAAGGATGAAAGAAAAAGAAGTAAAAAATAATATGAATGCTTCAAAAAGTTTAAAACAGAAAGAGAAACATCAAATAAACAAAAGGCTTATGTATAGACAAAACTTTTGAAAACATAGAACAAAAGAATGGTTCTTGTGTTTCACAGAAATGCCCTGCTAGACAACTTACTCAAATCTAAGTTTAATAACTTACAAAAAACCATTTTTCTAACGACATAATATCCTTTTGTATTTATAGTTCTTTCAACCTATCCTAACTATCCATAAAATTTTAAAATGCTTCAAAAGATAGTTCTTAACAATAAATCACAAAATAAATTAACTAATAGTAGCTAAAAGCCAAACGATAAACTCCTATCCAACAATAGAAAAAAATACACCAATCAGTCTCTTTCACAAAGTACTAATAATGAAATTCCCAAAATATTTTCCATAATGTCCATTCTATATAGTTTTAAGTTGAATGCTAACAAAAATTTAAATGGTCCTTTAGTAATAAATGCCATTACTAGTTAAAACTTCATTACTTACTTTATTGTCTTTCAAATTTGTAAAAAAATTGAAAATAAAAAAAATATTCTGAAAAAACTCATTTGTGCACTTTGATTCCTCTTTCCGAATTCTGAGTATACAAAACACATACAGTAATTGAAAATTAAACTACAAAACTTCCAAATGAAGCTGAAAAAAATACTCACATAACTGGTTCAATTAAATTGCTGCTCCTTATGTTATGGTTTAGCAACCTCTCTCGTTCATTCCTCTGGTAAAGAGAAAGAAGAAAGTTTGAAGTATTTTTATATAGTCAAAATTGTGTAATGTTGCCCTTGATTTAAATTAGTTGAATCTAGCAATTTAAATTTCTGCTTTAAAAAAAAAGCCATTGATTAAAACCAAACATTAAGAGAGAAATAGCATCTTTAAGAAGTATTTAAATGGACAACAGGCTTCCAATAATTTGAAGTCAAAAAATTAAAAACTTGCTTCAGAAAACCTGAATGAATATACTTATTACACATTGTATACATACATGAAAAGATAGACAATCCAATGTAATGAATCCAATAATAAAAGAATTAAGCACCGCATCATGAACAAATTTTTGATCTTAATTTATGTTTTATTAAGCAAAAAAAAAAAAAAAAAACAATAGATGTTATTTAAGAAAAAAATTTAAAGTATACAGTATATATAATTTTTAAAGTATAAAGGATAAAAATAATAAACAATTACAACTAGATTCAAAGCTGTTTGCACTGCCTTCAAGAATAATGCAAAAGTGCACCAAGGAATTGCAATGAAATTAGCATTATCAAAAATTGTGGTTCAATACAGTTAGTGGTTGCTCAACACAGCTAAAAACTAGCTGTTAACGGAAATTTTCATAGCCCCCAAAATCAAAATTTTTTTCAATCTAAAGCTTCTGAACTAAATCAAAAGTGCCAAAAAGAGGCAACCAGAAAAAAAGGTGCCCCAGTCTCAGCATTTATTACATTTATTTTTTAAAATAAAAATTCATAATCAAATGAAATAAAGGAAGAGTTAAGTATCGATAAAAATAAAATAAGGAAATAAAACTATATACGATACCAAATTTTTGCATTTTTAAGAAAAAAAATTGAAAAAAAAATTTAAATCATTAAATTCAAAACTTTAGAAACAATACTAACATTCACCGGACTTGCAGAATGAGGAGATACTGAATTTGAGCTGTGCTTAGATAATCTATCTAGTTCTGCAGTTATCCTGTAAAAGAGATTTCAAAAAATCATTTTACAAAAGAATTTCTTTGAAAAATTCACATGAAAAATATTATTGCTATATAACAAGATCTAAATTAGCAGATACTTCACATCATTTTCAAAATGAAAATTAAAGACTTTAATGAAACTCTACAACATTTTTAAGGAACAAAATGCATGTAAACTTATCTCATTCTCAAGCACACCAAGAACTTGTTAAATTCAAATGAAATTCATGAGTAATTTTCATCAAATATTAAAATTCAGGAGTAGTTTATCGTTGAAAAATAGTTGTGCCTTTAGGAATGATTAGAAACCAAATTCTATATTTTTCAATTAAATGCACACAGAACATTAGTCAGTGGGTTGAATTGAATGAATATTTAATTAGATAAGGATCTAATCATTGAAATTATACAATGCATTGTATTCAAAAAAAAAAATTTATACATAATTATTGAATTTCATTCAACAGTACATCAAGCTTTAACTAAAAAATTTTTATTCATCAGAAAATCTACATATAGGCCATATATCTTGAAAAATATCAAATACAACTACATCTTTTTTGGTTACAATGAGCTGTTCCGAGATGTCACTTTAATCATCGTTTGAATCATTGAACCGGTTTCCAGCTTTCAAAATTGACATTTTGAGCCACTTAGCAAGTGTTGCCGACACAAGCGTCTTCGAACACTTTTATTACTTTATTGTATGCAGGTATAGAAATTTTGCTATATGAAAACATTTGGGCATTCAGATTTCAATGGCAATCTTTCTCTCTTTTTCAATTATTAAACAACAAAACCGACATTCGCATCTTCAAAACATTGACTTCCATAGTAACTTTTTCACACTAGCATTCTTACAAAAAATAATTTTACAATTAACATATGAATGCAAACTACAATAATTTTTAACATTACATATTTGGTTTCCTTCAAATATATTTGCAAGAAAAATTTAACATTGAGCTCAAGCTTCTGAAAATTTGAATTTTTGACCTCAATTTCTCTGACGTGGAAGATAAAAACTATAATAGGTATCAGTTAAAAATAATAATTTTGAAACATTAATACAAGAAAGTCATGTGGTCTCCCCAATAATTTTTTTCCTGGTTTGAAGCATGCAGGACTTTGTCTGCATCGTCAGCAGGTTCATGATATGTTTGGAAACAATGCATGTATGACGACTTACCTTGCAGGACTGTAAGTTTTTCCTATTGGTGAGCTTAATCCAGAAGTAGGACTTAAAGTAGGAGATTCAAAAGCTATACCCAAAAAGAAAGAAGAAAATTAATTAATTAAAACATAAAAACTTTTAAGCGTATTATAAGACTTTCATCAGAAATCAAAATTTTATGTATCTGAACTCCCAACATAATACACGTACACAAACAAAGAGATGTATATCAGTGGCATGATTCACTACTTAATGCAACTAACATGGGGGGGGGGGTTCTACTTCTTAACCATTAATAAAGTTAGATCATAGCAATTTCTAATACATAATTTTTTTTTTTAAACCTGCCTTTTTACTTTCTTCTATATCTAATACATAGAAGAAAGTATTGGATTCGTGCAAATTTTCGAATTTCGAATTTTGACTGATTCGAACGTTTTGAGGTGTGCTGAGTCCATTTCGACTATTTTTGGAAAATGTCTGTCTGTCTGTATGTGTGTGTGTATGTGTGTGTGTATCACGTCTGTGTGTGACCAGTTTTTTGTGGCCGCTCTACAGCAAAAACTACCGCATGAAATCGAACGAAACTTGGTACACATATGTGCCACTATGTGAACTTGTGCCCATTGGTTTTTGGCGCGAATTTCTCCAAGGGGGGTGGAGCAATGGGACGTTTTTCGAGTTACGCGTGCTTGCTATTCCTCAGGAAGTAACTGGCGGAATCAAACAAAATTTGGTCCATATGTTGCCAGTAACAGAAACAGGTGCTGATTCAATTTTGGTGTCAATAACTCAAACGGGGGTTGAGCTATAGAACGTTTTTTGTCGTCAATTGTGACTGCTGTATCTCAAGAAATAATGAACGGAATGAAAGAAAAATTTATCGGCAAGTAGCCCTTAGTGGGTATAAGAACTGATTTTATTTTTGTGTCAACAGCTAAAAAGGGGGTAGCGCAATCACCCGTTCTTTTTTTCCATTTTGAGTGCCCTATCTCAAGAAGTATTGCTACGTTCTGGTTGAAATTTGGAATATATGTGAATCCATTTGTAAACAGGCTTTGGTTCAATTTTGACGCCGATCGCTCTAAGAGGTGTTGATTTTTTTTTTTTTTTTTTTTTTTTTTTTTGCGAATAAAAATATTTTTATTAATGCAACAATAAGAAAGATAAATCTTAATAGATTGTCGTCTGCGTATTTCTCGTGATTTTAATTGTATTCAAATGGCCGGAAATATTATCTCAATGATTTAAAATTTTTAACTGTTGCCATCTTATGTTTGTTAACAAATAAAATATTTGTAATTAATTCAAGCAAGGCTTTTAAAATAACTTTCAATTTTCGCTCTTTGCTTTACTTTTGCAATAATTCAGACATTGGGATGGTCGTCAAGTTTTTGCATGTGTCATTTTGTTTTTGTTGAGTTTTATCAGAAAAAAAAGAAAAATATAGAAGAAAGTTTCGTGATGGCCACAACATACTAGTTTATTTTAAACTAACTCCTAAAATGACATCAATGGCAAAAACTTGTATGTAATAAAGTAGAAAACTTCATCTGTTAGGCAAAATGAACTGAACTTTACAGATTACATAACACACACGGACAGGTTCAGGGGACAGACCACAAGGCAGAAATATGACAAAGATACAAATCA
This sequence comes from Uloborus diversus, assembly GCF_026930045.1. NCBI lineage: Eukaryota > Metazoa > Arthropoda > Arachnida > Araneae > Uloboridae > Uloborus > Uloborus diversus. The sequence goes on along the minus strand of NC_072731.1, from coordinate 212,626,989 downwards.
CTAGTTTAATATATTGTTCAAAGTTGTTAAATTAGAATTTGATTGTTTAGAAAAATTGAGAACTTGCACCTAGTTACTGAATCAATAGCTTATCAAAGAGAACCCAATGAGCTCATCTTATATTTGCTTAAAAGATGGAATCACAAAAAACATTTTTTAGGGGAAAAATATATTCAAAACTTAACAAGAAGTTTCATCTAGAACTAAACGAGTCAACTTTCCCGAATATCAATATCAACTTTCTAGTATCTGATCAACATTCTCAAAATTAGCTAAACTTGCAAATTATTTCTAACATATTTGCAGTTTAAGCCAATTTCTAGAAATAAAATGCGCCTCGCTCATCTAAAGAAATAGACACATAAAAATTAATAAATGAACAGATAGAGGAGTAGCACCTTTTAAACAAAATACCTAATACATTTTTTCCATTAAAAAATCTTTAATCATTTTCAGAAAGAACAAAATGAAAAATAATAAGCTAATTAAAATAAATACACTATGTCAAAATATATATATATATATATCTTTCGTTCCGCCCCCCCCCCCCCCTCGCTGCCGAAAAAAAAAATTAAATAAATGTATCAAAATAAATAAAAAACAACAAAATATCAACTTAAAGAAATAATTTTCACTATGAAAAAAAATGTCTGCTCATATCTTTATGTAGAAATATACAGGACTCTGAATTTCTTTTCCTAACACTGAATACATAAATTAAAACTTTAGCGTGAAAATAAAAACAAATCATATCAGTAATAATTATTTAGAAGTAAAAAACAAGGTTGCAGAGTCAGAGTCGATCTCATTTTGGTATAAAAGAGTCAAGGATTTGGGAGTGGAAAGTTCATAATTCAAAGACTCAGAGTAGGTCATTGTTCCCTAAAGTCTGCAACTCTGCCAACGTTTACGGAGCCAGAGTTGAACTAACTTTGGGATAAAGGGAGTCGGATTCAAAGACTTTAAAATTCCAAGAGTAGGAGTCTGTCATTTCCCCTTTGTGTCCTCATTTTACGCCAAACCTACGGAGTCAGTCGGGAGTTGTGGAGTCAGAGTCCAAATAATTTTTGGGAACAGGAGTCGGTATGCGGAGCCGACTTCCCTAAAATACTAGGATTCGGAGTTCGGAGTTGGTCATCAAGAGCTATTTCCTAACAAAATTTGTTGGAAGTAAATCAGCCTTTAAGTTTGGTGTTTATATTGACTTTTAGTTTCGCAATAGGCGCCAATATTAAGTGATTTGAAGTGTTCAAAATTGAACAGAAAATTGTTCAAATCCGAAAGATATTTTCTATACATGTTCTTCATCAAGAACTTTTTCTAACAAAGTTTGCTTGAAGCAAATTCGCCACTAAGTTTGGGATTTATATTTGCCTTGAATTTCCCCGTAGGTGCTAGTGTTAAGTTTTTTGAATTGTTCAAAATTGAAAGAAAAATTGCTCAAATCAAAAAAATGAAATATGGGAATAAGGGTGTCCTCGCCAAAATCTTTCGAACAAAAAAGATGGTTCCATTTGGGACTACTCACTCAGTTATGGGTGAGGAGGCAGTCAGACAAAAGACCAACAGACACATTTTTCCCCATTTTAATACCCTACTTTCCAATTTTTAATTTTTCGATATTTACCTAACTATTTTATTTATTTTTGACTTTTTCTTTGTTTCTCGCAATGTTTTTACGATGCATTAAGCCATCTTTCATGCTTTTTTTTCTTGTTTTTCTGACTTATACTGAGAAAGTAGGCTAAAAAAAAGAAGAAAAACATTTGACGAATCTAAAAAAAACATATGTTATTTCATAAGGTCATTAGTGCATCAAGAGATGTTTAAACCCTTTACTTTAAACATATATAAAACAAATATATGTGTGAGTAGAAAATATTTCAAGATACAATTAAAATTATCAATGAATTTTGTAAGCTTTGCACAGTTGGATTTTAAACCAAAATAAACAATTCAGTATTTTAATTTTTTCAAACAGCATTATATATTTTTTTTATTACTTAGAATTCAGTTTTTTAATAGATTTTATTAAAATAGTACTATACAGGCGATATCTATGTACATAATTTATCAACAACCACCCTAAAATTCAAATCATTAATATTAAAATAAACTAAGTTAAATAGTACTTTATTATGCTGTTATGCATACATTATGCAGCAAATGCAAAATAAAACCCTGTGCATAAATTTAGTACTTTAAAAAATCTTCTAAAAACTTGAGTTATAGTAACTTTTTGCATTGCATAAAAAATTTTCATAATGACTTTTCCAAATGAAACTCCTGACGGCGATTTAAAAGATGTTTTATGCAAAATTTGAGATTTAAAAATAATAATAATAAGCAAACTTGAACTAAAACTCACAGGCCTGGTTAAGTCTTAATAAATAACAAATTGAGCTAAAGAAATCAATTCCTGGTAATATGTTTTTTTTTCCAAGTAGCTAACAAAATAAGACCTGCAAAGAGTGATAGGAAAAGTCTTAAACGAGCTGATGTGATGACATCCTTTTACTCCACTTTAATGTCATTTCCCCATTTACTGCCAATTTTAATGTGATTCAATAGTTTACTCTCTAAATATCACCAACATTGGCCACATTGAAATCAGATTTAAAAAAAAAAAAAAAAAACACTAAATTTGTCACGAAGTTGGCCACAAAACTTGACGAAAAAAACACTGGCGATAAATCGCTAAGTGTGCACCAAATTATAACACGACTTGAGTTTACATCGAAATTAACAATGATTTCCCCCCAAAAAGGGGCAAAAGACTCCTTTAGAAACACCCGAATGCAAAAGGGGAGATCACGCAACTAGACCCTACTAGGAGTATACCTACCAAATTTCAACCTTCTAAGACATACCGTTCTTGAGTTATGTGACATACATATGCACATACGTATATCAATACACACATACATACATACATACAGACGTCACGAGAAAGCTCGTTTAATTAAATTGGGAATCCTGAAAATGGATATTTCGCATGTCTATACATTCTTAGGCACTTATCCATGTGTGGTAGAGTCGAAAAAAACTCAACATTCAATCAGGGGTGAGTAAAATGGAAATTAAGGTCGATTTTTGAGTGAAATGTTTTTCTTGAATACAATACTCCCTTTTTTGTAAAAGGAAGTAAAAAACTAATTTGCAACAAATATAGCCTCATAACCATTGAAAAAGGCTTATACAAAAGCAGGAAACGACAAAATGATTGCAATAGAGATTAAAACCTAGCTTACACTTTTCAGGTTGCTGTAAGACTTGTATATACGATGCAGGTATGATACCCTTCTTATTATTCAAACGAGCTTCAAACCAATTGTTATCTACTCTTCTTAGCAAAGCCAGTGTTTCACCCTGTGAGAAGGAAACAAAAAGAAAAATATTGCAAATAACTGGATTCATTCAGTTTCAGTATATATTTGCAATGTGAACATTGATACTTCATTATAGTTGATATTAGATTAAACAATATGAAAAATATTTTTAAAAACATTGAAATGTTTTAAATTACCATGTTGTACAACATGATAATGAAGGTCTTAAAAAAAATATTTCACACTAGAGGACCCGACAGACGTTGTTCCGTACAAACTTTGTAAATAGAAAAGTTAAAATAGTTCAATAAACTATCAAGTGTTTGCTTGGTGTCAGAATGCGTGTATTTATTACAACTTGATTTATCGAATGCCTACTGAGCAGTTGTTTTATTAACTATTTTTTCTCACGTACCGTTAAAGATCTTCATAGATTGTATGGTTTGTTCCTTCAGTCATACTCAAAGTATAAAAATCGTCCTCAGATATTAAGTGTAAAAAACTAACTACCCATCTAGAACAAACCGGAAATCCCACTGCTACGTCCCCTATATGAAAAAGAATGAAACAATCAAAAGGATATCGTTTAAAAAAACGTTTTAAAAAAAACAGTTCCCTGAATTAGCGAAAATCCTCCCCCCCCCCTCCCGATGAAAAATAAACACGTTCTTCAACTAAAAGACGAAACACTACATAAAAACCAAAAACAATTATTTGCAATTTAAAATATTTCGTCAAATAAACAAAAAAATACTATAAATTACATTAACAGTAGTTTTAAAATGTAAAAGAATAATTACGTAACTCAATTGTTTATGGCCAAAGTCGCCAAGCCACCACGTTACTGTAATCCAGCCGAGCATAAAGCGAATCGAACTCCGACCGATTAGTGGTCCGATCTTTTGAACGAAAACTTTTAAATCCACTCTCTCAATGAGCATTTGTCTCCCTTGCTATCTTTCCTCGCGTATTTGGATGATTTTCATATATTTCTTAATTTGTTCTTTCCACTAAAGATAAAAATCTTCCACTGCACTGATATTGTGTACAGAGCTACCCTGTTGGACTAAAATAAAATTTGTTTTTTTCTTTATATTCCACTATCTTTCCGTTAATTATGTACTGATTAGTTTGATAATCCTTAAAGTGTTCTTACCATTGGTGCCAAAACTCAGATGGATTTGAGGTGAGAAACAAATATTGGGGATATTTCGATAATTAGGAATCTGGTGATTTTTCTTTGTTGGCGTCAATTTTTGGCTCCAGCACCTGCGCGAGAGGTATTATTCTTTGCAAATCAAAATAACGAGATCGGAAACATCTATCCACATAAGGTTACTATAAATCAGCAGTGTTACCAAAATAAAATTATTTACGCCAAAAATGAGACGACCGTGCCAGATTACCAGTTATCAAATATCCCCTAAATATTGCTAGGTACAGTATTTTCTGATCATTTGGTTAGGAGAACCTAAAGCACCGATTCAACCACATGATTAAACTACGATGAAAGAAGACACGTTAGCCAATTTCTTCCAGTACTTTAGTTCAAAATACATCACGGGACCTAAAATTGTTGTTTTCAAGAAATGAAGGCTTCACTCTCTCTCTCTACGCTTTATCTATTCTCAATTGACATAATTATCACAGTAGGAAATTTCCTTACAAAAAGCAGAGCTGGCTTTCTTATTGTCCTTTGGCAACGGGTTAAATATTTATTTCAGTTCTCGCTCAACAATAGGTTAAAATAAATATTGATCATTTGGGAGATATAACCATCCAATGTTTAAATTAATTAATTAATTAACAAAAACGTTTCCGATTCGATCCATTGCACTTCGAAACCATGCTTGCCACAACTTAATTACACACAAAAAATTTGATCAAAATCGGTCCAACCGTTTAAAAGCCTTATGGTGACAAACGTCCGCACAGAAGATTTTTATATATTTCACATAAAGGGCAAGTAAATTAGATACTTAAGTGCTATTTCACTTGCTACGATTGGCAGTAATTTTATAAAGAAATTGTGAACCCCATAAAGTTTTACAAAATAGCTATCCTCCTTACATTGATTTTTTTTTTTTTTTTTTTTTTTTTTGTGATGTTTTATGGGGGACCATTTAAAATTATCTTTAGGTATAGATTTATAAGAGATTAACAATTAAATTGAGTTTCAACAATATTCAAAATATATTATAGTAGGGTATACTTCCAGCATTTTAAGTTGTAAGTCACTCACTTTTCAACTAAAATCATAAAATCAAAATACAATTTTTCAGAGCTTTTAGAAATACATAACCAGTTTTTACAACACTTTATGTATGAGCACATATTTTGTTTCATCTTTACCATGCTCTGCTTTTGTAATATATTATTAAATATGTATTATAAGAATTCAGTGAGAAGTATATTTTAACACCTTTTAAAAAAATTTCCTTTTATCTATCAATCATACTATAAAATACCAGTAAACCTCAAATTTATAAAAATGATTGTACCTGAACAACATCAATAAATCCTGAAGCAATTAGTATTACATATAATGTCCTTAAATCTCCCAAATACGCTATACATGTTCGAAGCTGGAAATTGTGTTGACCAAAGGAAATTGAATTTTTGCTTGAATTCTATTTTGTGTTTTACGTTCCTATGGCTCAATGTCCTGTAAAGTCTCAAAACTAAATTTTGAACCCTGCATTTCTCCCTCTTTTCATATTAAGACCATGGGAGATAAAAAGGCCAAATCTCAAAATGTTTCTCAGGAAATTAGACTGAAAGTTTTGCACATACGTCAAGATAGCAAGGGTAAATTTGTTCATACACAAACACAAGGGCATATGTGAGTGATTACTGGCAAAAAAACAAGCTGGAAGATGAAATCAAACCAAAAGTTTGCCCTTGCTCCTCTAGGAAAATCAGACTAAGAGCTCTTCATAGTGGTGCTACTCACTTAATCAAAACACTAGGAATGCTACGGACCGATCAGCTCAAAACTTGCTATGTATAAACCAGGGTTTGTTGATTTGAATCAGCTTGATATAAATTGTAATTAAAATCATGATTTAAGTCAAGTGATTTTTTTTAAAAATCATTGATTCAAATCAATTGATTTTAATCAAATGATTTCTTTTAACAAAATCATTGATTAAAATCAGTTGCATTTACTTTTATAAATTATTTTTGCATTTTCAGAATGTATTGCTCTAAATTTAACTACACTGCATTATATTATCTTAACTTCAACAGGCAAAACTACATAGATCCCTCTTTCTGTGTGTGTAACAGATTTTCACTCTATTGCTTTTACTCCAAAATTAGTTTAGAACAAAATAAAAATTTGGAGTTTTTCTTATACACCATGACTAATATAATTCAGAAAAGTAATTGTTCAACATATTTTACTCTAAAAACGTACGTGATAATGGAAACCTTATCTTTAAGCAAAGCATAAAACAAAATCACATCTTATCAAAGCATTATAATGTATTTATAAATCTTAAAATATTATTGAATAGTTAGAGAATTTATCTTAATTTTAAAATCAAGTTAAATGGATTCATCTATCGTATGAAATATGTAATGTTTATAAATTTAAAGTAATTAATATCCACAAATTTTTGAACGTTTTAAAAAAAAATCAAAAAGATATGATTTAAATAAAAAAAATACAATTTAAATCAAAAAATCTGAATTTTTTTTTTTTTTTTTAAATCAAATTAATCACGAACACTGGTATAAACGTGTGTTCCAGACCTATTTGATTTTAGGGAAAAAGGAAGAAAAAATTGATTTTTCGTATTCATCTTTGTCTTTCCAAGTATTGATATTATTATAGAATTCATGTCACCAAAATGACTCAATATATTAGTACAAACATTTCATTTACAATGCATATTTAGAAGTGATACTGTTGGATCACAAGAGCAGAATACAGGATGTTAGTAGTTCAAAAAAAATCTCTTTTCAAGCTGTTGAATTTCTTATTTTACACAGAATTTCAAGTGTGAATATATACATATTTACCAGTGAAACTTATCAAACGAACTCCGCTTGTGTCTTACATCAAAAAGTTTTTTTTTCAAGTTTCAAACACTTATAACACTGAAACGTATGCCTAAATATATGTCTTCTATATTTGCAATGTGTGCATCAAAAAATTGCTTGTTCCTTTAGTTTCTACAAAAATGTTCAATGCATGTTCAAACATTGAAAAGAGGAAACTATAATTTTGTACCTTTAAACCCTTCAACTTAATCATCTCATTCAGTTTTTAAAACAACATAATTCATCACCTTTCTCACAGAAAGTTCAACCGATGTTTGTGCTGAGAAATCATATAAAGCTCTTCCAAGACCTTCTGAAATAGATTTTGTCGGTGAAACCGCATGTTCTGGAGGGATAATCTGGAAAATACAAGACATTAAACTTGTAGATATAAAGAAATATGTGAAGTTATTAATACAAATTTGAAAACAACACACTCCTATGTTTTTAATGATTGAGATTATTTCTAATGCATTTAATATTCACACAAACAATTGATCTAATTGTGAAAGCATAGGATCTTCATACCAAAATCTATATTTATAAGACACTAGCTGTGTCCACTGGCTTTGCAGGGTATACCTCACAAATACAAGATATATCAAGTGATGTGTGTTCAACAATCAGGCTTGAACAAAAAAAAAAGAAGAAAGTTGTACTATTTCCCGACAGATAGCAGAAAAATAACCAAATTGGGAAAAATGTTTAAATCTCTCCAATACAGTAAAACCCTCAGAGCAAAGCAAGAATTTTATTTGTTTACACTCGAGAAATATTTGGCAACAGATTTTTCTTCTCAATGATTTCTATCACGCTAATTAAAACTGAGCTAGTGTACGATAAATTTCAGATTTAAAACTGATTTTCTAAACTTAAAAAGCTTATAACTTTTCTGTTGGGTGATTTTAGCCATTTGATGGCTTAAATTCCGGAGAAAAAAAAAAGTCTTCCAAAAAGGTTTTTTTGCAGGCGTTTGAATGACATTAAAATTGAACTGATTGGATAATTATTTTGGGTAGAAAGAGCCATTTAATGTCATTTTTGGGTCTTAAAATAAAAAAATCCAACAATTCAGCACTTTTTTGCTTTTGAAAACCCCCCTCACGGGCGCACAAGTACCTTCTTACCAAATTTGGTCGAAATCTGAGGTAAATTGTGAATTTGTATAGGGAACATATAAACATATACACATATTCTCTGCTTTATTTATATTGATTTCACAAATAATAGGGTTTTTACAGTAAAAAATCCTAACAGAAATAAATTACTGCATTTAAAACTTAAGGATTTCTTCTTATTCTATTAATAAATGGAGTTATGAATCCCAATATAGTTTTAATTGCTTCATTTATAGACTTAGAAATAAAAATAAAAAGTTTTATTGCAATAATAAATTTAATATTTACATAAATAATTAATCGGATAGAGAAAGCATAATAAATCTTCACACAAAAAGTCATATCTCTACATAGTATAAAATGAAGTCTCCAAAAAGCGTCTGTGTGTTTGAACTCGCAAAACTTGAGAACTATCTGACCGATTTTGCTGAAATTTTCACAATTTGTTCCTTTAAGTCCTGAAAAGGTTTGCAGACCAGATCAGAAAAAAAAACTGATGAATAGTTCTTTTTTTTATTCCAATTTAGGCCCAATTTTCACATAAATTCCTGAAAATGGGGGTGAAAAATTACTTGCATATATTAATATTATATATCGCTGGAAAGAGTAGATTTTACCACGTTTTAAGAATTTGCTTTAATGCTCTAACCTACTTACGGCAGGAGTTATTTGGTTTTTTAGCTCGAATTTGTTTAGGCACAGCTGAAATTTAGCACTACTTTCTTCCTTAAATCTATCAATAAAAAAAGAAGGAATCCTCCCACAGTTTTCTTTTGACACCATTGGAAAAAGTGACATTTTTTATTCCAGATCTATCTCCAGATCGACCTGTGGTCGAAAAATTAAGCTTCTATCTCCAAAGGAAAAAAGTTACCAGCGTTTTTAAATCATGTTCGAAAAATGTCATCTTCATTCAAGTTGTTCACTATTTCATTTTTGAGTTTCCTCGGTTATGTTTTTTGAATCCATTGTTTCTTTCCTTATTTTGCATTTAATTTCTTAAACTTATTTCATTTCATGTTTCCTTGGTTACACTTTTAGAATCCATCTTACACATTTTAATTCCTTAAAAGCATTTTAATTACTGTCGACATTGTTTGGAAGAGATATTTTGCATGATTTTTTTTTATTCAAGACTGATTGTTGAATATATGTCAGTTGACACAATTTTTATTTTCAAGGTAGACCAGGCAAAGCCGGGCAAAGCAGCTAGTTTATAAGATATTTCATTAAAAATGAGATTTTTATAGTAAAAATTGCAACAGAAATGGATATTGTGCTTAAAGCTCAAGGATAAATTCTTATTATACTAATAAATGGAGTTATGAATCCAGACATAGTTTAAATTGCTTTATTTGTAGACTTTGAAACAAAAATAAAAAATTATATTATAAATTTTTCCCTTAGTTATGTTTTCTACCGAAGAAACCAACTTTGAACTAAGTAAAATTTTTAATTACAAAACTTTCAAGTTACTATTTTGCAATTTAAAGCATTGAAGTATCAACCTTAGATGATAGGGGAGATTGGGGTATACTTGATCGTTCGTAGGAGATCTTGTCAACCCCTTGCCCCTCAAATCTTGATATGCTGCTATAATGCACAATTTTAATACTGGCAACATAATTACCATTGTAGGTTTGAATCCCCACATGTCAGATGATCCGTTTTGCAAATGCTTTCGGCGTCTGTCAGTTTTCAGAGGCGACATTATTTTTTTGGATTGTGGATCAAATTGGTTTCCAGCTTTTTCGAAGAAGCTAAGCAGCACATACAATGTTTTCATGACATGGTGGAAAATTCAAAAAAGATGTTGAAAGTGAGAGAAGGAAAAAAAAAAGAATATAAAAAGAATGAAATAGGAAAAACTCACCTCTACATAAGAAATAGGAAATATGCCAGTAACGCCTAGATGCTCTCCTTCATACCAATTTTTGTCTAGTTGCCTTAAAACCAACAACACATCTCCTTTTTTCAAAGGTATTTCTCTATAGATGGAAAAAATTAATAAATTTTAGGAAAATGTAAAACTTTAACATAATATTATATTCAGCTGTAAACACAACAGCCCTAAAAACAACAAATTACAGAAACGTGATTATTTGTGCTAAACAACCTTGGATATTTATAGTTATTCCTTGGCATAAAGGTATTTATTTACATGTCATATTGTTTGAATTCAAAGATTTTTATCTTACTGTAAAAAGGAGATTTTTTTCTCTCTTAGAGTGAAACTCATTCCTTTTAAAAATCAATTAAAAAAAGAATTTTATTTTAAGAAAAAGCAGAGAGATTGTGCGAAGGTTTCTTGCACAATCAGCATCCACTCATCAAAAAGAGATGCCTTTGTGACATCATAACCTAGCTACTTTCATTTAGGTGGTTGGTTGTTCAGTTATTCATAGCAATACAGTGTACTCTAATTTTAAATCAGAACAATATGGATGAAAAATTATTTTGCTTTTTTGTAATGAAACTGAAAGTACACTCATTCTGATGATGATAACTTAACAAATTTTCAAAATATTTTCATGGGGATTTTTAAATAACCTTTTGGTAGCCAAAAGAACTACTGGAGTTTAGGGTTAATCCACTAGAGTTAAGGTTAAAATTTCAACCATCAAAATATCGTTAAACAGGCAATTGCTTCGTTTAAATGTAGAAGCAATTCATCATACCTTGGAGGGCGATTTTCTAGTCACAATAATCACATACAGCACAGTAAAAGAAATTCAAAATTTAACGATTGAATACCGTATTTTTAATAATACCAACTTGTTTGTTTCTGCCTTAAAGTCGAACAGAGCTCTAGCAGGCAACTTTAAATCTGGTGATTTGGATGGGGATTTACCAGCTTGTCTATTTGGAGGAGATAACTGACTGGATCTAGAACACAATTTAAACCCATGTCATAACATCAAGCATTTATATAGCAGTTCTGATTTCTACAAGATTTATGATTTAGATTATGATTATGATTATTTTTTTTAATAGAGAGTTGAACTATTACAGTGAATATTTTTTGAAGCTAATATCAATTGCAAAATATTATAAACCATTAACAATTATAGTTTAATATAAAAAGAAATTAAATTTGATACAGTTCAACCATAGCCAATAGGAACATGAGCTCATATTTTTTTAACTAATACAAAAATAAAAGCAAATGAGATTGGCAATCAGAGGTAACGTCGAGTTAACATAAGGGAACTAAAATATAAAAATTTTATTATTACTACACTAAAAGAGGTGAAAATTTTATAAAAATAAGATAATACTTCATGATTTAGTTTTAAATATTTCAGAATGCTCAGTTCTAAAAAAAAATATTATGTTCTTTGTCAAATGATAAACATGTAATAGAAATGGCATTAAACAAAACGCAACTCAATTTGGTGATAAATTGGTTGGATAATAGCAGGATTTCATTTGATGTCATTGTCTTTAAAAGAATTGTTAAGTACACTTCAGTTGGTATAATCTAAATGAAAAACATTTTTTTAATTTAGATTATGGTCCTTTACAGTTTGTGGTCCTTTTTCCTGGTTTCATCACTGACCTAAGTAAAACGATTCAATGTATATCACATCATTTAGCTGATTTCTGAAGTTATAAAGCGATAGTTAAAATGTTCATAATAAAACCAAACAAACAAATTATCATTTTCCTTACATCAATTAACATAAGTCTTTTTAATTTCAGTCAAGTTATATAGATTTCTTCAATACTTTATTTATGGTCACTGTAAATAAGCTAATGGATTTAATCCTGAGCTTCTACTCCTTGAACAATGTCAAAGTTCACATTTAAAACAAAATACAAAAAAAAATTAGTAAAACACAACCTACGTTAGCTATTCCTAATAACTTAAAAGGACACATAAGTGCAACTGCTGTTAAAAATAATGTTACAGTTGCTAGGGGAAATTTTTAAACATGATTTCATCACTCTTTTTGCTTAGTTTATATGCTTATTTGCTTATAAAAGTAACACCAATGTATGGAATTTAGAAAATATTTTATAAGCTTTGAAGGAAATTTACAACAGAAGATAAATATCTAGTTTTATAACTTCTGTTACACATGTTTCATACTTTCAATTTACATTTTAAATGCTTAAAAATTTGATTTCACAGATTTTTTTCAATGCTGAAACTTTCCACATATAGCCAGATAAAAAACAAAAAATGAAAACAAGTTTAAAGGAAAATATTTATTTACATACATTGGAGACATCCGTTGCTGAAGTTCTGAGTGAATGGCAGATCTCATTTGTATTTCGTAGTTACCATTACTTTGCTGAAAACAGATTAAAAAACATAAGCCCATAAATATCATAAATAAATCCAAAAGACAGCACAGTATATTTTACCCAACCGTTAGTTTCTGTAAAACCGACTCTTACGCCCAGAAAACTATGAGGGTGGAACTTTGAAAGCAGGAACTATTTATTTACCACCAACGCAAAAGCGATATATATTCCACCAAAAGTTGCAATTTTTTAGTATGATCAACCAGCATTGTGTACAGCCTGTTTCCAACGATGCAAAAGTCGTAGAACACATATAGCAGGGTCTGTTCTGTTGATAGTTGGAATGGAATGATCTACTGCCGCAGGAACTTTTAGAAGACTTCTGAGACAAATGTCATGAAGTGGTTCCATCATCACAAAGACATAAGCCCTGGTGATTTTGAGTTAAATCCCAAGATGAAGGAGCCACTTTGACACTTTGCTTCAGAAATGTTTCAGAGATTCTACTGCAGCTGACTGCTCCATTTGAACTATTAACAGGTGTCCTACGATTTCCATATCTTTCAAAATGGGCTATACACAATGCTGGTGACTACATTGAAGGACTAAAGCTTGGTGGCATGTATTCCTTTTGTATTAGATGTAAATGAAGTTTCCACTACTAAAGTTCAAGTCCTACCAGGAAAGACATTCAAAAACTATGAAACTAAATTTCAAAAGAGTTTTGAAATTTCCTTTTTTCTTTCTTTAATAAATATTTTCTACACATATTACATCATAAGCAAAGCAAAAATTTAAAATATATATATATATTTTAGTGTTGTTTTAAAACTTTATTGTTGTAATATTAAGAACCGCTGATCATGCAACTAGAATACTTAACCTTTGAGAAATAAAACCTATTATGAAAACACACATATATGTAACTTATTGGTATAAAATTAAATGCAATGAGAGCAAAATGAATAACGTAATAATTAGAAAATATTCACATTTAATACCATCTTTTATTTTTAAATTTTTTTTATTTCAAACCTAAAATATAGAATGGTGCATGAACATAAAAAATTCATTTATGCATTTTTCTAAAAACTCATTGGAGCGCAGTAGACTTCAATATTTATTAAGTATAATTTAGACTCAAAAATGATAAAAACATTCTACTTACATGGCATAATCCATTGCCATTTTGATTCATGTAAGTAGCTGGAAGTGTTAGAGGCCTCGTAGCTACAAAAATACATAAATATAACTAAGCTTTATGTATTTTAACAAATGCACAATTGATCAAGAAAAATATTAAGTAGTTTTTCCCTAAATAAAGAAATGACTATAGCAATTTTATAAAAACTCTGCTTATAAAGAATTTGATCATTCATGTACATTTAGAAATTGAATAATTAGCATAAGCAATTGCGTCAAATGTATTATTTTAAATAATTTAAATTGTGCCTTGTGGGTATATCTTACCTTGTGGATATGTTTGCTGAACACGATAATTCAGTGGAGGTGGAGGTACAGGACCGATTACCATTTCTAGTAAAAAAAAATTGTGTTTTGAATTAATGACAATATATAAGAAACATAACTTAAATTAACTTGAGAACCTGATTATCTTTCCCTTCCTTAACTTTCAAGGTGGCAAGATCACGCTCACTCAATAGTATGCTATTGTGACTAGCCTCAAAATATTTATTCGGGTTTAATGTCAAAAAGGTTAAAAATGTTCGGCCTTTTTTCCTTCTTTTTTTTTTTTTTAACCAAGCACTAAGAAAACTAATAAATTATCATAAGAAAGCAATTAAATTGAATGCATTTTTTTTCAAGTAGAAATATTAGTAACAAAAAGATTTTTATATAACAATTAAATATTAAGAGCATATTGTACAGTTTATTTAGGATGGGATTGTGAAACAATTTTTCAAATGATATTCCAATAATTATGGGAGGGGGGATGGTTTTGTGACTCCTCAAATAATTTTCTATGAAATACAATCCCTTTTAAGATTAGAAATAACTGCACATTATAACTACAAATCAAACTAACTTTTAAAATATTTGACTGCATATATGCATGTCTTTTCCACTACTATGCATAAAAGTAACTAATATTCCTGAAATTACTATATACCAAGTTCATTTTTCATAGAACTAGAAATAAACCAATCAGAAAAATATTCAAATGAGATTTTAAAGCCTGAAAATAAAATATAAGGACAGAAATAACTACTGCTATGTAATTAAGACAGCAAAAGTGACTTGAAATTCAATCTGAAATACTTTCTAATTTCAGCTTTAGCATAATTGCTATGTTTTTAAAATGTATCATTACAGAATTGTATACCTTGAAGTCTTGTTTTATGAACAGAAGAAGGTTTAATACAGACTAATAATATGCACTTACCTTTTGGTTTTTCTGGGACAATTTTACCCAGGCCTAAAGGAGGAATTTCCCCTCCTTGTTGCACTTCTCTATACCAAAATTTCTGCTGATTGGGACTCATAGGTAGTGGTTGAACTGCTTTTTTTGAAAGGGTATTGTCTGATTCATAGCCATTTTTGAATTCGCTGAAAATATATTTGATGCCATTAAAAGTACAATATTATTCTAGAATATGATTTAAAAAATATTTTTAAAAAAATGTAGTTCATAGCTTTCTCCTGCAAAAAAAATTTCATTATTATTAATAAATTATTAAATTAAAACAAATTACATTGAAGATTGAATGGAATGTCCATTAATCCCCTAATATTTGCATTGAAAGCTCAAATTTTTATATTAAATATATTGCATGGGTTATTTTAGAAAATATTAAAGAATATCTTTATTTAATAACATATTTCAAGAAAAATAATCTAATACATAATAATAGTTCAACATAAATTGGGAGGAAGTGGCAAGTTGCCTTGATTGAACCTTTGCTTTGATTCCTCTTTTAGCACAAAATAAATACATGTTAATAAAATGCATACGGATAAAAATTTAAAAAGATGTTATTTATAAACAACTACTTAAAATTGGCATATAAAAATTAAATAATTTCAATTTTTTTTTCTGACTCTAGTACAATTTAATATGTAATGCTTTTTGTTCCTAGATGTTAAAAGAAAAAATAGTTTAATTTTTTATGCAGTTTTAGTTGTTATGCAGTATGGTATGTTCAATGTCCAATAAAATCTTATTTTTAATATTTTTCTAGCCGTATTTAGCAATTATTTTAGTTCACATTTAAGAAAGCATCTTTAGTAATTATTTAATCATAATATCAGTCAAACTATCAAACAAATGACAACTACAAGAGCACAATTATTTTATATTGCTAAAATTATCATTTTAGAAATAAAGAAACCAATCAATTTTTAGAGATAAACAATTCAGTCAGTTTTATAAACAAATTTAATTTCAAAAACAAACATATATAATATCTACATTAAATATGAATAAATGACAACTTACTATGAAGGTTTTAGAACATTCTTAGTTGGCAAGAATCTTTTTGAACCCTAAAAGCGAAGTATGTTAAAGTATAAGTATAGTTTTTATCTACACAAATGCAGAACACATGCATGGTTTTAATGATAAAAGAAGTTTGATTCTGAGAATACTTTTCGGCAATATTCTGTCTATGAGGCTTTGGGAGTTCCATTTCCTTATTTACTGATGAAATGAATTAACAGAAAGTTGTGGAATTAAGTAAAATATTTAATAAAGTGATTGAAAAATCATCATTCAGAAGAATTTAACTATAACATCCATTGTCAATGATCAACATCATAAAATTGCAAAACAAAGGGAAAAAAAAGTACAGATTTAGTTTTAAAAAATACTAAAAAATTAGGACAAATGTTAAAGAAACCACATTAATATTGCAGAAAAATTAAGAAAATGATTTTAATAAAGAATGCTTGCAGAAATAAGCTTACATATAGATGAAAAAGTAATAGAAAAACCAATCAAGAAAATATGGTTAGGGAATGCATTTTCAGCATTCTTTGTATTTTTGATTGCTTTAAAAAAAATCCCATGTCATGCCTTGTCTATAAAAGCGATATTTCCCTTGACCGTGTGGGCGAGGGGAGGGTAAACTGGTTTTTTTCACCGCCTGAGAAAATAGTTGAGTATGGAAGGATACTGAAATGTAGTTCCTATAAAAGAACTTTGACTTTAGCCTCTTATGGAAGCAAAATTAGAAAGTTTTTCAGTAGTTCTGCCTACTTTTCAAAAACGAAAAATATTGTTGTTTGTTTTCAGTAAAATAAAGTTCGATCCAAAGAGAGCTCATTTCTTCCATAGGAGTTAAGTTAAAGGAGGAAGTGATTCTGGATTTTGGAACAGAGTTTTGTTAGACTATTATCTTACACACTAAGAAGGTAACTGAACTGAAAATTCTTTCCTCTGTGACAAAACTCATCAAAAGCAATGAGATTGCTCAAGATAAAACAATCTTGTGGGAATCTAACAAGGCTTTTTTTTAATCCAATATTACTGTACTAAATACACTGGTGAGCAAAAATTAAGGACAAAGTCGAAAAATTAGCATATCAGCTGAACGAAGAGGCAGAGCGGACAGAAAGACCAATCAGGAGATTAAGTAAGGTGATGTACGGTTGCACATGCGCAGATATGCGCAGACGTAATGGGGGAGTGTCTGAGTAGTATAAAGCATGTTGTCGGTGTAAGATCAGTATTTCTGGCAAAGAGATTGCACGCCGTATAGCAGTTAAAATCACACCGAGTTGCTGCTTCAGCGAGAAATGGCGAATAATCAATCTGTTAGACACGACATCTGGATGCTTCTACCCGAGGTCGAATCATTGGGAAGTTGGAGGAAGGCCGCAGTGTGACAAGTGTGGCTGCAAAGTTCGGAATTGCTCACAGCATCGTTTCACGACTTTGGAGACAATTTCAAACTACAGGAACAGCTATCCGGGGGTTCAGTAGTGGTCGTCCACAAGGAACCACACTCGCAGATGACCGGTATATTGTCGTACAGGCCAGAAGAAACAGGCGGCAGACAGCAGGAGAAATCGCTAGACACACGACACAGGCGACTGGACGACCGATATCGCGTTTTACTGTGGCCAGAAGACTGCACGGTGGTGGTCTGTTTGCACGACGCCCTATACGGTGTGTATCTCTAACGCCTGCCCATCGGAGAAGGCGTTTTTTGTGGTGCCGGGAACACCGGAATTGGGGAGACAATGAATGGGGACGAGTACTCTTTACAGATGAGAGCAGATTCAGTCTGAGTAGCGATTCCCATCGCATACTCATCTGGAGAGAGCGGGGAAGCTGCAATCATCCCTCGAACATCATTGAAAGGGACAGGTATGGAGGTCGCGGTGTTCTCTTTGGGGAGGCATCTTGCTTGGTAGTCGTACAGACCTTCACATCTTCGATGCAGGTTCAGTCAACGGAACCCGTTATTGTAACGAGATTCTTCTTCCATATGTGCGTCTTTTTAGAGGCGCTATGGGTCCGCCATTCCTTTTCATGGACGACAATACACCATGTCATCGCACAGTAGCTGCCGAACAGCTCTTAGAGAGTGAGGATATTGAACGTATGGATTGGCCGGCACGATCTCCGGATCTCAATCCCATCGAGCATGTATGGGATTTTCTAGGCAGACGCTTGGCAGCTCGTACCTTACCACCAGTAATGATTCGGGAGCTTCTATTGGCGCTGCAAGACGAATGGGCAGCAATGCCTCAACAACTTATTGACATTCTCATTCTCAGCATGGGCAGACGCTGTGAAACCTGCCTAGCAGTCGGAGGAGATTATATCCCCTACTAAAGACCGGATGTTTCTTGCTGGACACCCATCACAGGGATGTTTCGGCCTTCAGTTGCATTGCGCTCCATGCTACTTTTTCATTAACGCTTCTTTTTATCCCTCTGATTTCTCTTTTAATAAGTGTTGCTTACATTACACATGTCCTTACATATTGGGGATCTTACGGTATTAAATGCATTGGTTTGGAAAGCTTTTGTACAAAGTTATATTGAAAAAACCGCCTCGTCCTTAATTTTTGCACACCAGTGTAGATCAAGAATATAGAAAGCAAATTAAAATACAGAGAAGGATTCTTGTAAATACACAGTTAAAACATGCTTACAGGTATAATTTTATCATCTGTAACTGAAGAATATCCAGGTTCGTAATCTTCAATAAGTCTTGGGCGTACATTATATACTTCAATCGAAGATTTTGCTGAGGGGGGATACTGATGTTTGTTCCTTAACAACAAAAAAAATACAGGTTCTAAATTAGGCATTTTTCATATTCCAAGTTTTCAACACTTTAAAATTTGAAAAATAAAAGCACACAAGTAAAATTATCATGCAGTAAACAGAAACAAAAGGTACTATGAAGCATTAAAATAGCAGTATGTAGTCTATAAAGAAAATATTTATGAACATTATTTTCACTTGGCAAAAGTAAACTAAATGAGTAAACTAAAGCTTTAAATTATTTACTATTATGAACACAATTAGGGAAAAGTATTAAAAATAACTTTTAAAACTTAAAACAGTTTTATTTTAATATATATATATATATATATAAAAAGGCTAAAAGAAAAAAAAAATAAGAACTTTATTATTCAGTAAGCTTTTCTACTTCTATAAAATGATTCATATTTCTTTCTTGCATTAAAACACTCCGTAGAAGATTTAATATAATATCATTGATAAAAGTAATAAAAGTATTAGCAATTGTGATTCAAAAGAAAAAAAAAAGAGTAAGGGGCATATTGTTTTGCTGGTTTTGAAATTACTTAGTGCCAATTAAAGAAAAAATAAAATAACATGAAAATTAAAAATTTACAGGAAGACCACCTTTTAGCATTCATTAAGGTGCGCTAACAATATCTAGGGCTGTAGTTTTTTTTAACTAAAGTACTAATAAGATGAAGATATGGTGTCCTAAGTTGAACTAAGTAAGGCAGAAACTATCTTCTTTTATGTACCATATTGGCACAATGGACTATATAATGAAGAATCTCATTCAGTTGGGCAGCTTTCTAGACATAAACAATTTGAACATCAAAATGAATGCAATAGGCCGAAAAACATCATAGTTATCCAGATCAATATCATTTACAAATGTTATTTGATGGACCTGTGGTTCAAAATATCTGCTAGGAGGAAATACTTATGCATAAATGCAAGCAATAAATTTCAATAGCTTTATTTTTCAGTTCGAAAATTGATCTTTTCATTCTTGAACAAAAATATTTAAAAAGTTGCAATGTTCTAAAAAACTATTATATAACTATGACTACAAAAGTATAAAGTAAAAATTGGATTATAGAGGAAACAAATAAAGCTGAATCAACCAATAAAATTACAGAGTTTTAGGGCAATGCATGTTTACAGAAATATTTTCAGGTAAAAGAAACTTCAGATAAAAATGGAATCATTTGAGTAAGCTATAATGAACTAATAGATTTTACTTACAAATTTATGTTTGTACCATCTTGTTTCTGACGATTATCAAGAGTGGAAGACTTTTTACGCATCATTTTTTCTGAAAAAGAAAATATTACAAATAAATAAATGATCGAGGTTTTAAACATTTAATTTGTTAAAGTGTGTACTATTTATTCTATTAAAATTTGTGTGCATCAGTGTACTATCTCTGAGAACAGCTGGGAGTTCAGTTGAACCAGGTACCAAAAGAATAGAAAATTTTGAGGGAATCTATTACATATAGTCTTATTTTTGTAGGACTGTAATTAGTAAAGATATTAACTTTGTTTCTTTAATTTACAGGTGAAAAAATGCTTCAACGTTTACAATTTTTAGTACCAATCAAAAAAGTGCAATTATCTGTGGAAGATGCAATTCTTTTTGCACTTCAAAGTCAAATATTCTGAAGTTATATCTGAAAATAAATAAATAGCGCATACTCAAACGTTTCACACTTATTAGCTGTATTTCATTTTCACAAACAAAGGACAAAAGAAGGTAACCAATAAAGTTCTTGCAGCCAGGTATGCAAATTAGTGTATCACATGTTTTAAACACCTGTCCGGTGAGGTCAGCGCTAGTGGGGACCCATGGATTAGAGAAGCAAAATGGATGGGTCAAAGGAGCTCATTCGGTGTTTTTTGCTTTACGATTTCAAAATGAGCTTATCCGTAGCTGCATCAACTCGTCAAATATGTCAGGCGTTTGGGGTTAATGCTGTTAATGTACGTACAGCAAGGCAGTGGTTCCAAAAATTCAGATCTGGAGATCTGTTGATGAGCCTCGTAGTGATCAACCACCAGCCTTGGATGATGAAGCCCTAGAACTGGACATCAATGAGGACAGTAGCCTAATATGTAGTGAACTTGCAAGACAGTTTCAAGTTTCTGATGAAACAATTAAACTTTATCTCACTGCTTAGGTAAGTGGTATAGGCTAAGCAAGTCGGTTCCGCACAAGCAGTCAGAAATTCACAAGAACCAATAAGTGGTAGCCTGTATGTCGTTGCTTTCTCGGCACATACTGCACCCATATTCGATCCAGTGCTTACCAGTGAAAAAATGTCGGTCCTGCATGACACTCCTAAGCGTTCCAAACATTGGTTGTCATCAAAGGACACTGCCCCTTACACCACAAGGCCATCGATGCACCCACATAAGATCATGCTTTGTGTCTTGTGGACTCCTCGCCAAGTGGTTCACTACGAGCTGCTTCCAGTGTCCCAAACCATCAGTTTTCCTGTAAGCACAACAATTGGAATGTGTGCAACAGGCATTACAAATGAAGGAACCATCACACGTGAATCGCAAGGGGGTACTCTTCCTGCATGATAACAATGTCCACATGCGGCACGGGTAACCATGGATACTATTCCGCAATTTGTTTGGGAGACTTTGCCACCCTCCGTATTCACCTGGCCTTGCTCCAACAGATTACCACATCTTTCACTCCCTGAACAATCATCTTCGGGGGAAATCCTTTACGAATGAAGTTGTGCAGCGAAAAGCAATCATAAACTTTTTTGCATCCAAGACACCCGAATTTTACCACAAGGGGATTTCACAGCTAGAGACACATAGGCAGAAGGTTCTTGATGCCGATGGAAATTATTTTGAAGACTAACAACAGACCATACTTTCTGTAAGCCATTTTTTGTTCCATCATTAAAAACGGAAAGAATTTTATTAGTTACCTTATATTTTACACATTTTAAATCAGTTTACTATACAAGAAACTTTTTACTCATTACAGGTTTGACACACAGCGGTTTTAATTTCCTTCTGTTAGAATTTTGTCAATTTGTCAAAAAATAAAGTTTTAATAATTGCTTGGCATTTCATCTTTTCTTTTTTTTTTTTTTTTTTTTTGAGCAATCACGATTGCTTATTGTTCTCACTTGACCGTCTTTGATGTCCGTGCTTTTTTCAGCTTGGACCAGGGACCTCTGCAGCACCTTCAAAATCTTACTTTTATTTACCATTAAGAGATTACTACATGTATTGATATTATGGAAACTTTTACTGTAAATAGGATTTTTAGAAAACAGTGAACATCACTTTACATCATCGCCTCAGAGTTTGTTTCCTTTTTTCAAATAGATTTTTTGGGGCTAATATTCATATTCTGATGCAGTTTTTTAGAGAACCTGTTGGAAATATTCTGGAATCTCTAAACATGTGTTATATATAGGAGGAATATTCTGCATTTATCTTGAATAAATCCTATCATTTTTATTCTAGTGAGATGCATCTTGCAAATTATGTTTTTACCAGAAAAAGTTATGTCCTCATCAAAATGTCTCTTCAATAACATTTTAAATCTTGCAATTTCATTTTTCTCAACTTGAATATATGTATTTTTAACCCCTTTTCAAACAATTCTTTCCCATTTTCGGCCAAATTTAAGCCTCACAAAAATTTTCTTGCAAAAAAAACAAGATTTTTCTTTTTTCATAAACAGGTTTATTACAAAGTGTTTTCTACCTTACTGCAGTGCTAATTGTTGTTTCAAACCTTTTAAAAGTTTCTTCAATTGATCTTCTAGACACATTAAATTGATTATATTTTAAAAATATTTTATAACTTAATTTACATTTAAAATGTAAGTTAAGAAAAATGTATATTACCTCTTGTACTTGTTTCAGGCTCGGAGCTATACCCAATTAAATACTCTTGAGTATCTATGAAATAATAATAATAATAATACAATTGAAGTTAACATGTTTTGTATCAACAAATGTTTCATTTAGCTAAAAAACATCTGCATCGGAAAGAGAAGGCAGTTTGGAAAATCTGAAAATTTCAGCAGCTTGCTATGCCTTACATTATATTATCTTATACATTGTGAAATTCATTACACCGCATACCTACTCTCAATTGGTCCTTTTGCTATATGTTTTTCAAATTATTGACATAATACTCCTTAGTGCACATCAAACTAAACCTCAACTCATTTAAATGCAGAAACTATTACAGTCAATAAAATCATCCCTTAACTTAATAAAATTAAAAAAAAACTGCCAACTGCACACTGAATAACAGCATGAACAGCATAAATCCACACTGAAGACATATTTTAATCTCAAACAAGAACTTTGTATTAGTAAAGTGCAGAATAGAATTTTTAAGTTTCATCTGTTTCACCACAATCTGATATTGAAATAAGAAATGACTTGTATGACCCTTTAACAAAATAATGCTTTGCTCTACTGCTAGTATTTGTCTACTTTTTACTTCCTTTATTCTTTTGAATTTATTACATTTTGATAGCTGTAAAATTTTTAGCTCAATTTCTTTTCAATGAGATTAACTTATAATAGTAGATTGATATACAATTAGTGATATCAGTCATATTGGATGAAAGAAAAAATAAATGTGCATGAACAGAAATAAAATAGTGCATACCATTAGCAGAGTCTGCTTTATGCAAATTCTTGAACATAGTTTTATACCAGTTGTGCATATTTTCTTTCTTGACACTCTGAAACAAAATATTTAGTTCAATCCAAGGTACTGAAAAATTAAAGCATTACAGCATTTTTATGCACTGTTAATAATAAACAAATTAGTAAAATCACTCTACAGAACAGTATAAACTTATGACTCTTTTGGATGTAAAATAAAGAGTTTTACTGCAAGTAGTTCCAGTAATAAACTGAAAGTTTCTGCCATTTAGCCGGGATTCAGACAGAATAACTAAAAAACACTGACAGCTCAGTTACGACGGGTTGCACTGTACTCCCAGACTCTGGCTGGTGGGCTAAATATCTTCCAGCTGAAATGAAGGTAATCTCAGCTTCAATGAGCGAACTTCTGTTTCCGGCGCGGTTATTTACTATTCCAGACTGATGTGCCCAAAACAAAGGTGAAACTGCAGTCTCTTAACATTGTAACTGGACGAATATATTTGTTTGTAGTTCTAGCACTTAGTTTAAATTTGCATTTGCAATTTCTTAGCCAGATGAAACATATATGCAAGTCAGAGAAATAATGAAAGAATTAAACAGTAGAAAGTAGAAAGGATGGATCAAGTCCTGTCATGACAAGGATAAAAAAATATCAATTCGCATAAAATATTCACAAACCTAAATGTACAGTAGCATTTTCCTTTGACACTGTAACATTTTTCTTTTTTTCAAAACTTTAAAGGTCTCCAAATATAACATTTAAAAACTTTCTTTATAACTACAACTATGTACGCATAACTCTTTCTTTTCATGTCCAATTCACTCATTCAAAGCAAAACCAAAGAAGGCAACATTTACATTTTGTAAGTTAGATTTAAGTTAGAAAAAATTGAAAATTTTAAAGCACGATTTCAAAAGCTATAAATTTTAAACTATGGTAAGACCTTCTAATATAGAATAGCTTGACTTTCAAAGTTGAAATATACTTTCAAAGATTATAATTCTTGGTTTCTTTATCTTCCAAGTATAAAAATATTTTAATACAAATGCGATGACCAGTAACAGGCTCTGGACCCAGCTAGGCTGGTCCTAGTCAATTTAATAAATCCCAATGAAGATCAAGGGGCCCTCTTTAAGATATCCACACCTTTGCTCATTACCGCCTCTTCTGGTAAGCTGTTCCAAGTGTCCGGGATCCTACTAAAGTAGTAATTTTTCGTAACTTCCAGGTTAGCCTGAGATTTGAATAGCTTAAAACCCCACGTCCTGCTTTGCGTGCAAAAAATTTTATCCATTAACATCTTTAATTCTGATAAATTTAAACAACTGAATCATGTACCCTCTCAGTCTCCTTTCCTTCAGGCTATACATATCAAGCCTATTAAGTCTGGTATCAATCTAAATCTGAATGTTCTTTTACTAGTCCAGTTACCCTTCTTTGAGCCCTTTCCAATACAGAAATATCTTTCCTCAGATAAGGCGACCAAAACTGAACAGCATACTCCAAATGAGGTCTTCTAAACTCTTATATAAAGGCAGAAGAACCTTCTTAAATTTGTTTGAAATAGATTTATTGATAAACTCAGGCATTTTGTTGGCTTTGTTATTTGCAATACTGCACTGTTGTCTAAACTTGAAATCCTGCTTAATCGAGATACCCAGATCAATAACATTTTTTGCCTGACAATGACTGAAGCCTATAAACGATAAATTGTACGCTTATTTCCATGACCTAAGGGTAGCACTTGATATTTCCCTACATTAACTGCCATAACCCGCTTTTCAAGTGAGTTTTACTAAGTGAGCACTTAGTAATATGATCTAAATACTCTTGAAGCTGTTTTACTTGTTCTTCATTATGTTCAACCCAATAACTTTTACATCATCAGCAAAACAATTCATGTTTCCTGAAATATTTTCATTAATTAATGTCATTCATAAAATTAATAAACAAAAGATGCCCTAAAAACTGATCCCTAAGGAACCCTGCTTAAAACATCAGTCCATTTAGAATGATTTCCCCTCACAACTACTCTTTATTCCCTTCCAGTCAACCAGTTCCTAACCCAAAGTTAAGTTTTTCCTCCTATTCTTATATCAGATAGTTTGCGGATAAGAGCAACATGCGGTACCTTATCAAAAGCTTTTTGGAAAATCAATATAAACAACATCCACACACTTTTGTTGTCTAAAGCCAAGATAACCTTATCATAGAAATGCAATAAATTAGTAGCGCACGATTTACCTTTCCTGAAACCATACTGTAAGCAAATCAACAGACTATTAGTCTCTAAGAAATTCATAATCTTAATTTTGATCAAAATTTCAAAAATCTTACAAACCACTGAAGTCAGACTTAAAGGTCTATAATTCCTTGCATTAGACCCCTTCTTGAAGTAAAGCATTATGTTAGCCAGTTTCCAGTCCTCTGGTATTGCCTCTGAGTTAAATGAAGTTTTTAAACTCAAACTTCTCAATCCTTCTTTCATATGATTTTGAAATTATCATAATTCTTGATATAGCAGAGTGGTTTCTTGATTTCTAAGCAGGAGAGTCTATCTCCCCCCTCCTAAAACCATGAAGACCCTCCAAAAAACAGAAAAATATCTTTAACCCCCTCCAAAAAAAATTTCATTGGAGCAGTCCATGGTCGTCCCGTCCCCCCAAATGGGCACTCTGTTTTGAGTATAACATGTTCCCACATAACCCTGAAGTTAGCAATTTTCTTTATAAAAACATGAAAAACAGCTTAATTTTAAATATTCATCACATTTACAAATATTAAACCAATTGAGTATTTGCTGCTTAGAGTTTAACTAATACTTCAATGTGTAAATTAAAAAATCCATATCATGCTTAATACAATTCAGAAATTATAATTAAAATTCAAAAAATACAGATGTATGACAGTCAACAGTTGAAAATCTGAATCTGTATTTAATTATTTGCTATGGGTTTTTTCAGCAGTGTAATCAACGGGAACATTTAATGCAAAATTCATATAATATGAATCACTAATAAACCTGGAAATATCAAACTTCCAGATTCAAGTTTTTATTATCCAATAATTTTGAATCAATTTATATCAATCAATTCAAACAGTTAAAACAGCATTAAAACAATTTTTGTAAAACAATTTAAAACTACTTTCATTTTTTTCAGAAAATCCTTCTAAAAATAATTATTAATAATAACTACAATCAAAATATCCTTTATAGTAAACTCTATGTCTAGTGACAGTTTCAAAAAGAAAGCTGACTTTCCTAAGGGATTTTATAATCAAACAAAATTTCGTCTTTTAAACCTAACCCCTAGTTAATTAACTTTGTTTGTATTCCTGTAATTGTTTAAGGTAATGGAAATTAATACTTGAAAAACTGTTCTTAATAAATTTAGCTCAAAATCCATTTATAATGAGATTGGGGGGGAGGTAGGGGAAGTTAATATAAGTCTGTCTTACTTTTCCTATATGGTTTATTCATTTTAAAACTTACGTTTCGAAGACCAATAGGGATGCCATCTTCGGTGGGTCCAATACCTTCATATTTAGGTGGTGCAGGAATAAATTTGGTTGTGGATGTTTTTTCTTTCAGGATTTCTTTGACAGGAATAGCATAAAATTTGTCAGTGTGAACCTGGTCTCCATCCACAGTGATCTTTTTATCTAGAAGTACAGCACCAGGTGGTGGAGGTTCATCTATGAAAAGGAAAAAAAAAATCATCTACTTTTTCTTGCAGACTGTATAAGATCATATTTACTCATGGCATAATAAAGTTAGGGTGGTGTGGGGTGGCCTGCCACTTCAGGGAGGATACCCAAACACAATGTCAAAAAGAAAAAAAAATTTAAAACATGTTAAATGAAACAATAGCTGCAATTTGCATTTTCTATAATTTTCTGTTCTTTTAATTTCAACTAAACAATTTTTTAGTCACTAAAATTTATTCTATGCCCTTTTTAACAGCAAAAATTATTAGGAATTCGGATTTTAAATAAGTGGAAAAAAAATAATAAAGAAATAGAACAATACCTGTAGGCTTGACACTTTCAGTGTCATACATGTGCAATATTTGTCTTGTCAGAAGCAGTGGTAATGGGGGAATTCAATCACCCAAAGAAAATGTTTTTGGAAAGGTTCAGAACCACTAAAATTCAAGTTTTACTTTTTAACTTCCACCCAAAACAGTAATTTCAAACCAAAATCGGTGAATTCTGAAACGCATACAGATAAAGTAAATTTCTCTTAAACACACATAGATTTTCCTTTACTAGTTGATACTTGTTCATTTAACACTTTTTTTATTACTGTAAAAGAACTTACCCTACTAGCAAAATTTCTTGCATCAATCTTGACGGATCGTGATATTATTATATCAATATTGATGTGATCCATACTGCATAATGGTTGCATAAGGATTAAAAAGCAATATTACAATAACAACACGTGTGCAACATTGCATTCATCTTAAAATACCAATATTGATATTACCTTACAATAGCAGCATTGCATCCATGCTGACGCCAACAAGATGATACAGATTTCATGCTGTCCTTGTCAGGGTAATTAGTACACAATGGAACAGGTGGAATTTCATTGATAGTTTCGCATGCGCAGAGTTCATTGCACCCAGTTTTGCTGGTCTGTGCTCTTACCTTCCTTTTTTGACGTTTCACACAGTTGTTTGAGCTCTGCTCCATGCCACACATGGCGATGCAAATTTTAGGCCCAAAAAAATGGGTTGCTTAGTTATTAGTGTGCAATATTATTGTTTTAGGAATAGTTTATGAATGACTGATAACTGCATTTGTTTATTAATATAGTGCTAGACAAGCTACAGGTATATTGCAGACGATGTGTGATCAATGATAGGAATATCCGAAAAAGGTTTTTTGTCCCTAGACTTTGAAACAAAGGACATGCAGCCCAGAATTTTGTATTGTCACTTCAATCTCACGAGAAAGATTAATTTTATTTAATGATTACTTATGTTATTCTTAAAGATAAATTCATGTTTTTTCCAGGAGATATTTTCAATGCTAACATCCATTCGAAAATGGATTTTATTTTATTTATTTTTTTATTGCTATCTCTACTCTTTAATGAACTATAAAAACTTCCTTGATCATTCCTATTTAGGCATTTTATGTGTTTATAATACAATTAAAAGTATAAATTTAAAAAATAAATCAAGTATTACGCAAAAAGAAGAAATTTTCATTTTTTAAATTAAATTGCGAGTACTATTAATATCTTTATATGAATTTCCAATCAGATGTCAGATTTAAGAAAATATGCTTAGGCTAGAAAATTAATCTTGAAGAATGAAATTTTATTCTTGAGTTTGAAGTGAAAATAAGAAATAAATAAATAGATAAAACATCTTGCAAACGTACTGATTTCATACTGTCATGTCAATGTATCCTGACATTTTCCTGTCGTATCAATACGTGTGCAGGATTACAAAAGCAAGATCATCTTGCAGAGAGACTTGATTCATGCTGTCATGACAACATCTTGATATTATCCTGTTATATCAACATGTATGTAGCATTACAAACGCAGCCTATTTTGACATTTTCCTGATATTTTGCTGCGTACACCTTGTCAGTCAAAGTTGCGGCAGCCTGCCGACAGCAAAAATGGAGTAACAAAACAATACTGAGGCAGCATTAATGCAATATGATTTTTCCTGACATGTCAACCTTTATTCTATATGGAGGCAAGATATTTTGCTTACTGGGTACTTTCGCGAGCCTGTACTAATTGAAAAAATTAAGTCTCTGGAAACATTTCAACTTCGTATATATTATTAAATTTTAACTTTATAAATATGGGAAATCACTGATGTTTTTAATTTCACGAAAATTACGGCCTGTGAAAATAAGTGTTCTAAATATGTTTACGGGGTTCAGAATTATCAATTTTGGTTTGAAAATGTTGCTCTGGATAAAAGGTATAACTTGGGCTGAAATTTTAGTGGTGCTGAATACTTCCAAAAACATTTTCTTTTGGTGATTAAAATCTGTATACTTTATGCTTACCTGCTTTTTTACTTTTCAGGTTGACAACCATGGTTCGCCAATATATATGATGATTCTTATCATGAGATAAATCCGATATTTATTTTGAAAATATCATGATATTTTGATATTTTGAATATTTATTTTTTCAACTATGGTATTTAGGTTGGCAATATAAAAGTTATATCAATCATAGTAATATTGTTCATTTACTATTAAAAATAACCAAAAAGTTATGTACTATATTTATATGATGCATTAATACATCATTAATATAACAAAGTAATATAATATTCTTTTTTTATTTCATATTCATAAAATTATTAACAATGTAACAATTTTAATTTATATTACAAGTGCCTAAATAAATGTAAAATATTGGTCAGAAAAAAGAAAATGTCTTATGACTGTGCACTGAATAATACATATTTTTTATATCTGAATCATATAACTGTAAAAGTAGACAACAGAAGAAAAATGAGTAAAACAGCTAATGCTAAATCAACTCCATAAAAATTGATAAAAATGTTAAATAAAATATTAGATATAAATAATGAAAGATATAAATATTATAATAACAATATAAGAAAATAAAGAGTGATTTGAGGATGCATTTACAATTTTGAAGACATTAGTTTGCTCTGATTGAAAATATTGGATATATATATCAAAATATCCGAATTTTTTAAAAATATTGGACATTTTGGATATTTTTAAAAATATCAACCCTGGTTCACACAATCAACATCCACTCTTGGTGTCCCTAATACGTACTGGCCATGCCATTCCCCCAAGAGGACAAATAAATGGGGGAGAACACTATACAAAGTGTAAAAAAATAATAATGGTGTAATTTTGAACAATATTCAAATCAAAACATCAAATTGTGCTGTTACAAAAGTTTATTACCTGTCACAATTGTGTTTGATGCAAATTTCAATGTTTTCCCATTGGATGAGCCATTTCCAATTTGATTCTCAGGCAACGAGGAGCTGCGAAAACGATGATCTAATGAAGCAGTATCATTTCCATTCTGCAAATATTACATTAAGAATACTGAGTACTAAAAGCAAGTTAATTCTTCTCCAGAAACAAAATACGAAGGGTAGGTGTTGCATAACAATAATTATGCAACAAATTTTATAGCAGTAAAGCTCTTAGATTTGAAAATTTTACAATCTCTCCGTTTTTTAGTCAATAATATTTGTCATATTATTTGGTACTTTTTTGTCATTAGTACGTTACTTGGCACATTAATTACTAACCTCAACCATATTTTTTTTCTTCATTACCATCATTGTTGTAAGAAAGAGATGACATCATACTTAAATTGGTCTTTTTAATAAACTTCCAAACAAAACAAGTCACTTTCAATCGCTAAAAGTTTCATCAAAATAAAAATAAATTATAAAAAGTCATTAAAATGTAAACAAATTCTCCAAATAATAAACAAACCTTTGACAACACGTAATCAAGTTTGATTCTGATAACCTACCGACTGACAACTAAATAAAACAACAATAAATGCTATATTAAAATGTCAAATTATCGGCCAAAAAAACATATCAAGCCATTAATGTAAAATGAGATTGTTATAATCAGCAAAAATAAATGCAACAATGTTACTCTTCTATTTCTATAAAGGTGGAATAGCCGAGCAAAGTAAGCTACCAATAACAGAAAAGTACCAATTCAAATTTTTTTCACATAGCATACTGTATATTTTTCTGACATGAAAGAGTAGTGCTTAGGATTTAGTAGGTATATAATAACAGAAAAACTAAACACTCTCAAATATTAAGCATAAAACTCACCTGCAGTCTGCTAGAGTTATTTGGAGAATCCAAGCCCCTGGAAACACTTATATTATTTTCATAATGCCTTCCTGCAAAAAATAAATTTGAAGATATAAGTCAGAACTTTTTATAATGAAACATACTGGTTAAAATTTTATTAAATCTTAGTAAACAAAAAGTATTAGGCTCAATCTGAGTAAAAAAACGAAATACTGTCAATTCATGATAAATAAAAGACTTTTTTTCGAATATTCCTTCATCTCGAAGCTTTCATTGGGTCCCAAACTCTTAAGGCAATAAGAATTTCTCATAACCGGAACTACTAATAATTCGTAGGTTTTAGTCGGTCCTTTAAAACTTCAAACTGTAGAGAGTCGACTGTTTGTTTTAAGGAATATACTTAAGTGAACAATAGCTTTTTTATACTAGCTTTGTAAATGATGTGTACAATTTCAACAAATAAATAGCTACACATTTTTACGTTCTAATTGGAGGGAATATTAAGCATGAAGCAATTTAATAAAGGATTCACTTACAATTATCCACTTTGAGACAGCAAAGTATTACCACATCTGAAAAGATTGAGTTTTAAAGCTTTACAAAACCCAAAATCAGAGAATCAGTCGAAAACGAAAAGAAAACAAAGTAGAAGTTGAAGTACTTAAAAGAGTACTTTTGTTCGAGATACAGAGAACGGTCACACTGGTGCCACCGCATGCGTTCGGAAATGGCAAACAGCTGTGTTTTTACGTCACCAACCAGTGTTCAAAATGCTTACGGTCACTTTCGGCGATCCGTTTGCTACCGCACAAACCAAAATCCCCTATATATACAAGCCGATGCATTAGCTTAAGATAATTGAGGGTGCAAGTTTTCTTTCTTTTTTATTCTCTGTGTATTCGAAGGCTGAGCGGCTCTTGCAATACCGACATGTGCATATGCTGTTCCATTTTTTTTCTCTTTTGGTCTACAGCAACTATTTTGTCAATGCATTTTTTCATTTTTAAGAGCAAAGTAATTATGCGTAATCTCAATTGCTGATAGAACTGGCACTGGATAATTCTGGTGAACTCTATTCTGACAGCATTTTACATCAAGGTAGTAGAGGCAAGTCGCGTGAATCAAGTCAGAAGACTCGAATTCAAATCAACAAAACAAATCAAGCTTAAGATCAGTCATTTTGGATTGGAGTGCGGGTGTTTGAGTGGTTGTCTTCTCTGGTAAGTTATCGCGTTTGTTGATTTCTTACTACGAGCAATTATTAGCGGCACGCATGCGTTGTTTATAAAATAAGTATTATTTTTGGCTAATTTGGCAAAACCTAAAACTTTGCACTGGTAACCCTAGCTCCGCACGCAGCAATGTAAAATCCGATCCAAAATGGCTAAACTCAAGCTGATGCGTCGGCCTATAGCGGCTCTACACAAACCTAGAAAACCTAGAGCAGCTATATAGATAGGCCGACGCATCAGCTTAAGTTTAGCCATTTTGACTCGGATTCTTCATTGTTGCGCTGCTTGGATTACCACAGCAAAGTTTCGGATTTCGCCAAATTTGCAGAAAATAATAATTTATTTTATAAACAATTCACGTGCCGCTAATAATTACTTACAGTGAACAATCACCAACGCGATAACTGGCCAGAAAAGACAACCGCTCAAACACGCGCTCCGATCAAAAAAGGCTGATCTTAAGCTGATGCGTCGGCTCGTGATAGAGACCTTACATAAACCCATCTTTCACCACAATCTCGACGTGTTTAACCCGAAATGGGAGGATTGTGCGCCGAGCATTTTGGGCACCCAATGTTCCCGCCGCCCAATCTTCCTAGACCGCGTTTAGCGAATTCACATGATACATTTTGGTAATTTCGATCGTGTTTAAAGTTTTACACTTTGTTTGACTGGAAGGTCGTCAGCTGCTGAACTATAGAAAACCAGTCATTTCAAAGTTTTCCAGGGGAGAGGGGACGGATAGCATATTCTTTGAGCATCTGGAAGTAAAATACACCAAAATGCACATTTACTTTGTAGTTTTGAAATCTACGTGCCCCCCCCCCCCCCCCCCGCGCTTGATCACCCAAATGACGGGCTGAACTACATGTTCGAATAAAGGAACCGGTTGGTTGATTAGATGCTGTCACGTTGGGTATCCATAGGATGTTTTTATTCTTTATCATGAATCGGTAACTTTATTAGAACGCGCCTGTTAACCGGTCACTCTATTTAACCGCACGAGTGTCTGGAAACAAAGCTATTCTACCGGGCTCGGTGACGGCATAACCAGAAAATGACCAGCCAAGCTGTGTAAACGCTGAACTGTTCCGAACACAGCGTAAGGTTGAACAATTATTTAATACATACGAGGCAGTGAAAGCAAAGGGATGAACGTCAGAAAAATTAAAAATTTGGAGATAACCAGATAACCAGTACTGGAAGATAAATCTCCCCTCCGTTCTGGCGCAAGAAGTAGAACTAGTGCCTAACTAGGTGCTGCTATATACAGCATGATTAGGAAATTGTTTCAATAAAAGCCTACCAACGACCGCAACTTCGAAAGCGTTTTACTCAAAACTTGAAAATGTTCACTTACGTCCCTTTGCTTCTCACTGTATACAGGGTGTCCATCCTAAAAGTGGACAAATAGCTAATTCCTAAACCATTAGAGATAAGCTTATAGTTCCATTTTGAAAAAAATCTTTAAATTGCGCAAGGACTCGAAATTCATGAGATTTTTGTCAAAAAATGAGATTTTTGTCAAAAAATCCAGTTTTGAAGAAGTTACAAAATTTAACTTTTTATACAGTCCCCCAGTCCTAGCAATGATATTTAGTAAAACATTCCAGACACACTAACATTTACAACTAAAGAAAAACCCTTCTACGACCAAAATTGACTGAGTTATGAAGTTTTAAAAAATCAAGATTTTCGGAGATTTTATGAAGTCAGCGAGGGGGGGGGGGGGGGGCTCTTAAAGGGCTCTTCCGCTCTTAAGGGGATGTATGCAAATTGACAAAGTGTGTTAATAGGTTCAAATTCATTTTGGTTTTGTTATCGGGGGGCAATGTTAACGGTTGAAAAGATTAAGCAAGTGCTATATATAAGCTCAAAGTCTCTTTTTTTTTTTAAAGGTTGGGGGGGGGTATCGAAGTGGTTTGTCGTTTTGTTTTAAGAACCTCTAATTTCCATCCCCCGAATATCATTAAGTAAATGGACATTTTTTATAAATTCAAATCAAATAATGTTTTTTAAACAATTATATTCTCTTTTTTTTTTTTTTTTTTTTTTTTTGTTCTTTCAAAAAATGTTTTTGTTTAATTTCAGGGGATTTTTTAGACAATCATGAGTTGCTTACTATACTCATTTGACCAAATTTGATGTTGCTCTGATTTTTCAGATTGCCATGACGACGGTTGTTTTAATTATTTATTTAGGGAGAAAAATTGTCGAGTCATAGTTACAAATCATCTGTGGTTTTATTATATTCATATTTTTTTCAGGGCTGAACACAGGCAGACTTTACATTTAAAAAAAAAGAAAAAAAGGTTTCTGTGTGTAAAATTACGTTTTTCAGAAAACGAAAAAAAAAAAAACACCTATGTAGATGAACTTAAACAGCAATTCATCTTCATACAAAATTTCAAGATTACTATTTCTCATCATTTAAGATTGTTCTGAAATAAAAATACATAACGGTATACGCTATAAATAAACTTTATGATAAGTGTACTACTGGTGGATATCGGTCATAAAATCTTTATCTTTATTATCGCATCCTATACTTCTTTTTTACGGATACACGTCATAAAACATATTCTAGAAAATTAAGTTAACATTTTATGACGGGTGCGAACTTCTTAGTCAATTCTATTCCATTCCATTTGTGGAAAAAAGAAACCCAACGAATATGCTTTCGCAATTCGTGATTGCGAAAACATCATTTAAATTCAAGATAGTTTGAATTAGTTTTTTGTAACATCTTGAATTCAAATTTTGTTCCTCGCTACCACGCATTGCGATCGAGCCCTACTTGTTGAGTTTCTTGTTTCTACAAATGGAATGGACTATTTTCACAAAAAATCCATAAAAAGAGTGTACATAGTTTGTAAGTTTTCTTCAGAAATTCATAGCTAATAAGCTATGAATCAGCTATATAAATTGAAGGGTGATCAAAAAAAAAAAAAAAAAAATTTTTTTTTTTTTTCGTTTCTTCAATTTTTTTTACTGGTTCTCTCAATGAATGAGTGATTTCTGATTTAATATTTATTGGAAAATGAGGATTTCTAAAAGTGTCCCAATACTTTTGGTTAGTGTGTGATACCTATAAAAACAACTTACGCTTTCACACAACAATACATTTACAGATGCCTTACATTCCTCAAAGCCAAGGGGCGAGGACTATTCTCTCCCCAAATGGCGAAACTGAAGTAAACATATATATTTAGGGCTACTTATCCTTGTCAGTTCCTTTTTTCTCCTTACATCTAGGAGCGGTAAGTATGCTCGGAAAGAGATGAAACAGATTGAAACTTCGTAGAAATAAAAAGAAAAAAGTCTTTAAAAAATAATAATAAAAAAAAGAGTCTGGTGATTTATTTTTTTTTTTGCATCTAGCAAGTTCTGACTAACAGACCAAGTCAGCAGAAAGTTTTCAAAAGAAGCCGTTCTATTTTTAAGTCTGGTGAACGAACGAGCAGGTTTCTCGTCTTATTTATAAGAAAGGATATTTAGAGATGTAATGCTTCGCTACCTCAATTTTTGAAATGGTTTTCTTTGTTTAAAACTTCCGCGGCTAAATGTTCCTTAGCTGAGATTTAATGAATTCGATATTTAAATTTTTATTTGATTGTTTCCTTCGATGTTGGCTCAATTTTACGTTTGAGAAAGGAGACAACATTTAAAAATTAACTGCAAGAAATCAGAAATGTCGGTCTTCAAACAGATACAAAATTATTTAGTGAAATATTGGTTCACTGTAAAAGAAAAATATTTGGGTAAAGTTACCAGTATGAATGGGTGTAATGTTACACGAATTCTTCTGTGAAGTGTGTAGCATCATTGTTTTAAGAACTCAAATTGTTGGAGGAGCCTTGCACTATAGTTTGTGTAGAATTCAAAACGCATGCGTGAAGACCATTATCGGTGCAGAGCTGGTAAACTCTTAACGAAAACCGGCCTTAGTGTACTTTAAAAAAATTGTGTAATCTTCTCCGTAAATACCGGGGCAGCATTCTGTGGTTAGCTTCCTCCATAGCAATGGAGTTTCTTTCCTGATAACCTGGTGCAACGTTACGAGCGATGCGTAAAACATTACACCAGTTTTATCAGTTGAGTTACTCTATTGGTATGGAGGCAGCTAGCTGCCACCGCTTTTACGTAAAGCCCTCGATCCGTCTCTCCAGGGTCTCCCCGGATCCAGGGCTTTACTTTCACGGAGTAAGGTTACACAAATATCTTACAGTGTGGCCGAGCGGTAAAAACGCTTGCTTTGCGACATGTCTGTGAGACTAATGCCGTGGGTTCGGACACCGAGTGTAATTTCCTCTCTTGGTGCAATATATGTCTTGTTTGCATGATAAAATAAATACATGATTGGCGTACATTAGTTGTGAAAAAGCATGAACTTGACAAATATTGAATCAACGAATGATTGAAAGCAAAAGCTGTAAAAAGACAAAAAACGAGAAGTTTCTAGCATGATTTCTTTCTATATACTGGTATAAGGAAATTTCAAGTATTGTAACCTAATAATTAATTTTCATACCTTCAATTTAAAACGTATAATAAGAAATTATTACCTGTTACCTGATCATTTAATATACCTGGATAATTTAAACTATCGAACAGCTAGTTTGAAGTATAAATCTGTATTTACAATTAAAAATGAGTACCCGTTCAAGAAAATCAGATGAAAACTCAATTTTCGCTAATGTGTAACCTTTCAAGCAATTTCTCTTTATGCATACAGACAATTCTGGTGTAACCTTGCGCAGAAATGAGCGAGACGTTGCGCTTAGTTGCATTACCATGGTGTAACCCTCCACAAACGATGTGTAATTTTAAACCAGTGATAGCAAAAGTTACACTAGTAACATAAGTTTGTCTGTTTGTGGTCCTGCGATAATTATTTCTTACTTGGGTGAACGTATATGCATCACATGTTTTGCAAAATGAATTCAGGGATATTAGAAATTAACTGCACATTGCGACACATTAATTTTTGATGGCTGATCTTTTATTAATTCTGGAATGAATACGAAATAGGTTGGGGGAGAGGAGAGGTGTGAGATCAAAATCGGAAAAAAAAAAAAAAAAAGAAGAAGATGCAACATCGTCCAATAAAAAGGCGAAGAAGTGGTTTTCAACGCTTTCTCTAACACAGGGATTTTACTAAACACACATCTTTATGCAATGCTGATAAATGTAATGCTTTCCAAAAACTGCCTTAAACTAGTATGTTGTGGCCATCACGAAACTTTCTTCTATATTTTTCTTTTTTTCTGATCCCTCCCCATGCTTGATGAGGAAGCAATATTCCCAACAAAAACAAAATTACACATGCAAAAACTTGACGACCATCCCAATGTCTGAATTATTGCAAAAGCAAAGCAAAGAGCGAAAATTGAAAGTTATTTTAAAAGCCTTGCTTGAATTAATTACAAATATTTTATTTGTTAACAAACATAAGATGGCAACAGTTGAAAATTTTAAATCATTGAGATAATATTTCCGATCATTTCCATACAATTAAAATCATGAGAAATACGCAGACGACAATCTATTACGATTTATCTTTCTTATTGTAGCATTAATAAAGCTATTTTTATTCGCAAAAAAAAAAAAAAAAAAAATCAATACCTCTTGGAGCGATTGGCGTCAAAATTGATCCAAAGCCTGTTTACATATGGATTCACATATATTCCAAATTTCAACCAGAACGTAGCATTACTTCTTGATATAGGGCACTCACAATGGAAAAAAAGAACGGGTGATTGCGCTACCCCCTTTTTACTTTCTTCTATATCTAATATATAGAAGAAAGTATTGGATTCGTGCAAATTTTCGAATTTCGAATTTTGACGGATTCGAACGTTTTGAGGTGTGCTGAGTCCATTTCGACTATTTTTGGAAAATGTCTGTTTGTCTGTGTGTATGTGTGTGTGTGTCACGTCTGTGTGTAACAAGTTTTTTGTGGCCGCTCTACAGCAAAAACTACCGCATGAAATCGAGCGAAATTTCGTACACATATGTGCCCCTATATGAACTTGTGCCCATTGGTTTTTGGCGCGAATTCCTCCAAGGGGGGTGGAGCAATGGTACGTTTTTTGAGTTACGCGTGCTTGCTATTCCTCAAGAAGTAACTGGCGGAATCAAACAAAATTTGGTCCATATGTTGCCATTAACAGGAACAGGTGCTGATTCAATTTTGGTGTCAATAACTCAAACGGGGGTTGAGCTATAGAACGTTTTTTGTCGTCAATTGTGACTGCTGTATCTCAAGAAATAATGAACGGAATGAAAGAAACATTTATCGGCAAGTAGCCCTTAGTGGGTATAAAAGCTGATTTTATTTTGGTGTCAGCAGCTAAAAATGGGGTAGCGCAATCGCCCGTTCTTTTTTTCCATTGTGAGTGCCCTATCTCAAGAAGTAATGCTACGTTCTGGTTGAAATTTGGAATATATATGAATCCATATGTAAACAGGCTTTGGTTTAATTTTGACGCCAATCGCTCCAAGAGGCGTTGATTTTTGAGCAATCACGATTGCTTATTGGTCTCATTTGACAGTCCTTGATGTTACGGTTCCTTTTTCAGCTTGGACCAGGGCTGCAGCACCACCGTCCACCGGCGGCGCCACGGCTGGTCCTGAGCACTGTCTACCGGAATCCACTTTTACTGGGCGGTGGCGTCCATGTCCTACACACGCATGCTCATACACACACCCCTACGCGCGCACGCCTTTACATCACACATACACACGCCTACGTGCACACACGTAAGCCTACACACACAACTATACACACGTAACCCCCCAGGAGGAGGGAATGCTTGGGGGGGGGAGCCATTAGAGTTAATTGGGGGAAGTGGGTCACTTTTTTTTTTTTTTTTTTGAAAAAAAAAATAGCTTTATTAATGCAACAATAAGAAAGATAAATCGTAATAGATTGTCGTTTGCGTATTTCTCGTGATTTTAATTTTATGGAAATGATCGGAAATATTATCTCAATGATTTAAAATTTTTAACTGTTGCCATCTTATGTTTGTTAACAAATAAAATATTTGTAATTAATTCAAGCAAGGCTTTTAAAATAACTTTCAATTTTCGCTCTTTGCTTTGCTTTTGCAATAATTCAGACATTGGGATGGTCGTCAAGTTTTTTCATGTGTAATTTTGTTTTTGTTGGAAATATTGCTTCCTCGTCAAGCATGGGGAGGGATCAGAAAAAAAAAAAAAAAGAATATAGAAGAAAGTTTCGTGATGGCCACAACATACTAGTTAGCTGTTGGCACCAAAATAAAATCAGCTCTTATACCCACTGAGGGCTACTTGCCGATAAATTTTTCTTTCATTTCGTTCATTATTTCTTGAGATACAGCAGTCACAATTGACGACAAAAAACGTTCTATAGCTCAACCGCCGTTTGAGTTATTGACAAAAAAATTGAATCAGCACCTGGTCCTGTTAATGCCAACATATGGACCAAATTTTGTTTGATTCTGCCAGTTACTTCCTGAGGAATAGCAAGCACACGTAACTCAAAAAACGTCCCTTTGCTCCACCCCCCTTGGAGGAATTCGCGCCAAAAACCAATGGGCACAAGTTCACATAGCGGCACATATGTGTACCAAATTTCGTTCGATTTCATGCGGTAGTTTTTGCTGTAGAGCGGCCATAAAAAACTGGTCACACACAGACGTGACACACACACACACACATAGACAGACAGACATTTTCCAAAAATAGTCGAAATGGACTCAGCACACCTCAAAACGTTCGAATCTGTCAAAATTCGAAATTCGAAAATTTGCACGAATCCAATACTTTCTTCTATATATTAGATATAGAAGAAAGTAAAAACGAAATGTGTAATGTTTTAAATAGTGTTGTGTAATATGCTTTTTTTTAATAGCCATTCTTTTTTTTTTTTTATGTGACCGATGAATGGAAGTTGAATTAAAAGTAAAGATGAATAATGGCAACAGTGCTTTTTTCTACTGATTAAAATATTGTTAGAAAAAGATTAATTCACACGAATTTATTGCGACGTCATTGTAAAAGCATCTGAGCTTTCTTGCTTTGGGACCTCACTAGGCTATATTTTACCAAAGGAAATCAATTCAGTGCACAGCATTGATAGGGCCTGAAAATTTTCTAATGATCATGTGCAGAAAATTAAGAAAAAAAAATTAATACAAAAATAGATTTATGAGTAATAAATCTGTTGAGCAGACTGGACAGAAAAAGTGTGAAAAGATGTTTTCAGAAAAAAAAAATAATAAAATTTGGTTTAAAAGCATTTCTTGTTTGACTGGCGTCAACAACAGACAATGCACAACTTTCAAAATGCATTTAGGATGTAATGCATTTATATTTCTTATTTATATTATCTTTGTAATTAAGCAAAATGACAAAAGGGGTGCATTGAGAGATTCGGGTAGGGTGCAATGTCATCCTAAAAATATACCTTCAGGAAACACTATGAGCTTAAATCAGTTTTCTGAAGGTGTCTCGAAGGTAAAATCAATTAAAAGCATCCTAGAAATATGAACACGGACTGTAAACCACACTTATATTTGTTTTTGAAACGAACTCCTATGCTGAAATACACTAATTATAAATATCAAATGAATTTTAAATAGGAAATGCAACTAGGACACTAATAAAAATCATCAGTTATCCTAAATGAAAATAATTAAAACACACAAAAGCCTATTTTAGAACCAGAGATCGATTAGCAGGCCTTCAAAGATATCATACGCTCATAAGCAATAATAATTATAATACAAAATTATGAATAATTAAATTACGTATTTTATTTATCATATTTGTGTGAGGCATAGTTACATTCCCTTTTAGTATTAAAAATAACAAAAAAAAAATAAATAAATAAAAAAATAAAAATTTATTGATCATTTTATTTAAAGCTGATTTAGATTAGTCACATCAATATTTACCATGAAAAAAGAATTGCATAAAAACATGAGAAAATATATTTAATTTCAACAGAATATCCAGACTTACTTTTACTAAAAAGCGGCTTTATGAAATTACGAAAATAAAATTTAAGCAGCAATAAAAGTAAATACTCTGTGTAGTTCTCTATATTCTAAAATATAGATTAGCGTCTTTTAACCTTTTTATTTTTATTTATTTATTTATTTATTTATTTATCTTTTTGTTTTTCAAGTAAAAACGATCATTTTCATGCTAGTATTTCAATAGTTTGAAGAAAAACATGTGTTACGCAATTCATATATTTGAAATTCCAAAGTCAAGTAAGAAAAACATTTAAAAATTTAAAATAATTATCAAAATATTTCGCAATAGTTATGTTTCGAATAAATTGATAATTTTTGGAGGAAAAAAAATGTCGTATTTATCGTACGTAAGACAGATTTGCTTTATCAACAAAAAAAGTTTTAACTAAAATTTGATTAAATAATGTGCTTTGCAAAAGTTAACGATATATTATTTTTTTTTTAAGTTTATCTTTAAAGCGAGGGTGATTAAACTTTGAGTTGCAATTCACTGCTTCATTTTTTACATAATGGGTACATAAAGCAAAATGTAAAACTTTAGATTATTTAGTTCATATTTTGAGTACTTCAAACCTTTTTCCAAGTACGAATTAACTATTAAAAGAGATAGAACTAATTAACAAAGAGTTAGGAGGAAAATAAAAGCTTACCGGAGCAGCAGTTATCAGTACTTTGGAAATCAGTTTCGGATTTTTCGGATACAGTTGTGATCTGATCTTCTGTTTGTTTTTTTAAGCGGTTTTGAAATCGTTTTTCAAGTTCAACCATCATTGGTGACCTCGGAGTGGGAGCTCTCTCTTCATCCAAAGAATGGCTCTTTGCAAGATTCGAATGTCGGTCAGTCAGAGCAGACTGTAGTGATTCAGTTCTATTAACTTCCTTTTTGTCAACAGTGCTATGTTTTTGAGATGATGAAAGAAGTGGTGGCGGCGGCGGTGGAGGAGGTGGTGTCTTGGAAATAGGTTGTTGTACATCAACAGATTCTTTCACGGCAACAGGTGTTTGCTTGCATGCAACTTCTAGGCCAGTTGACATCTCAGTATCAGTCTCTTTCGAGCAAAGGGATGTTAAATCTGATTCTAAATTTTCATCTGTCAGAAATTCTTGAGATTTATCTTGAGAGGAGGTAACTTCCAAGGATGAAATTGGATCTACTTGTCTTCCAGAATTTGTTTGCTCAATCAGGATGGAATTCGACTGAAATTTTGGACTCTTATTCATTGGAACTTCTTCATCGGTCTTCATAGCAAGAAAAAGTTCCTTTTTTGGCACACGTGGTTTAAGATTGATTATAATTTCAGACTTGTGATACGTCTCCCCATCTGTGCCATTTACTGGTGAGGCATTATCATCTGCGACACGAATGTTAGTAGTATTCAATAAACATGGGCTGTTAGTACGCGATGTTAGTGGGGTGTTCGCGCGCAAAGCATCTCTATGAATACTGGAGGATTTGCTAGCAGTGAGTTCGGACAATTCCGCAGTGAACACGCTATTTTGCACTTGCGATGGCTTCAGGCAATTGGCGTAATCGCAGTGACCAATAGGTGAACTAGCTTTAACTTCGGGTCCTGGGTTATGCCCAGTTAGAGAGACGCTTTCCTTCGAGCTATGGCGGAGAAGGGGCTTTGCACTTGCAGGTTGCACATCGGAAAGAAAAGAATTCTGCATCTGAGAGGGTCGCAAGCAACTGCTAAAATCACACTCTCCGTTTGAGTCTTGAATTAGACCCTTACTTGAAAATTCATCAGTTGGCACAACAGCAACAGAAATATTTGATATATTTTCTGGGGTCACAGACCAAGAAGATCGACGCACTTCTAAATCAGCTGGAGCTTTTATCGGCTGTCCCGCTGTAGTAATTTCAAAATTAGGTTTTTCTGGGGCACTGACACTCGAAAAAGTAACGTCTGGAAAAAGAAACATAGAAGTTTTTTTAGGAGATTCCATTTTATAATTGCAATTTATAATAAAATTCCCACTTTGTGGGTTACCTGAATCCACTTCGCTAATGTCAAAATCTGAGGACTTATCAACAGAAATTTCGTCGCAGATCGGAATTATAACTGCGCAATTTGTTTCTACATTGTGAGAATACTTACTATCTACGAAACCTGCTGGACGTTCGTTAAAATTTTTGTTTTGGACAATGTCATCTATACTTTCTCCATTTAATAATCGATCTAAAATTACTCTTCGCATGCGAGTCGAGTCTATACTGGCGGTATCCGGTGATTTCGAACCTGATTGACAGTCAATATAATTTTCTGAAGGAAGCGTTCGCTCAGTTGGACAACGGAGGTTATCAATTAGTTTGTCTTCGAGTCGTGAAAGACTATCACACGACTGAAACGAGTCAAAACCTTCGTACATGGGGTTGGGTGATGGCTTGCTTTCACTCCGCATACTACTTCGCGAGTTCGATCGTGAAATTCGGTTTTTTTCAAAATCGCTATCTAGTGGCATTACGGCAACACGATCCTCACATGACACAGGACTAGATTCAATGGTGGACTCAGCGACTTCACTGATCGGAAGGGGAGAGGACTCTGGAGATGATCGAAAAAAGTTCGGCGGAATTGGCAGAGGCGTAGCTTTACTAGGTTTATTTTGCTTTCCGTCACCCTCTAAATTGTAAACATTTTCGCCGTTGCAGCTGGTTTCCAGCTCGGAGTCGGATTTAAATTTAACAGGGCTAAATGCAGCTTGTGACGTAAATTTCAACGAAGCGTCTTCGACACGATTTTGTTTATTTCCATCTTCCGTTATAGGGCTAGACGCTTCACATTCGTCAATTTTTTCTACAACAGCTGGAGAAGAGTTATGGTTAAACTGATTATGTTTTGCAATTTCGCTAGAATCATTACAACGTATAGGAGAATCCTTTTCACTTGTTTCTTCTATTTCTATAGTTTCACCGGGTGTTTCCAAAATGGGAGCAAGGAAATCCTGCCGCAACACATCAAACACACTTTTAAAATCTTGGACACACAAACTTTTCTTGGAATTATCAGGTAAAGGAGAGTTTGCTAGAGGTATCTGTTCACTTTCTTCGGGCTCTTCTGTCAAAATATCCAGGTCTCTAAGAAGTGCAATGAAGTCCTCATCAACATTTCTGGGTTTATTTGAGTCATTTTTAGTTACATTTGATGCATTTTCTGAGTTGGGCAAGTTAAAGTGAACAAATTTCTGTTTCGATTTTGAAGG
Organism: Uloborus diversus; assembly: GCF_026930045.1. NCBI lineage: Eukaryota > Metazoa > Arthropoda > Arachnida > Araneae > Uloboridae > Uloborus > Uloborus diversus. The sequence continues at coordinate 212,582,079 of NC_072731.1, read as the reverse complement.
AGAATCTGTTCTCTCAAACCTCAAAATGTGTGTATCTTCAAATCCTTTTGATGGCTTAAGGTTTTCAACCTTGGTTAAATCTTGACTAGTAATATTTATCGGTTTTAAGACGTTTTGGTCAGTTTCCGTTGATTTCAAAACACTTTCTCCTACTGTAGCAGAGTCAGAACTTTTCTTATCATCACAGGTTGAAGCACTTACATGGCTTTCTGGTTCTCCGGAAGTTTGCACAGTTTTCAGGTTCTTGTTCTTAATCGCCAATTTTTCATTGGAAACCGACTCAAGTAGTTCATTCTGAATAACAGCACTGTCATGGGAGGGATCACACACGTTTCGTAAAACACTCTCAGTAGAAACGGCAACGGAAGGTTTGGAAGAATTTTTACCATCGAAAGGAGTTTTTATAGAGGATGAGAAGCAATCAGAAGGTGCGGCATATTTCAAAAGCTTTGGTGAAGCTAGTGGATCGTTTGGGAGTTTTTTATTTCCTAAGAAGTTCTCGGCTGATTTTAACGGAGATGATTCACACTGATTACGAGAATCATTATTTTGCACTTCACTTGAATCAGAAGGGTTTTTCAACGAAGAAAAATTCTTTAAAGAGTCGTTTGTTTTGCAAGATGTATTTCCTAAGCGAGCAGAAAGTCTTTCTGATTCAGAGTTTTGGGAATTCTTTCCAACACCTCTTAGAGAATTCTCGGAAGCACTCACGCTTTTAGATTCATCACAGCTGCCGGCACCACTTTCACCACGCCTGGAAATTGCAAGATCGTCTGCACGTTCCACGCGAGCACCATAAGGCCTCCATGAAGAGTACAGCCGATAAGGAGTTCGCCTGCTCGTTTCTTCCCACTCTCCGAAACAGGTCTGGACCGGTACATCGACCGTGGAGGCGATCTGGGTCTGGACCCCGACCTCCCCTCGAGAAGGCTCCGTTTGCGAGTACGAGTCGCGCCTAGAGGCCTCTGCCTCCGATCTGCGAGATCCTCGTCGCTTGGACGAGGGCAGCGAGGCCAGAGAGGCGAAGGGCCGGAGCGAGAACCCTTTCGGTTTCAAGGTGAAGAAAGATCGGCTGCCGGGCTTCTTGTCGAGGCGGTCCACCGACCCCGCGGTGCTCGGTAAGGTGGCTGAGGAGGACGCAGACGATAGATCGGGATGCGGGTCGAGCTCCGGATGAGTCACATACATGCTGTGGCGCTGAGACGGGGTCGTGGGTGTCTCCACGTAAAAACGAGACCTACTAAGAGACATTTTTTGGTGTCACCGTTACATTCACAAACAAAAGCTCATATTCATCATGTATCACACATTTCGCGGAATGATGTCACCTCACAAAGGAGGGGGAGGCCCTCCTGTAAAAGCATCTCAAACGATTCTTGATCAAACCTACTTGACATTTTAAAATCAGCTGAAGTAGTTTTTCTTTTTTATCGAATTTCATTAAGGTCTACGGAACAGAAGTAGTGGTCAAATCTTTCAGAGGTAAAATACTAATGTAAGCGAAGAATTATTTCATACGCATGGTGGAACAACAATCACTGCCATATTGTCTGCACAAGTCCAAAAATTTTGCGGAACTAAAATATCGATTTCATGAGCGAATATTACTAAATTTTGCGATAAACTAAGCAGACTTTGTTCTTCATAACAGCACTTGAAAATTTCAAAAATCTCACTAAACCGAAGAAAACCTTTTTTTTTCTGCAACACATTTCATCATATCCTTGAAAATATCTTATCCGGCTTCAGCATCATTCACATCTTCAGTTCACAAACCAACGGTCTGCAAACTCAGCGGTACTCTCCAGAACAATCCATCTTAACTGAACCTTCGTTCTTGAAAATTGGAAAATGTCCATCGTCATTCCAATCACAATTCATTTCCAAAAGCCCAACCGTCGAATTTAGAACATCACATGGACAAGTTGTTAGGTAAACACTGGCCAGAAAAGTTCTAAAATTCGGCAACCTCTAAGGAACCTATCATTACCTCCTATTCAGCAACTAGCGGTTCGTTCGTGTCATTGCGCAATAAACTTCAAGGAGATGCCTGCGCCGCCACACACAGAGCAGCCAACACTCGTCCTCTCCTCCTTCCAGAGCCCCCTCTATACCTTTAAAAATTCTCTACTCTTCATCCTCCAGAGAGTAGAAATCCTCAGGGATGATATTTCGGGACGGAGAGAGCGAAAGAGAGAAAGCACGTGGTTTGCTTCCTCCCCTTCATGATCGTGATGAGAGAGCAAGAAGAAGCAGCTCTAATTGCCCAAATAGCGGTCCTCTCCCATAAATAAATGAATTCCCTCCTCTAGTTGTTCTTTTGACAGAGAATGTTTGTTTTATGCTGCAAATAAGTAACTCTCCGCGATCAATTAAAGAACCCGACCGCCACAAGAGAACTGGAAATGAAAGAAAAGTTGCCGAAACAACAAATGAAGTCCAACTTAAAAACAACACTATATTTTTAACTTTCAACACTTGTTTTCTTTAATGTTTTCGTAGAAATGAAACATATATTATCAAATGGTTGAAAATAAAAACGCGCGGTAATACTACTGAAAAGAAATAGAATAAAAAAATTTAACAACGAAAAAAAATTAAGAATTTGTATTTTGAAATTGACTTTTCATTTGAACTAGGGATGAGCTTAGATGTAGGGGAACATGGGGCAAAGAGAAATACGGGGCAAAGAGAAATGGTGAAATATTTACTCTGCTTTTAGCTCCACCTATCTGGTATTATCTAAACTGTGTAGTACCATATGTAGTCTATTCTAGTCAGAAAAAAATACCGCCGAAGCTAAAAGCATTTGGTAATACAAACAATTTTTAAAAATTGATACTCATAATGCAATATTTTGTTGTAGGTAAAAACTTATTTTTGTAACAATAAAATGATAAACTACTCCTTATTAACATTTTAAATATTTATTGAGACCTCCTAATATTCAATGCAGTATTAATTTAATCAATTCTTTTTATTTTAAATAAATTGCACTATTCGTCAAGTACAAACCGGGCAAAGAGGATGGAGCAAAGTGAAACAGTTTGTTTCATTTACTCCCTCAATCATTTAATACAAATCAATTACGTTTTTTTTTATTAATTAATTCATTTACATTCCTTTATTTAGTAATTCACTTTTTCATTCAATTATTCCCTTATTTTCTCTTCCCTTATATATTATTCATTCATTCTTTTACTCACTCATTTATTTACCTTCATATATGAATTGATTTATTCATTTAATTATTCGTCTATTGTTTCATTATCTTTTCATTTATTCGTTCAACCTTTTATTTAATGATTTTTTTTGATCAAAAATACGTTTTATAATCGAATAGAAAATAATTCATTAAAAAAATATTTTGTTTTTCACTTTGCCTCATGAAAAAAAAAAAAGTGAAAATTTTCCACTTTTTTCCTACTCAATTAACTGCCAAAAATTAAAAAAATACTGTTTCAAATGCAAGTTTTATAGCAAAATACAATGTTCTTTCTTTATGTGCTGTAATTTCCAAAACAAATTTCCGATTTGTTCATCTGCAAAAAACTCAGTCATCTTAGCCATTTCACTTTGCCCCACATTCCCCAACTTGTTTGCATGTTTTTGTTCCGTTATTTATTAAATTGTACTGCTATGGTCGACGCGAAAGATTGAGGCTTATTGGTACCATAAAGAACAAAGTCTAAAGCGCGGGGAAAATGAAGTTATTTTGTATGATAGGTATTTCAAATTTTGCTAAACTCATTTGGGGGGGGGGGGGGCGATGAAGAAAAAAAATGGATGCTGATTTTTAAGCAGCAAGTATTGTTATTAAGCATGGAAGCGAAGTAAAGAAACGCATCGAATATTTTTGGAATTTAATTTAGCGCAAAAATATGGTAACTTTTTGAATCATTATTACCCTCCAGAACTCGCATCTTGAGCAAAATATTCACACCAAGAAGGAAAACACTTTTTGTTTTATTCAGCAAGTCAAATATTTTGTATAACATGTGGATATTAGAATAATAGTAAATGAAATATTTTCAACTAAAGAGTATTTAAAACATTTTTTAATGGATATAGATGGTGTGAGAAAAAAAATCTCACGTTGAAGATCTCGGGTCATTCATTTTGACTCGAGTTCTGGGGGGTTAAAGGTTGAATAAGAATGTATAAAACAATAAACTGTAATCCTTTTACATTAAAAAAATACAGTCAACGTTCTTTCGAACGACCCTCGATTATAATGATTATTTCGTTATTTTCACACCCGTTAGAATGCTCAAAGTGAATCTTTCATTCCAATGCAACGTCCAATATCAAGCTTTAACTTTTTGTTCACTTCTCAAGATGTTTAATTAGAGAAAAATATTGAAACATTTAATGCTACCAAAAGTATGACACTTTTGGATTTATTTGGTGGCAAAAGGTTCAAAGAAATGACGACACACTAGTACACAAACAATAAGAAACAAAAAGAAAAGATAAAGATAAAAAGAATAATAATGTTGGTAAAATAAGCGATAATCTGCACTTCTATTGGAAATGGAAAACTATATTTGGGAAAATCTGAAACAAAGCTGAAACAAAAAATGATCTCTGTTTATTTCAAAAGTAGCTGAGTTCTAAAAGTTTTAATGTATTTTGGTCTAATTTAATATTACGTGATTGCTATGTAGTATTGTAACTTAAAAAAAAAGAAAGGAATTTGCTAATATATATATTTTTTGTTCGTTTTTACTTCTCTTTTTAAAATGAAGCATGGGTTTGTTAAAACGTTTTCAGTACTTTTAATTATGACGAAATAGCCTCCAGTATATCTTGAAAATTTACATTGTAGAGACTTTAAGTTATAGCAATTGACTTGGTTTTTTTTTTTTTTTTTGGACGATGTTTGAGTACAACTTTCTTACCTTTTATTCAATTAAAAAATAAATTCAATACTGTGAAGATTATCATTGATTTTAGAAGTAAAAATCCTGTTTAATCTTTAAGAGGTAAAAATTAATGTTTCTTGCGTCTTACTTAAAGATTAATTAATGATTTTAATATATTTCTCTTACACCAATTGCCGTAGACAGTTAAATATGAAAAGCTTCTATTTGGTAATAACGGAACTAATTATTTAGGAGGAAAATACATCTACATCAGGTTTTGTTTAATTTCTTTCTAAAGTAGGTTCAAAAGTTCTTATTATTTTGAGCAAAATATTTTTTCTGAAAAGTTTGACTGTAAAATTACCAAAATTATCATTTGGCAATTCATTTTGAGGAAGGCGTGATTTTAAACAAGAAGTTGTTTTTATTTAACCATAAAAAATTTATTACACACATTTACGTACATGAGTACAGACACACACACACATGCACTCATGCACATATATATCTATATATATTTACACACACACACATTAAATGGAAATATATTAAAAATTTAACACAAATATTTCCACTACTTGATATTATTGATACTGTCCAGTGTATACATTTTCAGTTTTAGAAAGAAAAGTAACACATAATACTTTGGTAGGGGGGGGGATATTAAGAACCCTTTTTTAAGTTCAAACGGCAAAAGTAAAAACAATTCAAAAAAATGAATTCAAAATTTAAGAGGATACTTTTAAAATGTAAGGAATATTTTTAAATGAAAAATATATGTGTACATACACATACACACACTTCTTCCAGGAAATGAAAGTTTTATTGAAGTTGCGACTTACCAGACTTAGATGACCCATTCAATATCAATGTTTTCTTTGCGGTATAAGTAGGTTCAAAATTATCTAGTGATGACCTGTGAAAGAAACAAGAGAAGAAAAGATAAAATTTATAACCAGCACTTGTGAAAGCAATTTACGAAGTCCAAACACAACATTTTTAATGGTTTTTGTTAATCATGAATAGCAATGGTTCGAACAAAAGCAAATTAATAATTTATGGCTAGTACAATCGGCCCGTACAATAACTGACAAATTAAATTATACTTAGTTTATTTGTGCGGATCGAATAGACAACCAACTGGAGAGTAGAGGATCCAACCTGAAAGTTTTGTTTCATGAGAAATGTAACAGATGAACCGAGATGCATATACATGGCCATCTTGTATCAACAGCGTTTACGGGCACCCCCCCCCCCAATCCATAAGAAGACTTGCTTCTAAGCCATATTGCTTAGAAGCAAGTCTTCTAAGCAATATGGTACTATGCTTATTGTACTATATTTATATATACACATCAGGATTGTCATGACCCCTCTCCTCCACAGGCTCTTCATTTCAATTTTCCAAGGAGGGAGGGGGCACAGGATATAGTTTATTCAATGCCTTTTTCGGGAGGTAAACATCAAAGTACTTGCAAAATGTGTAATTTCATTATGTCTTTTAAGATCCGGGGAGGGGGGAGTCAATTGACGTCCCGTAATCACCCAAATGACGGATCTGCTCGCCTACCAGGCAAAAAGTCCGATTTTACCACTAGCTGTGAATAATCTGATTACACTTATTTGTATTTATTTATCTATTTTTTATATACTTCCATCAACACTGAAGTGAACACCCAGTCGAACCGTCTAATCAATACTCAGATTTACAGGGGAGGGGGATATCACTAATAAAATTTTGACTTCGTCAATCGTAAATTAGTAAAAAAAAAAATTTTTTTAATTCTTTAATTTTTATTTTATTTTATTTTATTTATTTATTTATTTATTTGCCGTATTCTGCTGACATTAAAGCTGACTCCGGAACTGTTCACTTCCAGTGGAATGCGAAAAATATACTTCTACTTCGGCCCCCTTTACTCACAACGTGACCCCTTAATACGTTTTAAAGAGTAGATTTGTCTCACAATGCGTTACTCAGTGCTCCTAGGTTATGAATTCAATCTGATATATGTTTCGTTGCTAATATATCGTTCAAAAGCTGTCATTTTTTGCATTTTAATCTCAGCAATGCAAGAATGAACGGTTAATATCTCAATGTTTTTTATAAGTTTTTTCAATGTCCAAAACATCTACGAAAATCATACAATCTGGAAACTTTCAAACCGCAGAGAGTATCTGCGAGCTAGGGTTCTTGCACGGATAATCGAGAATTCAGTGTGTACTTGTTTTTATAAAGACGGATGGCAAAGTTCACAGTTCGGATAAAACCTGAATTATTCTTCCAACTTTCTTCAATGCACGTAGGATGCCCTAAAACAGGGTTATTATAAGATTTTTTCAAACAGCATGAATTATCTTCACTTGGACAAAGCAAGAGTTAAATATATTTTTGTTTTTAGAAAACTTATGATAGGGAAAAAATGAAATACCAAAATGAGTCACACTTACCTTTCGACCTCTAGGACCAAGCTCATACCCGTTTCCTTGATAATGTTTTGAACGTCCATTTGGGAGAGGCCTTCCGTCAGATAGCCATTCACCATTCTCAGGTAATCACCCTCTTTCAACCCCTGATGATAGGCTTTGCTTCCCGGGTTGACCTGAAAATAATCAGTATGAGCATTAACAGAACTCAAGGCATAAATTAACTTCTGGTATCCCTTTGACTACTAACAGAATATGTATGGCTCAGTCGTAAACCAAGCTACTTATGTATATTTCGTTTTCAATTTCTTAACTGTGAAAAACGACTCATGAAATTCTTCAAAATACTATGTGTTCTGGAATTAATTCAATTGCTGCGAAAATCTTTTTCTTTCTCATAAAATGCGTCCTAGTTTAGTTTTGGATACGTTGAAGTTCATACAAGAGCAAAATAAATAAGTAAGTAAATTTAAGTAACCATTGTATTTAACTTCAGTCAGTATTCAGGCATTCATCAGTAACCATTCAGTAAACTCGACTTCTAAGACTCTACCAAACAACCTCATTATTATACCCAACAGTTTTAGATTAACAATGTATCAAGTTTTATGTTGATTAAACTGTATATACGACATTTAAGAAACTAGAACCTAGAGCAATGTGTTAAAATATGGCGCACCGGACAAAGCACCGGACATGGAACGAGCCTCGAATAATACAAACATATTTAACCATTCAGGAAGATATCAATCCATTTCGTCAGTTATTGAAGCATTATGGATGCATATTACGTGAACGAGTGCATGTGGAAAAAATGGGCTACTTCATTAAAAAAAAAAAAAACATTTAACTATGTAAGTACTATTTAAAAAAGTATTGTAGTAATTCCAAACGTAAGTTGTAATTTAATCCATTTTCGTGAAGTATTATAAGATGGTTCTTGAAATCTGCTATACAGGCTCCATATTTCAACTTTTTTGGACGCGGTTTACAGTCATCAAACAGATATACAACGAGGTTAAGGTTATAAGTTATGTAGTTGCCCTGCTAGGACCAACGTGAAGCTCCCTTCAACAGATTTTATTTTTACATTTTTTCCCAATGAAAACAAAATTAATTACAATTTAAAGTAATATTTTTACGTTTGAACATAACGTTCAACATTTTTTTAATGCTGAAGTTTATATGGTCATTGTATGTCAGAACTTTTTAAAGTTCGCATAAGAAAATTATGAAACAATGTTTACTTAGATCTTTAAAATAAAGCGTCATAGAACCAATAAAGGTTAATTAAGATATATTAAGTTTTAATATTGCTTACATATATTCTTTGAAGACAGCTTACAATCGTCTTTAATGTATATGACTGTCATTCAACTCAAAGCCAGTTAGAATCTGCCAGGACGGAATCAATGAAAGAAAAAGAAAAACTTTGGCAAACAGCCTCTGAGTTTATGCGGTCTACCATCAGTGAACAAAACTATTCGAACATGTCATCCCCTGCCAGAAACGACACGATTCCCTTAATAAGATCTTAATGTCGACTCAAACTGTATGCATTTTTTTCTACTGAAGACGTTGGATGTTATTTCGGACACGAATTCTCCTAAGATTGTCGACTTCCTGAAGAAAGATTACTCCCTCTCTCTGAAGTTAAGCTATGTCAGCGTTTTGGAGATTGACAGACATGTTAAGCTGCTACAGCGCTTTGGAGATCAACAAACCCCAGTTTTAGCATCGAAACAATTTCTTTTACTAGAAGCATGCAATAAAAAGAGTGAGATCAAAAACTCTGCTACTGGCACTAATTGAACCGCATATTAAATAGCGATTATCATCTAGGAAGGGGACCGACCTTTACATGGCAGAATTGCAAGCCAAGTTATGACTGCTCTATCTCTCTGTTCTCTCTGCACGATATTTTTCTTCGGGATTTCAATATTTTAACTGTTTGAGTTGACTTTTCCATTAATGCGTCTCTCTCACTTATGCGCTAATTTTTTATTGGTCCTCTTTGGTCGGTGCATAAGTGAGAATTCCCAGTTTTCATCTACATCAGCTGCCGAAATATAAGTAAAAATGTCTAGATATGGCTAAAACAATGTCTTAAAAAAACAGGGGGGGGGGGGGAGAGAAAGAAAGATAAAGATTTAAGACCTTCTCTTCAGATAGATCGATGTCTTTATGAATTTTCCGTTTAACATATCTTCGAAATTCAGATTTTTAAATTCTTAATGCAGAGAACAAGCATTCAATGCAGCATATCATCGGTTTCGTTGGAAATGAAAAGAGCCTCGATAGCATTCACAGGTTCTCAGGCAACATTTCAAAAACCGGTGTGGTGTCACAAAGCAAATTTATTATCCCGTGACATTTTTTTCAATGCCACAAAAATCTCTTTTAATGTTTGCAAACATTGCTTTTGTACTTCTTAGCAATCAAAACAAATAGCACTAATATTTTCGTGTCTTGGATCTAATGCATTTGAAAATTCGCTCAAAAGAGGTACAAAAATTATTCGTTAGGTTAATACTCGACAGAATCTACAGCAGCGGTTCCCAACCTGACGCTAATTACTCCCAAAGGGGTAAAGTGGGATTTTCCGAGAGGTATAATAAGTATACTAAGATTGGGTCATTGTTCGGTCACAGAACAAAATTATTAAAATCTTTTTTATAAATCTACCTAATCGATAATCATTAATGATTGATAAAGAAAGATAATAAACTTATAGCTGGACTTATGACATGCATTGGCCAAAAGAACAACTATAAAAAAATTGTTATAACGAAGCAGTATCATAATGTCAACCGTCTCATTGACGCTTGATTTCGTAACAGATTGTCAAGAAACAGGTGTTTTCATTATCTGAATGATAAAAAGTAAAATTACAATTACTATTTATTTTGTCATTTTAAAGAAAAAAAATGCAAGATGCTAAGGGATTTCTGAGCATAGCAAAACGGCAGTTTTGTACGTTTGAAAAGTCGTTTTCAAATTTATAGATTCTGGTGCTCTTGAGACTATACATTTTTCTCATTTGTCTCAAAATTGTTTAAATTTGTCTAAAAATAGAGACTAGGGAGTATAAATATAGTCTCTAGTCTCTATTTTGCTCTTTAGCTCCCCGCTTGAATTAAGTTGAACCTATAGGACTTTTCGCTAAAATAGAAACCTTTATATCTGCTGTTCTAATTAATTTAGAAGATTGGAGCAAGCTTTATTTGATGCAGGAAAAAAATCTTTCGAACGACATAGAACAATAAGGGATAATAGGAAATCTTTCACCCCCTTAATAGGCAATTCACGTGAAATTTTAGCTGAAAAAATTAATCACAAAAAAGCTAATTTGAAACTTAAAAGAAAAAACCACAGGTGCACCCCCCCCCCCCCCGAGGCTCGAAGTAATTTGTACAATATTTGAAGGCTGTAGGTGTTATGAGGTGTTCTGGACCCAGGCTCGCCGCAGACTTCCTTTCACAATTTCTTTGACGTTACTTTTTTGGATATATAGAGAAATGTTTTCGGAGGTAGTTGCTTATATAAGTCGGTTTATGGGTAATAGCCTTAAAAAGTAGGGAACCACTGGTCTGTGAGAACATTGTTCCTTGTTGTTTGTTTATTGGAGATAGAAGTTTAGGTATTTAAATGCTAATCGCACATTGGCTCAATTTTAATGAGAATGTTGGAAAAGTTTTTATCTACTTCATCTCTTTTGTGTTTTGAAATCAGCACCTAACATTTCTAACAGAATCAACTCTAAGAAGGAACAGATTTTCGGTCTATGAGTATTTACGAAGGGAGGAAATAAAAGGAAATGCACCAAAAAAAAAAAAAAAAAAAAAAATCAAAAACAGAACGAGAGAGACCAATTGGAAAGCAAACTGCCAAACTTTTGTACTGTAGTTAATATGCTTTAGTGCATCTAAATAGAAACTACTTATAGCCAGTGGTACTCAACCTATGTTTCCTTTACAGGCTCCGAACACAGGACAATAGTTTCACAAGGAACGCAACATAAAAATGAATATAAATTGATGTCCGTTTATTTGATATTATTGATGATCTCATATACCAAACAGCTGTCTTAAGCGTTAAACCAAACAGAAACTGTTTGTGAAAAGTAAAAAAAAAAGTGCTTTTTAGGGCGTATCTGCACGAAAAAGACGTTAATATGATGCTTGGGAAATATTTGACTGCCATTACCCGGTCACTCGTAGCGGCGCGTGGGCTGTAGATTGCGCAATGCTGACCTAAGGGATTAAAGAGTTGTTTTAGTAACATTACGAAGGGTGTAACCGAATAGTAAAATCATACCTCTCGACCCATCCATCCTCCGACATCAAAACGGTTTTTAATTTTTTTTTTAAATATATATCTGGGGAGGGGGGAGATTTACAAAAAAGTAGTTACAGTTATTTGAATTGTTTGAGTACTGTTATACTCTGAACAAGGATAACTAATGAGGCAGTAGAAAACAACAGGATGTACCAAATTAAAAATTCGGAGTAAATTCGGAATGTAAAAGATCCCTCGAAGTACTCGTTTAGCTTGGAGTGCTCTTGGCAAAATAATATTCCTGATGCAGTTTCGCATAGAAGACAGCATAGGAGTCTCCATTTAGTGGGAAAATTGGGCGTAAAAATTCTTGTGTTAATGGCATCCACCGATAATGCTACATCAAAGAATAGATGCTTTATCAGGGGATCGCACTGTGTTTGTCAAATATTGTGCCTCTAATGTAGTCCCATTAGAAAGATAGTTTTACTCAAAACTTTAAGACGTCCACTTACATCCCTTTGATTCCTATTGCTTCAAATGATGCAGTCTTCCACTCGAATTGAAAACAACAAATATTAAATACCGTTGAAAAAAGGAGGCAGTTAATACACAGGGTACACCAACAGTCTTGCTCTAATTACAGAAATTGATTACAAAATAACCGTTAAATAACGTAATTTATCTTTTGTATCATTGCATAGGCCAGTTTTACTGTTCTTTAATGCAATATGCGAGCAAGTGCTCCTTTAAGAGTGTGACTCGGAGGAACATTTGCTAGGAAAACACCATTTTTAGTCGAAATAACGCTGAACAGAAATCGAACCGCGTACTTTCGTTTAAAAATACGAAATAGCCCATTAATGTTCAACGTACATTTCCAGCAGTAAGTTACCACCCCTAAGCCAGGACTAAGGCAGAACTACATGCAGTATACCGACAACCTGGTCATTGGTCAACCTCATTCAGAGAACATAATTCATAATTCAGAGAGCATAGTCTATTCATAATCTATCCCATCTATCTCTGGTTGGGATATTGAGGGCTGTCGGTATATTGTGTGCATTTCCAGGTTGTTGTCGAAACAAAACTCCTGAAGCAAAACCAACAAATCGATGGTAAAAAAAATAGGGTTTAATGTTCATTCCCCCTAAAAATGAAGAATATTTAACTTTTTCGCGCTTTTAGCGGGCTCGACTAGCAGAGTTTAAAAAATACTACAGTGAAATTGCAGGAAAAAAAAGAAAAAATACCGGGTATTTTCAAACTGTTGTCTCGAATGGAGTCCGTTTGTCGACGTGATCTTGAAAAAGCATTGCGCTTCTGAGATGGGAATAAAAAAATTTTGAAAAAAAAATAGAACCGACTTCAAAATTGCTCTAAAAAGTGAAAAATAATTTTATTCTTTAAACACCATCGATAATACTTTTAAACATAATTTTTGAAGTTGGCGCAAAAACGATCGATAAAATCATTCACAACCATAACTCAACTACAAGTATAAATTTAACCACGTCCAGTTTCTTCACTACCACATGCATTACGCATTGATGACAGCATATTTGAGTAACGATATAAATGTTTCGTTCCTAAGTTTGGATGATTTTTTGATAAAAATATGAACGAAGCATGGTTACAATGAATTTTACTTTTTGTTTTTGCGCCAACTTCAAAAATTATGTTTAAAAGTATTATCGATGGTGTTTAAAGAATAAAATTATTTTTCACTTTTTAGAGCAATTTTGAAGTCGGTTCTATTTTTTTTTTCAAAATTTTTTTATTTCATTCTTTTTAGTGTAAATGTAGATATTTCAGTAAAAGTAAGAAGTTACCTAGTAAGAAGTTCGGCTCTATATCACTGTATTGCTTTAGAAAAGCCTTTATTCAAAATTATCATTACAATTACTATTAATGTTACAGTTATATGGCACCAAACTTTTATAACAATGAGTTTCATATTGTCGCGTAGATGAAGATAGCGAAGACAATGTGAAAGCCAAATGAAGCGACTACTCGTTAGTCTCAACTCGAGATCTTTATTCAGAACCACGAATGAACGTTACATCTCCTTATATACAACTTGAAAAACTGCTGGAACTTTCCAGACTTGAAAAGATACAGAAATTAATAGAACATTCGAGAAAATACGGGAAACAGTACAAACGAAATTTTAGTAAAATTCACTTTGTCCTAGACGGGATTTGAACTCGAGTCGCTCGTGTGGGAGGCGAGAATTCTACCACTGAGCCACCGTTATCCACGGATGAAAAGTGCGAACTTCGCTACAATATCATTTTAATCATTTAATAGGGAAATTTACTGTTTTTTGCCCATAACTTTTTTTCTAAGGAACAAATATGGTCAAACAAAGTAATGGGACCTAAGTTGAGCCATCCTCTATCCATTAAAAAAAGAATCATCAAAATCGGTTCACTAGGTGAGACGCTATGAGTGGACAAACAAAAAAAAAAAACATACATACGGTATGAACTGATAACCGCCTCCTTTTTGAAGTCGGTTAAAAAGGCCAAGGTTTAAATTCTCATCTACTAGAGAGGGGAATACCTGTTCCACAACGTGCGAAGGCTTTTATTTTGGTAAGAACAGAATGCGACTCGAAAGGAAACTAGTCCGATTAACGCTCATTGACCCCGTATTTCCCACACGACGCCTACACAAAGAGTAACTGGCACAATCTACTATTATCAAATGTATAAACAATTATACTTGATTCTTGAAATTCAACTAGAATAAACGTACTATTCCCTATTGTAGGAATACAGAGCTTCTCGAATGATTCATGTTTCAATTTTTAAAAACATTTGTCTTCAGAAAAATTGAAACAGAAGAAGTTTAAAAACTTGACTCGTTTTCCGAACAAAACAGATGTGAACGTGATATTGTACAGAACTGATAGCGAGAACTGGGAAATGTTTTCACTTCTTCGAGAAGATTTTTAATGATTAAGACATTCTTTTATTTTCTTTCGTCTATGTTAAGGCAAAAGATGTTGCATCTTTTTCAAAAGGTAGGGGAAATAGTTTCAATGCCCTTTTGTAGGTAGCCATTGCAAAATTTAGATAAAAATAGCCTACACCTTATGCACCTTTTCTTCCATTTTTAGTTTACTTTTTCGTAATTATCAAAGAGAGAAAAAAAGCATGAGAGAAGGCATACTGTATCCTCAAAATAGCGCCAAAAACAAAAACAAAAAAAAAAGTTCACGAATTCATAAAATAAACAAACGAATATTAAAAAATTAAAAATTGGAAAGTAGAGTTTTGAGATGAAAATGTGTGTCTGTCGGTTTGTCCGTTTGTCAATCTTTCAGTTCCGATTTGGACAAACTTTCTTTGTTCGAAAGATCGTGGCAGAGACAAATCATTCCCATATTTTACTTTTTGATTTGAACAATTTTTTGTTGAATTTTGAACAGAACGAAAAACATCAACATTAGAGCATACTAGGAAACTTAAAGCCGATATGAACCTGAATTTAAAAGTGGATTTGCTTCGAATAAATTTTGTTAGAAAGAGATTTTGATAAAGAACATGTATAGAAAATACCATTTTGTTTTAGCTATTTAAAGGGCATTCTTTGAGCAATCTAAAAAAACTGCACATTAACGACGATAAAAATTATTTTCTGGCACCAAAAAAAAAAAAAATGTGCAGGTTCTGAATGTATTCTCAATCTTTGGTTTCCAGAAATAGAAATGAAAGTAATAAATGCAAATCGAAACTGTACACTGTACCATATCTCATAGACTTAACATTGTCGCAAATTAGAGATAAATATAATGCAATAAAATGGAATTAATTCAATGAGCAAATATTTTTTACTAGGACTAGGGCAGTGGATTTGGTGGGAAAGTTACCAACTCCTGACTCCGACTTCTATAACCCAAAATATATTCGATTCCTACTCCACGACTCCGATTCTGAACTCCGTAACCTTGGCAAAAATGCTTATTTGGAAGGAAAATGCAAGAGTTGGAATTTCAACTCTTCCGACGCTAAGAACTCCCGACTCTTAAAATTTCGACACTTGGAATTTTGAACCCCTCCGACTCCGACTCCTTTACCCCTAATTAGTCCAACTCCAAATTCTCAGTCCTGGTTTTTACTATGAAATAATGATTGTTGAGATGATTTGTTTTTTTTTTTTTTCAGTCTGAAGTTTTAATTAATTGACCTAGGGGAAATAAGAGAAAATTCGGCCAACTTTATTATTTTTAACAAAAAGAAAGAAGTGTCGTGCAGATGATTTTGTTATTGATGGAGATTATTTACTTAAGAAAAGGACTTTTCGTTATTTATTTATTTATTTTCTGAAGTATATCTATTCATTCATTTATTTATTTTGATTTTTAGCAACGTGAAATAAAAAGAAAATTCGAAGCGCCCCATTCTTTAACAGAAAGAAAGATGTGTGCAGACGATTTTTTTTTTTTTTTTTGGAATCCGATTGAAAAGATTGTTCCGATTTTCGAAGTACTTTATTTTTTAACAGAAAGAAAGAAGTGGGCAGACGATCTTAGTATTGATTAAAATTAGTTACTAAATTTAACTTCTTGTTATGTATGTATTTATTTTCTGAAGAAAATTTATTTACTTATTTATTTTAATTTTTAGCAATAGGAAATAAAAGAAAATTCGGAGTGCTTTATTTTTTCACAGAAAGAGGAAGAAGAATGCAGACGTTTCTTCTTTTTTTGATAAATTTTACTCATTTTGATATTTTTATTTATTTATTCATTTTGAAAACAACTAAAAAAACTTTTATAGAAAAAATACATTAGATAAATCATTTAAACGTGCTACTACTCTATTTGTCGTTGATTTATTTTTTACGTATCTCTTTCATCCGATGAGAGATGCATATTTTATTTTTAGAAATCAGATTTAAATGTTAGACATGTTTGACGTAATTAGCTTGTCTTAATAATTCAGAGAACATTGATCAGGTACTACAAATGTGATGTTGATGTACATGAAAGAAAACTCGTTGAGTTCTGGACGGAATGTCGTGATCTTTTCTGAAAAGCCCCATTCCCCAATAACGATGGCGCACCTAATTAAAAGTTACGGAGTACTCTACAAGGAAGATACCCTAAAATACAAAACCACCATTTAAAACCCCCTAAAAAATTTAATAGCGTAGTCTGCGGCAAGAGCCCCTAGGGGGCGCCGTTAAAATATTGTTCGATAACACTTTTGCTTAATTTAAGGCATTTTAGATCCTGTAATACTTACATAATGAAAATAAATGTATTACTTTATCCCGTTCAGAAAAACATGTTTCCTTTTTCAACATAAATAACACATAGGAACATGATACGGTCTACTGTGGTTACATTTATAATGGACATTAGGAAGCAGTAACTGAAATTAAAGCAAAAAATAGGAGAAAAGCAAAACATTAAGCATACACCGAAAACGCTGTAATATTCTGGATGCTTTAACAAGCATTTCCGGTATTTGCCTTCGTAATCTACTTTGGACCTCAACTGATGAAAAACGTACAAATTTACTCTCTGATATATAAAAATTTGACTTTTGAAGTATTTGAAAACAAATGCTCGCTAATGGGGTTGTTTCCTTCAGTCAAAAGTGCTACTTTAAGTCACTGAAAGTGATAGAATAAGCAGGAAGAAAAAATAATAATAATAACATGGTGCGAGGAAAAAACTTTCATTTACCCAACTCTTAATTTTAAATTAATTTTTTTTTTAAATGTACGATTCTGGAAATAAGGGGTGGTCTTTATGACTTCACAAATGATGTACTTTAGTACATCTCTACTGGCGAGCTGGAATGCTTACGCTTGCTGTCTACCGCGTTTCCAGCTTATGATAATTCAGTAGCGAATTAAATATTGCGCTTTACGCTTGCAATCAACCATATCGTTGCTAGTTCACGTGAGTAAAGATGCGAATTAAATATTGCGCTCTGTGCTAATGGCATCAGTGAATGGCATTTCATCATTTGTGATGTCATGCGCAGAAACGTTGCAATGAAATTGCATCGTTTAAAATAATTGTTAAAAAATTTTAAACTTTGTCAAGTTATTTAAAAAATGGTTAAATCCTATGTTTTTAAGCATGCCCTTTCAGAAAAAAATACTTTTAAAATTTCGGAAACAACCCCATTGGAGGGAGGGAAGCATTGTTTCAGACTCCTCTAAAAACTACAAATGAAAGGATGTTTAAAATCTTAACCCACGGAAAACTGTTTTAAAATCTATATTTTTTACGTTACCAATTTCAGAAATAGAAAGAAAACGCGCTATTTTTAAACTATTTTTTAATGAAAGCTTGTTTCTCTTTACTTATCACCACTGACTACTTTGTACCCGTCTGAAGGAACTATAAAAGAAGCTTTTCTCGTTTTCATGGACAGAGAAATCAACTTATTACGCGATATAACATGCTTTACTCTTCTATCAACAGATGGCAGCAGCATAAACATTCAAATTCACAATACCGAGGTCAAAAAACTGACAGCAAAACATGTGATGCTGCCATCTGTTGTTCAACTATTTAGGTGTAACCCTTTTTTTTTAATTCTCAAAAGAAATTCATACCCTTGGATAGCTATACCTGAAGCTGATTTCTGAGAATTGCTACGCTTCAAGCTGACTTCGCTACAGGTTAATAAATAATGAGAAAAGCAGAAATGAGATTCGGAACTGAAAAATTAAAAACTAAAACAACACTTACACTAAAACTAAAACTAACACTGAATTAAAAAAAATTAAATGATGGTTTTTAGGGAGAGTGTTGTAATTTTTGTGAAATAAACTACAAAACACGTTCATTTCATAAAAATTACAAAATGCTGTAACGTTTATCATAAGGTCTGTGTACAAATTTGGAAAAAGAAAAAAAAAAAAAAAGACTGCATTTGAAAAGTTATTATGTCAGCATTTCATTAAAAATGTGAACGAAAGACTAATAAATTTCACTATCCACAAAATTATTCTTCTGCGTTTTTAAAAACAGTTTAGAAAATTTTAAAAAAGAATTGAAGTAACTATTCGTGAAAACACTTGAATAAAATTCGTTTCTAACGTTGGGAAAAACTGAAGGCTTGTATTTAGAGAGAAGAATTTTTTAGTTTTCAAACTAAATATAACCCCAAGAGATAACACGATAATAATGATCATTAGGTACAAGGAAAATTTTTGCATAGAGCCGATTATTGAGCGATGGGTCTGCCGGGTGGGTAGGGACATTGAGCGGCAATCAAATAAGACAAATTTACTGCAGAAATTCTGCAGATTTCTTGCAGAAAGTCTACATAACTTCTACAGAAGTGATTTTACAGAAGTTCTCCATAATATCAGCAGACTTCTTCAATTTAGAAGTAAATCTAGGTTCCTGCAAATGACGCTTATTCAACTCAAAATTCGACATTTGTAAACAGAAAAAAAAAATACAAAATCCGGATCTCCGATTTATCTGAATCAACTTCGTAGTTTTGGAAAGTTTTCCGTTCACACAAGTTTTGACAGCAGAAATACAAGTGTGCTAAACGTTCGCATTTTATTTTGATTAAACGTACAACTCTTGCATAGATCGCGCAATAAATTATAGCAATCAAAGAAATCTACTATTAGCGCACCAGTTCGACGCCACTGCAGTGCAGCTGAGTCATAATTTTGTTACAAAGCACTGTTTTTCGCTGTAATGAAAAGTGTGTCTGTTTAGTTAAGGAATTGTCAGGATTCTCCGGATTTTCGTTTATCAGAATTGCTTTAAGTCCTTCGTAGGTTCTACTGGACTCTCTTCTCGGTCAAAATTTTCCTTGTACCTTATGACTGACGACACTTTTGTGTTGGTTCTTTTGTTTTTTGACCTATAAAGTCCGACAGAATTATAACAGACAGTAAAATTATGAGGATAGTACTTTTTTAACTCTCATTCACTATTGATTTATATCATTAATATTTTATTGATCCTTGCATTTTACAAATAATTTTTACATTTTCCATGAATTTAGAAGATGTTCTTGCAGGCCACAGTGGGGGATTATGGCGCAAGTTGTGCCATCAAAATTTTTGGGGAGGATTTTTTTTTTTAAATTTATTTATTTAAATTTATTTATTAATGTAAATTTATTCTGTTTATATTTTATTTCATTTATTTATTTAGTTTGGGTGTGTGCTTGTGTATGTGATTGGCGTAGCACAGAACTTTTCTAATAAAATAATAATTAAAAACAAATAAATAAATAAATAAAAAATATTTAAAAATAAATTTAAAAAAAAAAAACATTTTTAAAAAATAAGTAAAAAAAAGAGATAAAAAATAAAAAAGGGAAAGAGGGTTGAGAATTTTTTTCTTTAGGGTGAGGGGGGATTTGCGCCATTGAACCTGGCGTGGGGGGCATGGGCACCCCTGTGTTCTCGCAACGTATCTTGATTAAAATTCCTGTTTACTGTGTTTCACTAACTGTCCACAATTACCTTCCGATTCTTGTGAGAGTTCGCACCGAATCTGTTGTCACCCACCGACGTCACTCTGGCGAAGCGCAAAACGGCGATTATGCGTTCGAACTGGAAACGGAGAACAAAAGCTACCCACCAGTTTGGCAGTCGTGGCCTTGGCGCTTCCAGCGTGGGTGCGCGCGGAGCGGTCGCCTTTTTCGGCGATTCGTAGGATTCATAGCGTTTCAATGTCAAGGTATGCAGGGTTACTAGACACGGGGAATATCGCTGTCAGTGGCACAGTTTTCGTTTCGGAATGGTGGACGTAGGCGTTAATAAGCTATGTTTCCTGTTCCGCAACCATAAATTAATAAAACACATTTATGAGACTTGCCCTTTATTATTATTCTTTTCATTGATGTATTCTTCAAGGCTCATTTTATTCCTTGTTTGAAACTTTACAAGGAGAGTAAAATAGGTAGCAGTTAATTCTTGACCAGATGGGGTCTGAATTGCAAGCACCATACCGAGCAGCAAACAACTCAATTGAAATACAGCACCCAGAAAACTGAAGTTTCGCCTTAGTTTCGAACTCATCAATTTGGAATAGCCATGACCGAGTAAAATGGGAAAATCTCATGTAAAAGATGAGTATATCACACTCGCAGCTAAATTTATGTTAGTTCGCCAGTGGGAAGTCCGTCGACATCATAAGACCCCACCTGGAAAAAGTGAAGACAAAAGTTGCTGTGTAAAGCCAAAAATAGCAGCTTCTTTACAAAGCATCTGCGCATTGATGTACAAATATTAAAAAACTAGCTTTAAACTTCAATGTAAATCTTTAAAAAAAAAAAAAACAGCAGCTAAAAAAGGTGTATGGTATACAAAGCGCACTGTGCAAAAAGGTGTAATATCTAATATAAATAAAAGGAGATTGACTAAATAAAATAAAACACGAACAAATTAAATCCTCAAAAAGAGAAATTGCTTCAAAAGGACTGTTCTAATGAGTAATCAATCATAACTTTGAAAAACGTAAGCGATCGGTTATGAATAAAAGGTAGAAATCGGTTATGTATTAATCCCAAAAACGAAATTAAGTACTTTTAAGAATAAAATAGACTGGTCAAATTAAAGAAAAGGAGATCATAAAAGAGTTGCTCCAATGAGTGATAAGTCAAAACTTTGAAACCTCGCGTCTGAGCAACCGAAAAAAAGAGAGAAATCAGTGGTAAAAAAAATTTCAATAACTTGACCTAAATCTTTTGACAAGAAATAAAAAGAGACTCATCTGCTTGAAGAAAAAGGGCGGATGAAAATTTTCTTCATCAGTTTTTTACACTTTTTTACGGCAAACAGTTGCTTTCTTTTATTTAAATATATATATATATGAACAATCAGTTGATCCCATTAACCGATGCCCATGTTTGAAACAAATCATTTTTCGAAAGTACAACTTAGATCTTTTAAAAAATGCAACTTAAATTCTTTTTGTTTACAAAAAGCAACCCAATAAACATCCTCTTTCATCAGAATTGGATGCAAATTGCTCCCGCACATTAAACCTCAGTTTTTGACTTGAAATTATTGAAAAATTCTTTTACTGCTGATTTTGTTCGACATGCTAACTCCCAATTTCCACTTTCAAATGGAAAGCTTTCGTAGAAAGACGATTGAATGTTTAAGCGTGTGAAGAAAGAGCCCGACCAAAAAAAAAAACGAATTCCCTGTTATTCCGCCATTTATATTCTCTGATTATAAACGACCATCGTATCCTCCTTTCATCTTCTTCAATCAATTTGCTCCAATTTTCTCCAAAAGAGTTCATGTGCATCGTTCAATTCCAACTCATTGTCGCTGCTGGCACGTCATAAATAAGAACAGAAAGGCGAGAAAACGTGCCCCCCCTCCCCCTCCCCCAAAAAAAAGAGAAGAACATCAAGTAGGAAAGAAATTCAGAAACACAACTCACACAACAAAAGAAGTTTTTTTAGCTTTCGAGTCGGGCATTGAACATTAACCCTTTAAGGACTATACGAAAGCTTTGTTGTAGAGCACAGGGGATTTTTTTAATGCATAAAACTATTAAATGTGTGTGTGTGTGTGTGTGTGTGTGTGGACGTAAATAACATGTATGTCAGTAGTTTTGTGAAAATTGGTTCTGTAGATTTTGTGAAAATGGATGGGACATATGTGTCTATCTGGCGCATAGAGATAGATGCAAGGCTATAATTATTTTCCAAACTTTCATTAGCTTATTATTCAACCCCGAAAGATTTGGATAATTAAAGACAACCTACACTTAGTCTTCAATTATAAAGTAGTCTTAAAAGTTAAAGCATGGCAGTATGAATGTGTCCGGTAGCGGAAACAGCGCCAGGCTGCGACTTCAAACGCAGATTTTTGAGGAGGTCTGCAGACTATTTCTGACATGGGAAGATTTCCCCCCCCCCCCCCCCCCCGCTTTCTGCACGAGTTTCTCAAACTTAAATCTGAAATTTCGGCCAAAAGTGAAATAGAAAAAAAAGTAAACAAAAAAATGGCGCCTAAATCTATGAAGGAGTCCTTGATGCCGAACCTTGCCTTGCTAAGAGGTCAAAAGCACCAGCTCCCGCAGCTACCTCTGATTCAGTTTTCGTTTTTATTTTGAAGCCTTACAGTTTTCGTTTTACTCGAAATTTTTTAATTTAGCATTTTCTTTCCAAATATTTTTTTTCCGATTTATAGTAACTGTTACGACTAATCTAATGCAGGACTACCTCGCAGACTACAGATGGGTTTTTTAATCTCCGTTGCAAACAACTGAAATCAAGATGTGGAGATATGTAAAACATATACGATGTTTACAAAATAAAATTAGTGTATTTTTTGTACAATAGTCAATTTTCTTTGCTAACATTAAGATTCTGATGACTCATGGATAAAATTATAATTTATAAATTATTTGTTCAGCAATTTATACAATAATTTTTAGCTCAGGGAATACATACCCCATGGTTGTTTAAAAGGTTAAAATTAAGGCATCAAAGGCGGGAAAACTAAATCAGGGAATCCATCATATAAGAAAATATTCTAATTAATTTGACAAGCTCTCACATCAAAGAGAATAAAATTCCAATAAAATAGGCCTTATTGCTATGAATCATAAACAAATCAATTCATTCTTTGTTTCAGGGAAGACAAATTCCAAAAAGTTCAACTTCCCATTCTTCATTGTTATTTATTGCATACGACATGAAAATCCGCGACTTATACACACGTTATATACAATATTGTAATATGACTGATAATAAGAGAGAAAATTACTTGCAGAGAAGAAACAGAGAATTTGTTAAACTTATATTTTATTTTAACGGACACTTTGGTTATTTCCTTATGTGTCTTATGTTATGACATTCAAATGATTTAACTGCAACAACTGGAGCTTTTACAGTGACTTCTCAGGCATTTCTTTGTTTGGGGGCACCGGCAACAAAAACTCAGCCCAATTTGATTTCGTTTTTGTTAGAGATATGTTTGGGGGCTAGTTTAACCAGTTTTTCCTATTTTCACTTTCCTTTTTTCTTAAGTTTATTTTCAAGACAACTTGGGGCTTATTAATTTAAATTAACATTTGCTTAGATACTACAGTCGAACTCGCTTAAAATGAGTCCTGATTTAACGAGAACCCGGATAAAGCGAGGAAGTCAGAAATACTTGGTTGGTACAATGTTAAGTCTATGGGAGCATAACTCGCTTTTTCGAGCAAACCCCGTTTAAAGCGAGCAATGTTTTTGTGATTTATGAAATTTCGATTGACTTCCAGCTCAGTTTACCTTTTTTGATAATTTTGTTTAGCATTCCGAAGTTAGTGACAAATCATAAATCCTGAGAACAAGAGATGACGGCACATTTTTAATTTGTGGAGTAAAGAAATATTTATATAGATAATAAATGTATGTAGTTGTGTATTCCTCCTACAGACAATCAGACAGTTCAAATCGAAGTAACCAACTTCTTTGGAGTTGTACAGTGATTAAAAAGAAGAAAAAAAGCAACTATGATGAATTTTTATAATTTTTTTTTCTCGAACTCGTTTTATACGAGCACTCGATAATAAAGAGCACATATCGTGGTCCATTTGCGCTCGTTACAAGCGATATCGACTGTATTGATATCCTGAATAAATTTGTGTGGGTAATCTTAATTATCAGAAATATCCTATCGTGTGAAATAGATTACAAAAAGTTGGAAGTCAGTTAATTGATGAACGCATTTGCGATATACAGGGTTCGCCGATATATATCAGTCGATATATATCATGATATATATCCGATATTTATTTTGAAAATATCATGATATTTTGATATTTTCTATATTTATTTTTCAACTACGGTATTTTCAATTAAAAAAATATATTAATCATTGTAATATTGTTCATTTATTATTAAAAGTGACCAAAAAGTTATGTACTATATTTTTATGATATATTTATACATCATTGATGTAACAAAGTAATATAATATTCCGTTTTTATTTTATATTCATAAAATGATTAGTAATGTAACAATTTTAATTCATACTATAAGTGCCTCATTAAATATTAAATGTTGGTCAGAAAGAAATAAAATGTCTTATGACTGTGCACCGACTAAAGCATTTTTTTTTTTATTTCTGAATCATATAACTATGTGAAAGCGGCTAAAAGAAGAAAAATTGGTACAACAGCTAATACTAAATGAACTCCATTAAAATTGATAAAAACTTTAAATGAAATATTTGATATAAATAATGAAAGAAGCGTTAATTTTAAGTCTACATATTGTAATAACAATGTAAGAAAATAAAGAGTGATTTGAGGATTCATTATTCATTTACTATTTTGAAAACTTTAGTTTGTGCTGATTGAAAATAGCGGATAGATATTAAAATATCCGATATGTATCAAAATATCGGATATTTTCGAAAATATCATGCTATTTTCGAGCATTGGCTTTGTACAATATTCATAATTTTACCAAATTGCATCACAAAGCAGAATAATCACTTTTAAAAAACATTTTGCGAGCTTGACTTGTGTAAAATAAGTTAAGAGAAAGTGGGGCAAAAACCATTAAGTTTTGGAGAATTATACTCACATGCTACAACGTTTCACAGCAGGTGGTTCATTTTTTGCAGCTTTATTGGGCGTTTATAAGAGCCCAAAAGGAACTATGGTCCATAGACTTCGAGTTAAAAAATAAAAAAAGTCGTTGCACGTTTTCTTTATTTGGGCTGCTTCGGTATCTTTCCGGAGACATTAAAGGAAATGCGTTTAATTCCTTCGTAATGAAAGCATTGATCCGTTAAGTGTGGACACATAGTAACTAATAAAAGAACTTCAAACCGAAACCACCAAAATGAAGATCGGTTGGTGAGCCATGAGATTAGTTGTTCCTTGCAGGCTGCTTGCTGGCGTTACTCTCATTTAACCCAATTATTTGACTTTATTTCCCAAATTATGCATCCGTAAAATTATTTTGAGCTAAAATTGAGCATTGTTTCTTTGAAGAAGTTTCCATCACACATACACATACACACAATTTGCTGGAGAGCCTCCAAGCCGCTATAGAGACGCAACTAACTCTTCTTCATCATTGGTGTCAAGGTATTGTTAATTGAAGTAAAATAAAATCGATAGCATCCCCAGTGTATTTTTAATCGATTTGTTTTAAATAATAGTATTGTTGAAGTTTTGGAGAGAAGGAAGGAGAGGCATTTATAATTTTTTTCTGATCTATAATTTCTATATTTTAATAGTAAATCAAAATCTAGTTTCTATGTTAGAGTTGTTTATAATAATTTGCTATTCATCGCTTTTGATTTCACACACATTAATTAATATTGAACCGGTTAATTTTGAAGTTCTTATGATTTATGTACGTCTGTTACAAGATAAATGAACAAATGCAAGTATCAAAATACAGACAAATAATATCTAAGCTGAAAATGTTTGTGTAGATTTCAATAAAATGCATGTTCTTACTCTGCATCGTTTCGTTTTGAGACTCTAGGTTTTCAATTAAAAAATACTTCACATTTTCAAAACTGTACAGGACAATTTTGAATTTGACATTCAGAAAAACGTTTCTTTGCCTTTTTGCGACATTATAAGTAAATCCTTAAGAAAGGAAGAAGATCCCTAGAATCCTTGAAAATTGAAAATCCCCCCCCCCCCCCTTTTGCACTACATTGTCGCAAATTCGAGCTACCCGTCTTCTGCAAATGAGACAAAATTTTACGATGTTGCATTTGACATTCTAATTGCATCAAAAGACATGACATTTCTTAATAAATATGCCCGCTTTTGCAAACTCTTTTTAGCTGGACCGCCTTAGAGTGGTTGTGACCGACGCAATGGCAAATGAGTGACTGAAAGGTTGTCTAGCAGTTATTCTCAAAACATTGCGTATTAAAAAGACCTTGGAGTCAAAGTTAATTGTTTGAAAAGCCCACTTTCGACTAGCGACAATGACGCCGCCAAGAGATCGCCTCGTGGAAAATTGTTAATTAGCTAAATTACGCAATGAAAGGCTTCCAATCGATGTAATGCAATCATGATACCTTGATGCTATCCTTCGAAAAGCACCATTCAATCTTTTTGCTTCTCTGCCTTCTTCTATAGTTTTTGCTTTATTGATTATTTATTTAAAATTTTATTTATTTGCTGATACATTTTTCTATTAAACTTATTTATTTCTGAGATTTTGATTTTTTTCTGTATTCTGTAAGCAATTTCATTGGTTAAAATCTCGTAAATTACATGGACTTTTTACCTTCATGCATCTTGTAACACGCGTCGTACAGCGACTTTGCTAGTGTTTTCTTTTTCATTTATGAAACAATTTAGTTTATAAATATCATCAGTGAGCTTGGCTAGTGTTTTTTTCTTTTATTCATGAACTACATTTAAATCATAAATATCATCAGTGAGCTTGATGGCTAGTGTTTTCCTTTTGATTCATGAAACGTATTTGAACTATGAATATCATCACTGAGCTTGGCTAGTGTTTTATTTTTGATTCATGATACATACACTGTAAAAACGATTCAGAAACGTTCCTGGAAAATAATAGGCAGCTGATGTGCCCGATTTCTGCCAGTAACATATCTCGCAAACACCAGGAATGTTTTCCACTAAAATTCAGTAACTTCCCTGAAATTATCCTGAAAAATCCAGAAACCTTTCCGTTTAAGCCAGTTGTGTCTCTGGAACTTCAGAGTAATCTTAGGTAGGGATAATATAACAGCTCCAAAAGCAGGGTTACGAACATGGCCAAAGCTAAGCCAGAATTGCAAGTATTAAGCATCTCACTTGCTTGCAAATTCTTGCTAAGCTACGTAGTTCAGAGACTTATTCGATCCCTTTGGGATCTTACTCAGTCTGGACGAGCCGTATTCGAAATAAAGCCGAAACACCTTATAAATACTTTCAGTTAATTTTTAAACTGGGAGCTAAAAATATTTTGTACAACAGAGAGAAGCCTGCATTTGGACAACTTGTAGCAATTCAGGAAACTTTTTGACAATGATTCTTGATATTTCTAGGAAGTGGATAAAAACCTTTGAAATCCCAAAACGTTACACGGAAATACTCAGTAACGTTTCGGAATTTTTTTACAGTGTATTTAAACTATAAATATCATCAGTAGCATTGGCTAGTGCTTTCTTTTTGATACACAAAATATTTAATTCATAAATATTTGATTATAGCAGCTGCAAATTTGTTCATGTATAAATTTCGTACAATTTATTGGTCATCCAATTGATAATAAAATAGGTGAAGAGTGAAGTGTTTCCACGAAAGGGACACTTCACTCTCGAGGAAAAATTTATGTTATCGAATTTTCATGATAATTTCAGAAATTAAAAAGAAAATATGTTTTTAACTACTTCCCAAAGTTGAAGCCGAAATATAGGCTGTTACAGAAAGTTGACAGGAAAATTTTTTTTTCAGTGAACAATAAGTGACGTGATTTCAAAAATTCCTCTTTGCGAGTGAGTTTTCGATATTTTCCAAAAATGCATTAATAGTAAAAATCACACCTATAAAAAGAAATTAACGGTATTCAAGAATTACATTATATACATTCATAGTAACGTATGTTTAAGAATTAGTTGACGAATTAAGTATAATGTTCAAGCTAAACTCGGTATTTTAATATTTTCTTACATATAATTAAAAGAAAAAAGACAATTTAAAATTGGATATAATGTAATATTTTATTAATAGTTAGGTTCATGTTGCAGATTATTAATATCAATCGGAAGAAGATTCGAAATGGTACACCAAAAACTCACGTTTAAGCAATTTTTCAAATTTAGAACACAGTCACAAAACGCGAAATTAAGAAAAGAGATTTGAAAGCAGACTTCCGCAAATTTTTGAAATGTGTCTGCTCTTGAGAGTTTGGGGAGATGAGCCAGAAGACGAAATTAAATTTTTTCTTTTGTGGTAATTTGTATCACTGGATTGTCATTTATGGCTTACGAAATGAAAATTAGACCATCAAAATCTTAACACTCAATAAAGTATTAAAAGTTGAATAATATGGTGCTTAATCCAATTTAGAGAGGAAAAAAAAGAGTACCCTTTTCCTCCCAATTACAAGATATGTTAAGAAAATATTATTTTTTCAAGTACTAATTGAACTACCCTCTCTTGATAATTTAAACAACTTCTGTCTTTGACAAGACATGTTAAGAAAATATACTTTTTGCAAGAACTAATTGAACTATCTACTTTTCTCTTAATATTTTAACAACTTCTGTCTTTGACAAGACATGTTAAGAAAATATTCTTTTTGCAAGTACTAATTGAACTATCCACTCTTGATATTTTAACAACTTCTGTCTTTTGCGTGAAAATAAACTCTTTATAATGACGTTGTTTCGGAGCAAAAATTTCCTGGCAGCGTCTGTATGGCGTGATTAGGATATGCAAGGCCTTCACAATGCTGCCAGGTTAGGTTTGCCCCGACTATAGTAACTTACTTGCTAAGATAAAATTAATTCTAAACATGTGAAAAACATTAGATGAGCAAGTATGGAGATTCAATGTCGATATAAAATTTCTGTTACAAAGTGCAGCATTTTAATTCACACCCCAAACATTATACGCGATAATGCAGCATATTTTATCATATTGTTAAAATATTAACATTATTATTATGGAATGTAACACGACACATGAAATTTAAGGTTAAGGACCTTTAACCTTCAAAAATTTCGACTTTCTGGAAAAAATATATGTTATGCATATTTTAATTCTGAACAATTTGATACCTTATTTATTACCATACGCCAAAAACTTTTCAAGTTATTGTAAAAATGCGTAAACTTTCCCCATACAGATTTATGTTAACAGCAGCTGTTTAAGCCTCTTTTTCTCAGGTGCCGGTTTCTTCGGTTTTCTCGTTTTGCGCGCATACTATCTCAAAAAGTTTCTTATATATTTCCGTAATACTTTTCATACTTGTTTGTTGTAGAAAACCGAAGAAACCGATACATGAGAAAAAGAGGCTTAAACAGCTGCGATTAACATAAATCTCTATGGGGAAAGTTTACGCATTTTTACGATAACTTGAAAAGTTTTTGGCGTATGGTAAAAAATAAGGTATCAAATTGTTCAGAATCAAATTATGCATAACATATATTTTTTTCAGAAAGTCGAAAATTTTGAAGGTTAAGGGTCCTTAGACCCCTTGATGAAATCGAGTCTAGTGACGAAATTTTCGAATAAAATTGACGGGCTCGGGGCTAGAACGTGATAAGCGAAGCCACACTATTCGCAACTCCAGAGCTCGAATACGCTACCTTGCGGTGATTAACAATACCAAAGAAAAATGTAAAACATTCCATTCCACGTGTTTTCTTTAGGGTAAATTACAGGCTTCAGACAGTTTGTGATGTAATGTAATTTCAGAAGAATAGAAAAGAAAGCTTCCCACAAACACGATGAAAAATTACTGTCATTCACTAAGCGTCAAAGCAAGTTATAAGTTATGGCATTTGTTTGTTTTACCTTTTTCATCCGCCATTAGACAGTGGCTGCAGCGCCCCCTATAGTTTATTGGAGTTGCGAATTAAAGAAATGAGTTTTTTGTCCTAGATGCTGCTTTGATAATCGAAATAAACATGGCAATGGATTACGTCATTGTCAGAAAAACGTATTTGGTTTTTGTACTGCAGAATATAGAATGTATAATATCTATAAAAAAATATTTGTAGAATTTTTCAAAAGTTGGAAATTGGCCTACCGGAAAAAAAACTCATGTGGCATATCACATTCTTGCCCCGAGTCCTTCAATTTTACCAAATTAACTGAGATGACAAATAAAAATAAAATTGATAGGAAAATCAGGATCACGTGTGATAACATTCACGCGTGTAAAAATTTTTGAATAGCAGGCTAATTACAAGAAAAGACCAAGAAAATTAAGCTCCAGAGGGGAGAGTTTGAAAATGAACTAGGAAAAGAGGTCAGAAATATAACAACTGTCAGAAAATTACCAACTAAAATTCAAGAAAATTTTAAACTTGTTGCATTTCATATTATCCGTGACAGAAGAAGCTGCAAGTTCAACAGGAATGCAAAAGCAATTTAGCATTGTCTCTTTAACACACGAAACACAAATGGAACAGTCGTAATGAAATAATGGATTCGGGCGGGAATAATAGCAACAACGCCATTATTCTCCACCTTAAGAGGCAATCCCACGCGAAGGAGGTCATTTTGTGGCACGGCCCACATTTCAATGTCAAGAGCACACTAGAGCAAAAAACAAAGAGAAAAATGAGTAGGAATGTAATGATCGTTCAGAAAAAAATGTTGCCACTTGGTCAGATCGGAATTCATAAAAAAATTGAAGACGTCAACCAAGATTTGCTTGTTTTCGAAATAAAAACTCGAAGGGCGCATTATCATACCATTGACCGATATTGCGAAGCATTCCATCGAATACGAGCAATACAAAATTGAAAATGAATTTGAGAATTCGTATGACTGTAAGTAAACAGTAAAATCCCGTTACAAGGAACTTGAAAGAACAACAAATTTTGTTCGCATGTAACAGGAATTTCGTTGTAATGGCAGCTACATCAGTCTGAAAATTTACTTTGTTGAAGCGGAAATTTTGTTGCACTGGTTTTCGTTGTAAAGGTATTTCACAGTATAATGTTTCTATAAAAGTGCCTAAATGAACAGTTTTGAACATACAGGGAAATTCCGTTACAACAAACTTCAAGGAATCGTATTTTTTTTTCGTTTTAACGGGAGTTTCGTTGTAATAGAATTCAAGCAATCAAAAGGAAATTAAATCAAGATTGAGAATTTACTTTGTTCAAGCGGAAATTTCATTGCACTGGTGTTCGTTGTAACGGCATTTCACTGTTTTTGCATTCCCTCTGCATATAGTTTTACACAAATGATGAAAATCGAACAAAAGAGTTCTATTTAGAGGTATCAGTTGTTACACAAAACACTACAAAGGCTGCAAATATGTTAAATCTCTGTTTTTCATTGCATGATTTTATGGAGAACATGGGTTTAAGTTCTATATAACGCAATTAAAGTTTGAAGATTCCGTGAAGCAATTTTTTATTAAAGTTCTTTAGTTTGGTCACGGACGGACCTTGGTAATCACGGCACTCGGGGCACCTGTTTCGTGAAAAAATGGATGCGTCTGGTTCTGTAATCATACGGTACAGCAATAAGCTCCCGCGTTAGGGTTCGGATCCTGGGCAGAACATGGATATTGATCCGTACAGTCAGGCCAGTCATTTGACCGATCAGGAAGGATAGATTTTAAAAACATAATGTGCAGTTTGGAAGTATTTTGATGTTTTTTTTCCTATAAAATGCATTGGGTATGCACCCTCCCCTCCCCTCTTCCGTCTAATTAATGTTTAATCTGAAGCGGCAATGAGCAAAAACCGATATTTATCTGTTCTACAAACGTGTGAAGAAAAGTATTTAACTGCCATAGCAAGCGGTGTGAAATGTCTCCAACACACCGTAAGGAATGTTTCCGGGAAGACAGGCAAGAAGGTGCTATTTTTACGCAATAACGCATTATTATAAATTTAGATGCTCGTCACCCGCAAAACGGTTTCCTGAAAGGAAGGAAGAATGGGATTTGTTGAAATCTTCCCAAACCACATGCAAAATAAAGCCTGAAGCACTTCCAAACCCTTTATGTTTCTCAAAGTTGGATGTAGCATAATTAAGGTAAACGTACCTTCCTGTATTCACACAACCTGTCCTGTTGTCCCCGCATGCAGATAGCAGCTACGAGACACCAAATTGTCCTGTTTTTTGAGGTGACAGAACGGGACATATTGGTTTCGTGTAAATTTTCGAATTTTGACGGATTTGCACGTTTTGAGATGTGCTGAGTCCATTCGACCAATTTTTCAACCAAAAATCGTTGGGTGGCTTTCATTTTCGTACTAATAAATTGAATCATGCGAACTTTCGCGCATTTATTGAATATATTTTACATTTTATGGGTCCTAATGCAATGGTGTTATGGTATTGTCGAGTAATGGTATTTTATTTTCACAAAACGATATTGAACTAGCATAAATCGCAGTTCTTAAAACACTGTTGATTGTAAGAGTAAAGTGTGGTATGAAATCCTGCCAAAAATACCCGTGTAGTTCCCTAAAATTGTTAAGTGTCACAATTTGGGGAGGGGAGGATGGTAACCTTTGACCACGAGAATTTTGTCGCCCAGTTTCCCCACCGGATGGAAATTCTCGGACTCTCTTCGATGCGAAACTACAC
Organism: Uloborus diversus; assembly: GCF_026930045.1. Taxonomy (NCBI): domain Eukaryota; kingdom Metazoa; phylum Arthropoda; class Arachnida; order Araneae; family Uloboridae; genus Uloborus; species Uloborus diversus. The sequence goes on along the minus strand of NC_072731.1, from coordinate 212,549,274 downwards.
AAGGAATTCAATTTTCCCCAAGAGCCGAACGAGTACTCTTCAAAGCCGAACGAGTACTCGAGGGATCTTTAACATTTCAAACAATCATACGCAGTGGAAGCTGTTGATTTTTAGTACCCTAGAAATCCATAGACTAGAGCCAGGCTCGAACCTGCACCTTTGGGCTTAAAAGACTAACGCCGAATCACTACACCACCCTGTCGGTATTCTTTCTTTTCTTGAGAGAGAAAATCTCTAAACAGCTGTTATTTTTAGACTTTTCCAGGCCGGAATGTCAAGTTGAAACGCTAAATTTAAGCTTATTATCTCCCCCCTCAAGCAAATCATCTTTTTTTTTTTTTTTTTTTTTTTGCGTCCACCCCGCTATAATTGGTAACGTCAATGCTTGATGTCCATTTCCAGTTTCTACAAATGAAGCTATATCGCTTGCATTTTTAAAGTTAAGCTCTCTATGCGATTCGATGCGTTATATGCAACGCAGATATCAGAGGATGTTCATCAAAACATAAAGCACAAAATAAACGCATCGGATTTTCTCCTCTACGGATTTTCAAGGATTTTGCGCAGATCATTCATAATAAGGCGACACCGTCGATATTTCGCCTCGAGTGTGTGTTAATACAGACCTTGAATGACCTCCCACTTGTGATTCGAATATTTTGAAATAAGCGTTGAGATAGGTGCTCCTGCGTGAGGATCATGCATAGCTACTGACCAAAAAGTAAACGTCATTTCATAAAAACTATTGGAAAGAAGTTTAAACAGCTATTTCTGCAGTGCAGCACTGCAAAATAGTGAGTGAACTAGGGAAAAATACATCAAATAACAGTTTTAGAATACCTTTATAACATGATTTAATCAGAAAATCTAACTTGTAGAAAAGTTTAAAAATGAAAAACATATTTACAAACCACTATCATCTTTGCACCTAAAATGATCTTCAAATGATTTTAGACTTTTAAAACATTCGCTGACATGAGAAATACCTAGTAGACGCTAACACAAATAAAAAGTTACATACTCCATTAAACTTCTAAAAGTAAAGGGTCTTTGCTTTTTTACTTTTCCAAGTTTTGAATGAACAATCGATAGAAAAATGAAAGTACTAAGAATTCAAAAAATGTGAGGCAACTTTTATCTAAACAGTTAAGGCGTGCACATTGAGCGAGAAATATTAGAAATATAATCGTTTATCATGTGCTCACAGCTTTAATTTCAACCCTAATTACAATAAAATAGAATAATTGCTAATAAAAGAGAAAAAAATAAAAGAAAATGAAAAAGCTGCAAGTATTAACGAATGCGTATTAAATGTTATGCTTCGAAAACTCATAATTTCTTAATTAATTTTTATCAGCGGTTTTTATCCAGAATTTATATAAATCACATTAAAAAAAAACATCAACAGTATCTCTTCTCTTTTTCAATTTATTTTATCTATTTATTTATTTATTTATTTCTCAGATATATTAATTGTTATTGTATTGAAAACAAATAAACATTTTCAGAGGCAAGCAAGCGTCCAATATCGTGATTAGACATCCCAGGGAAAAATTTATAAGAAAATTAGTATTTAACCAGTTTGTAATATAGGAAAAAGAAGCATGAAAATATTTTTTTATTGTCTCGTTCGGTTTCATCTCATTTTCACAAATGAGTCAATTGATATTATTTTGTAACAAATATTTTTTGTGTTAAGCAAGTGACCACAATAGTGGTTAGAAATCTCAAGTGCAAATTTATCCGAAAATTAGTATTCAACCAGTTCGTAATATACGAACAAGATGCATCAAAGTGTAATTTTTTGTTAACTCGTCCGGTTCAATCTCACTTTCATAAATGCAGCAACTGATATTTTATTGAAACGAATATTAAACAAATATTTTTAGCGTTAAGCACGCGCCCATAGTAATGAAGTAAGAAATTTAAAATGGGCTAATCCAGCCCGTTACAACAAACTTCAAAGGAGCGTAAATATTACTCGTTCTAACCGAAATGTTGTTGTAACGGAATTCAAGATATGTAATGAAAATTAAATCGGGGCTGAAAGTTTATTTCGTTGCATTGGTATTCGTTGTAACGGGAATTCACTGTATTTATTGTCCGTTTTTCACTAGTTGAGACTTGGCCACGCCCCCAACATGTGGTATCGGAAGATTCTATATGCGTCTTTTGGGGATGAGGCTTCAGACCAACACTGAGAAAGGTTGCAATTGGCCATCGTTATCGCGCTGTAAGAAGACGAGTGTTCTATAATTTTCTAAGAAATTACCTCCCACCTAATTTCCCGAAAAAAAGGTGTGCTACTAAGACAATTGTTCGACTTAAAAGTATTTTAAGATTTGCAGTGTATTTCTTTACGTTTTGGGTAATTTATCATTGATTTTGCGAAGGAAATCCTAAACTTTCTGTCTTTCACGCTAAGTAAACATTTTCTGAAAACACGGTGAACAGTTGCAGGTGAAATTGGAAGGAAAATTTTTCCTTCTATTCTGCTGAAACTTTCACAGCTCTCAAACGTGGGTTTTTCATAGGTATTCTAATTATAAATCTCTAATCGCATTTTGTTAACTTTGCTGGTCAACCATTTCTCACCTTATTTTCGATCCGATTTTCTTCTTTAAAGCGTTTATTAAATATTACACAGTGCTTAGGGATAAATGAACTACTTTTGCAATATTTCGAACTGTTTTACTTCGAATATAATGAAGAATTAATGCGTTTTCGAATTGTGTTTGTTGTTACTTTGCGAATACGAGTCATTTTTAAAATAATACGTAGATTTGTAAAGTGAACAAGCAAAAATTAATGCCAAAAGATTTTTTAACTATCACCGTATTGAAAAAATAACAAAAAAAAAAACAAGAAAGAAAGAAAGAAAGAAAACGACAGACGATAACTTTAATTTCGAATTTTTCTGAAAATATTTCTCTGTCACCTCATTTTTGGCCCATTTCAAACAGTCAATATTTTGTTTAAAAAAAATGTTGAATTGATGTAATCATGTAGAGACAGTATGAAAAGTATTGAACTACTATTTCGATTCCTAGGCACTTCATTTTTAACCATACACATTTAAAGCCTACGAACAATTTTGGAAGCCTCAGTAGGTAAGTTGCACTCTTTGTGACACATTTCAATACTTTAGTACTATTTTTTTTTCCCCAATATGGCTTTTATTCTTCAGAAATGAAAAAAGGAACAAAACAAAAATTAAAGCTTTTCACATGCCAATATGGTTATCTACAGAATAATTGAATAAGTGCCTGAAACAACGTTTTATGTTACTGTTTTAACCTATTTATTTTTGTAAATACGAAAAAATATACATGCTTTTTTTATTCAAGTTTTTTCGATTACTCTAAAAGTAATTCAGTTCTTCCAGTACTTTTACGGAACAGCGTTACGTGTGGGGATCATAAAATAAGCAAAAGTTTGTTCCCCGTATTCTAATACAGATCCGAACAAGGAAGGACACAAGGGAGGGGCGATGGGGCGACCGCCCCTTCCTTGAGTCGAGATGCAGAACTAGATGCAGAACTCTTCCACGGCATGTCTTTGATACTGAAGTTGAAAATTGTTTTAGCCTATCTTCAATAGTTTGACGAAGCTCTTGCTGTCTGGAAAATGAAAGTGTAGCACATATCTTATTGTTAACACATTACTGATAGGGATCTGAACTTTGTATAGGAAGTATTTCAAAGTTCCAAAAACTCAATTTTAGAAGATTTTAGATGATATTAAATAGGGTTATAGGGTTCAAGGGCTCTTCTCAGGAAAGTTTGGAAACATTGAAGTCCCCCCTCCCCAAAAAAAAGAGGAACTTTAATGGGACACCTTTGTAAGGTAAGGGATGGGGTTTGGTACACTCCTCCGCAATTTTGTAGAAAAGGAAGTCCCTCCCCTTCCCAAAATAACTGAAATGAGACGATTTTTCATGGTGTTTGGAAAGGGGGGGGGCGGAGGTTTGCGAATTTATAAAAGAGTAACTGTGTGAAATCAATCGCCCCCTCCTTGAATAGTTTCTGAATCCGTCCTTGGCTCTGAATGTAAAATGCGTTATTTTTATCAAGAAACGTTGCTATAGTCAACCTATTCAGTTGTTCAACATATCCCACACTGGCAAGGAAACTGACTCAACCACAAGAAAAAAAAAACAGCAATGGAGAAAATTAAGGTTTGACGCAATAGTAATTTTAAGTGATTTAGTCTCAAACATTACAATATGCGCAGTCAACTTATTATGTGATGTTTATTAATTAGTTTTTGAAGTATAGATACATAATGCATACTTTAAGCTCGAAAAATATTCTTCCAAATTATGAAATTTTAATGATGTGTCATTATTGATGAAATAGTTTCTACGCCCCCCCCCCCCCCGCACCATTTAGGTGAGCTAACTTTGCGGTTTTTGTGTCGAGAAAAAGCACTAAATTTAGATTTTAAATCAATAGCTGGTACGGTTTTCCCAGATTTTGAATTGTGTCACTTTCCTTGCCGGAGTGCGATATGATTCTTTATTAAAAACATACATGATCATAAACAAATTGTGACTAGAGCTATCCAGGAAGGAGGGGGGGAGCCGGTCTTTTCCCTTAAAACAATTGTTACTGCGATTTTGGTGACTTAGAGCAAACCTAAGGAGTCGTTCACAAATGATGTCACGCTTGAAAGGGGTAGGGAGAGAGGGTTCGGGGTTCATGAACTTCGGACAGGGGGAAGGAGGGGATTATAAGAAATATGACTTCACATATTTTGGTCCAAATAAAAGCGTTCGTTATAGCAATATGTTCATCGAACATTGCGTGAGATGTGACGAGGGGAGAGGCTAAGGTGAAGTGTAACGTCTTTTATGGACAGTCCGTGTTTACGTTAGGCTACTGTGTACTGAAGTGTTATAACTAACTTCGTTTCTGCCTCCCCCTCCCCAAAAACGCAGTTGGTTACCTCCCCCCCCCCCCGCCTTGAAAACACTCGCCCTGGGGATAGTCGTCATCTCTTAAGCCGGACCCAACCGACGAACCTATAATTTTAAAACAGTATTCAAACCAAAGACACTTTTTATAACGCATCGCAAATTATTACATATTTCTAAACATTAATATTCATGCAATACTTAGAGAAATAGCCTTGATTTTAATAGTCAATTGCTTTAAATATTTCAGATTGATTTTTTATTTTTTTCTCATTTACTTTTATTTCTCACATGTAAATATCCTTTCTGGAACAATTGCCCAGTCTCCGCCTTTGGTTCAACCAAGTTTTTTTTTTGGGGGGGGGGGGAGGGGGGGGGGGGGCAACTTTTGTTCGAATAATGTTTTCATGATTTTTCAAAAATAACTGCTACTGTAGATCTACTGACTATATCCGCTCTATATGATCTGAAATTTTGTACAATCCATACAGATGCATCAAAAAGACCCAACCCGTAAGAGCTACTGAGTCACCCCCCCCCCTCAAGAAAAGGGAGAGGGAGATGGAGAGAGATATTAAGTCTTCAAAACGAACGCAACCCTTAAGCATTTCAATGCCACAGTCTGTGTGGCAATGAAGTTTTCCTGTCCCCCCCCCCCCCCCTTTTTTTCATCAGCGCACTTGCAATTTCGAATATAGGACGTGTTAGTGTTTAAAAGGATATCGTACAAAATTCAGAAAGCCTATCCTTAATAGAAATGTTTCATTCGGAAAACAAAATACCTTACTTTTTTTGTAAATACAATATTTTTGTTCTGAAATTTTCAGCTTAAAAAGTATAGATTCCCCGTAGACGACAATTACGCGAAGCTAGAAACGAAAGGAAAGAACACAAAGACATTTTTACAAATTTAAATGCCCGCCAAATTTAGGGTTGTCTCAATTGAAAACGGTAGCGATCACCCCCGCGCTAAACTTTGCTTTGCTTTCGGGAAGGCGTTCCGAAGTCTCTTCTCCTCATGAACGCAGAATAGTTTGATTACATAAGTTTATGAATGCATTTCAGCAGATACTTTCGTTACACGACACTTTGAATTACGCCAAAGAGACGTATTATTTCAGAATACAAAAAAAAAAAAAAAAATCTTGTCACAAAGACAGTTAAATAAAAATAATTCCATTGATTAAGGCTTACTTTCAGAAACAAACCGCTCTCTTTCAAAGATTCCACAATCTTAAGACACATTTCGTTCATTTACCATTTTTTTTCCTCACTACGTCAGAAGCTCACGCTCAAAATCTCACGAAGTTTTTGTCAGTTTGACAAAATATTTACTGGTAGCATTTTTCACGAAGAAATTTTGTCAAACACAACAAACATTTTGTAAGATTTGAGGTTGCGTTTCTGAGTGTACTGTAGTGAATACACACAAGAGAAAGGGGACAGAATTCTTTATAGCTGGGAAAAAATGATTACACAATTCATAACTGCCAGTTTTAAGCCCGGAATATAAATCACAATGCTTCTAAGTCCCAAAATAAATACAAAACAGCTTCCGAGAATTGAACTAGGAATTATAGTTTCGATTGTGCATTCAAGTATTCCAAATCAAACGTTATTGAAGCATGCGATGCGTGGTCAACGACTCGAAAATGCGTTTTCGCGATGCTATTCTAGTCAAGATTTGAACCTGAGTGCGTTTATTTTTACCACTACTTGACTGAAAATTATCTGAAACTTTTAAAAAATTTCACAATATTTTGAACAATGCGAATGTATTGTCAAATTAATTTTACAAATTGACATGTTCATTTTCCCGAAATGGATTTAGTTACGCTCTGGCAGTCAAACATCGTTTGTTCATAGGAAAGAAGGCTCTTCTGAAATGGTATTAGTAAACATTTTTAAAATTAGGCAGAAGGTCAACTAAAAGGGGAGATAAGCTTATGAACGCAACACATACCGATTCTTAACTAATTATAAACTTCTTAGTAAATAATTTATAACTTTTGTAATGATATGTGTTGTGTCAAAGCATAATTAAAGAACTACACTATCCGACTCATGAAAACGAACTGCTTAGTTCTATAAATGCGTAATGCAAAAGCAAAGAAACATAAAGAAACCAAAGTCTTGTTTTCATGAAGTAGTATTAAAAGATAAATAAAATAATTAAATTCTCTACATATTCAGCACAAAAAGTTAGGCAGTATATAAATACAAATAATACGGTTATGCAAACAAATTACAGTGATACAAATTGCTATATCGCAGCTAAACCGCAAGAAAACAGTCTATAACAGCTTAGAAGCAAACTGAGAGAGAGAGAGACCAGAATACCATAAAAACCACTAGCTACAGAGGTCGTTTCTCGTTCGTTATTCACGTTTAGATAATTAGTAATTTAAATGTAAAATGTGACTCAAATTATAAAAAAGACTAATGTATCCAAAAAAACATCAAAAATAAAATAAAAATAAAGCAAAGAAGGAACAAGGAAATTTCAAAAAAGATGGAATCGTGGCAAAAATTTTGCAACGTGATATGAAGAGAACAATTTGGCTTTCTAACCATGCAAATCAATTCAATCAAAATTTTGAATAATAATTGAAAAAAAAGGGAAGGAGAGTAACTAAATCAAAAGCAAAAAATGTTTCAGTTGAAGTTTGCCAAATTAAAAAGGTATGAGGTTCACTTGTAGTACATTTGATACATTTATGGTATTCTTATTATTTGATTATGGCTTAGAGAGAGACATTGAATTCGGCAAAACATCACCGGATATTTCGTTTTTGTTTAAACATTCGACAAAATGTTCGATTCGGTTTGTTTTCTGAAATGTTACATTGAAGTTAGCAAAAGAAATATATGAGGTTCATTTTGAGTACATTTGATACATTTATGGAATTCTCACTCTCTGATTATGGCTTAAAAAGAGGCGATTATTCAGCGAAAAAAAAATCACCCGATATTTTGATTTTTGAACTCGAGAGATATGCTATTGCTCTCCCTTTCTTTACCAATCTGATCAAAATGCCATGGGAAATGACTGGGTACGGCATGCGTGATAACCGGCTCTGATTCATCGAGAAGTCGTTCTACATGCCCGAGTTGAGAAGCGCGTTTGTATGCGGCATTTTGTCGCGTTTCTTTCTTCTGTTGTGACAGCTGTGACGATTCGAATGGCCGCTGTTTCTGAAATGGCATCCGTCGATTTATTTCTTTTGCCATCGTCTGATGGGGAAGGACCTTGAATGTCCTAGAACAGACGACACACATCGATTGTTTGGAGAGCGAAAGGACATGTTGCAATCCGGGCTTCAAAATTTGAATCTGGAGCAACAAAAACTGGAGTAATTTTTTTCTCTCAACTTTGAACCCGAAATAAATATAACCTACTGAAATCTTCAATTCATTATTTATATTTATAGTTATGGTAAACCTTTCCTGGCAGCATCCTAATACTGTGATCAGGATCTGCGTAGCGAGCCTTCACAATGCTGCCAGGTTAGGTTCGCCCGAAATATATCAATTTTTTAATTTTTTGATTCAATGTTTCACTTTCCGAAGCATTTTTTTATCTTCATTAAAGTTAAAATGGTTTATTTTCCAATCAGATATAATGTTCACTTCATAAAAACGAAAGCAACAATAGCATGTTGCAAATGTTCCAAAGAACGCAGTCTTGACAACGCGCGCAATTGAAAATTAATAATGAAGTGAAGCGAGAGTAACCATGAAAACTCCGCTATTGAAGTTTAAAAAGAAAAAAAAATCTTGACATTTGATTTATGTTCTTTACAAATATAGTAGGTTTTTACTGCGACATTCAAAATTAATGTAATTATTTTCCATAAAGACAGCACCATTTTCAGCACCTAATATATTGATAATAAAATCTGTTTTCACTATCATTCAGTTGGAATTTCATTTACAAAACAGAAATATGTCATTAAAAATTTCAGTACAATCTAATGGTTCTGTAGACATTTGACTAGGACAACAGCGTTCCGTAAGAGCAAAAATTGATGAGAAACTTGGTTTATAGCATTTTGGGACTGGAAACAGTGCAAATTGAGTAAAGAGTAATTATTATCAGGTAAGGAAGTAGCAAAGAAGAATTTAGGAATTCGAACAATTCGCGAAATTCAACACAAGTTTTATCATTCAAAATTTCATGAATACTTGTTTTTTCCCACTTATATACCTTGTATTATCGAAATTTGTACTAAATTTTAGATGGACACCCACGCCGATCAAAAATAAAGAAATTCATATTTCAAAATTATAGCATTGCTTTCTATTTTTGAGAAAATGCTCACTGTTTCAAAATTTATCACCAAATCGTACAGATCGATCGCGGAGACATTCCCTCCCGCCCTTCCTTCAAAGAATGGGAAGCTGAGACAATCGGATCTTTTTCTCCTCTCTGGAGCTGTCACAAGTCCTTCGGCGAAAGGGAATCACGAAATTGACATGCATCCTAACAGCTGTGTCACCACCGACGGGACCTTGCGCATTCCGATCTCACTGAAGAATGGCAAAAATGTCATACTGCTTAATCTTTCCTGGGACACACGAAAATATCCGAATCACGAAAGCAAAACATTTCTTAATGTCTCACAGACGGTTTCCATCGGCTTATGATTTTGTTTTTTCATTCGAATTTATCTCATATGAAATCAAAATAGTTGTGTCATTACACGCTCGTTTCTTTATTCTTCAGATATTTTTGCGTTCTTTTACAATCTTGATGGAATCGTAGAAACTTGCAAAATAATTAAAACTGACCGTTTTTATGATGCTCTTATTATACTTGTTCCATAGACTAGGAAAATTAACGTAGTTGGACATTAACATTAAGTTGGACTTACGTATTCCAAGAGGGTTTACTTTCGCTAAAGATCTTGGGGTGCTACATTGATTCAAAACATTCCATATTCGGTCCTTTCTCGAGATTGGTGATAACCATTCTCGCAAAGTGACCACCCCCATCCATTTTCTTGCCAATGTATCTCACAACTGTGGTTTCAATTTCATCTCCTTTTTACTATTAACGTGTCTTCTCTTTTAAATTTCCTTACTTTAGGTACTAAATGTGTCTTGGGTAAATTGGTTGGGGGGAAGGCTTTTTAAACGACGCCAAATCCAAAATGAATAATAGTACTGATAAAGTTAATTGTTAATATAGTTGGTAAACTAATTTCTGGGCTGAACTTTAGCAAACATAGAATTGTGCGGATACTGAACTTCCGAATACGAACATTGAAATTAATATCCATGTTCTTTAGGCTTTCTTCGATTCAATTTAAAAGCATTTTTTGACTATTTAGTTGTTTTTCCTTACTTCCATCGTTCATAGTGCCAGTATACTTTCAATAACGCGAAAGTATTCCTACACTCATAAAATAACTTTATTATATCTTGCCACCAAGTGTGCGTTATTTTGTATTTTCTTCCACTTTTTGAATTGAATCCTCGACTACTGGAACCAATTCATTTCTAATAACAATATTTCTAAACTTAGTTTACTGAATTTCATATATCCTCATTACTTCATTTCTGAGTCATATTTTAACGCTCCCCACGTTAAATCTTCAACCGTGCTACAATTACAGCAATAAAAATGCCTTTCCTTTTTTATTTCTTTTTCTTTCTCTTTTTACTTTCACTCAATCTTGCCTGTATGAGGGAATTTTACGAGCCCAAATGAACTGCTCCTGACCTCAGCGATGACCTGTTGCAGCGGGCTGTATCGAATCGTGATGTTCCAGTACACCCCATTCTTGCCAACTACACTTTTTCTTCATGCATTTAATCTCTTTTTTTTTCATCCTCCTCTCGAAAAAGGCATCTTTTACTCCCCCTCCAAGAGATTCGGAGGACGACGCTTCGGCGTGAATTGCTAGTGATGGGGAAGATTAGCTTTCTAGAAAGGAGGAAAATCCGAAGAAGTCTGGCACCAAAACTTTCTGAGATAATTGACGATGCCGTCCTCAGGGATTCTTGCATGAGCCAATGTTCGTTGAGACTCAATTCCGTGTTAGTTACAAAAAAGATACAATAGAAATAAAAAAAAAAAATTATAAAAATATTGATATTGCTTTTAATGAAAATGATAATAATTAGTTATAAAAAAATACAAAATAAAAGGATCCATTATTTTCTCCATTTCAAAGAAAAAGATGATTTTTAGCTAAAATAAAGCAAAAACTGTTTTAAAGTAAAACATCAATTAATAACGTCCGATTATGATTTCTGTTGCTAATTTTGTTTTCGGCAAGTCTTGAGATTATTTTATGTTCTAAATAGTCGTTGAGACTCGATTTCGTGTTTAATACAAAAAAGATGCAATAGAAATAAAAATAATAATTGTAAAAATATTGATGATGCTAATGATGAAAATAATACTAATTAGTAATAAAAAATAAACAAAATAAAAAGATCCATTATTCTCTTCATTTCAAAGAAAAAAATATGATTTCATTTGCTAAAAAAAGCAAAAACTGTTTTTAAACTAAAATATCAATTCATTACATCCGATTCTAATTTGTGTTGCTAATTTTGTTTTTGACATGTCCCCCACGCCCTCCAATAGTGTTAATTTTTCATATTATTTTTAATACAATTCCAATACTTTAACTAGCCAATAAAATTTTGAAAGCATTGCATCAAGATGTTTGAATGGATTATGACTTTTATCAGTGGCGTTGCAACGGGGAGTGGGGGGGGGGAGCGGTCCGCCCCGGGGTGTCACCTGTCTGAGGGGTGAAACCCAAAGTGGAATTGCAAGTTTTTGAAAAATATGAATCTAAAATGCATTTTTAAGACTACAAATTCCAAAATTTGCTTGGGGAAAACCTCCGGACACCCTATTTTTATTTGTCTTTTGTAGATTAGTCCAGTCAAAAGTTCGTTTTGAACAAATGTAGTTGTTTCTGAAAATGGTATAGTTTTCATGTTTACAAATAATTTATTATAGTTTTTTTTTTTTCGTTTGCATTTGTAGGGGGAGGGGGGTGATACCCCAAATTACTCCCCCCGAACCGGGTCTCATCCATGCTAGGTACGCCGCTGCTTTTTTGCTTTCTAATCTCACATAAATGTTTCCATTTCGTAGAAGTTCAATTCAGATGATTTTTATTTCCTTTTACAAAAAGGAAGTATTGTATTCGCGAAAACATTTTCATGCAAAAATCGGCCTTAATTTCCATTTTTCTCACCCCCGAATGAATGTTGAGTTTTTTTTCGACCCGACCACACGATGATATATGCGTAGGAACCTACAGACACCCGAAATATCCATTTTGACTACCCCTGAGTTAATTACAACGAATTTTCTCGTGACGTCCGTATATACGTATGTATGTGCGTATGTATCTCGCATAACTCAAAAACAGTATGTCCTAGAAAGTTGAAATTTGGTTCGTAGACTCCTAGCGGGGCCTACTTGTGCACCTTCCCTTTTGGTTGCATTCGGATGTTCCTAAGGGGGTCTTTTGCCCCTTTGTGGGGGGAAACCATTGTTAGTTTCGATCTAAACTCAGTGGTGTTCTAATTTGACTGACACTTGGCGATATATCGCTAGTCTTTTGGTCGCCAAGTTTTGTTGCCCAATTGGCGACAAATTTGGCGATTTTTTTTTTAATTTGGTTTCAATTTGGCCACTGTTGGTGATAATTAGAGAGTAAACAACTGAATCACATTAAAATTGCAAATAATGGGAAAATGACATTAAATTGGAGTAAAAGGAAGTCATGTGATGCACACATCAACTCGTTTTTATTGTTTCACTGCAATATGCTAAATATTTGCATAATAGATGCATAATACATATTGCATCTATTTATTCACGTTTCAAAATTCAAAGATGCATAGAAAAAAGGATGTCAGATACGGTATTTTGCAGACTTTCTGAAACAGATAGGAAAGAAGCTGTTATACTGTACTAGTGACAGACAAATGCTACACTGAAAGCATTCCATTTTTATCAAATGACACAAGATGACACTTTAAGCCAATTTATTAATGCAGAAGCCTCTAAATAATTCTATCTCTGAAAAAAATATAATAATAAATTTACACTAGATGTCACTAATGTGCGCCAAGACGACATGAAATTTACATTGACAAAGGCACAGCAGTACCAAAACGGCAAACAATCATTCATATTTTTCTAGGTAAATTTAGATTCTTTCAAAGTTTTCTAATTAAAACAAATGTGTGTCTCACTATTCCCACTTACTGGGGAACAATGAGACAAAATTGCATTTCTTTAAAAAAAAATGTCGTTTGTATGAATTCGTATTTTTTTCTAGATCCTCCTTTCTTAATACCTTTACAGTGCAAATATTTTACCACTAGTGGTACCCGCATGGCTGTGCCCGTAATAGAAAAAATTAAAAGGTCTTTTGGTTCGCCTGTATTTTTACAAATAATGTGAATTTTCTCGTCAATCGGCTTGTACCCTTGTTACAGTTCCACGTTATGATAATTTCGTATCTCGTCAATTGGCTTGTGTCCATGTTACGGTTCCAAGTTATGATAATTTCGTAATTTACTCGTCCATCTTATGATAATTTTGTTCTTGAAATTGGAATAGAAAAAGTACCACATCGAATTTTCGAAAAATCGCTTTGAGGTGCACACCCCCACGCTACAAACTAACTTTGTGCCAAATTTCATGAAAATCGGCCGAACGATCTAGGTGCTATGCGCGTCACAGAGATCCAGACATCCTACAGAAATCCAGACATCCTCCGGACAACCAGACGGAGAGACTTTAAGCTTTATTATTAGTAAAGATTTGAAATAAATTGATTTCTGCGTTGTTTAATAGTAAAAAACGTAATTGAATTTTCGCATCTCATTGTGCCCATTCTTCCCCTAAGTTAATGTTACGTATGATTACATACGTATGATTACATGTATAATGTAATCATACGTATTGTTGGAGAAAGAAAAACAACTGAAATAAAATGTGTCATCGAAGGTTGGGGTGAATGTATCATAACATAAACTTGGGAAATGATCCTGATTTTCTTTTTTATGAAAAAATACCAAAAGCATTAAAAAACTTTTCTTTTTCATTGGCAAAAGTTATTAAAGGAAAGTTGCAGTGGGATCATAAGCACATTGTGGATAAAACGGGGGGGGGGGGGGGGGTCTTTCTTACTGATGTTTTTTGCATTGCAATTTAAGCGTCCTGGAATTTAATTACGTATCATTTGTATCATGTGAATATCAGCAGCGAGTGTAAGTATTCAATATTTCATTCAGTTTTACGCACTTTCTAAACTATTTTTTTTTTTTGTTTTTACTCTGTACACTTTCATACTACATGAGACAGTAATGTCTGTAAAAAATTACATTTTTTTATATTGTCGTTAATCGGCATTTACCGATTATAAAATATTGGCAGAGTGGCCTTCGCCGATTATTTATAATCGACCAAATTTTGACGATTAATCGGTGCAAAAAATATTTTCCAAAATATTTTTTTTTTTTTTTGAACAAACCTTCAACAATGATAAATACTTCAACTATGATAAATACATTTGTAAAAAAAAAAATAAAAAATTTTCTGAAGATATAACTGTAGCATGTAGTATGAAAGTATACAAAATAAAAAAGAGACGAATAGTTTAGAAAGTGCGTAAAACTAAGTGAAATATTAAAGGATCATTTCCTAAGTTTATGTTATAACGCCCTCACACCAGCTTTTGATGACCACATTTTTTTTCCTTTCTTTTTCAATTGTTTCTTTGCTTTACAACTTACTCTTTTAACAATTATTTGTTGTCCCTTTCTTTCCTCCGACACTAAACTTCCTCCCGCCCTCCTGTTTATATATATATATATATATATATATATATATATATATATATATATATATATATATATATATATATATATATATATATATATATATATATATATATATATATATATATATATATATATATATATATATATATATATATATATATATATATATATATATATATATATATATATATATATATCAGCGAAAAATATATCGGCGAAAAGTGTAGGTAACCATTACTTTTTGATTCAACAAAACATTAATTATTATAAAACATCATTTGTAAAAAAAAAATATGAACACACTTTATTATTATTTTGTTTTATTTCTTTTACAAACTGAGAGTTGAATTAATATTATTTATTTATTTATTTTTATTATTTTGAAAAAACATGCACAAATATATAACGTTGCAACATTTTTCTTGTGTCGATACTTCTCTCCTTTAGCATAGATTTTTTAGATAACCTTATAATTTTGATAAAGGGTAGAACTCTTTTCTTACTGGCTACTAATAATTTAAAAATAAATTTAAATTGAAAGTGCTCCTAAATCAACATGACCAGAAGCTACCTCCTAATATTTTAAAATTTTCATGTGTAGTTAACATAATGTAATTTTATTGACAATAATATGAAATTTAGCTCAAATAAAGTGGATGAAATTTTGAAATCATTTTGGGAATATTAGAAAAGTGGAGAAAAAAAATCATCTCTCAGAAATTAATAATTAATTATTTCTAAAGTAGAAATTATAAGAGAAAAAATACTACGGAGAAATTGGTAGCATTAAAAATGATCATTAATCGGTAATCGGCCAATTTGCTTGTCCGCGCATACCAAATCCCTAGTTTGGAAGCCATCTCTCCCCCCCCCAGAACCCTTTTTGATTTTGACAGTCCTTTTATCAGGGTGAACTTCCCTCATTTTTGTTCGTTACAATAAAGGAAAACTATATTTCGTGCAGATAATATGCATATACTTGTAAAAGGTACTTTGAAGCATGGGTGATAAGAGGTGATAATTTATAAAAATTTAACGTACTCTAAATGTTTGAAATTCTTAAATTTTTCAATGAAGTTGTATGCATTCGTTATAGTTTCGCTAAATTGAAATTCTATGAATAAAAGGCATTTAATGATTTAGTAAAAAGAAAAAAGTTCGGAAAAAAAATTGATAAGAGAAGAATAATATTTTTAAAATAACGTAATCCAATTAAAAATAGATTGGAATAAAATCACAGAAGAAAAAACTATATGTATCCCAACAGAGCAAAAACAAACAAAGAAACATACACACAAAATGACAATGACTATAATAAAATATTCAATCTACATTGGGTCAAAAGCATATAGAATGTTTCGTGTAAGTGGTAGAAGGATATAGACTTTCATGGAAAAACCGTTACAGAGTAAAATATGTTTGTTGGTAGCACGAAATAGTACGCGTCAGGGCGAGGCTCCCTCGAAGAACATCAAAAACCGTCATATTTATAGCCAACCATTTTATTTCTACTCGAAGATGGGTGGTCTACAGAAAGATGGACGTCGCGAGCCTAGATAACCCTCCGATTGGAAAACATGGTTCAAAATCCAGCACAAATATACCATGGACCTTTTTTTTTTAATTTATGGATAAAGCGTTTCTTGTTCAGTGAGCCTCAACCCCAAATGGGATTGCACAAAGAAACGTAGAGGTCTCTGAAATTTAATTCAGACACATCAATTGAAAGAAATGACATTGTAACATTTTCATTATATTGTTAACTAGTGGTACCCGCACGGCTTTGCCCGTAATAGAAAAATTAAAAGGTCTTTTGGTTCGCCTGTATATTTACAAATAATGTATGGAGAATTTTCTCGCCAATTGGCTTGTACCCATGTTACGGTTCCACGTTATGATAATTTCGTATCTCGCCAATTGGCTTGTGCCCATGTTACGGTTCCACGTTATGATAATTTCGTAATTTACTCGTCCATCTTATGATATTTTTGTTCTTAAAATTGGAATAGAAAAAAAACCACATCGAATTTTCGAAAAATCGCTTCGAGGTGCACACTGCACACCCCCATGCTACAAACTAACTATGTGCCAAATTTCATGAAAATCGGCCGAACGGTCTAGGTGCTATGCGCGTCACAGAGATCCGGACATCCTCCGGACAGAGAGACTTTCAATTTTATTATTAGTAAAGAAGCAGCATTTTCTACTAGGACATGAGGTAGTAAGAAGCCGATGAGAGGGCCGTGGTAGCCTGATCGGTAGGGCATTGGACTCGGGGCCAGAGGGGCTCGGGTTCGATCCCCGCTGGTCGAAGACCCACCGTCGTCATTAAAGGGGACTGGGCGACGTTAAATATGCTCGTGGTCTCAATGTCCTCAAAGTGAAACGATACCTCTGGGGGGTGCTAGTACCAGGTAGCTATTAGCTCTTGGACTAGTTCTAAATTCTCATTAACTGTTCGATCCGGTGATGGTGCTGCCATCTATCGGTATATAAAATAATGGAGGCAAGGTACATAGTATGCAGTCCTCGACATAAATACAGTTGTAGTCAGTTGTGACTGTTGAATAGAATAGAAGAAGCCGAGGGATGTAAGTGCACTTGTTTTGAGTAAACGCTTGCGCAAACCCTAAGTCTTCGTTGAAAAGCTTTTCTAAATTATGCTGTATAGCGGCTCCATTGAAAAGTTTTTCTAAATCATGCTGTATAGCGACTCCATTGGAAAGTTTTTCTAAATCATGCTGTATAGTGGCTCCATTGAAAAGTTTTTCTACATCACGCTGTATAGCTGCTCTTTCCAGAGCTACTAGTAACATCTCTTGTTCCAAAACAGATAAGAGTTTCTCCTACCATTTGTAAGTTATCTCCATTTTTTTTTAATTTTGACACTCACATCTGTTTGCTTCAATATGCTTCAACCATAAAATCTTAATAATGCTAAAATTGAACATTAAATTTCATTTACATATTGGAAATACGTCATCAACCACATCAATCATATTTCCGATGCTTCGGTTTTATGATTCAAATTATTTCAGAATCAAATATAATGATTTTATGTAGATACAATGGAAATGTTTTTCTTCCTTGATGCCACCGCCAAGCTTCAACGTCCTCTAAATTATGCAACAATAACGCTTAGAACCAGTTACAGTAAAACCTGTGAAGTTGACCACCCTTTTAAGTTGACCACCTGTTAAGTTGACCGCTTTTTTCAGGCATGGAATTAGCCCTTATCATATAAATCAATCTTTGTAAGTTGACCACCTGTTTAAGATGACCACTAAAGTAGTGCACCGCAAGTGGTCAACTTACACAGGCACAAACATACTTACACTGTATGTTTCATGGGAAGAGGGATTACGTTAAAAGAGGATATATGTAATTTTATTGACACGCATTTCCTCCATCTCGTAAGCCTCTTTTGAAATTTCAAATATTTTTTAAATTACGAGGGCAAATCAAAGTCTTCGCGCCTATTTTTTTCAGCCAAAATACGGCTATAAATCAGTCATTTAAGATGGCGGTTGTTCTTCAGACGTTCACAGCTTATTAGCAGCAAAGTGTTATTATGGAGCAAGGGATAAACTTCCATAGCAATTCACAGGGAAATGCACCCCGCGTAAGGAGAAAAAAGTATATTTTTGAGGTGGACAACGTGGTTATCCTTCACGACAATGCAAGGCCACAAGTGGCTGTCCAGACCGTCGCTAAGCTCCGGTCAATTTTACTGGGAGAATCTGGAACTCCCAAACAGTCCAGACCTTGCCCTAAGTGATTTTTTAACGTTTTCGGTCCACTGAAAAAGTTTCTGGCAGAACCGAGATTCACATGTGATGAAGAAGCTAAGAACGCGGTCCGAGGGTGGTTTCACAGGTAGCCGGAAGAATTCTACCTTAGTGCTGCGATGGGACAAAGATCTGAACCGGTGTGGTGACTATGGAGAAATAATGTAAGGTACGTAGTACACTACGTATATTTGTAAATACCTGTATGTACCTCTTTTTGGCGGCTAAAGAATAGGTGCAAAGACTTTTTGATTTGCCTTCGTAGTTACTTTATTTTTTACTGACTATTGTTTTAAAATTTATTACATTGATTTATTAATTATTCTATCGGCGGTCAGTTTTCATTATTTTTTATTTTCTTTATACTTTCGCGAAGATGGACTAATAACGAAGAAGGGTGGTAGTCAAGAAATTTCAAGAATACCAAATCAAAAAAAAAAAAAAAAAAAACCGAACGCAATACAAATCTTGTAGCAAAATTAAACGTTGATTTTAAATTTCTCTACTACACAAATGTTTGCTGCTAAGCATCGAATTGGACAGAGATATACCAATGTGGGACAAAACCATTTTGCTGAAGTATGTGAAATGGTCGACTCAGGACAAGGAAATATGATGTGGTATTTCTCCACTCTATAAATTCAGTGTGACCGCAAGAACTATTTTTTGACAGTGATACGAAGAGACGCCTTGGAGCCGCCTCAATCATTAACGTTCTATTTACAAAAGAAAAAAAAATGGCGTGGGTCTGCTAAACGACAAGCTTTTACAATAGCGGAATAAAGGACTCCTTTGAAAGAAATCAACAGAAGAACAATGGTCAATATCTAAGAAACTGATCCAGCTGCTGCAATACAGTATGAACTTCTTAATAAAATAAAGATCCAAACAAACATATTGTGTTACTCTAAATGACACGTTTTTACGGACAATATCTTCTGCACGAAGAAAATGCGGAAGTCCTCCGCTCAAGGAAGAAAAAAAAAAAAAAAAAAGAAAAAGACGCTACTTAGTTTGTCGAAAATTCTTCTTGCTTCGCAGCATCTCCTCCTTCCATTTAGCGACAAGAAAAATATTTTTATAATAGTTGAATTTACAAAAGGACATCAGACGAATCATGACGGCCCTTTATTCATACAATTTGCGGAGCAATGGCAGTGTTTATTCACGCCAGACGGCGCAATCTAATCGACCACAACTAAAACATCCTCTGTTTTCGTGTGTTTTTTACAATCCGCGTGAGTCTCCTACGGCATTACAAATCCTTCAGAAACCAACGGCGCTTACATTCATTATTCAAAGGCAGTCATACGTGTCGAAGATATTTCAACTTCGGTTACTAGTGATGTACTGAATCGAATACTTTCATTGGGCAAATGATAACAATCGTCTGCGATCAACGCAAAGTAGAAGCCTATTTTAATAAACATCTGCAAGTTTTGTGTCAGTGAACGGAAAACAAAAACTGGAGAAGAAATTCTAATAATGCAGAAAATATAGTAAAAAAAAGAAATGATAACATGTTTTGTTTGCGTTGAGAGTAAAAATGAATTTCATTCGATTACAGCAGGTTCCGCCACTCGAAATTGAATAGCTAAATTTTTATGTTTTGTGTGTGTTTTTTTTTACAAATTTTTTAAAGAAAGAGGACTTTTTATTTGTCATATTATGTTGCTGCTGCATCTGACGGAGGAATGATTTACACGTGTAACTACCAAATAGCTCGTTCATGGCAGTATCTTGGATGCCAGGAGCAAGGTGTTTTAATAAATGCTTGTAATCCTGCCCTAGCCTGGATTGGGTTGGGGGGGGGGGGGAAGAACAGTTTAAATGAAAGATTCGTTGCAGTTATATATGTCACATGCTTCAAAATGAAGTTGAATCAAATATCACCTGAGTTACCGATTCCAAATTATGTTTTTTTAAGTAGTTCCAGAGGTGCCCCGTTGCCCCCAAGTTCATGGGCGCAAATCCCCCCCCCCCCCCCAAATCTCAACTCTTCCCTTTTTTTATTTTCTAGCGCCCTTTTTTATTTTATTTTTCTTTGTTTTTAAATATTTTTTATTTTTTAAAAAATATTGTTTATTTATTTATTTAATTATTATTGTTATTATTTTATTAGAAAAGTTCTGTGCTACGCCAATAACACACACACACAAATTAAGTAAATAAACGAAATAAAATATCAACAGAATAAAAATAAAATGAATAACTTAAATTTAAAATAAATCCATAAATAAATTTAAATAAATGTGTAAATAAAAACCTTAAAACATCCCCCCCCCCCCCATTTTGATGGCTCAACTTGCGCCATAATCCCCCTCTGCGGGCACCCCTGAGTAGTTCCACACTTCACGGACAACGGTTTAAAAATTTGTTGAATGATTTTTTTGAAAGTAAAATCTCCTTGTCATTCATGGTTAGAAATTAGGACCATATTTTAATAAAAAATGAAAATACAATACATTATGGTTAAGAAGAAGTTAATGACTTTAAAAAGAAACAAATCTTTTGATAAGATTATTCAAGATTGCTTTTGCTCTGTACGATGGAGAAAAAAAAAACCTAAAAACAAAAGTTTGGAAAATTCCGTTAAAAGTATAACAAATATATCTGGAGGCGACATAGAATGTCATCGACATCTTTGCGGTGACACGAGTAACTATTTCTTCAAATTGACATTTATAGCAAATTCCACCATTTGGTAATTCGCAACTCCAATTAACTATAGGGGGCGCTGCAGCCACTGTCTAATGGAGGATGAAAAAGGTAAAACTAACACATGCCGTAACTTATAACTTGATTTTACGCTTTGTGAATGACAGTAATTTTTCATCGTGTTTGTTGTTAAGCTTTCTTTTCTATTCTTCTGAAATTACATTACACCATAAACTGTCTGAAGCCTGTAATTTACCCCAAAGAAAACACGCGGAATGGAATGTTTTACCTTTTTCGATAGTATTGTTAATCACCGTAAAGTAGCGTATTCGAGCTCTGGAGTTGCGAATAACGCTCCAATGAAAACTGTAGCACTCATCCATAAATATAGTTGAAGGCATATATGTACACATACTTTTAAAAAGGATGAATCAATGTCGCGATGTTTAAACTGTAGTCAGTGGAAATGAGGAATTGCTTAAGGGTATAATTAATGAAACCTGCAATTCAAAAAATATTTCTATCTATTTTATTATGGCAATTGTTACTCAACAAAACTTTCATTAATCAGATGCTGCAGCACAAATAGTTGTGATAAAATGCTAGGCATTGGGAATACATAATCAAATTTATGCCGTTGAGAATAGGTAGCTTCACGTTTCACCATCCATTCAACAGCAAACAGAAATAAACCAAATGTGGGTCATTTGACGGGAAACAGACACTTTGTGCTGTACGTGACAGCTCTATATTTCATTTCAAAACGTGTAATGAACATGTGTAAGAGTTATTTCCAAGGCAAACATTTTCTTTTTTCTTTTTTTTTTATACTAGGGGGTTCCGCCTCCGTGCTTGCTGCAGCTCATCAACCCCCGAAGAATCCTTCGAAATTTTATTTGGTTCGCGAAGTTTTAAAGCGCCTGTTAAGAAGAATCAAATTATGATACGCGTTACCGATAAGAACAAGATAAAAGTCCCATTCCCTTCCGGTAGAAAATATAATTTCAGTGAAAAGCTGATTGAAATTAGAAAAATATTAAAATTCTACCCCAAACTGAAGACAAAAAGAATTTGATAAAAATCTGTGTGCATGCTACAAATAGGGTCTAAGCTAACTTGTACCAAATTTCACAGCTATAGATGCTAAAGACCTCTTTAGTATAGCAAAACCGCCGTTTTGTACGCTTTTGAAAAGTTGTTTTCAAACTCCTAGCCTCCTAGTAATATTTTGTCTCTCTAGCTCCAGGCTTGAATTGAGTTGAGTCTAGTGCTTTCACTAAATTAGAAACCCTTATAGCTACTGTTCTAATTATTTGAGTAAATTGAAAGAAGCTGAATCTGATGCAGAAAAAAAGGTCTTTTGAATGACAGAGAATACTTAAGAGTGTCAGAAATCGTTCATCCCTTTAATAGGAATTTTATGTGACGTTTTGGTTTAAAAAATTAATTACAAAGAAATAATTCGAAAAAGAAAAAAAAAAAAGCTCCGAGGTGCAAACCCCGAGTATCGAACTACTTTCCGCCAAATCAGAAAAATAAAAACTTGGAGTAGGAAAAATGGGACGAGATGTTTCTTTGAAAATACGATGTCAGCAAAAGTTGCTTTGACGATCAAATATGTTAAGTTTCATCAAGTTTGGATCGAAACTGTTGGTTACTTTATCTTTTTAAGGACCATAAGTTTTACGTAGAGTGAGAGAACTAGTTTACACATAAAACTACTAAATAACGATGCAAATAAAATGTTTGTCAAGTTTTGTGAAAATTAGCCGAGTCAATTTTATGTAATTGTGTCTATATGGTCCGTTAAAGATAAAAAGCTACAACTATTTTCCAAAATTTGATTGATTTATTATTCAATTCAGAAAGCTAGGATAAATGCTGGGATTATTTACATTCAATCTTTAATAAAAAATCACTTTTAAATAAAAGTAAAAGCCTAACAGTACAAATGCAATATTTTCAATCGATTAATTAAGTTTCGGGTGTTTCCAAAGAAAATCTAATGTATTTTTTAAACTCTTGTTTTGCTAATATTGCCTCAATAACGTGAAAAATACATAATTTATTAATTATTGTATTCGATAAATTAAAAAATTAATTTTCAACTTAAGGAACACACATGTTTCATTGTCCATCAAAAAAAAAAAAAAATGAAATCATGAACTCAACTTTACGTTATCATTCTTTTTCCTCGCACTGTCCGTTCTAGCTAAAGGGGTTGTCCGCAACGTCACGCTTGGGGGGGGGGGGGGCATAGAGAATCGAGAAATTGTGACAGTTTGAGACTACACATATTTTGATTGAAACATGCATTTTTACAACGGTACACAAGAGCTAAGGAGAGAAACTAAAAAGTATAAAATAGCTCAGTTTGGTTGAAACAGAAGTATTTTTACAACTTTACGTAATATAGTGTGACATGTTACAAGAGGAAGAGAGGGGACAAGGTGAAGTGTAACACTTTGGGACAAAAGTGATAAAATGTGTAGAAAAAAAAAAAATTGTTTTATCAATTGTGGACAGCCCTTTAAGTTGCATGAAGATTCCTCCTGTCACATGTACGAAAAAAAAAAGGATACAAAAGAACATTTCTTTAGACTGTTTGTTTAATCTGAGACAACATGTTAATGCCTTGATCAAGCTGGAATAACAAGATTTTACTTCCTAGTCGAATCCTCGCGCAGGAAGAGATCGAATTCGGATTATTATTATTTTTTTTATTAGTTGCGAGGTTGATAAATGGATAGCCGTTGAATTCCTTACTTCATCATCACATTTGCTCTTTCCCCTCCTCCTTTCAATCGGCACATAAATGTTGGGAAAGCGACGCATCATCTTTTCCCAAATCTGAACTCCCAATTAGGAGGAGACATTTCGCCTGTTGCAAGAAGCGCGGAACCTCACACAAAAATAGGATCCATTAAATCAAAACGATGAGAACGTTTGTAGTGATGGTCAAGGAAAAATATCCTTTGGTGCATCCTTGAAATGCATTAAATTAACAAGTTATGTTTAAATTTTGTGAGCTGAGATGCTTATTGGTCAAATCTTTTGAAGCCAAAGTCCATGTGTGAAAATCCTTAGATGTAGAAGTGTTAGATCGAGAGTAGAATAGTTCCCGCTGAATTAATTAAAATAGAAGTCTTTATGTCTCTTTTTGAACAAAAAGTGTACATAAGAGTGAAATATTTTATTTTATCAAATTTGTAGTCACCTATCATAGTCGTGCACTCTTAAAAATCAAGTTCAATGTTTCACCAAGAAATTGGTTGAAACTAGGAAACTTTAGCTGCAACCGTCTTATTGATGAAACGTATAACCAATAAGATACTTGCAACTTAAGTTTGATAGGTTTCACCTATTTCTTGGTGAAACAACTTCATTTTTAAGAGTGCACAACTATGACAGGTAACTACAAATTTGATAAATGAAATTTTTCATTTTTATATACAATTTTTGTTTAAAAAGAGACGTAAAAACTTTCATTTAAATAACTTCAACG
The DNA here is from genome assembly GCF_026930045.1 of Uloborus diversus. Taxonomy (NCBI): domain Eukaryota; kingdom Metazoa; phylum Arthropoda; class Arachnida; order Araneae; family Uloboridae; genus Uloborus; species Uloborus diversus. The sequence goes on along the minus strand of NC_072731.1, from coordinate 212,524,580 downwards.
GAAACTATTCCACTCTCGATTTAATACTTCTACACCTAAAAGATAGTCACACATGAGCATTAGCTTCAAAAGATTTGATCACTAAGCATGCTCTAAATGTTTTCACTGACTAGATGTACATCAAGATTCTCTGGTCCCAAAGTTAAACTTTGAAGTTCAATAAAATATCATTTTTATAGCTCTCGTTAAGTGGAATGCGTTGAAAAATCATCTTTCTTTCTCAGATGCATGCGAATAACAAGAAAAAAGAAAAAAATTGAAAAGACAACCTCGCCTGTTTGTACGTAAACATATTCTTAGTATGTAAGCATTATATATCAGTTTTCTAACCGAAGGCACTAAACTTGGACACTAAATGCACTTTTAAATGGCCAAGTACATAAAACACTCTAGACAGTAGTAGTTACATGAGTCATAATTTAATATTTGAAGAAATTTTATATCCATTTGGTGATGAACAGTGACGTAGTTAAGAAAAAAATTTCGGGAGGGCATACAGTTATAGAAATTTTCTACATTCAAAAAAGCAAAGAATTTGTGGATCTATCCCCAAAACTTCTCCCTTGAAACTTCTCCCTTGAAATCTTCTCCCTTATTGCCATGCTCCCATGGCAATAAGTAATGATTTTATTTCAGGTATTCTGGCAACACATAGATAGCCTTCAAACATGCATGCCTTTTTAAGCACTTTTATTATACTTGGCATGATTGTCACAGAGAAATGTGAAACCTGGTTTTGCTTATATAACTGCAACTAGACCACTTAGAGACTTTGGGATTTCATTAAATGATTTGCTTAATCTTAAAGGTACAACTTAGCGCTGAACAATAAAAATTCTAAAATAAAATTATTATTTCAGTAAGGATGGCAAAAAGCAAATTTCATGTAATTTCCCTATTAAATGTTTGAATATAAAACCCATTGTTACAAATTTTGTTGCCTTGCAACAGTAATGTTAAAAGCAGTTACAATAAAAATTTTAAATCAAGGCTTCTCTGAAGCAAGCATGAAATTAGCAAGCATAAATCTTAGAGAAGAACAAGGATTAAATTTTAGTGCCAAATGCTTAAAGTTTTGGATACGTATATCGGTTTTTTCCCTTTTAGTATCGAGCATTTATATGAAAAAATAAGGTGAAGTTTTGTGAGGGCAAAATTATTCTATTTCTGAAATACATTTACGCTAAAAAGAATAAAATAGCAGATTTTTTTTAAAAATACCAAGCACTTTTCATAATGCACTCAAAAGGACAAAATAACGTTTCTGGGTCAGAAAGGACAATTTAAGAATTCCTGTAGCTTTCGAAAATTCCAAGAAAATGACACCACAAACGAAAAAAAGTGCGGTTCTAGTCATTTCAAACCAAACTTTCCCAATAAGAAAAATATGCATATCTCAACACTCAAAGTTATGATTGAAAGCTAGATAATGATAAGAAATTCTCTTCATGACTTGAGCTGCACTTTTCTTCATTTGTGGTGTCATTTTCTTGGAATTTTCGAAAACTACAGGAAATTCTTAAACTGTTCTTTTTGACCCAGAAAAAGTTATTTTGTCCATATTGAGTGCATTATGAAAAAGTGCTTGGTATTTTAAAAAAAATTCTGTTATTCTCTTTTCACAGCCGAAAAGTGACAAATGCTTTTGAATTATTATCTCAGCTCCAAACGCAAAACCTGCAATTATTCTAATTTTTAAGATTTATCTATGTTGTTTTTTTAATATCAACAAATATTTGTTGGGTAACAAAGATATTTTTTTTCGCTCTCGTCCACTCTAAGCCTTGGTAAGACAAATTCAACTTTCTGAAAAATTGCTTGAAAAGGGACCACCTCTATTTTTTTTTTCTTTTGAAAACGATAAGAAATGTGATACTGGGAAAATGCACAAGTTGACTTAAAATGAGCCGTTTTAGTTTGTCAAAATCTCGTTAAATGACAAACAATTGTTATTTTAACACACGTATTTCGGAGTACTTTTCTTCTCGGAAAGCGACTACGTATTCTTTTCTCCCAAGGTCATTAAAGATTCCTCTTCAAGTGTAATAGAAATGATTTTAGTTTTTACTTTCTTTGCTTCCCAAATTCATTAAGGAAATTTATACGCGTTCTGAAGAGTTTTGTGGTTCAATTTGATAAGTACATCGATTCGAGAAAGTTCCTTTCTTCCTTTCATTTCGGTATTGCTATCTGTTACTAAACCATGAGGTAAAATATCAGAGGATTTTTGGTTAGTTTTCAACAATTAACTCTATTTAACACCAAACTCATTTTCCCTCATAATCATCTAATTGTTACCTGTAATTCCAAAAAACTTTGTGTATCGTTCTTCAGGGAGCCATCTTGAAAGTCAAGATAATAATAATTAATATATTTTTTTTTAATTTCGATTTAATTTTCAGTAATTTTTAGACGAGTTTCATAATTTTGTCAAGCTTTTCCAACCTGCGTTGAGTCTACAGAGAGATAAAACGTATCGAAAAGTCCAGCTGATTTCTTAATCACCGGACTCTAAGAAACGCAATGCTCAAATATCACGAAATTTCCTTGTATGTAAAGAAATGGCTTCGTGAAAAATGCGCTGAGTATATTTTTCGTACAATTAACAAAAACAATTTCCTTGGATTAGAGCATAAGTTTCTGATCTAGCGTTACAAGAATCGTCGTAAATGACGAAATTAGCCTTTCGATCGAACAATCCTCGAGATCGAGCGATTACAGTGCTGGCCAAATTATTAGATTAAGTCAATTTTAAAAGCAAATTCTTTATTGATTACGTAACTATAGACACATTAACGAACAGTGAAATAATTATCCAACATTTAGTATGCATTCCCTTGTTCTTGATGAGCATTTTAAGTCTTTTTAACATACTTTTCACAAGGTTTACACCATTTCTTAACTTTTTGAAAAAGGAGGTAAAAAATTGTTTATACTCACTATTATATATACTCACATACACATATCACTAGTTACCTAAAACGAACTTTAAATATAACAGAACACACATAATAAAAAGAACTAGTGAACTGTTTAAGCTGATTGAGGTTATGTTCCTGGTAAGTAGATAAAAAAAAGAACATAAACAAAGCAGACAGTGCTGCCATCTGCAAACATTAAATTGTGCAAAAATAACGTAATAATCAGTGTACAGTATGTACTGTACTTTAACAATAAAATAAATAGTATTTTAGTATAAATAGTGTACAAAAAAAAAAAAAAAACTCTTTAATCTAATAATATTGGCCAGCACTAATTTTTCAGCAGTAATTTAGAAATCAATTACCTTCTCCTCTATCATAAGGTGATACTTTATAAAAGCATTCAACATGAAAAAAAGGGGGGTTTTACGCATTTAAAACAAGATTTAAAGATAAAAAGAGTAATATTTCATCAAAATCACCTACAATAAACTTTTATTGTAACACAATTTCATACTCAGAGATTCGACCTTATGATAAAAGAAATAAAACTGTGCAAAAGGAAATAAAAAGAGGTTCACGAACACTTGAAGGTAAAACTAATTACAGTAAAGTGAAATAGGCTATTCACAAAAGACAATGACTTCACGTTTCCGGAACGAAAACGCTTTTGATGCACACCACGAAACTTCCACAAAACATCATCGCAACTTCTTTTTTTGTTTTTTTTTACTTTAAAACTTTTAGTGCCACTTTTTATTTGTAACTTATGGTTTCAGTTTTTCTTTTACTTTGTATTTAATTATTGCTTACATTTGCATCGTACGATGTTTCTCAATTGGTATTAATTCACTCTTCCCTTTCACGACATTGAAATAAAACCGTGTCACGGAAAGTTGTTTTACCTTTCACTGCACATGAGGCAGTGAGAAGCAAAGGGATGTGAGTTAGCTTTTTCAAGTTTTAAATAAAATAGGTTTAAAGTTCTAATCCCAGGTAGACTTTCATTGAAATTCCTTTTCTAAATCTTGCTGTATAGCAGCGCCTAGCTGAGCTACTAGCACCATAACAGGGCACAGATTCTCTTAACATTTGTACTAATAATCTCGAAATTTTTAGTTTTAGCTCTTACATCCCTTTGCTTCTCACTGCCTCTTATGTCGTATCAAAAGAAACTTACCAGAACCTTCTCAGAAGACTAGTAAATTCAATTTTAATAAAAATAAATAATTAAACATACAGTTATTTGCAGTGCTGTACACCCAAACCTGTTTTAATGTGGTGGATAGCTAACGCAGAAAAAAAATCGCATTAAAAAAACCGTTCGAAACTTCATGAGTAGCTATAAAATGTTGTTTTCGCAGCACAATTAAAAATATTTTTTTTTTTTTTTTTTTTTTGCAGTGGATAGGGACTGCATAAAAAAAGTATCACGTAGAAAATAACCTGAAAACTTACGAAATATACAAGGAAATGCTTTTTGAAACAAAATCAAAATAAATCAAGTGATGATAATTTTGCCGTAACATTTAGACGAAGTTTCCCGAATAAGGAAAATTTTGGGAGGTCATAGTGACCTCCTATCATCAGTGGCGGCGCTAGGCGTCGGCGACGTCGGCAACTGCCGACGGCCTCGCGCAGATAGGGCCCTCGCAAAATTCTCAGAAGTAAATTCTCAGAAGTTTTAAGATATTTCCATGTTTTCGATTGAAGCTCTCATTAAATATAACAGACGCAAAAGTAATCAAAATAGTGCGTGCAGGAGAGACTGCACAGAGTCAGCCTTAGCAAATGTTTGGCCCAATTCTGTCGGGGCCTGAATTAAAAATATTCACTGGCAACAGCTAATTGATCAGCTAACTCTATCCCCCCCCCCCCTTTCTTTTTTCTCATCTTTTCAGTTCTTTTCTTTTGTTTCCTAAGTTCATCTAAAAGTAAGAAAATATCCAAAATGCTGCTCCTCCGAACTCTTCCCCCTCCACACACACACACCCACACACCGAAAAGCATTATGGAGCAACTGAAATTTTGTTTCCAGATCTTAAACTTCGCGATATTTCCAGCTTAAAGCTCCCAAATAGCTCAACAACGTCGAAAATCGCTGTAAAATTGAGGTTTTTTTAGCTTGAATTACAAAAATTACCGAGCGTAATATTACAAATATATGGCAATACAATCGCATTTTTAAGGATTGAATTTCAGAAAATATTCGGGCAAGGGTCCCCATATCGCCTTTCTTTTATATCATAAGCAATTAGGCTTTTTAAATTTCATTAACAGAAAGTTCAAGTGGAATGACTCCTGAATATAAAATATTCCTAAGTTTTTTAGGACCATAATTTTCAAAAATTTCGAGGGCTCTCTCTTTTTTCCGTAAAATCTTCAAAGTTTGTCTAAAATTCCGATTTTTAAAACTTCAATTTCGAGAATTTACAGGAAATTGATTTTGACTTTTTTTTTTTTTTTGTTTTTTTTAAGAATCGATCTGGGATAGTCTCTGACCCTAAAGTCAATAAATATGGCCTATAATTGCATTTTTAAGGCTTCAATTTCTAGAAATTTCCACCGAGACCCCCTGTACCTTTTTTACCTTAACATCAGCAAAGAAAGCCAAAAATGGCGTTTTTAAACTACAAATTTCGAAATCTTTCCGGGGGAGAACCCCCAGACCGCCCTTTCTATCAGGTAATTTTTTCCACAGTCAAAGTGCCGGCTCCTCCCCCCACCACGAAAAAAACTTCTTTTTGGACTGTGCTACTAATCACGAAATGTTTTTGTCCCAGCAATTAAGTGAATTTTGAACCCTAAGTGCCAATAGTTGGTACAAAAACTAATTCTATGAATTCAATTATTTGTCTCACAATATTTTATGATTAAAAGGGCCTCGCAAAACTGCATCGCCGACGTTTACTTTTGCTCTCGCGCCGCCACTGCCTCCTATCGGGGTGCCCCTGTTGTCACTTGAAGATACTACCTTGAAAAAAAATCGTCAATAAGTCCCAATTTGATTGAAATTTTCATTTACCGCACAAAAAAAAAAAAAAAAAAAAAATAAAAAAAAAAGACCGCACAAAAACAGGTTTGAGTATATCGCAAGGTATACGGCGTTTGGCGTGTACCTTCTGCTTTGTTTTGAAAAATAGCGTTCTGCTTTTTTTTTTTTTTTTTTCATTGAATCTGATGTTTGATACGTTATTTATGTGACTAAAAAAAATAGTAATAAGAAAAACAGCGTCCAACAATATCTGATAGGTATATCTGATAAGTATAAATGTCTACTTTTTCTACTTAATTCTCATCATTTATCTTTTTTAAACCATGTTGCAAATTCGTCATAGTCTTTATTTATAGACGAATGCATTTCGTCTTTGTGTACTTTCAGAAAAATTCGCATATTTTTAGCACCTATAATTTTAAACTAAGTTACACATCAACTTCCTTCTAAATTTCAGCGTATATTCTCTTTTTCTTTTTCTTTTTTTAAAATTCATGCAGAGTATACCTTCTGTTACTTTTATCACAATAGGACAAATAATTTTGTTGTTTATGGTACAGTGGACGAAAATCGAAAATAAGAAACCAGTCAGCTATCAAGAAAGGAATAAATACCTTTGGGCTACAAAGTATAACAGCAAGGAAAACAAAGTTACAAATGCCATTTTACAACATTGTTTGGATTTTGATCATTTACGAAGGCTGTGGACTGAACTGATTGCATTGTAATCTCCCGCCTCCATTTATTTATTTTTTTCTTATTACATAGCATAGCACATTAAAGTGTTATTATAAATATTTCTATATTGTACACATACAGCCGGCTGGTGGCTTGATGGTTAGGCGCTGGCCTTCTACGCCTGAGAGCCCAGGTTCTGAATTGGGTGGCCAGTTGATGGATTTTCGAGATGCAGAAAATCTTCAGCGCCGATGTCGTATGATTGCGCGGCATGTAGAAGATCCCTTCGGTATTCGTTTGGCTTAGAATATCCCTCGGCTAAATTAAATTCCTCGTGCAATTTTGCATCAAATGAGAGCCCAGGTGCCACCATCTGGTGGAAACTGGGCGTCAAAAACACTGCTGTGTCATGCATCAGCGCCTTAATGGTGACACACAAATGATTGACGCATTGTTGGGGAGCACACTAGGTCTGGTTATGGCCCAGACGCCTCGAAGTGGGTCTCTTATACAGTCCCATTGGAAAGAAAAAAAAATATTGTATACATATAATTTAAAAAATAATTGTGAATAAAAAGCACTCTATACTAAGATGAAAACCTTTTTCGCCTCAACAAAAATAGATTTTAAATAAATTAGCATTTCTTATTAAATAAAATGCAAGAAAAATCCTAACGCATCTCATAGATAAATTTCGTCCTAAAAACCAACGAAACGAGTGCCAGCAAGATTGCTTTTCGTTTACCAAAGGGATTTTAAATAGTTGAAGTGGCAGCGGAAGGCCAGCACCCCGTTATTTTGGGTCACTGTTCCTTTCTGCCTTAACAGTGTCTTAATTAATGGTTTCGACGGTATTTCCTTGTTGGCGAGACCTCATTCATTGTCTGCATCAGCAAGTAAATGAAAATGATAATCGTGAACGTGACTGGCGAAACGTTTTAAAATGATCTAAGCCAGAAGACAGGAGTCAAATGGAAATCTTAAGAAATTAGTTTCCGTTGGAAATATTTGCATTTGCACGTATCTCAAATTTAATTTTCTAAGAAAAAATATTTTTTGAGCCACCTATCTACTTTGATAGGTATCTTTTTTTTAAAACACATTATTGCTATATACAGAAAGGGGGAAAAAAGAGGGTCAAAATTGTGATTGTGTGTGTGTGCGTTTCCGTTATATTCTGGAGACCCAATGTACTTTGATCTTGGGGAATTTCTTGTATAAAAATTTTGATCATGAAATTTTGCACTAAAAGTTAGTTCGGACTCTGGTAGTGGGCACATCGGAGCTTTTTTTTTTTTTTTTCTCCTGTTCTGATTTGGATTATTTTTTTCTTTAATACATTTTTGGAGCTAAAATTTCACGAGAAAAAATCGCAACGTTTAATATTTTATATCATTCGAAAGAATTTTTTTTCCCATACAAGATGAAGTTAGCTCCAGTTTTCTCAATCAATTAGAACAGAAACAAAAGCATTTGCTAAAGTGTTTTTGCTTTTAATTTGTAAAGATCTCATTTAATACGTGAAAGTAAGGCGGGTGCCCACATCAGATTTTAATTTAATGTTTTACTGATACACCCGAGGATTGCGAAGAGATTCGAAATTTTTCTCCTGCGTTTTTTGTTAGGTTATATCATGCCACGTGTTGCTGATAAATACATGTATAATTTTGTCGTTATAACTACTTTGCGTTAGTGAAATACATTGGCAAATCTAATGTTTTTTATGAACAAGTTTTTCGAACCTTGTCAAAGAGCTTGTGTGCAGGGGAATACTAATTCTGTGAGGAGCACGAAAAGGAGTTACGTGAAAAAAATTGCATAATGCTTGGACGAAATATATTGAATGTATACTACTATTGAGTCACACTTTTCTTTGATTTGAAAAGTTTTGTAATCTATCCTATACTAATATTGGTTAAATTATTTATTGAATATCTTGATCTTATTCAATGAAGCAGCAAAATTATTTTTCTTACTTTTTCTCTTTACATCATAATAAAAAATCGTACTCAACAAAATTTAACTTGGGATAAATTACTTGTTCAATAAAATAGGTTATGTAGATCACAAGCAATTAGTAATGTAATGTTACACTTGTCAAATATCAAACGACTAAACAAATGTAATCAATCCTTTAGTGGCTTTTCAGTTCATTTGTTACACGAAGACGAACATCATACGGTACAGTTGATACATTTTACCGAACTTTCATAAAAGATTTCTAGAATTTTGTAATGTTTTAATGGCCAGCTACTGGTAATTGTGTATTCGAGAACTACGCAATTACATTTGTTACTATTTTATCTGTCACTGAAATGCTTGATTTACCCTTTCATGCAAAAACCGGACTCACAAAACGTAACAAAAATTTCAATAGAAATCTATCAGAACCAAAAGCTGATATTTCATTTCCTCAAACCTTTCTTAAACTTGTTGCCACTTATTAATTATCTTAAATTAATTATTTGACTTTTAATTACTTTCGTTGACACGACCCAACCTGTTAGCCTACAGGAGTAATAGTCAGGAAACAGAACTAATTTATTAGGCACCCTGATTATTTTCTTTAATATTAAGTAATTTGCAGTTCTATTTGGCAAATGGAGAATTTTCTCCTTCGCACAAATTTAAGTTCGGGGCGCCCTTGACGACTTTATGAATGAAAGTTATCATTTACTTTGAAAGTTTTCTTAGATGACTTTCTTTCATAAATTCACTTTTTTTCCCACCAACCAAAGAGTTTCTTGGAAACTCGAGATGTGGGTCCGCAATTTTCCTTGCATCCACGAGATTTGTCAATCCAAAAATAAGTAACTAGCCGTTAAACTATTGCAACTATTTTTACTTCCTTTTACAAAAAAGGAAGTATTGTATTCGCAAAAAAATTTTCACTCAAAAATCGACCTTAATTTCCATCTTACTCACCCCCGAATGAATACTGAGTTTTTTTTCGACCGACCACACGTGGATGAGTGCCTAAGAACGTATAGACATGCGAAATATCCATAACGACGATTCCAGAGTTAATTACAACGAATTTTCTTGTAACGTCTGTATCTACGTATGTATGTATGTGCGTATGTATGTCGCATAACTCAAGAACGGTATGTCCTAGAAAGTTGAAATTTGGTACGTAGACTCCTAGTAGGGTCTAGTTGTGCACCTCCCCTTTTGGTTGCAATTGGGTGTTTCTAAAGGGGGCTTTTGTCCCTTTTTGGAGGGAAATCATTGTTAATTTCGATGCAAACTCAAATGATGTTACAATTTGGCGGACACTTGGCGATATATCGCCAGTCTTTTGGTCGCCAAGTTTTTTCGCCAACTTGGCGACAAATTTGGCGATTTGTTTTAATTAATCTGTTTCAATTCGGCAACTGTTGGTGATGTTTAGAGAGTAAACTATTGAATCACATTAAAATTGCCAATAATGGGGAAATAACATTAAGTTGGTGTAAAAGGAAGTCATGTGATGCACACATCAGCTCGTTAAATTTGAAGATACCGATTAAACATTATAAATCCTTTAAGCACTTTGACGGCATTTTTATTAAAGTTTCAGTGCATTAAACCTCTATGTAACATTGGAACTTTTAGTGCTCAATGGGTAGTATTTGCAAATAAGGAACGCTTGCAAAAAGAGCGCTTTTCTTGTAAGCAGTGACGTTTTCCAATAATAATAAATATGAAATCTGAACTTTTTAATGTATATGTTACCGTTAAAGTATGAAATCCGTTATTTTATAGAATACCTAGTTATTCTATGAAATAACTGATCGTGTCCGTTAAAGTGTGCAATATTTTATTAATTTGATACTTTAACTAGTTATTCTATGAAATAACTAGGTATTCTATAAATTAACTAATAAGGGACAGTTAAAGTGTAAAATAAACAATTTATCTAAAATGAAATAACTAGGTATTCTATAAATAAACTAATCATAGACAATTAAAATGAAAAGGAAGCAATTTATCTAATTTATGCAGCGTATAAATGGTATTTATGGAAACATACCAAAAGTCATTTGTTACAACAAGGATTACTAAAATGACACTTGAAATTACAAAGAACATTATTTCTAAAACAAAAACATTTTTTGTTGGCACACTGGGTTTTGCACGAACATTGTGGGGGTAACACAGGGGTGGAAGGTAAATGTATTTGCCGTGCAAGATATATGATATAGATTATTTTACACTTTAAAGGGCTGCAGATCGTTGTTCTATGAAATAACTAGTTAAATCATGAAATACAAGAGAATTTTAGACTTTAACGGACACGATCAGTTATTCCATGAAATAACTCGATATTCTATAAAGTAACGGATTTCATACTTTAACGGTAACATATACAATTAATAGAAAACATTGACCCCGTAATTTAGACCAGCATTTTTTAACATTTATGACAGTACTTTAATGTAAGAATGCATTAGGATTCAGAGAAAAAGAAAAAAAATCTCAAATCTGTAATGGTATGATTTGTTTTTAGAGCTAAAGAAAACATTTCACAATAAATATTTTAAATATCTACATATTATTTTTGATTATCATTTAATAAACAAAGGTTACGTTGGAGCATTAGGTGTACAAAACAGATTCCGTTTTTACACAGAAAAGAATGAAAAAACAAGATCCACTTTATATATGGTCGTCCAAAAAGGATGTCACGCTTTGAAGGGGAGGGGCGGGGGCGAGAGTTCGTGAATATGAGTTAGTGACAACTGGGAAGGAGGGGTAACAAAAAAAGTGACATCAGACATATCTTTTTTAGAATATGTTTATGAAAAATAGTGTAACGTGTAACAAGGGGCGAGGAGGGGGTGAGGCAAAGTGTGACAAAAGGGGGAGGGGTCAAATATGTCGAATAAAAGAGTGACATAATTTCTGACATTCCAATTAAGTTTTCTTCAAAAAAAAAAAAAAAAAAACGATTTTTGTGGAATATGCAGTAAGTCTTTTGCAACTCTCCTCTTTTAAAAACAACCTTTCTAATCAGCGAGATGTTGGGGCTGCGAAGTAAAAAAGTGAGAGGGTCTCTGAAGGAGGGTTAAACTTCCACATTTTACCTTCATGATAATTTGTCTCAGTCAGAAAAACTTTATGGAAGCTATTAAATATTAATATATTAGGTGCTTTTTCTACATCATAGAATGAGCGCCGATACAAAATCCACGTAAAAAGTAATATATTTCACTTTAGAAATGTAAAAAAAAGTGTGCGGATGTTGTTTATGTTAACAGACCCACACCCACCTTTGCTGTCTGTAATTACCTGACGATGTTCTTTTATTCATTCTCAGTGACATCTGAAATTTACTTAGCACCGATCTCAAGTAAATTCTTGATTTAGGGAAGAGTGGTAATGAATGGGCCAATTTTTTTTTTTTTTTTTTTTTTTTTTTAGCACAGAATTGGCTCTTTAGTTACTTTACTTGTTTGGTTATGTAAAAAAGTTATAAAAGTTGGATTAGAAAGTGTCTATAGTGAATGATAATAGAAAATAAAAACATTGGAATTTGGCCCAGTCATCTCCATCAAAGGGGCTGAATGGACCATTGAAGGTAATAAATGGGCCACTAAATGAATTCAATGAAAACATGTAGAAAGTAGTATCTTTTAAAAAGTTCTCATGAACAAATAAAATAATAAAAGCAAAAATGTTTCTCAATTTCATTACAATTATTTTTAAATTAATGTATTTTTTAATCATTAAAATTTTAATTGCTTATGGTAAAGTTCAATATTATCATTTAAAAAGTATTAATAATAACTAAGAATTATTATTTAGATTTTCAAATAGACAAATAATTTCTTTTTTTAAAGTATTATTTAAATGTACACCAGCCTACAAAAGCAAACAATAGGACATTTTCCAAAAATCATATAAAATCAACAAAGCATACTATTCTGCCCTAACTTATTTATTAAATACTGGATGGAATCACTCATATCAAATCCAAATGGTGAAATACTGGTAGGTGTGGTCAATAACTGGATAGTTAATCTTAATCATTAAAAGAATTTCACCTATGACATTTTTATAATAAATGGCTAGTATTTCTTGGGGTTGAAATATGCAAATTATTTTTTAGAAATTACTACAAACCTATTCTAACAAGACAGTAATCTAAATCTATAGCAGCCTGTTATGTTTCATATTAAAGAGAAAATCAGAAAAAAAGGAAGAAAAACCATATTTTGGTGGCCCATCCATAACTATGATACAGTGACCCATTAAGCTCCACCTATACTTTTAGAATATATTCAGGTTTTTGTAATACATTAAATTCTAATAACATCAAAATACATCTTAAAATTAGTTTACAGATATGGAAAGACTTACTAATACGTATATATATGCAGTGAAATAATCGATACTTTTTAGCTAGTCGTTATTTTACTGAAAAGAGAAAAAATTACTATTCAATCAGATTCTTGACCATCCTACCTCTAGTGGAAAAAAATGCTTCTCTCAAACAATTAAAAACTGGATGAGTTTAGTAGAACAAATAGCTCCATCTATTAGTGGCATCTATAATAATTCTATGCAAATACTTTTTCATATTTAGTTAGTGACCCATTCATTACCACTCTCCCCTCCCAATCTATTTCTGAGTAGCACGGGTTAGTAGAGATAGTTAAATTCTTATTAAAAGTTAGATTCATCAAATAAAAAAACAGAATTACTGGAAGGTACCATTAAATCTTTGGTATTAATGAATAAAGAGTTTAATTACAATGAAAAACAAAATAAATCAATAACTAAATAAATACTTGATTGTATTTGCTGTCAGTATGCTGAGAGTATTGTAAAATTTGTCATTCAATAGTCGACTATGTTGTTCAGAAGTTCCTAACATCAATTTAAATGTGAAGCAAATTTCACTTTAAAAACTTTCTGATATTAGCCGAGATTAAATGTTACCCATGATCATATCAAACGAGTTCCAATGTAGCCATTAGAAAAATTTTAAAATCTGAGTACTATTTCAAAATATTATGACATTCTATAAAAGAAACTTACTTTTGAGAGCCGCAGGGGTTGTCCAGTTCCTCTTCCGCCCTGAATGCGAAACCCCCACGGGGAGCCCCCGACGAGAGTCACAAAAACAGACGGCATTTAATAAACGTGATCCGTGCTCGGCGCTGTCAAAACAGAACGAGTCAAAAAGAAAATCCTGGAAATTACACAACTAATTCCTTCCGGAGCAATACCTGGCAGCGCGTTTGAGCAATTACTCACACTGAACTGAAGTTAGTAAATAAAAGCAGAATGGTTTTGGTAGTAAGAGGAAGGAGAAAAAATCCTTTTCGAGTAGCCCACTTTCGAGCGGAAAACTCGCCAAACCTGCTAAGAAACACACCCCTAAAGCCGCGCTTTTCTGCGCAAAAAACGTACTTGTTCACGTGATCTGCAGGAACTTCCATTAAAGAGTTGTAATAATGACATCATTTTCAGACTGCAACAACGCCATCTCTCGTCTCGTAAAGGGACTATTATTAACTTCAGCTTCGGCAAAAACTTGGGCTATTATTCAGCGTTTTTTCACTTCTTTTAACCCGCCAACAGGTGAAATTTTTGAAATCACAAAACTGAAAAAAAAATATCGTTTGACATGATAATTATCTTTTGATTCAGGATTCCCCGTTAAAAAAAAAAGAGAATAAAAATAAAATAACTGTATCTCAATCAATTTTCTGTCATATACACCGGAATTCTTCAAATGTTTTTATGTTTACATCATTTTGCAGAAATTCTTCAAAGTAAAAAAAAATCAAGTTCTCGCAAATGACGATTCGGCTCAAAATTCGGTTTTTGAGAGAAAAAATTATGCGGTGCTTACACAAAATCGCCTATACTCAAAAAAGAAATTTTTCAATATGGGGTGATAATTCATTTTTTAATTAACCTCTTACTTCGTATCTGATTTACACATGCTTGTGGGGGGGGGGGGAGCTGCCACATCATTTTTATCTAAATTCTAAAACAACAGAAATATAGCAGTTTATCCAAGGAACCCATTCCTCCACTTTTCCGTTGAAAGAAGTACTTAAAATTGCACTTTAGAACTTCAATTTTGTAATATTTCCGCTGGAATGTTTCAAAACCCATGACCCCTAACATTATCGAAGGTCGTCTAAAATTGCGCTTTGCAGCTTTTGAAAAATAACTGGTGGAAAATCACTGAACCCATTCTGTCCGCTAATGTCAACAATCGCATCCTTAAGACGTAAATTTTGCAAAATACCTGGGAGAAGGCCTCCAGACTTCTCCTCCTAACATAACCAAAGATTGTCTGAAATTTCCTTGAAACCAATTCTGAAAAGTCTCGGGGAGGGAGATTCGAACCCTATTCCTTTCTTTAACATCATCAAAATTGATTACACTTGCGTTTTCGGACTTAAATTAAGAAAAATTGTCGACATATGATCCCTCGAGAGAGGAGCGATCGTCTCCATCGCCCCTCTCTTGTATCCGTCCTTGCCAATATTTCAAATTTCTGCAACTCCATATCCTTGAATTATTCGCTATTTTGTATAATCATCACATGTCTTCTTTTACGTTCAAAAATGTCAAGTTTTGAGCCAAACAAGGGTTATTAGCCGGATCTTTAAATTTATCTCTTATTTGAACAAATTGCCGAAAGTGCGAAGAACTTCTGCAGAATTGTTTCTTTAATTTGAAGATTTTTGCAGAAATTCTGCAGATTTTCTGCTGAAATTCAGCACACCTTTTGTAGAACTCTGCAGAGTTTCCGCAAAAAAATTATCAACTTTGGCTGCCCGAACCCCGCTTTGTGTCGAGTTCGCGCCCAGGAAGACAGATCGCTCAATGATCGGCTATATGAGTGCTCTTTTCTTGGGCAAAAATTTTCCTTCTTGTACTTTATGATCCACATTAGCATGTAACCAGCTTTTAGTCTAAAACTAAAAGAGTGTCTTCTACTCTTCCAAATCAGCACATTAATAATTAATTTTCAGATGAATTGTTTTTAACATTGCATTTTGAGATCATCTTTATGTTGATTTCATAAATTCAATAGCATCGTTTAAATTAGAGTGGTTTTCTAAAACGTAAGTCCACATTATAGTCCTGAAAACTCGGCCTACAGTAGACCGAAAATTGGCCGAGTTTGAAATCGCATGGTTATCGATAATGCGCCTGCCACAGGTTTTTTCGCTCGGGGATTTTTCGTCTTGCAAGAATGTGGCCGAGTGTTCTCGATTTGACCAACTTTTCGAGACTTTACTGTACCAACATATTTTGATGAACACAAAATATTTAAATTTTATTGAAACGAATGTGGCGTAGACCAAACCAGTGAATCAACATCATTCAGTGAATAAAAGGCTCGGTTTCTTTTTTGATTTTTAAATAACGTTTCAAAAGTGTTTTCTTATCAAAGATCCACACGAATAATGCAATAATGGAAAAAGTAGAAACGGATAGCAATCGAAAGAGCGTGTTGAGATTTTTTTTTTTTTTTGACAAAATGTTTTTTTGCCCTTGTACCCGCGTTACCCAGATATAAGGGCCATTTTTTTTTTTTTTTTTAAAGCGCCGAATTTTAAAACTTGGCAAGAATTTGAACATACCAAGAAGATTTCATCGTCTACCTGAGGTAGGTAGGCAATCCATCCGCAAAGCGTGTGAAAGATGTTTCCTGTTACTAAATTTGGTGACTTTTCTTAAAATTTCGGCAGAATTCAAGATCTTATATTTCGATTACGGAGACACGAGGGCAGATAATTTATGCATCCGAAACATGATATGCTATACTTTTTCAATTTCTCCTTTTTTTTTCATCATTGCACTATCGTATGGTGTCCTTGTCAGATGAATTGACAGTACCGTAAGTTACTTTTGTACATTTCGAAAAAGAAAACGACTAGAAAATGCTGTCTGTCTACTGGTTAGGGAGTTCGTATACAGGGTTGGAGCACGTTTTTCATTTCAACTCCTTTAGTGTAAAAGTTCTCTCAATTAAAAAAAAAAAAAATACACATATGTCTTAAACAAAATGTTTTTAGTATCATTTATTAAATGCTACGCTTTTTAACAATGTTACGATATTTTTTCAACGGAATTGCGCTGAAGTACAGTATACTATATCCTCTTATTTATTCTTTTCGTAGTTAAGTCGGTCATGAAGGAGAGTATACTACGCGAGCTGATCAGGTAAACGGCAGTATCTGCTGAAATGAGTTTTCGAGATATTTGAAGAAACGCGTTTTTAATTCAATACTAACAATAGAGAAATGTTTTGAGTTGGAATTAGACGTTGTTTTTTCTTCAGAGGAAACCAAATAAGCAAGCTTGCACAACAAAGCTAACATACAATGTTGGCGAAAATGCAAAAAAAAAAAAAAAAAAAAAGTAAAAATAAAAAAATTTGCAGTTACTGCCCTTTACCGCCCACGAGGTTTTTCTGAATATAAAACTAACTGCCTGGTAATCGAGCAAATTTAAATTCTCCGTCTCAATAATTAATTTCCATGCGTGATTCCAGTCATTACGACGTTGGAAATATAATTTTATTCGGAAACATCATCAGGGGCGGACTGGCCCGTAGGCCGATGCGCCCTCCCACCTTTGTACCCTTAAACGCCCTCTGCAAGCCTTCGTTTTTTATCTTATTTTATTTCATTTAATTATTTATTTATTTTTGCGCTTTCAAATCTTTTTTTTTTTTTTTTTTTGAGCAATCACGATTGCTTATTGCTTTCATTTGACTGTTTTTGAGGTCCTTTGATTTTTCCCACCGCCACCCTCTGCACCATCACCGTGGACAGGCGGGCTCCTCACGCTGCTGCTCCTATAGCAAACGCCGTCTCCAGGTTGCATCCATGTCCTACACACACGCGCATACATACACAACTACACACACACACACACACACATACATACAGACACTTACACATATACACACACAAAAACCTACACACACACACAAAACTACCCACACTTTCATGCCTGCACACAGACACAAACACACATGCCTACACACACATACCCCATACACACAAACACACATATCCCCCCCCCCCACCACCACACTCGTGATTGCGAAAAACATAATTTGAATTCAAGATGTCAAAATTCAAATTTTTTTTTTTTTTTAACAGCCCTTGAACCTATGCGTTTCCCCTTGCGCGGAATCCTTCGTTTTTTCCCCCTCCCTCAAGCAAATGCGCTCTTGTTGTTTTTTTTTTTTTTTGCTTTTTGTTTTTTTCCTTCAAGCCTGTGCAACCTAACTTTCTTCTTACGCTCTTAAACCTCAGCGCCTTCGGTTTTTTAGTGCTCTAAAACCTGTGCACCTTCTGCTTTTTTTTTCTTTTTTTTTTGCATTCTCGAATATATTTCTTTTTATTTTACTTTGTTTGTATCCTCGAACGTGTGCGTTTTTGTTTCTTTTTGCGCCCTCAAACCTTTGCCGATTCGTTTTTTTTTTTTCTCTCTTTTAAACCGGTACGATTTCGTTTTTTTTTTTTTTTTTTTTTTTGAGCAATCACGATTGCTTATTGTCCTCACTTGACCGTCTTTGATGTCCGTGCCTTTTTCAACTTGGACCAGAGGCCTCTGCAACACCACCGCCCACCGTCCTCTGCAGGCGCGGCTCCTCCGGCCCTGAGCAATCCGCTTCCTCTGGTTGGAGGCGTTTATATCCTACACACACTCACACACACGACTTCACACACATACACTCACACACACCTACGTGCATACACACAGGTCTACGCACACACACACAACTATGCACACGTAACCGCCCAGGAGGAGGGGTAGGCTTGGGGGGAGAGACCGTTTCTAGAAACAATAACTCCAATGAATAGGGTTTTGTCACAGTTCGTGATTGCGAAAAACATAATTTGAATTCAAAATTTCAGAATTCAAATTAATTTTCTTCATTATTTTTTTCTTTCTTTCCTTTTCTGTTTGCGCCCTTGAACCTGAGCGTTTTTGTACCCTGCATACCTCAGGTGCAAAAGAAAAAAGAGCGCTAAGGTATGTCACACCTGTGCGATCTTTTTTCTTTTGCACCTTTAAACTTGAGTTCCGTCGGTTTTTCTTTTGCACCCTCGAGCGTGTGCATCTTGTTTTCTTTCCCTCGCTCTCTTAACTTTTTTTGAGCAATCACGATTGCTTATTGTTCTCACTTGACCATCCTTGGCGTTTGGTCATCTTTTCAGCTTGGACCAGGGGCCTCTGCAGCACCACCGGCCTCTGGTCCTGAGCACCGTCATCCGGAATCCGCTGCTCCTGTTCGGTGGTGTCCATGTCCTACACATATGCACGCTCATACACATGCACACTCACACACATACAATCTCACACACACTCCTGCGTGCATACACACAGATCTACACACACACAAAAGCATACGCATGCATGCACGCGCGCCTACACACCACTATACACACGTAACCGCCCAGGAGGAGGGGCAGGTTTGGGGGGACAGGAGCCGTTTCTAGAAACAATAACTCCAATGAGTAGGGTCGTGTCGCAACTTGTAATTGCGAAAAACATAATTTGAATTCAAAATTTCAGAATTCAAATTAATATTTTAATTTTTTTTTTTTTTTAAGTTCGATTTTATTTTACTTTATTTGTGGCCTCGAACATGGGCACTTCCCTTTTTTTATGCACCCCCAAACCTATGCGCTTTCGTCTTTTTTCTTTTTTGTGCTTTCGGTTTTTTTTTTTTTTAATTTATTTAATTTTATTTATTTATCTATTTATTTATTGCGCTTTTTTTGCGTTTTTGGGTGTTTTTTTTTTTTTTTCGCCATTTGAGGGTCAAGGTTAGCGCCTTCTTGAGGGACCCAGTCCGTCCCTGAATATAACACTTTTTCGTTTGCTTTAAACATTCATCCTACGAAGCATTGTTTCTATGTCCTTATTCAAGCAATAGAGAGCGCTAACTCTCCCACCGATAAAAGTTGTCCGCGTGATGAAAAGTGAACTGCGCAACATTCGGAATCTCACTTTTGGTGACGCTTCCTTTCTGATTTATGTTGATTTTTCGGCTAAAATGATATTGTTATGTTAAGGTAGCAGTGGCGGCTCGTCACTATGGGCCGGGTGGGCTGGGCCCACCCGGAAAAATAGTGCACCACCCGGAAAAATAGTGCATAATTAGATTATTTGAAAATGTCTTTTTGTGTTTCAGTTTTAAATAAAATCAGGCATGAAACTAATTTTAAATTTCTATCACTCTGCTAATCGCTAATATAAGAAAAAAGTGTTCCTTTTCTGTTAACTAGCGACAGCGCTTTAAGAATGATCCTTCAGGCCATTTCAACGGCGGCCCACAACTAAAACCAAATGCGAGCTCGTTCTCTCTCTCTCTCTCTTGATTTAATCTATTTTTTCCTTTTCTCTAATCTTAAACGGCTGTTACTATCAAGTATTGGGGTTTACAATATTTTGGGTTCCCACTCATTTCATTGCATGGGATGCCCATTTTAATTTGTTTATTTTTCTTTATGGAACTAAGAGCGCATTCTCGAAATTTCTGAATGGTTGCCATTTTTTAAGTTTCAGTTTGAATTTAGGTTCAGTTGGTTTTCAGAGTCGGGTTAGTATAATAAGAGTTAAGATTATATTTTTGAATTAAAAGCTGTTCCTAAAATAGTCTTCATTGGGTGAGATTTTTTCAATTTTCTTATAAGCTATAATATTTGGTTCAAATAATAAGTCTTAATCGTGTTGGCCTATTGTCATGCCTCTTCTACGCTAGAGTATTCTAACGCTGAGCAAACCTAAATTATTACTCAATTAAAAGTAATTTATATTTCTTATAAAAATAATATATTGGTAATTAAGTAAACTGCGTGTTTCTAGAAAAATTAGCTACCAGTTTCGTAATTTGATATAAATGAAGCATGTTAAAGTGAAAGTTAATGTTGCTGCATGATCCCAGTCACAATCTAATTTTTGCTATCCTGCATGGGAAAAATAGGGGGGGGGGGTCTTATTGGTCTTCATTGCCTTATTATTTCGCACGCCCACCTTAGTTCTCTTCATTTTATCTGTTTTCTTTTTTTTCTTGTGAAAATTTTATGCAATTGTCAGAGGCAACCCGAACTAAAACTTTTGGGAGGAGAGTGGTCAAGTTCTCAGTTCACAAAATGAAACTCCGAACTTTACCGAATGACAAAAAATGAGCAAGCACACATACTTAAACGTAAGTACAAGATACATTAGGCCTAAACAGCTATATGGACTCGAAATTTGACAAATAAAGAGTATTTTGGGAGGCCACAATGACCTCCATCGGGGTGCCCCGATAACAGCGGCCAAACTAAGCCACGAGCCGCCACTGTAAGGTAGTTTAACTTATTTGTCTTGGAAATAATGAAATAATGTTAATTCACAATGATATTTCTTTCGCTGTAGCTGTTAGGATTTTTTTCTTATTTTCTGAAACCGATAAACATTTTACGGCCGAAAAACTTGCAGAAAAATGCCAGCACGTGTTTCGGTAATACGAGGAACGTCTTTTTCGATGCAAAAGCAACGATTTTGTCTCATGTGTAATTATCCATAAGTTGACTTTATTTGCATTGAAAAAGGCGTTTCTTGTAAGGCCGAAACACGTGTTTACAGTAATCTGCAAGTTTTGTGCGAAAAAAAAAAAAAAAAAAAAAAAACTTTTTTTTTTTTCAAGTTTTACTTTTCTGTGGAAAGGTATTTATTAAATTCATAATTGTCTTCGGTTTGATGATCTGAACAATCAATGGTGCCCCGAACACTTTACGATTGGTGGGGAGGGGGAGGGGGATTCTCATTTTACCGAATGGAACTCCGAATTTTACCGAATGTTAAAACATGAGCATGCGCATGCACATTTAGCTACATCTGAGGAGAGCATCATTAAATGTGCAAATAGAAATATTTTTTAAAAACTTCAATAATGTAATACTGTCTCAATTTTCCAAACCGTCAGATAAAATTTGCCGATTAAAGAAATGGTTTGAGAGGTCACAATGACCTCCAATGTGGCTGCTTCTGCGAACATTTCAAATTACTGCTGATAGTTTTTTTTTTTTTTTTTTAGTATTCACGAATTGCTTATTGTTTTCACTTGACCATTAGATGACGTCCATCCTTTGATTTTATATTCCTATGCTTATAATGCAGGCTTTCATGTACTTTGTAATTGAACTATTTGTAAACGACCTTTAGACCAAGAACTGGCTACACAAAAAAAAAAGCGATTATTAGGTACATTTAAAAAAAAAATGCAGAAAGAGAAAGTACATACGTAGACAAACATTTATCTCCCGGATCTGCCAGGGCGGGGTGGTGGACGGTCAAAGAACGCAAATTTTCTGCAGAAAAACTGCAGTTTTTAGCATGAAAACTGCACTTTTTTGAAAGGTAAAGCCTCAAATCTTTAAAATATCTTCAGAATTCTGTAGAGATGATTCAGAAATTCAGAAGAGTTCTAAAGATCTAAACCTGCGATTTTTTTTTTTTTTTAACTTAACACATTTGGCTTCTCCTGTTTAAAGCTAGGCTTTTTCGCACGATACAAAAAGTGATGCTGATACGATTACATTAGTTAAATTGATGTATTTACATGCATGTATTTTAATTAAAATTATGTCATGAAATTAATGTATTTAACGCATTGTAGTACACATGTATGTAAATACATCAATTTAGCTAATGTAATCGTATCAGCATCACATTTTGTATGGTGCGAAAAATTCTAGTTTTAAACAGGAGAAACCAAATGTTCTGAATTTTTTCAAAAAATCTGCAGATTTATCTATGCGAAATCTTACAGAATTCTGAAGATATTTTAAAGATTTGAGAATTTACCTTTTAAAAAAGAAGTTCCGTCTAGAACTAAGCGAGCCTACTTTCCCGAAAACCAATATCGACTTTCTAAAGGGTGTCCCAAAATTAACGCAAGATTTGAATTTGCCGCCATTTTTGCAATAAATGGTTGGCAACCCTGAAAAAAGAACAATTTGACAGCTGAGAGTTTAGGGTAATCAAAAATGGAGCGTTATACGATACAATAACGCGCTTTTATTATTGAACAAAATTGTTTCAAAAATAATGAAAGTTGAGACTGGTCAAGCAGTTACTGTTATGGCGCTCGGTATCGCAACACGGTAATGCACGGGTGGTTGTGGACTTGTTGACATAGACCTTTGAATTCAAATAACCCCATAAGAAGAAATTTAAAAATGTTAAATCACACGATCTAGGGTGCCCATTCTGATGACTGAAATGAGAGAGTACGCGACTAGGAAATGCCTTATGCAGTAATTGAAAAGTTTCACTCTCTCTAGCTGTATGGTACAATAACACCCCATTTTTACTAACCCTAAACTCTCAACTGTCAAGTTGTTCTTTTTTCATGGCTGCCAACAATTTATGGAAAAAATGGTGGCAAATTCAAATCTTGCGTTAATTTTGGGACACCCTTTAGTATCTGATCAATATTCCCAAAATTAGCTAAAATCGCAAATTATTTCAAACGCAACTTTTTAACATTTAAACCTGATTTCAAGAAATAAAATGCGCCTCACTCATCGGAAGAAACCGATTCGTAAAAAATAAATAAACGAACAAATATACTAGTAGCACCTTTTGAACAAAGCAGCTAAAACTTTAAAGTGAAAATAAAAACAAATCGTATTGAAAATAATTATTTCTCAGTAAAAACCTTGGCAGCGGGGCGGGGTCGGAGTCAATCTGATTTTGGGCAAAAGCGTCAGATTCGAGATACGAAAGTTTTTAATTCAAAATCTGGAATCGATCATTTTCTCTTAAAGTCCGCAATTCTGATAATGTTTGCGGAGTCGGAGTCAGACTTATTTTTGATACAGGCGTCGGAGTCGAATTTCCAAGAGTCGGAGTCAGTCATTTTTCCTCCATGCATAAATTTTTACCAAAGCTACGAAGTCAGGGAGTCGGAGTCCGATTAATTTTCGGGCACAGGAGTCGGAGTCGGAGTCAAGTGCCACAAAACTCTCGGAGTCGGAGTCGAGAGTAGGGCGTCGAGAGATATTTCCAACAAAATTTGTTTGAAGTAAATCCGCCTTTAAGTTTGGAATCTATATTGACTTTCAGTTTCTCCGTAGGCTCTAATGTTAAGAGATATGAACCGTTCAAAATTGAACGGAAAGTTGTTCAAATCAAAAAGATATTTCCAATACATGGTTCTTCATCAATAGCTTTTTTCTACAAAGTTTGTTTGAAGACACTTCGCATTTAAGTTCAAGATTTATTTTTGCTTTGAATTTCCCCGTAAGCGCTAATGTTAAGTTTTTTTGAACTGTTCAAAATTGAACGAAAAATTGTTCAAATCAAAAAGTGAAATATGGGAATGAGGTGTAGTCGCAGAGATCTTTCAAACAAAAAAAAATGTTCGAATCGGACTTTTCACTCAAAAGTTATTAGGGGGGAGGGGACATTTTCCCCCATCTCAATACCCTACTTTCCAATTTTTAATTTTTCGATACTTATTTAATAATTATTTTTGACTTCTTTTTTTTTGTTTGTTTTTTGTTTTCCACGATATTTTTAAGATGCATTTTAAGCCTTCTTTCAGGCATTATTCTTCTTTCTCTGACTTTTACTGGGAAAAAAGGCTAAAAAGTGCAGTTTTCATGCTGAAACCTGCAGTTGTTCTGCAGAAAATTTGCGTTCTTTGATCGTCCGCCACCCCGCTCAGTCCCTTACCCACCTGGAAGACCAGGCGATAAATGTTTGTCTGTATGTACTTTCTCTTATGTACTTCTCGCAAAAACTTTTAATGCACCGTATGATCGCTTTTTTTTTTTGTGTAGCCAGCTCTAGTTCACACACTTCTCGACTTTACACAATCATTTTTACACAAAAACATCATCCAGCAGCACACAACATCCAGCATCCCATGGCATTCATTTGAATTTTGACGTCTTTAATTCAAATTATGGTTGCATTAAAAGCCATTAGGAGAAACAAGAAACACAATGAGTCGGGTCCTGGGCAATTTGTGATTGCAAAAAACAATTTTAATTCAAAATCTGAAAATTCAAACATTGTTTTTTTCTTTTTCTCGTTTCTACTCCTCCGTTACTAGCAAGTGTTTTCTCCATCGCACTTAAAATATTCTGTCTCTAAGGCTCTATACTCATTCTTTATTTTTTTTACAATGTCAAACAGAAGTTAAGGTGAAGACGCTGCTATTGAAGATTATAGCTTGGTGTTTAGGTACTTTTTTTCTTCTGTGAAAGGGCCTCGTTCTTAGGGGAGTGGGTTTGTGTAGTATTTGGAGGGGGCGGGGGAAGTGGTACCTCGGAATACTTCATTCCAAATGCTTATATTGCAAGGCTTAAATTTATCTCTTAAGAAACAAATTACAATTTCGTAAGAAAGCTTATAGTACTTCAAACTCAACGGCAGTATGACCATGGTTATCAAAACTATGCAGCTGATGAACTTGACATGTTTATTTTGAACTCTTCGCACAACAAAATGTCACGTTTCAAAAGTTTATTTCATATCGTATTTTCTGGAAAAAAAAGAGAGAGGGGGAGGGGGAGGGACTGCTTTGCAGCATATTTTATGAAAAAATTAAAACCCAAATTTATCACCGAAACCGAATTTATTTGCTTGTTTCAACTATACGTATAAATATGTTTCACTTAATTAAAGTGAATAAACTTAGTTAAAGATAGTTACGAGATTAGTTAAAGTAGTTAGAAACTGAAAAACTGGAATTAAACCAAAAAAAAAAAAAGAAAAATTAAAGAACACGTGCCATGAAAACTAATGCCTCTATCATAGCCCCCACACTTATTACATGGCTCCTTTCCATTTCTGCCATTCTATAAAGCTTAGCGAGAAATATATATTCATAAAAATCAAGCTTTAATCTCTCTTTTGTTCACATCCCAGGTCCCTTCGCAATCTGGGCCCCAATTCCTGTTGTACGCCTAGCCTCCACCATGTGAGGGTCATGGCTTACACTCAATACATTTTATTCAGGTTATTTTTCAATAAATATCTTGTTCAAATTCAAAAAATATTACCAGAAATATTTTCATGAAAAAAAAAAAAAACTCCCAGAAGGTTTAAGAAAAATATTTTTATTAAAAATATATATTCACATTTATTTTGTCTTTCTTTCAATCACAGATTCTTTAAACAAGGAGTTTATTTCACATGAAGAAAATACATTGACAATAGTTACACATTTTAACTTCATAATATCTGCACCTCAGAGGCCTTTGGCACGGAATAGCCTATCAAGGCTCATGCGCCATAAAACCTAATAGAACCAGCCTACCAGAACAACTTAAGTCACATAATCGTGATTTTACAAGCGAGAGTAGACAGGTATACATGCAAAAGATGGGACGCGCGCTCTTTCAATGCTGGTAAATAATTAAATAATTGCGGAGGATTTTTTTTTTTTTTTTTTAGAATTACGTTCACGTGGCTCGATGCGGAATAGTATTCTACATACAATCAATGATGTTCCCACCTATTTTTCTGAGGGTATACTCCCAGTAATCCATTACGCACAATATGTGTATGCGATCCTATACGTAATATGTCATTATGTGAAAATGTTTGAAGCTTGAGCGTGCTATATGTCTAAAGAATGTTTGAGAGTATACGACGTATATGGAGTATAACCCTATGGGAACACCACTGCATACAATCAGGGGCGTGCACAGAGAGGGAGAAAGGACACCTGTTAGCCCTGGCTCGAGCCTGAATTGGGTCCAATATTTTTAAAACTATGGGTTAAATATAGGGTTACACAATATGGAGGGAGCCCGGAAAAGTCATTTGTAATGGGCCCCAAAATTTCTGTGCATGCATCCTGCATACAATGCCCTACCAATAAACTGAAAATCGCTATATTTGGACACGTCAGTCAGGCTCTGAAGTAGATACATGACCTTAATGCATGATTATTTTTCTTAATACAAGAATACAAGAAATTTATACATTACAGTGCTTAATACTGGAGTACGCTTAAAGTTTGACCACGGAGAGATGGCAGGTGAATTAGAAGCGAAAACAGACCACTTCATTTTGCAATAGGTTTCGACTCAAAGAGAACGCGCAAGCAGTGAAGTCGAGTGTCCCCGCTGATCTTACCTATTGCAAAATGAAGTGGTCCGTTTCAGTATAGTGCAGTTTCAGCTTCGAGTTCACCCGCCATCCCTTCTTGGTCAAGCTATAGCTGCTCAATAGCTGTTGACAGTTCTTTGCAATAACTGTTGCCACATTTTGATTTGGTCGCACTGCATACGAGTGACTGTGAACAGCTGCATAAAAAATATTCGTCACATTTTCTTCTGAAGAAAACGTACGTAGAATTTTCTTTATGTGCGTTTATCAGAACACTTCATAAGTGTTACGTTATAAAGGAAATGAGCAAGGAAAAGTAAAACAGAAGTTTCTTTAAAAAATCATTTCATGCCTTATAGTTCAAGTTACCAGTACTTGCAACAGGAAATGATTCGTTATCATTCTTGAAATTTATTAGCTGTTCTTGTTCTTTTTATTTTGGTGACGATTTGATCAATTTGTTTTTATCTACTGCAGGAAAAGTTTAAGAAATTCTAAAAAAGAAGTTTTCTCATTCTTCACAGCTGTTCTCGTTTCTAAGTTTCCAAAAGCTCAACAATCAGGCATAAGAAAATTGATTGTAAATTAACTGTTTAATAGTTAAGATATGCCTTCTTTTCAGACTTCAGTCAGTCAAATAAACGAGTCCTTAAACGTGAAACGTCTATACAAAAATGTTTTTTGACTCTAAATTTTTTTTGGTGCTCGCAATTAAACATCTCATTTGCCATCATATGCTTTTCGGAACCTCTAAAATATAAGCTTAGGTACTAAACATTCAGTACATCTTAATTTTAGTGGCCCTTTATGCAGTGATGCATAACTATATATTTTTTTTAAATCTTCGCTGCTTGTTACCTTAATTTTACAAGCTGTTTTACTTTCATTGCTTAAATAATTTAAAATGTATTAACAAAAGAAAAAAAAAAGTTCCTCCTGTAAAACAATTCAAATTTGGGAAATTCGGAGCTCACGAAACTACCTTACATTAGCTTAAGTTTTATTATTATCACAAACTTTAATCGACCAAACCTCCGACTCAGGGTTCATAAAGTTCAATTAATTCCAAAGTAAAATACTTCAGTTGTGAGTTATGAAAGAGAAATTGGTGTTATTAAATCATGTGCGTTTTATGTTTTCAGTATGCTGAATGAAGAGAACCATCAGCGTAGATCTCAGAGATCAAAAATGCCTTCCATGGTTTTACCCCTTATAAGCTTCAGTAGTTTTGCAGGAGTATTCAATGTTTGATGACGCTCCCTCTTCGGTACTGAGCATGCTCAGTGATTTTTACATGGATGAATATGGTTGCCGGTTGAAGGCTGTGACCTGCAGCATCCTCCAGATGTACATGACGATAACCTGTGAATAAAAGAGAAAATTTAACTCTAAAAACTTTTAGTTAACGCAGATTTGAGTATTTAATTTCCAGTGGCCTCTCCGAACTCAAATTTTTGGGAGGGCGTAAATTCTCAATTTGCCGAATGGGACTCGAAATTCTGCCAAACAATGATAACTTTACCGAACGAAACTCCAAATTTCGAGGAATTATGATAATTTTACCGAATGGATAACACCACATTTCGCCGAATGATGATAATTTTGTCATATAGAACCCCAAATTTTGCCGAGTGATGATAGTTTTGCCGAATCGTCAGACAAAATTTGCCGACCAGAAAATTTTTTGAAAGGTCACGGTAGCTTCCCATCTGAGCGCCCATGGTAATCTTTTGCGCAGAGCAAAAAACTTCCTTTTTAAACTTTTTCATAAGTTGATACGGCTTTGATTTCTTATTAATTTCTGAAATGACAAGCTTTATTTTATTTTGGATGCACTTTTACAGACATGTGTCCACATACAAGCCCCACATAAGTTTTACATGTTCTTGCAGGGATGCAAATCAGATGATGATGTAATGAATTTTGCGAATGTTAGTCTTATGGTTGGGCACTGTGTTGGTCTTTTGAAGAGTAAGTTCAACTCAATAGTCAAATATTCTAGATTTCACCAAATATCATCTTTTAAATTTTACCTTTTAAATACTATTCTGGACAACAGCATTCCAGGCCGAATTAAACTGTATTAGTCGCGGGCAAAGAAATGACCTTGCGTTTTATGCAATCTGAACATCTATTCAAAGCACATAATGACGCAGTGAGAAGCAACGGGATGTAAGTGAACTTTTTCAAGTTTCTAGTAAAACGCGTTTATAGTACAGATCCTAAGTAGGCTTTCATTAAGATTTTTTTTTCGAAAACATGCTATATAACAGCACCCACCAGAGCTCCTACGCTACTAGTACCATCTCATGCCCTGAAACAGATGAGAGGTTCTCGTACCATTTGTACTGATTTCCTCTAAATTTTAAATTTTGGCACTTATGCCCCTTTGCTTTTCACTGCGTCATATGATTAGATTTGTAAGTGTGCAAGGGTTAAACAACGTTACCAATGATAGTAGTGCATTTAAAATGCTTCGTTACTTGATGAATCGGTCGGAAAAAAAAAAGCTAGAACGTTATACAGTAACAATGTAACTCAGATTAAAAAAATGCACTGAGAAATATTTAATTTTGATTCATAAAGTGTAAAATAGGTCGGAGAAAATATTGTATGAAAGATATAAAATTTGAAAGGCGGAGAAGAACGAAAATGACACTTTCATCTTGAACTATTCCATACCTTCTGCAAGGGAGCTGCTAGGAAGTGCGAACTGTCCAATAAGCTCGTTGCTCGTTACATTTACCGTCTTTACTCTGAAATGGAAAATTGCCAGTTCAGGAGCTCGCAACACAAAATTCAGTGTCTGGTTCCACACTGGATTAAAACCTATATAAAGTTAAAAACATGTATGAGCTGAACGCATGCCAATTGGTAAAATCTGGTCTCCCAAACGAACAGAATAAAGACACTTAAAATGAAGTTACCGAGAATTACAATCAAATACTGACCATTGTTGTTGATCCATTTGGTCTTGGCTTTTTGTTTATCAAGGGGATGACCCACAACCTTAATAGAAACATAAGGATCTACAACCCCACCTTCTTCAGCTCGGTTTGGTTTAGGTAGCAGTTGTCCACTTATAACCTGTGAAAGAAATTGTTTTACGTTTTGTTTTCTTAATCTTGTTTCTTTTAAGTCGCTAAGTAGGTGCATCATTAGAAATATGTATACGTTGTTCGTAGTAATGGTCTCTGCAGTAACTTGATGTTGCATCGCGTCGATTCCTTTAAAATTACAAACGGAGAAATGATTTAACCGTATTTAAATGATTTTTTTACTTTTGGTCAGTGTTGAACAACTGTTGAACGCGATTTAAATTTCATTGTGCCTTAAAAAGAGAAGTTTTTGAAATGCCATCTCCTTAGAGACTGAAGCTGAATGAATCACTGTTTTTGTATTTGAATTTCTGTTTACTACATTCTTCGCGTACAAAAGTTGTCGATGTAAGTAACACTCATCATATGATTTTATAAATTAATAATTTTTAAAGTTCTATCGAAGTAAGTAGTAAACGATTTTTTGGAGAAATAAGTTTCATTTTATTAGTGAATTCAAGATTGTTCAAGACATTGCTGTTAGGAATGGTGTATTAATTCTTTTTGATTTGGAAATTACTTAGGTATAAAGTTGTAAAGTTCACTTAAATTGAAACAATTTATGTGAAAAAAATAGACGTTATCATTTTTAATAAAAATGTGAAATGTCAGCCAATTTATGTAAACACAATTTATTCTATATGGTAAAACATGAGAACATTGTTGAATATCATCGCTCTCTAAACTAAAATGTTTCAATAGTCACAATTTTTAATGCGTAGACCATTTTGTTTATGATTCGACGATGTACAAAATAGATATATTATTGAAAGATACATTTGCAAACTATTTCTTATTTCATAATAGATCTACAGACATGAATTTGATAATTCCAGAAACCAATAATTGTTCAACATCAGCATTTTGTTTCCGATAGTTAAGTTCTATTTTATTTAATATTCTTTTTTTTTTGCAAAAAGATGATTTTTGCGCAAAATTCAGGGTGTCCTGAAAAAGACTGACTGTTTTCAAAAATTTATAACGGAAGAACAGTTAGTGATAAAAAAGAAATTCTTGCAGAAAATTTATGTGGTGGGCGCTAAATTTTTTCCCCCTCAGAGTGCCAAATTTTAGTTCAAAAATGTTTCAATAGATGGCGCTGCACATAGTAAGTCGGTAAGTCAAAAAAGAAGAATTGAAATTCACCGAATTTTCCTCCGATTGCGACATGGGATTACAGTCGACGATTGTTTGAAAATATTGTTTTGTTCTTTTGTTCATTATTTTCGAAAAATTATGATGTAATTTTCTATATATTTTTTTAATTTATGGGCTTACTATCTGCAGCGCCATCTATTGGAAAATTTTCAAATAAATTCTGAACTCGAGGGGAAAACATTTACAGCCCACCACATGGATTTTCTTCAAGAATTATTTTTTTATCATTTACCGTTTTCCTGTTATAAATTTTCGAAAACAGTCAATCTTTTTCAGGACACCCTGTACATATCTGTTGCACAAAAATTGGCGTTATATGAACGCAAGAGAATATAGTAAGCTCAAAAAATGTGGTATTGAAGACAGCAAAGGCGTTTTAGATGCACTCACCTGAATAGCAATTTGCATTTCGTGTCCAGGACGAGGTGCTTCACTAGGGGAGTAGGAAACTGAAAATAAATTAGCTATATTATCTGAAAATTCAACACTGAAAATAATTGTGCTTCAGATTTTAAACTTGACTTACTAATTATAAGCTATTTATTTGGCCACCCAAATCATTATTTTCATTTAAAAGTTGGCAATATACCAGACGTTGTACTGATCAAAGATGTAACGTATTGTCTTCGTTGCTACCTCTTCCCCCCCCCCCCAAGGAGTACTTTGTTTTAGAACGTAATGACAATCCTAATATGGTAGTTTATATGCAGGTAGTATTATAGGCAGGGCTTAGTGACCAACAAACCCCTACCCAAAAGGTGAATTCGGTCAGCGTTAAAGTGTTAGTCACATTTTATGTTATGTAAGCTTTTTAGAAAAAAAGTTACGTAACTGCATTGAAAACACTAAAAAGCGTTCAAATACAAATTGTTAGCGAAAAAGATGAAAATCAAAAATGACATTTTCATTTAAACAGTTTGAAAATTCCGAGGATTAAAAAAACATTTTTTCCCAAAAAACAAGAAATAAATTCTTTTTTTTTCCTTTTTTTGCAACACAAGGTGATGGTAATAGGGGTAATTTGAAGAACGTTACAATGAGCGTCTGTGGGATTGTTGGTTGTGTTTGAACACACCATAAATCTGCGTATTATCTCAAAATCACTTCCCAGTTAATTGTGCCCCCACTTCACCTTTTCCTCAATTGGAACACTCTTCTAACATAGAACAGCGCTAAATGCCAAAATCTAAAATTGTGCTGCACTGATTCGAGAGAAATTACACAAAGCATTTTCATTCTGATTAACCAAAAGTAAATTTGATAACATAAAAACATAAAATTTAATTAGCTTAACACTTTCATTTTAATGTTATAAATTAATATTCTTTAAATTCGTTCATTAAATTTGATTTTTGCAAAACGTTTCTTCATTGCGTTTTTAATAAAGATGTTAGTGCAAAACCAAGAATATTCGGTAAATATGGTAAAACTGATGAAAACGGCTCGAAATTTTTAAAAATGCATGATACATAAATCACTTTTATCACTTAAAATATTGATTATTGACATCTTAGGACGAAACAGAACCTGCGAGAAAAGAAAATATAGAATTCTATCTCATAAAACCCGTTTTCAGAATTTTACTCCACACTAAAAGTTTGCTGCAACTCAAGTGGCGCAATAAGCTAAGAACATTAATTAAATTACAATGTAAAAATAAATATATATTTCATGATACTCACTTTTCCGATCAATCAGATAATCTGGTTTCAGCACATACCCGCATTTTCCGTTTTGCGCAAACTTGGCTTCATTCATATACATGGCGTAATCACGGGTTTGATAGTTCAGTGCCACTGCAAGAAGAATAAATAAAGGCATTAACAAAAGGTTTTACATGTGAAAATTATTGGATATAAACGAAGTTTTGAACATGATGATTAATGCAGTAGTATTGACACTATGAATGCTCTTTCATCATTAATCTGTATTGAAACAATATGGAAAAACAATAAATGCATAAAGGTTCTGCTGATTTTAATATGCTATTTATTTTTTCGTGGATTTTAAAATTTTCCAACATGATCGAAAGTTGAAGCTTCAGTCGGAATTGCTTACTGCGAGTTATGGATTTTCGTGTCAAAATTTGCTTCATCATTTTATTTTTTCGAGACATGTATATATGTGTATATATATATATATATATATATATATATATATATATATATATATATATATATATTCTTAATATCAAATTACATACTATTCACACACAATCAATCATTCTTCCATATTATTACAATGTTCATGAATCACATCTCTGCATCCTTATATTGACAGAAATCATAACTGAAATACGCAATTTCATTCCCATTATCGGTTCTATTAATAAAACAACCTAACTCTTGCTCGAATTTTTATCAAAGGCTTGTTTAATTTCATTGTTTGTTTGTTTCATAAAAAAAAAAATGCTAATGGAAATGATCTTACATACAAATAATGAGAAAACAATGAAATCTTTCAGAAACACGATGAATCAAGCACGCTGAAGTCTCAAAGTGTCGAAACCGGCTTTAATCCACGCCTTTCTTGATGTTCATTAGCTCAATAGTGTCTCAAAAGTCAACTAGAAAGTACAACGGAAATGAGGGACGATTTCGTTCTGACTCGCGTTTTTGAATTCACTCCCACCTTCCCCTGTATCAGTCTATAAATATAGTATAAGTTGTCTCGCTTTTGAATCTTTACTAAAATTTATTAACTGCTGAGAGCGCAAATTATTTATAGAGCAGTATTCAATGTTCATGCAGTGGGCGTTCTACCTGTGCAGATAGTCATTTATGTCTTAGTTTGTGCACCTGAAATCTGACATTTTAACATAGTGCTTCCGCATCGCCATCTATGAATTAACTGAACTGGTCGATCGCCTACTACACGAATGTCTAAAACTTACCCAACTGGCATCCTAGATTCCAGTGAGGGATAGGATCATAATTTCCGGAATCTGTCCTTGTACCCTTGGGGTAGATCCTCGAAACAAACATCTTGTTATGTTCCACGAAAGCAGATCCATGGGTGTCTCCGAGAGACAATGCTCGTGTCTCTTGGAAGGAAGCCATCTCGAAGAAACTCCCTGGTAGTCAGAAAGACAATAAAAGAAAAATTAATTCCAAAAATCAATGTTTTTAAGAAACTTGTAAAATAAAGCCATAATTATAGTATGTTTATTTTTTTAATGTTATTCACTAAAAAAAAAAAAACCATCAAATATGGGATTTGGATCTATAAATTTTGGGCCCTCCTGCACCAAAATCTGTAAGGCCAATCTCCAGCAGTGCGTATTTGCAACGTTAAAAGTCTTAGTGCTAGTTTTTCGATTTTTTTCCAATTTCTTGAACCGTTGGGTTATATAAAAACGTACGCCCCCCCCCTTCCCGACACACGGTGGGGTCTGCAGATCCAGGCCTGGATTCATATACAACAGCTGCCCCGCGAAAATTCTTTTTTGTCACCACACTGATTACAGAAATAGTAATCAGTGAAACAGTAATCAGTGAAAGAAGATCATTTTCTCGAAATGATAGCCATATCAACATAAACCCTGATTTCTTATATAAAAAAAAAAAGAAAATCAAAATTACTTTGACTAATTAATACACGGTGGTGAAGAGGCATACGTCCAGAGCTTTTATTGCGGTGGATCCATCGAAGGGGAAACTACAATGTTAAAGACCGTCCCTATGCATCTTGTCGGGGGGGGGGGGGGGGGGGGGCATGATGTGATTGAGAGAGGCACGTGAGTGAAAACTCCAAAATGAAACATATGAACTGCTAACTTAGGACCCTATTTTAGAAACAAAATCGGTTGCATGCCGTTTCTGATTGACGTCATAATTCCTCCCTGAGGATTTTTTTTTTGCGGAAGTGATTCGTGGAAGGGGGGGGGGCGTTATCACGTCAATCCGAAGCGGAATGTTACCATTTTTTCTAAAATAGGACGTTTAAGTATTCCTAGAAATATCAGTAACATAAGTTACACGATGCAAATACGGTTTTTGGTCGTTAGTTCTATGAGAACACAAAAAGTTATGATTGGAAACATCGGTTTTAGTTTCTTTTAAATAACTTTAACCGCATGCAATGTGCACAATGAAGATATTAAAAAATTTGGAAAGGAACTTACAGGTTTCTTTACTCTCTTCGAAAGACTCAAATCTCCGGGCAGAAAAGTAATTGACAAGATCCGATAGCTCAAGAGCTACAGCGTGACTCTATGAGAAAACAAAAAAGAAAACGTTTGTGGAAATAAGTAAAAAGCAAATAATAAGATCAAAGCTATTAAATAGCTAAATTGCAAAGTAACTGTATGAACTTTTTTCAGAGTAGAAAAGTCATGAACTTCTGGCTCTACACTAAAAGATTTTGTGCAACCTTACTCCATAAAATCGAAGGCTTAGCTGCGTAAGGTTACATCAGAATTTTATGTATGCCTACAGAGAAAGGGAATGAAAGATTACACTTTAAGCTTTCATCTGCCTTTCTTGAAAGATTTTTCTCAAGTTCATGCTTTTTAACCCCACCCAATTTACACCAGTTATTTATTTATTTTAATATACAAACAAGGAATTTTTATTGCACTAAGAGAGGAAATGCTCCGAGCGGGGTCCGAACAAGCGACGCGATTCGCACAGAAAAGTCCGCTTTTACCGCTCGGCCACCAAGGACGGTTTTTGTTTCGCTAATATGAGTTTATCTGCTCTGCCGCGATTCTGATCTTTACGAATGCGCTAGGAATTCTAATGAAACCATAGTGCAAAGTTTCTCCAACAATTTGAATTTTTAAAGGTGCTACATACTTATGAATTTGTGTAACATTACACCCATTAATATAGGTAATCTAACATTTTTTTTTCTTTTTTTACAATGCAAACAAGTCATCAAAATGGCTTCTTTGGTGCCTAACGTCGGAATCACAAAGAATTTCATCAGTGAAAAAGTTTTTTTTTTGTAACTCTAAAACACGTGTACGCAATAATTTTGTAATTGTTTGCTTTAATAACGTTGATTTTATCTTTATATACTTTTATAGAATGGTAAACGTTTTACTTTTTAAACTAAAGCGGTTGGATGAATTTTTAAAAAAGTAAACTAAAGGAATCTATATATATATCTCTCTCTCTCAAAAAAAAAAAAATTCTCACGCCAAGAAAGTTTCTCATTTTTAAGATGCATTTCAATGTAAATTGTACAATCTTCGTTTTAAAAACAAAAATTTATCATTTTAGTATTTAAATCGTTAAACAGCAGCGAAACCTAAATTCGGGAAATTTACCACTTGAAAAAGAACTGGTATTTTTTGCTTGAAGAAATATAAAAAAATCAGGATCCATATGGCATGGAACAAGAAACAACACCTTTAGTGTGAAACTGCATTGCGTAAACCAAGGTTACTTGTTCCTGCTCAAAAATGGCTGCCAGAGGTACATTACAAGCAGAGCCTGATTACCCAAAAGGCTCGTAAAGTTTGAGCTTCCCCTCAAAAATTTCAGGGCCCGAAAAAGTATTTTTAAAAAGATTGCAAGCATTAGTACTAGTTCAATAAAACAACTTTGGAAGAATTTTAAAAAGTGAAGACACATTTCATAAAATGTGGTCACAAGCTATTTTCAAATGTAAGATTTGGCCCAATTGTGTTGCAATACACCTTTATCATATGTTATTGATTTGATGAGGTGACATATATGTTATTCAACAACTATAACCACCCTTATTTACTATGAATTACATAGCAAACATAAGTATAGAATGTAGAAAAATTCTGTATGTAGGGGAAGGAGGGGATTAACTTTAATCTGAGTTCTACTGGCCCACTTTTGGAAATAAAACTTGTTGCATTAATGAGTTTTGTT
Source organism: Uloborus diversus (assembly GCF_026930045.1). Lineage (NCBI taxonomy): Eukaryota > Metazoa > Arthropoda > Arachnida > Araneae > Uloboridae > Uloborus > Uloborus diversus. Next base: position 212,487,787 of record NC_072731.1, on the reverse strand, counting down.
ATGTGCGAGAAATTTTAGAACACTTACCAAAGCAAAATTGGGGGGCCCTGAAATGAAGCTCAGCTTATCATTTTAGAGGTTTATCGGGCCCTGATCAATTCCTTAAAAATAGTTACATTGCAATAAATAATGACATACTTATGTTTTCTTCTGAAGTATATCTGAACAATTCATTTTCAACAGCTTGAATTGCTTTACTTTCGCAAACCTTTTCGTCAGAACTTACTTTTGTTTTTCTTAGTTGTACATAAAGAAATGCATGCGTACAAACATATTAGTCTCGTCTACAAAATCATAAGTATTTTTTCACAAAGTGAAAAATGTTAAGATAGCTCCTAAAACATAAACAAACAAGCTAATGGAAAGCACGAATACTAACAACGAAAAACACAGTATCGAAAAAAACCCTCTTAATGAGAAAAAACCTAAATTTGTCTGGCATTTTTACTACGCAAGCCCTTTATGGAATCTTTGGTGTGAAAAGGATATACCATGTTGGAATTTAAAACCCGAATTCAATTATTTAGAAAGATTAGGATCTTTAGAAGCTGGTGCCGCTGTTCGAAAACCAATATGAGATGTCCTTCCCAATTAATAATATTCTCAAGTAATATATAAGGCAACATATTTGCAAATTTATTTCTATTGCTAAGTTTATTTACTTATTTCATTTTGGCAAAAACAGCCGAAAGGCAAAACCTCATTGTTGAGAAGTAAAAGACGAACGAGATCGTGTTTTATAATTTTTTTTAATTCAGTTGAGTGCCAACTTATTGAGGAGCAACAGCGTTACGTGTGATGTTTATTACATGGAGATTGATTTTATTATGTAATAGAGTCAACTTTATGTACGAAATTAGGAAAATGTTTGATACCTTCGCAACTTCCACAATTTTAAGTTCAAGAATAAGTTACGTTTTCTTTGTTCTCTGCGTTTATTTCTAGATTTTCTGAACGAGTTTTGTTTCAAACTTTTTCAAAACTATTACACCTTCTTAGGAAAATAAATGCGTCCAGACGAAAAATCCCAACTCTAATTTTAGATACTTACTGGCGCAGCCATGGGAGCAGCAGCTAAAACTTCATCACAGCCTTCTTGAGTTGGAATTTCTGGATTTTCAGCCAGTTTCCTGGTTGTAGCTAAAACTTCTTCTTCTCTGTCTTCCTCTTCTTCCAGAAGTTCAGGGGACATCATACCTTGTGGATCTATTCGCAATTTTTTACCCTGTACAGACAACGAATTGAGTTAATTAGTGAGAAAGAATGGGGGGAAAATGTGAGTGTAGAATGCTCTATTTTAAACCATACGTGTAAGACTGAAAATAACTATTCAGCTATTTCAGCTGGCTATTTTTCTGTTGCAGATTTTCACTTTCTTTCCCTATCTATAAAACCTTTACCTTGGGAACTTTACTCATCAAGAAAGTTCAAATTCGAGTTAATAAAGATAAAATACAATTGTTTCAGGTAAAAGCCCAGAAAATATTTGAAAAGAAAAAAGCTATTACTAATTTAGAAAGCATCATCCCTTTTAGGTGCTCCTCCTCGTCTTACGCCCCGCCTTACCCGCCCCTTTCACCGACCCTGAACCCATTTTCTCACTCGCCTTCCGTCATAGGAAGCCACTTTGATTAGTGACAGATGGACAGATGGCATTAAAAATATTTACCCTTATAAGAGCATATTAACTAAAACGGGACCCTTTTGTGAAAGTCGCCTGACGATCACAGAGCGTCCTTGTGAAATCATCGACAAGTTGTAGCAGCTAACGAATGCCAGTCCGTGGTGACGCCACAAAGTGCTGTTGCAGTGACATCTTCACGTCGGAATGACGTCCCAGTGAAGTCACATGAACATGCCACAAATGTGCCACAGCGTGACTCTTCTAGGACGTCACAGTTCTGTCACTTCGTGACAGGGACCATTGGGACTCACGGTCACGTCCCTACAACTTAGTCGCGACATGTCGAAATTACAAAGCAGGATCTATTTTTATCATTATTAAATGCTTATTTTATTGATACGAATATTCCATCCGTTTTTTAGACAGAAATTTCCAGCTATTTTGCTTCACAATTCGCGATAACCATTCGTAAAAACAATGAAGACTATATATTATTTCGGAAGGTTCCGGACTATATATTTTTGATTCGTAACATTGAGCGTAACAGCGGATCGCATTGATTGGTTTCACGGAACACATTCATCCCGCGGGCCGTAGGTAAGGAACCACTGCTGTATTAGAAAGTATTTTGAGAATGAGAAATATATGAATGAATAACCAATTTTTGTCCCTTTTACGCCACATATACTGAATTATATTTATATGAATCCTGTGCTGACCCTAAATCCATGCCAAATTAACCACAAAGTACTTCTTATATTATTATTAGAAATCGATACATAAAAAGTCATACCTTTATGAGTATTTTCCTCGCAAGAGCTTCAGGTGAAGGATATTGAGTTTCCTCCTCTCCCACAGGATCTTTGTACAGGTACTCTGTTTAAGAATTTTATGAATGTTAATAGCATGTAACAAATTTTATATCTTTGAAACGTGTTTTTGGAAAATTTTAGTTCAGCTTCTTTTTTTTCAATCTCATGTTCCATATTAACAGTCTGTTTCATTTTACTTTAAAAATGTCTTTTTCTTCAGCTTAAACCTTTTTTCAGAATAAAAAATCTTTAAAACACTACCTTTAACCAAACATTAAAGTTTCAACTAGTTAAAGTTTTATGAGTTTTTAGTTTCACTTTTCATATACGTTGAGTAAAATTCCAAATAAAAATGGTATTCAACATTACCCGAAATGCTTCTATATATTTTTTTAATGTATTACTTCACGTAGTACTAGACTGCTTGTAAAGTTATAACTTAGCTTACCATAAAGTGTTAATTAAAGTGTATGAGGTATAGAGCAGGAATCTGTACACACTTTGTCAATTTGGAGAAAGATGATAATAACTAACGCACTCCCACACAACCACAAAGAATACTTAAATATTCACTAAAATAAACTAAAATCAACTTCGAGAGACAAAATACGCACCACCAAGAATTTCTACGAAGAGCTCTGCCATTCTCACCTGATATGGCAAGCTGCAATGATTTTCCAAAGACAAAATAATAGGGTACCTGCAGAGTGAAAGAAGAAAAAAATGTGTATCTACATCAAATGTTTTTATATATATATTTTAATGTATTACTTCACGTAATACTAGACTGTTGGTAAAGTTATAATTTAGCTTACCATAAAGTGTTAATTAAAGTGTATGAGGTATAGAGCAGATTAACTTTCAAAACATACTAGACAAAAAATATTTTCATCAACAGTTTTATTGCAGGTTGAAAACAACTGTTGAAAATCGTTTCCAACTAAAGAGAAAAATATAGTTATTACTGAGAGGCTCGGAACCCGTATTGTTGAATGGCTTGCAAGATGTCCCGTAAAAGAATTCGGCTGGTTAATGTGTAGCCGTGGAAGACAATAGGCTCACCGTCCGGACCGTCCCACGTGTCCACTGGAAGACAAAAAATAAAATAATCCGCGAGTCAGAATGATTTTAAATGAGTACATAAAGAAGCAAGTATACTTACTACGTAACCATTACAGTGTACTTACTACGTAGACAGATTTTACATTGCATCAAAGGGAAAAGACTGCTATAGTTCTTGTACTTGTACTCTTTAAGTTTGAATTTTTTACATTGAAACATTTAAGTAATCCCAAAAGAACGTTTATGCTTTTTAGTTATTTTTTAAGTTTCACTCAACATTAGAAGAAAACTCCTCAAATTTTTAAGTAAAATACAGAGGAGTTTCACTTACTTACATTCAAGACATCTGCAGCCCCGCATGAGAGCTTGGATGTAACCTTCAATGCTACTTTCTCCAATCAACTGACCACTCAATAAGTATCTGCAAGAAAAATATACGAACTGCTTTAAAAGACAGAGGTTATTGTGTTGCATTTATTGCCAAAAGTCATGGCACACCCCATAATTCAAATAAAAACCCTGAGCATCTTCTAATCACTTTAAAACTTTTCACAAAATACCATTTGGATGTTTGCATATTGCTACCCTATGAATCTTGACCCTTCTGTGCATAAGCTTAAGCTCTGGTATTGCTGTAATCGTAAGTTTTTAAAGTCAACTTTTTTTTACAGTGAATGATTACAACTCTTAAAGTACTACAGTTTTCTCTACATATTAATAAAAATGTAGTTATGCCTCTAGTTGAGTCCGTCTCCCGGATTTGCACACCGTACCTCGAAAATAAAAGCAATGCCAGGAGATGCATGTTCAACGTTCTGATCTAAATAAAAGAGTGGAAATTTAGCTAGAAATTCCCCAAAAGAATAATTATAATAATCCTTAAAAATCCCCGAACGGCATTGAACCACTAATAAAAAAGTAAATATCCTGCTGACACTTTGAAAATGTTTAGGTCCACTGTGTTAAAATATATTTCTTCACTGTGAAAAAGTTATCCGGATTTAAAAACATTTTCATTTTAAAATAACGCAATTTTTGTTTCAAAATTACCTTAAACTTTTCTAAGCAATTTTCATATGTATTTCCGTTATAAAAGAAACTTTTGAGAAAAAGCATTTAATAACATTTAAAAACGTTTCTTAAATTCTTGGAAGTACCAATGAAACTAAAAGTATTAATGTTTTAGAATGGGCCATAGTTAACACTTTGACACTCAACAAAACAAACATAACAGACGAAGAGGAGAGGAATCAAGTTTTCTTTATAAAAATGATATGTGACTCACGTGTTATGAGATGAGGCGATGTAGTAATTTTGGAGGGGAAGCGTCATGTCTTGGTAGATGATTCGATGTCTTTTGTAAAAAATGTCATGATCTGCAGAGAGAAGGAGTTGATGGAAACCTGAAGAAAGAAATAAGGAATCATGGATTCCAGTTTAAAGTATATTTTTGATGCTTTTATTATTCCAAAAAAGTACTTAAATACGTATTATACAACTACTTCTGTAAAGACATAACAGCCATAAAAAAAATTCTAATTCCATATTTTAAATGGTATTCCTTGGAAATTTAAGCTACATTTTAAAAAAAATGAAATGTGACATCTTGAATTCAAATAATGTTTTTCACTAGCAATGGTTGCGAAAGGACTCTACACGTTGGGTTTCTTGCTTTTACAAATCCCTCTTGCGCCCCGGGGGTAGACGACATATCCGGAGGACAAACCGGCCAAGGAAGTAGCTTAACCAATCGTGCAACACAGAAAGCTTGTACGATATATGCAGCATGTGGACATAAATTGTCCGGCTTCTGCACCAGAAATGCTCTAAAGAAATGGTAGTACCTCCGGTGTCACAACATCCCTGATGTAGCGCTAACTATTGATTCTAATTCTGAGTAGATGGGATCGCCCTTGATATCCAATAGCTCCCCAGACCATGATGACGCCTGGCGTTGTGCCTGTATGACGGTGGATTACACTCTCTGGGAGGTAGCGTCCCCCTGTGCACCGTCTTTCTCGTCCATGTCCATCGTTATAGCTCAGAATAAGTCTGGACTCATCCGAGAACACAATCTGTTGCCAGTTCGCATGCCACTGGGCGTGTCGGTGGACCCATTGAAGCTGGAGGTGACGATGGTTGAGGGTTTAGAAAATTCTGCATAGGGGAATCCTTGCATGCAGAGACCTGGCGCAGCAGATCCAGTCGAACCGTGGATGAAACGAGTGTGACACCTCTGGAACGTTATGTCTGCGTACGAGAGGAAGATAGGCGGGAGAGGTGTTGATCGTACCATGGCGTCGTTCGGTTGTGTGGAGCGGAGCAGTCCCAGTGGCGGATACAAGGAGGAGGTTCATGGGGGGCATGACCCTCCTCCCCAAATCCGGGACAGTATTTGAATGTTTGCTCGAAAAAATAAAAAACGTGATCGAAAAAAATAAGAAAACGTAAATTGTTTTATTCAGTTTTTTGGGGGGCTTACATGAAGAATGGGGGAATCATGAGGGTCACGATCCCCCCCCCTTCCGTGAATCTGCGACAATACGTTATAATCGTTATAAGGTTCATTGCTTTTGAGTAGTGAAAATGATTGCTTGAAAAAAAAGAAAGAAAGAAAACCTTAACGGAAGCATAAGAAAAGTAAATAATTTTTGAATTCCTTTTTTTTTTTTTTTTTGTGGCGTAACATGTCATATTTTTATTTATATATAGCTTTGCTTGAGACAGTTTTTCTGCGGTACTATTAATAGGATGGCTATTACTGCAATAATAATAGCCATCCTATAGTCATCCAGTCATATCTTTTATACAAAAATCTTATGGAAAATAATTTTCAAGTTACCTTTTGTTGGATACCTGGTCATGTGGGCATTGCAGGCAATGAAGCAGCCGACTCAGCTGCCAGAGCTGCAAGTATCCTGGTCAATAATAGTGTACCTTTCGATGATATTAAAAATGCCATTGTTGTAAGCCTAAACACGTATTGGCAGCGAACATGGAATTCAGAAATCCAAAATAAACTGCATTCGATCCAGCCCTCCACTATAGGATTCGGATCATTACAACTTACCAGGAGAGAACAAGTTTTATTAACTCGTCTTCGCATCGGTCATACGAGGTTCACCCATAAATACCTCTTATGCCGTGAACCAGCTCCAACTTGTATCAAATGTAACGTCAACCAGACTGTGTTGCATATTTTATGCAACTGCCCAAATTTTAATCAAATTCGTTTTAAATATTTTATCGATTTTAATCCATCTTTGAAAGACTTGCTGGGATACCCACCCCATCGCAATATATACCCCTTTCTCCAGAAGATTGGCTTTTCCTTTTTAATTTAATGTTTGTGTCGTCAAAATGTAATTTTGTCCGTTTTCTTGAGTAACAAGGTTCTTTGACAACCTATTCTTTCATACGTTTTAAAAAGTTTTTAATGTTTAAGAGTTTTTTATTAATTGTTTTAAAATTCTGGTGTTTATTCCTTTCTCCACTAAACAATTTTACTTTTATCATATCTTGATTTTATATTTATGTATAAATTATAAACTAAAAAACCGTTTGGCGCAGTATAACCCTCAAGGGCTCTTGCGCCATTAAAAATAAGTAAACCATCCATCTACGGTGCTGTCATCACTTACCTTCTAACGATAAGTATCCGTCTACTTTGCCTTCTTTGGGTTCGTATTCCTCTATGAGAGCATCGCATTCATCCATATTCAATAACATCTAAAATATATACACACGTTTTAACTTTTTTTCGATGTAATTAAAACTTTAATAACGTAAAAATATAAAACCAAATAACATAAAAATTTAGAAAGATCTTTAGTCAATCTCTATTACATACAGGACATTGAAATCAAAGTCTACAATTGAACAGTATTTTGAAAATTACGCAGTGCTTTTCCTACAACAAGTTCTCTCCCTTTCTTTTAACTTGCTTTTATTAGCTTCTCTTGTATGTTTGTGAGTAATCCTCCTTTGGACTAAGAGCTGGTGGCTTATTACTGTTGATACCACCATTTTACGAGCGTTCGTGGCCGAGCGGTCTAAGGCGCGGGTCTTCGCTGACGTCCACCTCCGGGAATCATTGGGTGTGCGTTCTAAACCCGTCTACACCGAAATTAAATTTATAATCTTGCAACTCATTTTTCGCCCACTTTTTGAGATCGGATTCTTTTGAAATTTGGAATGCAACCTCAGACCCGATGACGATGCAATATTCTACAATCAAATTAATTTATTAACGATAAGTTATTAGTTTATTCTAATTAACACGCTTTTATTAACTTAACTTGTATGTTTGTGGGTTCAACTTTCCTTTGGACAAATAGCCAGTGGCTTATTAGAATTACTTACAACGTACAAATCAGAACTGCGGAGTGTAACAGTGTTTGCACATGAATTTACCAGAAAGCATTCAAAATGTCTGATGCAAATAATGCAGTAAAATACTAAGATACATTCCATATTATAATAGCTTAAAAAACTAAAAAAACACGCTTTTGTAGCAAAATGAACTAAAAAGTAAAAAATAAAATAATAGTTTAAAAAACTAAAAAAACATGCTTTAGTAGCAAAATGAACTAAAAAGTTAAAAATAATCTTTTGGATGACAAGTATATAAAGTAATTGACCAAACACTTAATTTTACTGCAATAGAAAAAAGCGTGGGGGGGGGGGGGCTTCTCATCAGTTGTCTTAAATTTCTTCTACTTGTTATCCATGAAAAATGTAAATAGGCAGAGAGGGGATGCACCATCACTCCTGGGGTTGTTGAGCACCGCGGGTGAATAGTAAAAGTACGCTACACTCCCGATTATCCACGGAATTGGGTGGCATGGGTACCGCGGATAATAAAAATCGCGTATAACACAAAAAGCGCTTAAAATGTGGGGAAAATAAAATACAAGTTGTCCTTGCTTAAAAACGATTGTATTATAGCCCTATAACGTGATACATTTTAAAAATATATCCAGTCCGTATATTAAAATTTAATTGTGTTTTATGTACCAAAGCACATAAAAACAATAAAGAAAAAGTACTCACCATAAACACTCAAGTTCGCTAATATATTTCCTAAATTACACCTTACTCTTCTGTACGAAATGTAAAACAAAATCAACAAAATTTAAAATTTATGAATTTTTGGAAAAATCAGTCATTTGTTTTGATTTATTACTGCCGAAACGCATTTTCAAAATTCTTGATAGCACATTTTAGCGTCAGTTATCTGCCGACTATGTGTAATAAATCCTCTCTGAATACTATAGTTGTCCGTTAACCTGTTATTAAGTCGTTTCATGAGTCATATTCGCGCTAATGCGAAGGGCTTTTCTTTACACCAACTTTACTCTTCTCTTTTCTCAATTGCTTAACTTGTCAGTAAATTCATTTGTCAGTCAGTATATTTTTAGTGATGCGTGCGGATAATCCGCCCCACGGATAATCCACTCGCAAATAATTGGGAGTTTACTGATCGTCAATGGCATTCGTTTATGCATTGTGCATAACATGCTGTATTAGTAATGAACACTTTTTCTTGCAATCAATACTAAACAGATTGTACATTTTTTTCCTTTGAATTTCATTGGCGTAAAATTCTGCAGTTAGTCGAAATTGCGCTGAAATAGGATTTTGTGACTTTAAAAAAGGCTCCCCAGATAGGGCATAATTAATTCCTCTAGTCTTCAAATAAAATTCGAAACGAAAACAAATGAGTGAACTGTGATATTTAACGAGCTGATGTGGGCATCACATGACTTCCTTTTACCCCAATTTAATGTCATTTCCCCATTACTGGCAATTTTATGTGATTCAATAGTTTACTCTCTAAATATCACCAACAGTGGCCAAATTAAAATCAGATTAAAAGAAAAAAAAAAAAAACATACACACACACACACACACACACACAAATAGCCAAATTTGTTGCCAAGTTGGCGACCAAAATACTGGCGATATATCGCCAAGTGTCCGCCAAATTATAACACCACTTGAGTTTGCATCGAAATTAACAATGATTTACCCCCAGAAAGGGGCGAAAGACCCCTTTGGAGCATCCGAATGCAACCAAAAAGGAAGGTGCACATAGACCCCCACTAAGAGTCTACATACCAAATTTCAACTTTCTTGGACATGCCGTTCTTGAGTTATGTGACATACATACGCACATACATACATACGTACATACAGACGTCACGAGAAAACTCGTTGTAATTAACTCTGGAATCGTCAAAATGGATATTTTGCGTGTCTATACGTTTTTAGGCACTTATCCACGTGTGGTCGAGTCGAAAAAAATCCTCATCAATCATTCGGGGGTGAGTAAAATGGAAGTTAAGGTCGATTTTTGGGTGAAAATTTTTCGCGAATACAATACTTCCTTTTTTGTAAAAGGAAGTAATAAAAAAGGAAGGGACGAGTACGAAATATCCTTTGTAGTTCAAAAAAGTGAGGGACGGAGTAAGGGAAGTAACATGGAAGAAATGTCTTTTATGGAATACAAAAAGTGATTTATGTACACAAAAATACGAGTTCAAACGAAGGCAGGTGCCTATTCTCTTAATGCCACTTACGATAATGCAAAACCATATTCTTAAAACTTTTCCAAAATTAATCAGTCTTTGTAAATAAAATTCATAACGAAATTCTTACCGAAGGCTATTTTTGTTTTCTTAATTTTTACAAATCAAGCGAGATTTTTGGCATTTTAAATTTTAATACTATAAATTTGTGTAAGTATTTGAATGTAAACATATTAGCCAAACAAAGCAATTTTCATATTATTTTTCAAAGCAAGTTAATTTTACGAAGATCGTACAGGTAATGTATAGTCGACTTTTTCTTCTACACGGAATTTTAAAATTATTTCTAGGGGAAAAAAAACCTCATAAATTCACCAAAAAATCATTTCGATTCAGATCAAAGTAATTTAAAATTGAGTTATTATATTATTTTATTAATAATCAACAGGAACTACCTTTTGCTCTTGGGAGAGAAAGTTTCGCAGTTCTTCAGCACTCCACAATTCTGATTTACTCACAGAGTACCTGAAATGGTTCCAGTACCTAGTTAACTTACTTAAACTTGTTTGAATAGTTACTCACACCTTCCATACAGTACTAATTATTCATTAAATTAAAAATACAACAGGTTACTTCATTTTTTATAGCAATACTCAGGGGTGCTCCAAATTTAATTTCAGGGAGGGCGGAAATACTTGATTTGCCGAATGGTAAATTGAGAACTTTAAATTTTGCTAAATGGAACTAATTTTGGACATCCCGTAGGGGCACCCCTAGCAATACTGTAATAAATACAAAAAGTTTATTTCAAAGAGATTTCACAATATTAAGGAAACACAATGGCAAAATAAATACTAGTTCTATAAAGAAACAATAGATATCTTCTAATATTTTAATTTCGTTATCAGCTCACCAAAATATGTCGAAATTAAACAATATAAAATAAATTAACTTGCATATGAAAAGCTAACAAATACCACTTAATATATGTAATGACGGAGAAAACGAGGGATTTTAATGCCATTCAAAATGCAGTTAAATATTTTTTTTTTTTTTTTTTTGTCTTTTTCAGTTGAACACTTCAAATCCTAAACAAAATAATGGTTCCGTGTTCACTTAAGCATGTTGTGAACATAATGGTGATGTTTGAAAAAGTCCTTTAGAGCCAATCCACGAAAAAACCGCATATTTTGTCCGTAGGTAACTGCTGTATTTTAATAAAAAGTAATAATTTTAAACGGTAATGAACACATAATTTTTCTTAAGAAATCACACATGCGTTTGTGATTTCATGAGCACTTTTGTTCATTACCCTTTCAAAATATTATTTGCAATAAAAAGTTTCAATATTAAATTGTCACGTGCGAGACAAAATGTCCGTTTTTACGTGGAATGGCGCTTTAATACTATTGAGCAATAAAATAAAAATCGAGCAGTATTTTTTTTTCCTTTTGTAATAACTGCTTGATCCCACTTCTGTGCCGATTCGTTATTAAAAGGTAGAGAGTGGCGAAGAAAAGTATTTTGCCGTGAAATTTTGTTACCGTACTCTTAGCAGATCTGAAATGGATTTAATTAAAGCTTTTTCTAATCTATCCGTATGTGCCTCTAAATAATACTTTTTAAAAAGATTCATCGATTAAGTGTGCGTAATCGCAGTTACGTGGAAAAGTTTACTTGTTCATGAGCTGCAGGAGTTCAGGCCGATGCCTGAGACTTCGATAGAAATTCACGAATTCATCCGGCTCGAGGGCTTCTTCACCATCCACTTTCACCTTCCGGAAATTTGAAGCCTAGACACAGAATGAACAAAACAATAACTTTTATAAAAATTAAAATCAAAATTTATTGAAAAATACATTTTATATGATACTTATAAATTGCTTTATTTCTCTACGAAATTAATTACGAAGTATAGAAGAGTGTGTTAAATATTGGAGATGATGTTATTTTTTCTGCTTACATAAAATATACGATCAAGACCTGTATTTAATTAAATGATAACCGTTCTAATACATTTCATATAAATCTGACCCTCAACGCCTGTTCAAATTTACAAGACAATTTCTTGCGAGATGAATAGGAATTCTCTTGCTCTTTGATTCTGCTTGATACATATGCATAAAACATTACATGGTTTCAAACTTTTATGCATGTAGCATCATGCTTTAATTTAGTTGCTAAATGGAACAAAATAACTAGTTTCCTCTTTGATTAAATTAGATCCAACGCATTAAATTTTACTAAATTCTAAGAAAAAGAAAGATACATCTCAATGGTAAACATTACTTAATATACTGTTTGTTTTTCTAAGCCGGACTTAGCGCCAATTTGCGCATGCGTCAGGTCTGCTGTGATTTTATCAAAATAGGGAGGAAAACCCGGAAGTAAAAGGTTCAAAATAACGTGTTCAAAGACAGCAAGTGCGAGCGATAAGGGCCCATCCTCAAGCTATCGCCTCTTTTTGAAATGGAATCTGTCCTGAGTGGTACACTGTAAAAAAAATTCGGAAACGTTTCTGAGTATATCGTGCAGCTGCGGTTCATGAAATTTTCAAAAACGTTTCTGAGTATTTCGGAATTCTCTTTCTGTAATGTCCGGAAACGTGTCTGAGTATTTCGGAATCCTCTTTCTGTAATGTCCAGAAACGTGTCTGAGTATTTCGGAATCCTCTTTCTATAATTTCCAGAAATGTTTCTGAGTATTTTGGAATCCTCTTTCTGTAATTTTCAGAAACGTTTCTGAGTATTTCGGAATCCTCTTTCCGTAATTTCCAGAAATGTTTCTGAGTATTCTGTGCAGCTGTGGTTCATGAAAGTTTCGAAAAAGTTTCCGAGTATTTCGGAATTCTCCAAATAATTTTCAAAAACGTTTCTGAGAATTTCGGAATCCTTTTTCCGTGATTTTTTCTAAAAAATAATTCTTTTTTAATAGTATTGCATGCCATATCAGTTTCAATTCTTTCATATCTAAGAGCAATGAAACAAGCAATTTTAGAATCATTCGTGGATTTTTTTTTCTGAATTTCTAATGACAAATAGCATGGTTAACAGCATAACATATGCACAGTTATAAATTTTTGAAAATTTATGAAATAATATAGTAGTTTCATTCATAATCACAAAATCGTCGGGGGAGGGAAGGGGAGTACTTTCTCAGAAGTGGGATTGTTTGTTAAACAATATTAAACTTCAGTTTTTCTCTCAATATTTTCAAGACAAAATTATCAACATATTGTATTTTTAATGCAGAACTTAAAAACATATCTTGTATCAAACTTGATAGCTTTTATTTTCGGATAAAATTTGACAGAACTTACCTTCCCTTCGCGTCAAGTCTATTTCTCTGACGAAAAAAGTGTACCGAAAAGTGCCAACAGAGAAATTGGTGAATTTAAATATGACACCAAGTCCTCCTGTTGGAACCATTCGGGGTGATTCTTCTGTTCTTGCCCTTTTCCAGTTCATCACAAATATAAATACTTTATCAAAATATGTTACTGATTTTATTTTTACAATGTGCGCAAAATGCATTACATATTTTATTTGTTAAAACATTGAATTCTATTGCATGATTACTCCATTTCATATATACGAGATCCCCCCCCCACACCATAGAGTAATAGTGAACCCATAAAATGCTATAAAGCGCCCCCCCCCCTTAAAAAAAGCAATCCCTGAAAATGTCAATGGCAGTCTGCGTGGTGAACGCCCCTCGTCTTCTCCCCATATGTACATTGTATATTTAATTAATAACATAGTATTTAAAAAAGGATCACTTTTAAAACAATGACATGAAATAATATTTCTTTTTATTTCGGCTTGTAAATGCAGCTGTTCCATTTTTGCCTCTGGCTCATTCCTCCTGACTGTCCTATATTAAACTAGTATATCCACGAAATAAATGTTATTTACCGAACAAACTAATGTCAAGGAATTTTTTATTGTCAACCACATTTAACAAAATGAATAAGCACATGAATTAATTGCATAACTATGTAGCTTACTAATAGATAACTGGGCCATTTTCTAATGGTATAAATATTTTTAAATAAATGAATAAATTATAATAAAAAAAGATAAATAATACTGGCACATTTTTTGTGAAGCATATTACAATATTAGAAAGCATTTGCATTACCATATTTTTAATGAATTAAACAATTGATTTTTTTTTTGAACCAATGTATGTATATCCAAGTATTTCGAAATAACTTTTCTGTGATTGCTTTTCAAATATAAATCTTATTTCTTTTGCGTAATTAATCAGTTTCAATTGGTTACAACAAATAGTACACTGCGCTCACAGGTATGTAGGATAACTTTAAATTAATTCGATAAACCCAAAAACAGTTACAATTGGAGCCTCATCAAATGCAAATCAACAAAAATATAAATGTATATAACAACATTTTTTAAAATATTCATTAATACTTACAAGTGAACATGAACGGAAGAAAATCTAAGTACCTCCATTACAACTGGATAAGTAATCCAAAGGGTTTCGTTTCATTAAGTATAAAAACGGGTGTTGAAACTATTCACGCTTGAACACACAATATAAATGTAATCACGGTTGCACCGGAAATTGTATAAGCAAATCGTTATTAACTAACTTAATAGCTGCGTACATCTTCTAAAAAATCAAGAGCAGCCCAAAATGAAAGGCGTAATATTAGTTTCGACACAATTTACTACTCTCTAGACATGAAATAACAAGCAATCCAATAGCAACCATAGATAAGAAAAAAAGAAGTTCTCGTTATTTCCGACTCATTGGCGCCTGTGTTGGAAGGATGAAATAGGTTTCGAAGCGTTGCGTCATCACTTCCGCTTCTAGATATCTTGAAATAACAAAAAGCTTTCTGAATATTGAGGAGTTCGCTATTGGATGAAGGATTCCTACTATTTCGGAAACGTTTCCGATATAGCTAGAAACGTTTCCGAAATTTGTTACAGTGTAGTATTTGCTTTCGAGAACGGACAATAACTACGAGTTATTGTTTCTTAAAACTTCATTTGCCATTTGATTTTTTATCTCAGTTTTTGCAATGTGTCAAACTGTTTACAATGCAGTGTAAAAGTCTAAGGTGAAAATAAAGATTTGCTTATGCCTAATATCTTTGAACTACTTGGATATTTGATTATTTTCGTCAGGCGCGAATAGCGGCATGTTACTTATGTTCGGATAATAATCTTTCCTTCCTTAAGCAATTTTTAGTTATGCATGAAAATCACTCACATCAAAGAGTTTCCGTGCTTCTTTTCTTCTCATGTGGATGTTGAGTCTGTTGAGGAGCCCCAAACATTCCTCAAAATTCAAGCTCCCATTCCCGTTCACGTCCGCCTTTCGAACTTGTTCTCGGAGCCATCTACGAAAATGCAGAGGATACAATAATATATTGACCATTCAACGACACCACACTGGAAAAACATACGTAAGAATATTTTTCAATGTCAATTCTATTGCATTGAATTGACTAGATTACTTGGTGTTGACAAAGGATAATGAGCGTGTCAAAAAGGCATGACAAATTCGACCTCCATACTTAATTACTTTTTAACAATGTCAACCATAGTTCTTAAACGAATTTGAGATACATTAAATACTTCAGGCAATGTGATTTTTTTTTCATATATTTCCTTCCTTTTTAATTAACCATGCTTAGCTGAAGCATCAATGGTTGTTACATATTTAATTTCAAAGCTAATGTTGTTTTTCTTTCCAAAGGTGCTGCTTAAGGACCGTAGCTTTTTGGAGACCTACACTCTGTTCATGGAATAGACAGACCGAAAGTAAAAAACTGGTTTCTAGAAGGTTTGCTGATACGCCATTTTTGGCATAAAGCGGCTGCTCAAGGACCATAGCTTTCCGCTGACCTACACTCAGTTCACGGAATAGATGGACCGAAAATTTAAAAAAAATGTTTTCAGAAGGTTTGCCGCTATGCCGTTTTTGGGGATTTTCTCTTGAATTAATAAAAAAGGTTAATCAAAAGGATTCACATTCGCCGTCTGCTTGGCACCAATTTCTTCTTTTCCAATGTCAAAGTGAAACCCATGATCAAAGTCGCCGAATGGCGCAATTCTTTGTTTTCGTCTAGTCTATCTTTCCCGTGAATTGAGTTTAGTGTGATCTCCGATATTGCATTCACTCCTTTATTTGCCACCATGGCACTAAGTATTTCTTCGCCCTTTTTTCCACCAGATAGAGGGCACTGAGCTCTTACGATGCAAAACTGCGCAACGATACAATTTTTGTCCGGGTCTTTAACATGCCACATAATTTGACGATATGGGCGTTGACGATTGTCAGAGGAACAAAAACTCAATGACTGAAGATTTGGATTTTAGGTCCAAAACGCACGACCAAAGATGCACAAGGCCAATGCTTAACCACCATACTACCCAGTCAACTCATATATATATACTGCGTTCTTCTTGGAGAACATGATGTTTCAAATTTTTTTCCACTCAATTCTTATTGCATTTTAATCAATTTGGTGCTACTTAATTTCGAACTATCCTGCCACAGACTCACCTGTCATGGTCGTGTTGTGCTTGCACGTGCTTGCATCCTGCAATGAGGTAGCTGATGCCGCGTACCCATGCATCTCTAGCTGGCTCATTGGGGGCTATCAGGTCGACAACCCCTCCCCCAGGACCGAATATTAACGAGAAGCAATTCTCTTCCTTAAGCCTCGATCTCAGATGTGGATGGAGAGTACTCTGTGGGAATAAAATTACAATTGTAGGCATCACGATTTGCGGTTTGTTCAAACATTAAAACTCAATTTAGTGCATGTAAACGGAATCAGTATTTGACTATATGTATAGATTTTGATGATTTTATTTTTCCATTTTGTTATGTTCTGCACATGTGTCTAATATTAAGATAACATTCATATTATCTGCAACAGTTTAAAGTAGTTCCAGACTGTAATGGATATTTAGTGTCTACTCCCCCTGCAACCCATGGCCTGAAGCCTTGCTTGCCAATTTTTACTTGCATGTGTATTACATATGTAACAGGACTGTTTATAAACTGAACCTGAACACGGCAGAAAAATATTCTGGTTGCACCCCTGCACGCCCCTCTAGTAGTTCGTCATGTATTCATCATAGTTTTTGGCTCTCATAAAATACAAATTAGTTGAAAGTTTTTCGTGAGCACTTCAAAATTAATATTAAAGAAGGTTTAGGGTTTTAGATCTCTTTAAAGCGAAAATGCAAATCAAATAAAATGTCATAACTGGTAAACATTATTTTTTTAGTTATCGGCGCATAGCTATGTGAAGTTAAAATCCTTCCTCCTTTTTTGCCCTTTATATCCCCTTTCCATAAAAAAAAGTCAGAAAAACTAAAGGGGAAAACCTTACCTGCAATTTCTTACGCATTTTAGCTTCTAATTTGTTGAAGACATCTGAATTCCATCCTTTGCGTACCTCCTCCAAATTAAACAAATCCACTGGAAAACGATGGTAACGTTATATCAGTCGTTGACTGAGTTAAATAAGCTGATTTTAAAGCTACGCGCTTTATATCTCTTCATGACGTCAAAATTTACTTATTTTTTGCAATTTCTTCAAAGTTTACTATTTTCAAATGAAGTCCAAAAACATGCCTTTTATGAGCTCTATAAGCTTGCCAAAAAATTTATTTGTTAAAACCGTGAAACATAGTTTTACTTTTTAAATAATCTTATCAATTTATACATACTGAAAAACAAAAGTAAACGCGCACTATGTTTGCTGAAAAAAAGCGAATGATTGACAAAATTGTAATTTTACTAAAATAATTAAATGAATTTTTGCCAAATATTAGAATGCAGGTATTTGTGTGGGTGCAAATATATTTTCACAATTGGTGCAAACGGTGCAAACATTTTTTCAGCGCGTACATACATACATATTTTTTAATTTCAAAGAATGTCTAGCAACTTTTCTGTACATAGAACGGTTTTAAACATATAATATGATGTAAACCTCCATTCTATGCGTTTTTACTATCGTAAATATTATGTACTATCTTACAAAAAAAAAAAAAGGATTGTTCATACAACCCCTTCTTGAATACTCATACAAAATTGCATTCATCAGTTAAGTGAATTATTCGAAATCTTAGTAGTGTGAAATAAAAGTTTACTTAACAATAAAGACGCAATAATTAATAAACAAGTACAAAAACAATACACTTGTTCCTACATCCACATGTCTTTTCCACATCAATAACTAATAAATCGTGGTTTTAAAATTCTTAATTTGTCTACTTCTTTCGAAATGTGAAAATATTTTGAAGTATTTTTTTCTCATTATATATATGGCACGATATTAAAAGAATAATCTCAGCTATCCCAATTCACGTATGTGATTTAAAATTACACACTCGAATAAGATACTACAAAATTAGTGATCACTGATCATTTTCAAAGCATGTTTTCATTTCATTAAATTCATTTATTTTTATTTATTCAAAAGAGCAAAAATAAACTAATTTTCTCGTTTGTGTTAAGTTTTAAATCTATTTGTTAAAGTATTTATTTACGAAGCTCTTTCGTAAAACATATCCAGGAGTCATTTTCTGTTCTACGACTCTCTGAATATAGCAAATGTGTGTAACGATAGGTTTTGAGGGGCACAGCATCGTGCAACGCAATTAGTCTAACTGCAACTGTACTTGGCAATAATATTTATTGATCACGAGAGGAATGTTTAGGATTTCAAAAATACATGGCAAAAGAAATGAGATAATCTAAGCAAACTCACCCACGTTTGATTCAACAGAAGCACATCCAACACAGGCTGGACACCATTATTTTGAAAAGAAACGAAAACTAAGATTATTCATTTAAAAAAAAGCAATTCTTTAGGAAATATAGCAATATTTACTACAAAACTACTAAAACCTAATTTAGGCTAAATAGTAGCATAGTAAAACCGCGCTGTAAACATACTCAAACAAAATACTAATGAGGATATTTATATTTATTTATTTTTTTATTTTAATCAATGATACCTTCGTACCTGCCATTTCTAACTTAATCGGTGAAGGGTACCGTGGTGGTTGGGGGGGGGGGAACTAAAGGGAAAACTTGAAATATATATATTTATATATATTCGTACATACACACATGCCTATGCATACATACATACATACATACATATATATATATATATATATATATATATATATATATATATATATATATATATATATATATATATATATATATATATATATATATATATATATATATATATATATATATATATATATATATATATATATATACATATATACATATATATACATATATACATATATATACATATATATATATATATATATACATACATATATATATATATATATACATACATATATATATATATATATATATATATATATATATATATATATATATATATATATATATACATGCATACATAGATATAGATACATAAATATAAGGGGAAATATGCTTGAAAAATTAGTAGTTTCGAAGCATCATATAAGCATTCGACTGAAATTACAGAAACGCAAAATTTACTAACATTATTAAGGGAGCTTCTAAAATACAATAAGCTGCTGTCACTTTATTTTTCTAAGCTAAAAATGTTTGGTACAGTTAAAACTTTACCGTTTCATTTTAATTAAAAAATAAAGATCTTAACAGGATTTCGAAAAACACATTTTAGTGAGATAGTCAAAACGAATAAAACTTAAGTAGGGTAATAATAGGTTGCGTAATAAATAAGGTAGGGTAATATAATTGCTGATTTGCGGTCCCATAAATTCAGCTTATATGTCATGTTATTTATGAATTTCACCTTCCCAGCTACTTTTGATGAACAATTTAGGTGTTTCCATTTACCCCTTAAATGATGTACTCTGTCGTAAACGGAAACAACTAAATTTTTAATTTTTACTATTTTTTGGAAGATTAAATTTTTATGAAAATCATACTTTTGTGTGTATTTTACATAAATACAGCATAATTTAACTTCTTGTATGATTTTTCTTTTTAAAGGATTTCTTATTACATTTTGTGGATTCAGCGCGTCGCAAGCGGCCTACGGGGCACAGAATGAGTATTACTAGTGTAGAACTGTTTAAGCTACTGAAAAACTTAATAAGCTAATAATCTGATAGTGTATAGGGTTAACAGTTAGCAGGGTTAACAGTGCTTGGTGCACTTAGTTTCAAAAATCCCCTATAATAATTACTTATTACCTATAATTTTTTCTAATTTTGGGAGGATCCGGGGCCCCTGGACTCCTTATATATATGCCCTTGTCCTTAACCGATCTTTAACTGTTATTAAAGATCCTTTTAAAGTATTGATTATCTTTTCAAACACAGGCCATCCACATTTTATTGTTATACCTATGTTTAAGCAAGAACTTCTTTGTATACAACATATTTAGTTTTTTTTCTTCTGATGCTAAAATTATGAAGCTACTTGATGAACTGACTTTTGAGCAAGCTATCCCTGCTATCGATCCCTGCTACTTTTAATGTCTCTCCTTGTGACTTATTAATGGTTATTGCAAAGCAAACTTTAACAGGAAACTGCACTCTTCTAAATTCAAAAAGATAGTCCGCCTGTGATGATGTTCTTAAAAACTTCGTTTCTAGTTTTGGAAAAATGAAAGCAAAGGACAGAAACATTATTATTTGACTTGAGAAAAGCCTCGAGAATTACGTGAGAAACAAAAACAATATCAAATTTAAAATTCACTATCGAGCAAAAGTTGAGAAGAAGTACTGAATAATGATTTGAATGGAGGAAAGCCTCCAAAAATAAGGGATTTGAATTTCAATGACAGGTTTTAATTTCACAGAAATTAAAGGGTTTTAATTAATTTCTCCTGAACTAATTGATACTTCGAAAAATCCTTTCTTAGTGGATACTTTCATAATCATGTGGACATGCCTGCCAAATTTCAAGTTCGAGACTTTAGCGGTATTGGCTGTGCGTTAATATATATATATATATATATATTGTAACGGATTCGGTGCGACTTCCACTTTCTTGAAAAGAAAACACAGTTCTTGATAAAAACACAGGAAATTTATTTACACTATGTACAGGAAAGATCTTCAACAACTGCTAAATTATTCATCAGCAATTAAGCAATTATCACACAACACCGTAAACTCAACGTTTACACACGTATTTACTTCCAAATACGAAAACAACACAGCGAAATGCCTCGCTATAAACAGAGCAAAATGCTCTCAGTTCGAAATATCAATCGAAACTAACTCTTTATCCATCGCTAACGGCTTTTATAAACATCCAAGAATTTTCCACAACATTCTTTCTGCTTCGAGAAATGCGTAGACCGTTATCAAATTTTATCAATGAAAATAAAAAGAATAGGGGGTTGTATACTTTAGCCATATGTTAAAAGGTTGTATATTCATTACGGGAAACTATTTACAGGTTACGTTCCTACAATAATTACTATTTACAGAATTTGTAACATTGCCCCCTTCCTAAGGACTGCACGTCGCGGGCAGTACAATCCCCAGAAAGGGTGTCGAACTTCTATCAAAAGTTTACAAATATTCACATTAATTAATAACTAACGGATACATAGGAAACACAATAATAACAAGAAATATTACTAAACATTAAAAGCAAAAAAATTATCTACAACTTTTATGTTATCAACCATGGTTGTTTACGTAATACTCATGAACTATGGCCATAGTATGGGGCTAACCGATCATAATGTACAACCCTAGGTTTTGCATTAGGTGATTTTTGGATCCTCACTACGACGTCATTTAGTCGGTTAACGACTTTGTAGGGTCCATCCCAATGCGACTGCAATTTGGGTGAAAGACCCTTCCGTCGGATGGGATTCCATAACCAAACCTTGTCGCCTTCGTTGAATTCATGTCCAGTAGACCTTGTGTCGTATCGGGTCTTCATCTTCTCCGCCGCGACGTTGATTCGCTCTCGTGCGAAGTTATGAACGTCTTCCAACCGGGCCTGGAGATCCTGGATGTACTCCTCAGGCGATGAAGGCGCATCCGGAGGACGACCGAAGACGAGATCACAAGGTAGCCGAAGCTCTCGTCCGAAGAGCATCTGAGATGGGGCATATCCGGTAGTCTCGTGGACAGCACTGCGGTAGGCCAGCAGGAACAAAGGTAGCTTCTTGTCCCAATCCTGTTGATTTCTGGATACCATAAGTGAGAGATTATTTAGGATTGTGCGGTTAAATCTCTCCACCATGCCGTCCGATTGTGGGTGTAGTGGTGTTGTCCCAGTTTTCTCAATTCCGAGAATTTGACATAGGCCCTTAAACAAAGCAGAGATGAAATTCCTCCCTTGATCGGAATGAATCTGCAAAGGTGTTCCGTATCTCGAGATCCAATGTTGGACTAGAGTCTCTGCTACGGTGGTAGCTTCTTGATCTGGAATGGGATATGCTTCCGGCCATTTGGTGAAGTAGTCGATGGAAACAAGAATGTATTTTTTCCCATCAGCAGTTCTTGGTAGAGGACCCAGGATGTCGATCCCAATTCGTTCGAAAGGAGCTCCAACGTTGTACAGATGTAGCTTCCCTCTGCTTCTCTTCTTCGGTCCTTTACGAGCAGCACAGGCGTCACAAGAATGGCACCACTTCTCCACGTCATTCTTCGCCTTGCTCCAGAAGAAGCGCTCCCGAACTTTATTGAGGGTTTTCAAGACACCAAAATGTCCTCCAGTCGCACTACTATGTATTTCTTTCAGAACATCTGAAATCCTTGATCGGGGAAGTAGTAACTGCCACCTAGATGTTTTGCCGTCGTCAGATTCCCATTTTCGGTGTAGCACGCCGTTCCGTAAATGGAGCGAATTCCATAAAGCCCAGTATCTTTTTGTTGCAGGACTGAAGATGGAAACGTCCTGCCAGCTAGGTCGCCGACTGTCACTTTCCATGAATTCCAAAATTGGTTTTATGTCGGGGTCTTCAAGTTGATCTTTTCGAACTTGGTCGTCACTCCATGGATCAGGTTCTGATGATGTTGAAGTCACTGTCACCTGATAGGCAGTAGGGCTAGTCGTTCCATACTGTTTCTCGATTCGGGAACAATAGTGGCAGTTCTCAGGACAGGGTCTCCTAGATAAAGCGTCAGCATTACCGTGAGATAACCCTTTTCGATGCTTGATCTCCATGTCATATTCCTGGAGCCGCTGTATCCATCTGGCTATCTGGCCTTCTGGATTCTTGAAGTTCAAAAGCCAAGTTAACGAGGCATGATCTGTCCGAAGCAGAAATCTTCGTCCGTAGAGGTAATGATGGAAGTGTTCTACAGCTTTCACTATGGCCAGTAACTCCTTTCTGGTGACGCAGTAATTTCGCTCCGACTTTGATAAGCATTTGCTCCAATAAGCGATGACATGTTCATTTCCGTCAATTTCTTGGGATAAAACAGCTCCGATGCCCTCGTGGCTCGCATCAGTGTCTAGGATGAAGGATTTTTCAGGCTGAGGATAGGCGAGGATAGGCGTTGATGTTAAAGCCTCCTTCAGTCGTAGAAATGCATCTTCGCATTCTTTGGACCATTCAAACTTTTGCTTGCTCTCCGTCAGCTTATGCAAAGGTCGTGCAATGTTGGAAAAACCCTTCACAAACTTCCTGTAGTACGTGCAGAGCCCCAGGAAACTTCGCAGCTGATGGATGTTTTCGGGACGACTCCAACTCTTGACCGCGGACACCTTTTCCGGATCGGTTTGTACACCCTCAGAAGAGATGATGTGACCAAGGTAGTTCACTTCCCGGCGGAACAAATTACATTTGGACGGGCTTAACTTCAGATTGGCTTCCTTAAGCTTTTGCAGCACCTTCCTAAGATTTGCCAGATGTTCTTCGAAACTGCGTCCCACGATGATGATATCGTCTAAATAGACCAGACAGGATTCGTAGGAAAGTCCTCTTAACACTGTCTCCATCAGACGCTCGAACGTAGCTGGTGCATTGCAGAGGCCGAAGGGCATCACTTTAAACTGCCACAAGCCTTGTCCAGTTGTAAACGCTGTCTTCTCTCGGTCGTCAGGGTGTATTTCAACCTGCCAGTAGCCGCTCTTCAAGTCCAGGGTCGAAAACCACTTGTGTCCGGAAAGAGTGTCCAAGGTGTCGTCTATCCGTGGAAGAGGGTAACTGTCTTTCTTGGTGATTTCATTCAGTCGTCGGTAATCGACACAAAATCTGGTGGAGCCATCTTTCTTTCGGACCAAGACGATGGGAGAGGCCCAAGGACTGGATGACGGTTCGATTACATCATTCTCCTTCATCTCTTTCAGGAGGGTTTCAACCTCTTCCTTCTTAGCGAACGGTAGTCGTCTTGGATGCTGTTTAATAGGGGGGTGTTCTCCAGTGTAAATCCTATGCTGCGTTAAATTCGTACGGCCAACATCCTCCGATGTAGATGAAAACAGATGCTTGAAGTCGTCCACCAATTGTTCCGCAGCAGTTCTTTGATCCTTCGATAAGGGTGCACTCCCAATTAACTTCGATGTCAAGGACTCAGAAGACACAGTCTCGGGGGAATTGATTCTTCTAATGATGCAGTTTACGGGAGTACAAGTTGCTAACACTTCGCCTTTCCGGATATTCCTTGGCCTTTCACTCACGTTGGCGACTCTCACAGGAATTACATCCTTAGAAAGGTCCACAAGCGTAGATGCTACCAGTACTCCTTTTAGGCTATTGCTTAGGTTAGGGTATTCAATGAGTCCAAATCGAAAACTATTGGTTTCTTCAATGGAGCCAGGTATTAATGATTCTGACCTTGAGGGAATCGATAAATCTGTTTGGGTTATTATTTGATGAGCGGATTTTACATCACTTTCTGCAGGGAAAACGGCTATGTCCTCTCTCATCGAGTGCAGCTCATTAGTCTTGAAGTCGAGAGTGAAGTCATATTTCTTCAAAAAGTCCAATCCGAGAATGAAGGGGTCCGTGATATCAGCGACGAATGCCTATGATGGTAGGTGGCATTCCCAAACACTATTTCCAAGTCCACTTTACCGTCAATCTCGATTTTGTCACCTGTCACAGTCTGGAGACTTACGCGTGGCGATGTCCACAGCAGTTTCAATCCAAATTCACGAGCCACATCTGTCCTAACGATTGTCACATTGGCTCCAGTGTCGACAATCAGTTTGCAAGGATTCCCATTTACATGGGCGTAAATGAAAAGTCCATCACTGCCACTACTAGAAGAGGAAATCTGCAGAGCTCTGGTGGTGGTGATTTCCTTCCCTCGCGTAGCTTGGCGAGCCGGACAACTCCTTCGCAGGTGTCCTTCACTACCGCATTTCCAGCACTTCTGCTCTTGTTTCTTTTGGGCTGTTATGCTGCTCAGATGTCTTGCCAAGTCACCGAGTTGTCTCTCGAGTTCAGCGAGGTGGGACGACCTGGAATCAGACTCATCAGCTTCCAGAGTTCGGATGGGATGGCGATCCACACGGGTTGCTTGTTGGGCGGCCTCCAACTTCATCGCATACACAACAGCAGAATTCAGGTCTTTGACATCCGCCATCCGTAGAGCTTTCTGGATTTCCGGATCTCGAACCCCGTCGATGTAATAGTTGAGTGCGAGGTTGTCTCGAACATCCGCAGGACAGTCGCAAAAAGCAAGATGAGACAGTCTCTCGACGTCCGCCGCTAGCTCTTGCAGGGTCTCCCCGGTTTTCTGGAAACGGGACTTCAACTGGAGTCGGCTGAAATCTTTCTGGCACTTCTCACCGAAGCGAAGCTCCAACGCAGATGTGAGGGCGGCGAAATCAAGGCGCTGGCTGTCCGGAAGGGTCTGAAGAATGTCCGCTGCGTCACCTCTCAGGGATGCTGCAAGATGGCAGGCCTTGGTAGCAGAGTCCCATCCGTTCGCTTCCGCCACTATCATGAATTGGGTCTTGTATACCTGCCACGAACTTTTCCCATCAAATGTGGCCAGTTTAATGGACGGTCGAGCAACAGATGTGGGAGCGCCAAACTGTACAGAACTGCTTTCCGCGGTCGCCAATCTCCGTTCCATGTCTTTAATTATTTCTTCCTTAAATGAAGTAAATTTCTTGTCTTCTTCTTCCAACTTATTTTCCACACTGGCGATACGCTCTTCCACAGTATCAAATTTTTCTTCCAGAGCATCAACTTTATCTCCCATGGCGGTTAGTTGATTCTCCATCATGGTTTTCATCGACGTTAGGTCACTTTTTATTTCATTTTGACTTGTAGTAATTTTAGCAGTTAAATCACTATTTAACTGTTCCTGGTTAGTCGCCAATTCATTTTTTAATTGTTCTTGGTTAGTCGCCATATCATTTTTTACAGAGTTGATTGCGTCAAGAAGTTGTTTTAATTGTTCATCCATTGCGCGAGTAATCACCATAAAAATAAAGTCCAAATTCAAAAAGTCTCTATGAAAAAAAATGTCCAAAGTCACACTTACTCCAAGAAAGTCCAGAAGAAGCCCCACGTTGGGCGCCAAATTGTAACGGATTCGGTGCGACTTCCACTTTCTTGAAAAGAAAACACAGTTCTTGATAAAAACACAGGAAATTTATTTACACTATGTACAGGAAAGATCTTCAACAACTGCTAAATTATTCATCAGCAATTAAGCAATTATCACACAACACCGTAAACTCAACGTTTACACACGTATTTACTTCCAAATACGAAAACAACACAGCGAAATGCCTCGCTATAAACAGAGCAAAATGCTCTCAGTTCGAAATATCAATCGAAACTAACTCTTTATCCATCGCTAACGGCTTTTATAAACATCCAAGAATTTTCCACAACATTCTTTCTGCTTCGAGAAATGCGTAGACCGTTATCAAATTTTATCAATGAAAATAAAAAGAATGGGGTTGTATACTTTAGCCATATGTTAAAAGGTTGTATATTCATTACGGGAAACTATTTACAGGTTACGTTCCTACAATAATTACTATTTACAGAATTTGTAACAATATATATATATATATATATATATATATATATATACACATATTTTTGACTTCATTGCTGTATAGAATTCACGTGGAGGCGTTTTTCTTCTCTTTCTTAAAAACTAATTGCGCGATCAGGAGCTCCCCGGAAGTCGAATTTTTATTATTATTAGGGAGAACTTCGCAATTTACCCAAATGTAACTCCGAAATTCCCCGAATGGTAAAATACGAGCATTCACAAACACCACTATCTAATGAACAGATACAAATAGGGAGAAAATACGAGAGAGAAAAATAGGGATTTGTAATACTGATTTAAAACTGTCTTCAAATTTGCCGAATTGTAAGACAAAATTTGTTGACGAATGCGAGAAACATACGTATGTTTCGAATTTTTGAAGAAAAAAGTTCACTTCTTTTACGCATGTAAAGAAAGTATGGTAACAGATGTTGCTCTTATCAGAAATTTTACTTTTCATAAAAGTATGTCTTAAAACCTAGAAAGCAAGTGCAGTAGTCAATAGTTTCAGCATTTTGCGATCCTAACCCCTTTTGATCATGCGAATGCATATATGAATGTTATAATTCAATTCGAACTTACCAGTGCTTCCTCTCCAGAAAGCTGACTTGGACGAAGGGGAGTAGGAGAGGCGTAAATTCTGCAGATCTACCCGGTACTTCCGACGGTACCAGCGATCCGGGGTTCGGACCTTGTACATGACTGTACCCATAGACATGCCTCGCAAGATCACAGTCAGCGGGAGCTCTGAAAAAGTCACATACGTTTAAGAGTCAGATTTTTTTTTTTTTTTTAAGACATCGGTGTTAATTTTTAGAAATTTGCTTCACTTAAAAAATTTGTTTAAATACGAGTGGAGCAGACAGATTAGTGAACGCACACTTTTGCAAAATTTAATTTTCAAAAATTCACAACATCGTTAAAAATCACAGAATTTGACACAAGTCAGTGAATATGTTCTTGTCGATATTCAGAGGCGTACTAGCATGGATGACACCCGGGGCGGTAATTTGTAGTGTCCCCCCTACAAACGCAAAAGAAAAAAAGCAATAAAATTTTATGTAAACATGAAATTCATGCAATATTCAGAAAACAGCTGTATTTGTGCTACAACGAAATTTTAAATGGGCTAATGTAAAAAAAAAAAAGAAACAAATAAAAGTGGGGGGTCCAGGGATTTTCTCACCGAAAGATTTTTTAATTTGTAGTCTTAAAAACGCAGTTTAGCTTCATAATTTTCAACAACTTGCGATTCCACTTCTGGTCTTCCACCACAGATGGGTAACACCCGGGGTGAACCCTCCCCCGCCCCGTAGCGACGTATAGTGAGAAAGAGAGGGAGAGAGAAATTGAGAGAACATTCACGGTTTGCGTCAAGGTTTCTGAGGCGTAGAAATGAAAAAACAAAAAATCCCCGCTACTCACTGAATGAACACCCTCTTCCCCCCAAATAGTAGACAAATGTAGAATTTTCTACTAGTTTTCTTTTTGGAAATGCACAGAAGGAAGTTACTACTGATGATTCATCCAAGAAAAAACTTTTGGAGCCTTATTGTTTTGCAAAGGACAAAAAAGTGAAGTTTAAAAAAAAACATCATGAACTTATTTACTTAAATATGTTTAGGCTTACATGCCGCTAAATGTTTGTTAGAACACTAATGAATCTAATAAAGCTTAGTACATCATAACACTTACTCTACTCCTCATTTAGAAAACAGAAAAATGAGCAATAACCCTTAAAATATATTTTCTCAGAACACGTGTATTCCTCATTTAACTTTCTTGGTGACCACTCCTACTCAATGTTAAACACCACAAATCGGTCCGAGCACGTTCGGTTTTGTCAGGAAGAGGGTTAAGAAACAGAAAATTGGACAATAACGGTTCTTTTAAAATTCATTTTATCGTTAAATGTGGACTCCTCATTCAACTGTCTCGGTGGCACTACCACACACATTTAATGTAAAATTTCAAAGTTCGGCCCTAGTATATTCGGGTTTGTCATCAAGAGGGTAAAGAAGCAGAAAAATGGGTTCCGTCCATCGTCTTTCAAAATCCGTGGAAAAAAACATATCTTTCCTAATCTTTAAGAGACTTTGTATTGTTGATTGATACTGGAACTTGAACTCCTATTTAAATTCAAATAAAGGTGAGTGTATTATTATTGATTTGCGTTTGTGAACGTTTACAATGCGTGACCAACGAGGAACTCCACCACTAACTGATGCAACACGAAATCCTCAACCTTGTTCTTAATCCTAACATGAAAAAGTGCGTTTCTGTGACCTTCATAATATGTAGTAGTAGTTTTTTTTTGATTAAGCTTGGAAAAATGTTATTACTTTTGTAACTTGTATTTGATTGGAAACGCAAGATTTCACCTGTAAGTGATTCATTGCCCCATGCGGAATGAAAAAGAGTTAAAAGTAATTTTCCCAAAACGTTTTAAGGAAGAGGAAGAAGAAGAAAAATAAAGAAGTAAAGCAATGGAGAAAAAAGGACATTAAAAAGTTGGTTTCGAATCAGTTAAAAAAATATTAGATGAACTATTTAACTGTCAATAATCCATTTCGTTTTTTATACTTAATTTTATCAAGCAAAAAAAAAAAAACTATTTATGAAAAAACGAATACATTAAAACTGAAAAAAAAAAAAAAAACTGCCTGAAAAAATTAAAGAGAAATAAATCTTATATGGTGAGAAAATCTTTGCTTGCGGTAAAAATTAATCAAAGTTCATCAATCCTAAGTTATGAACAAGAACAACGATGCAAGTAATAGTTTTAATTTTTTTAACGACTTAGTTATTAAAATACATATATTACAACTTTTTTTTTGCAAGTTAATTGATTAATGAAAATGTACTTAACATATCCTGTTTTACAAAACATTTTCTCTATTGAAAAACATATTTTAAAAACCATTCAACATTTGTAGCATCTTTTCAAACTTATGCAGCATTTCTTTTTTTTTTCCTTTTCAATCACCAAGTCATTCCTTTTTGAAAATATATTTACTTAATCATAAATGCTGTATTTCGAATGAAACTTAATGCTTTCTTTTGAAAATTTTTCTTATTGACACAATCTTGAAACACATTTGAGGCAGTGAGAAGCAAAATTAAAAATTTAAGTGGCAAAATTAAAAATTTGGAGATACACATGGTAGGTGAACCTCTCCTCTGTCTTGGGGCAAGAGATGGTACTAGTACCCTGGTAGTTGCTGCTATACAGCATGATTTAGAAAAAAATTTCAATGAAAACCTACCTAGGATGTTATCTTTAAATGCGTTTTACTCAAAACTTGAGAATGTCCTCTTGCATCCCTTTGCTTCTCGCTGCCTCATTTTATAATAATTTGAATACAATTGGCATCAAAATTACATTTTTTCTGAAGATCTTCCTTGACATATTCTTTATTCTTCTTACTCGTAAAAACGAAATAAAGGGAAAAAACCCGACTAAAGTCAATATTTTTTGGAAAATTTGGATACTTTTAAGAATGGAATACCACCATTAAAAAAATTACGTATTTTAAAAGAAGTTTTAGAAACCGACAGAGATTTGTAAACATTGAACGGGGAAAAATTAAATTGCAAAATATAAATATCAATTATCCTTTGGTATGCATCCTTTCGATCTTTAACTGTTTGAGGTTGAAGCAATTAGGTATCATTTATTTGCATTCAAAAGCGATTTATGTTCATTACCTGCATTTGCTTAGTTTTCAACCATTGCTACCTTACCAACAACAGGTACATAAATAAAGAAAAGCTATCAGTAGAATGTTTTGAATGTCGCAATAAAAGCGGGTTTCGAAAGCCGGAAAAAGTTTGTGATTAATCGTGCGAAGTCAGCGATAATCGATAAAATACAAGAAGAAAAAGTTTTTAACACTTGTGTAAAAATTGTTCATCCAATATTTGTGATGGTTTTTGGTGATCTAATAGGTGATTCTGAAAATTACAAATGATTTTCAGTATTACCTTTTAAGGGGTAAACCGTACGCCTGCCTGTGTAAGATTTGTTGATGAAATTCAAACGTTTAAACATCTTGACTCGATTAAATGGCAAGAAACAGCTGAACTGATTCCATTAGTTGAAGGAAAAAACAGGAATCAGCAGTTGAAGAAAGGAAAATAAAGTCTTTCATTTTTCGATATTTATACCATTTGCTCTCGCCATTGACGCTCTTTTGCACGTTTTTCCTGCTTTTCAGCCTACTTTCCCGTAAAAGTAAAACATAAAAAATAAGTAAAAAATAAACATTACAGAAGGCTTAATGCAAGGTAAAAAATTACTGTTTTTTTCCGATAAGGATATTGGTAAAGGGTAAATTTGTTTTAAATTTCAAAAAGTTTCATTTCAAACAAATTTCAAAACAAAAAAAACTTTAAAATCCAGTATAAATTTTTTTTTAATTCTAAAGAATATCTCTATAAACTTGGATCGCACTAAAAAGAATGAAATAAAGTATGTATCTAATTTCTTGCTTACAACACTTAAAAATTGCAGTTGATTTTAATATCTTTATATTTATGTTAATTCTAAAAGTGCCATTACACTTTAAACTAAAATTTGAGAGAGGAAGAAATATAGGCGGTATAGTTAGTAGAAGCTATTCTGACAAAGCTGTATACCGCTTATTTCTTCTCTCAGTTTTTTGATTTAAACTTTATTGGCTGCTTTAGAATTGAGCTAAATATAAAGATATTAAGATTAATTGCAATCTTTGAGTGTTGCAAACAAGAAATCATGTACATATTTTATTTCATTCTTTTAAATGTAAAGTAAACTTATAGAAATAAGTCTTTTGAATTGAAATACATTTTCATATTTTATTGAACATTTCAAAGACGTTAACAAAATTGCACAACTAGACCACACTTTACACTTGAAATTTTAGCAATTTACGGCGTACGGTTTTTGAGTTGAGTTCGAGACACACACATAGATAGAGCACTAGAAAACCCATGTTTCTTGAGTAGGCACTTGGGGATAGCCGAAATGAATATTTTGGTTTGGTTTGGTACGTGCGGACGGGCTAAGAAAACTTTTCAACATTCATTCGGGGACGAATGAAATGGGCATTTAGGGCGACGTTTGAGTGAAATTTTTTCTCGAATACATTACTTCCTATACTCTTCATCATACAAGGAAATAAGAACAAAATCGACTATTTGTTTTTTTCTAAAAATGTGCTTTTTTTCGTGCACATATACTGCTCAGGACGATTCGAATGATGTTAACTTAAAAAAAAAAATGATACGAGAGATTTTGTTCCCCTCCTTTTACAAACAGTGTTGAAAAAAGGGAAGATACAACTTTGATGTCGACATTAATGTAACCAGTTCCTTAATATTAAGTTATTTCACTACCCTCTTCTTTTTTCTTTCTTCTGTATCGGTTTTTCTTTTTCCTTTTGTTTCTGTGTCAAGGTCGATATTGTATCATCCTTTGCATTTTGACATTCACCTCACGTATTCATGAAGTGCATCTTATCTTTTTTAGAGAACTGTTGCTATAGAGATTAATTCATCCAGCTGAACCTTGATGTTGATAAATATTTGTTTCTGAAAAATATCGAAAAGAGTTCGTTCGTTCTCTGTGCTGTAGCCATAAAAGTATCAGAAGGTGTTCTGAAGTTGAATTTAAGGACAAAGAGGAAAGTATGCCCAGAAAATTTAGAGGAAAGAGGATGGGTAACTTATATTAAAATGTAGGAAATAGGTACATACTAAGCAATTCCAGGGGTAAATGACTGACATTTTGGAAGCAAGGTCAAATGAGGCAGTGAGAAGCAAAAGGGATGTAAGTAGACATTTTAGGTTTTGAGTAAAAAGTGTTTAAAGATAATGTCCTAGGTAGGCTTTCATTGATTTTTTTTTTCTAAATCATGCTATATAGCAGCGGCTACCAAGGCTACTAGTACTCTCTCTTGTCCCAAGACAAAGGAAAGGTTGCCCTACTATCTGTACTGGTAATCACCAAATTTTTAATTTTGCCACTGGCATCCCTTTGCTTCTCACTGCCTCATATGCATTTTGTCACATTCCAAGCAAAATATACATCATTTTCAAAATCCTTTCATCTTGTTTATTTTTCTTTTTAAGCTGGATTTAATGATGTAGTTGAATATCCAAAATATTCTTTGGGTGATTTTTAAAAAAAGTTAAAAACATGGTAACTGACTGACGTTAATGCAACCAGTATGTCAGTTAGTTAAAATGTTTTTAACTTTTTTTTAAACTAACCAAAAGTTATTTTGAGAATTTAACTCACTTTTAAATTCAGCTTAAAAAACAGAATATCGAGGGGGGAATATTTTTTAAATAAGGAATATTTTGCGTGGAATGTGACAAAAGGCGTATGGTTTTGCTTCAAAAATGTCAGTCAGTTACCTGTGGATTTGCTCAACAAAGATTTTTTTTTTTCTGAAAATTCATCCTATGTAGCAAGGCATGACTCAGATTCCTCTGGACCTTGGCCTGTTTTTGATTGTGCATCAGTTGCTGAACAATTATTTGCTAGTCATGATTCTAATATATGTTTTTGTTTGAAATTGAGCAATATGTGGTCCATTAGCAGTAATTAATCGATCCTGTTGCCGCTCAAACTCGCATGATTAATTCTTTTTTCCAAGCGTCGTTCTTTCCCCACTTACGCCGAAGGATGAAAACCGACAAGCAAAGACGAGCGAACGTGATGGAAATTTCTGTCATCGAGCGTTTTTAAAATTAATATTGTGGTGTGATAATATTTTACTTTCTCTTTCAAAAAACATTAAAATACAATGTAAAATATCAAAAAAAAAAAATATTAAAAAAAAAGCAGAAAAACGTCAAACGCCCTGCAATGCAGTACTCAGGGAGGCGCACCGATTTTTAGGAGGGCAAAAATTTTCAATTTTTCTGAATGGAATTCCAAATTTTGCCGAGTGCAAAGATACGAGTATGCACGCACACATAAGTACAACTAATAAAAAGGGACAGTTTTCTGTGATTAAAAATTGCAAGGCTGCAATTATGCTTCCAAATTTGCCGAACGTCAGACAAAATTATACGAACAAGGAAAATTATTGAGAGAACACAGTGACCTCCTGTGACCTCTCGTCGGAGAAACTCTGTCAGTTTGGTAGTAATGTGGTAAAACTAAGATAAATGAAGGCATTACAGGCCAATTCTCAGTGCTCTCAACATTTACACATATGCATAAGTCATTCGAATTGCGTTTAAAAAAACTTATACAGCTGACATATATCCCATAAAATACGTCCATGATGAAGCCAGAAAATATTAATCAAATATTATATCTGGAAATATTTGAAATTTAATTGCATTCTATAGAAAAAGAGTCCATGTTCCTCCTAAAATTTGTGCAATGAAGCATAAACCAACATATTTGGTGTCTTTTTAGTATATTTTTTGAAATTGTTGATACATGAGTTAAAGTGCCTTTAAGTAAGAAAAGAAAAATCTCATATATGTGAAAAGCTCATAGGGAATGAGACGCGCATAAGGAAAAGTTTTCGGAACAGTTTTATTAACAGGGCATTTTTAGAAAAATAACCATGTACCTATAGGATTAAAAAAACATAGATACGCATAGTTTTAAAGCATTATAGTTTATAAAATCAACACCATGTGTAAAACATTTTACAAAATCATTTATCAACATGTCTAGTATATGACAGATAATCTTGGGTGTGCACAGAAATCTTGGAGCCCGTCACAAATGACTTTTCCGAGCTCCCCTCCGTATTGTTTACACCTATATTTCATTCCTAGTTTTAAAAATATTGGGCCTCCTTCAGGCTCGGGCCCGGGTCAACAGATGTTCCTTCTCCCCCTGTGCATGCCTCTGCAGATACTTCAGAAAACAAAAATTGTCTGATATGCTATTCAGTAAAGCTATCTCTACTTAACGTGGTTCAGAATGAATCAATTCGCTCTATAAGAAATGTGTATAATGCCTAAAGTGCATCATTTTAAAATAGTTAAATGGCTAGTTAAACTACAACATGTTGGCATTTGTTCTACCATTTAGGAAGACAAATGGTCTTGAATAACGTTAAATTTTGTTCACATTTAGAATTTAAAATTTCTTTTAACAGGAAGTTTATCTGAGATACTTTGAAGTTGTAATTCGTTTCACTACGGGAACAAATTATATATTTTTGTTGATGTTTAATTTTTAAAGATTTAGTATATCATAATATAAAGCAACATTTTGTATTTACTTTTTACTCATCAAATAGTAAAGTGAATCTTAAAGCGAAAATCGAAAAAAAAAGTTTACATCGTATTAAATTATTCAGACATCGTCTATGTACTTTTTTTTTTTACCTTCATATTCTTGGAATGACATTGGTAACACATTCTTAATGAAAGATTAAACTACTAATAGCAAAAGTTTTAGAAATTTTAGAAACAGCAATTGGTTTGCCGAGAATTCTGACCAGATGCTTAATAAGTAATAAAATCGGAAAATAATATTAGTAGTAACAATGATAATAAAAATCTGGTACCTGTCTGCTCATCTCGAGTTTCCATTTTATCACTGATATAGTCGGAGGAAATTTTTCAAATGATTTTGACACCAAGGAATAAATTACTGTTAGTCATTCTACTCCAACTGAATAGGGGCATCGCTCTTTCTGTCTGGTAGTTGTATTCAATGTCACGAAACTAACGCTATTACTCCGAACATCGGAAATTTCTCTCACTGACCGCAAACTGCTCCCACCGCAATTGGGGCATCTCCTCCGCAGCTCACAGAGGGCAAGGAGTTGGAAAATAAAATAACTGTCTTTCATTTTCAGAAAATTTTTGTAGTTTTTTTAAATTCATTTGCTGGTAAAGAAAAATCCAAAAAAAATTCAGAAACCTATTCTAAAATTTTTGTTACAGGTTTCTTGAATGTGGCATATCTGTTCTAAGCTTCCAAATAACGTTGTCGAGCTAAATTCGATAAAGATCAACGAGTGAAAATCAAAAACATAAACTGAATGCCACAAGTTTGCATCCAAAAACTAAATTTGGTATATTTGCAAGAAAATGTAAGAAGTGAAACCTGAAATTTGGAAAAAGCCTGTAAGCTCTGAAACAACGAAATAAAATGGAGGTCTCAAAACCATTCGGAGCAAGCTAAAAGCAGTTCTTTCTTGGAAAGGCAATGAACGGCAAATAAAAAATGCCTTCTTGAGAACGATGCAAAAGTTGAAACATTTATAAAAAATTAAAAACCTCCAAGTTAGCAATTTAATTTTAGTTTAATGAGATGACAGATATACAATAGCTTTGAATGTTTTCCAGAACTTTAATGAAAGTTTATATCTTTTAATAATTAATTTAACTTTGAAAAGCTTTATTATTTGAAAAAGTAAAAGAAAAAAAAACTTTTACAACATTTTTCTTTTCAAAGCATTGATTGTTCGTTCTCTTTCCATTTACATCGAAAGGAAAGGAACAAAAAATCATTGAAGTTTAATAAAGAAGCTTTTTTTCTTTAGTGGATGTTTTAGATAGCAGTGCCACAAATTCAACAGGCAGTACATTTTACAATCGTTTGTATTGGGATGGAATATGTTTCTCAAATTATGGTTTAAATGAAAAAAAAAAAACATGAATAAACCATATATTTCATTCAATTAGTGCTTTTCTCATGCTTGGCGAATTCCAGGAAAAAGGGGACATGACACTTGAATTTTAAATGTTAATATTCTGTCACTTGCCATATACCATTCTCTTCAGAAATAAATGAATTTCTTGAATCTTAACCGGTTTTTCCCAATAGCTTGATGACTTTCAAAAAATCAAGTGCAAAATCAAGTTTTCTGTTTGTGTTTTTACAGAGCAAAAAATCTCTCTTTTGATACACACTAATTTCAATATACTTGTTATCAGCATATAATATTTAGGTTAACTTTTATCTTTTGAATGTCTAGTCAAACTTTTCGGTAAGTAATTTAAAATTTCTTTTTTTTTTTTTCAACGGTGAAATAGGTCCATTTCAAAGGTGGCAGTTTGATGTCCTTCCGTTACTAAAACACTGCATCTAAGTTTGTTCACCAAGAACCTATTGGGTATAGAAATTAATGTTTTTTTATGCAAAGCAGAATTATGTTCCTTGTCAAGGAGGCTCAGTTAGAATTTCAATATCGATTTCATTTACATGGTTTTTAATGGTAACGGAAGGACAAAAATTACGGTGACGGAAGGACATTTATCTACAAGTTGACACAGGGTAAAATTTAAGAATGCTAGTGGAAAACAAACTATTGTCTAAAGTTAGTAGTCACATTTAAAACATTAGAGTCATTCCATTTCAAATCAGGCAGGCAGGTATGAAAAGTGTCATATGACCATCACTGATTTTTTTGAAAAAAATACAGTAGTTACAACTAAGGTACATATGAACTATCCCAAAAGGATTTTGCAAGAAAAAATTTTTTTCTTCAGTTACAGCCTATTAAAATTCTGCACAAAATCCGCCATTTTGGAAAAAACCGGCAAAACACTCCATTTGAAATGGACACTATTTCAAAAGTATTTAACCTATTCGAATAATTCTTTTTTCTAAAAATAAATAAGGACCCATATATCCTCTAGACATCGTTTTTGAAAGTTTAGTTAGGTTTTTTGATAAAGAAAAAAATTCATTTTTGCCGCCAAAAAAACTGCATTTTTACCAATTTTATGATTTTTTTTCTCCAGAAAAAAAAAGTTTTTTTTACTAAACGGAGATGGCGGTCTAAAGCCCTTATATGATAGTTTCATAACATATTTTATTAGAATCCTTGAGTGCATACAGCCTCGTAAATAAAATTTGAAATTTTGAAAATTTTCAAAAATTAGCGATTTTTGAAGTGATTTTACTCAAAAAACCCATTTTTTAAAAATCTAAAAATTGGCTCATTTGTACCCCATATAATGCTTAACTAGTGTATAGACACCGCATCCGGTATTTTTTCCCATAAAATGTTTTATGATTTTTTGAAAGTGACCTTATCGCCCATGGCATGCATGTAAAATAAAAATGTCTAATAATTTCAGTCACTGAAAATCTGATTATATTAATGCCTAATAGCTACAAAAACGGTGCACTTTATCAGGAACAACTAAAATCTTACTGACTTTTAAGAATATATCAGTAACAAACTGCTTTTGATGATCCAGTCAATTCGTCTTTTTGTAAGACTCTGTGTGTAGTTTATAGGTAGAAGAACCTTTGGTGATTATATTAATGACTAGCTATGATAATGATGTACTTTATCAGTAACAGTTAAAATCTTTCCTTTTTTTTAATAAAAATTAGTTTATTTCGTCTCCAAAGCTATGCATTCACCGTTACTTTCATATTGTTACAAATTCTGTAAATAGTAATTATTGTAGGAACGTAACCTGTAAATAGTTTCCCGTAATGAATATACAACCCCTTTTTCATATGGCTAAAATATACGACCCCTATTCCCGTTTTGTTTATTGATAAAATTTGATAATGGTCAACGCATTTCGAGAAGCGTGTGGAATATTTGAGAAAATTCTTTTCGGTGTATTTAAGCCGTTAGCGATGGATAAACAGTTAGTTTCGATTGAGGATTTCGAACTGAGCGAGAGCATTTTGCTCTGTTTATAGCGAGGCATTTCGCTGTGTTGTTTTCGTATTTGGAAGTAAATACGTGTGTAAACGTTGAGTTTACGGTGTTGTGTGATAATTGCTTAATTGCTGATGAATAGCTTAGCAGTTGTTGAAGATCTTTCCTGTACATAGTGTAAATAAATTTCCTGTGTTTTTATCAAGAACCGTGTCTTCATTTCAAGAAAGTGGAAGTCGCACCGAATCCGTTGCAATTGGCGCCCAACGTGGGGCTTCTTCTGGACTTTCTTGGAGTAAGTGACTTTGGACATTTTTTCATAAAGACTTTTTTTGAATTAGGACTTTATTTTTATGGTGATTACTCGCGCAATGGATGAACAATTAAAACAACTTCTTGACGCAATCACCTCTGTGAAGAGTGATATGGCGGCTAATCAAGAACAATTAAAAAATGATATGGCGGCTAATCAAGAACAATTAAAAAATGATATGGCGGCTAATCAAGAACAATTAAAAAATGATATGGCGGCTAATCAAGAACAATTAAAAAATGATCTGACTGCAAGTATGTTGGCAAATCAAGACCAGTTAAAAAGCGATTTAACGGTGCTGAAAAAGGACTTAACGTCTAACCAAGAAGAAATTAAAAACGACCTTATTTCGGTAAAGACTGTGATGGAAAATAAATTTAATGACATAGAGCATCGAGTTGATGCTATTGAAGAAAAATTTAATACCGTTGAAAGCCGATTCAATGCTGTAGAAAATAAATTTGAAGATGAAGATAGAAGATTTCATCTATTAAAAGAAGAGATCTTTAAGGACGTGGAAAGGAGATTGGCGACCGCGGAAAGCAGCTCTGTACAGTTTGGCGCTCCCACATCGGTTGCTCGACCGTCCATTAAACTTGCCACATTTGATGGGAAAACTTCGTGGCAGGTTTACAAAACTCAATTCATGATAGTGGCGGAAGCGAACGGATGGGACTCTGCTACCAAGGCCTGTCATCTTGCAGCATCCCTGAGAGGTGACGCAGCGGACATTCTCCAGACCCTTCCGGACAGCCAGCGCCTGGATTTCGCCGCCCTCACATCTGCGTTGGAGCTTCGCTTCGGTGAGAAGTGCCAGAAAGATTTCAGCCGACTCCAGTTGAAGTCCCGTTTCCAGAAAACCGGGGAAACCCTGCAAGAGCTAGCGGCGGACGTCGAGAGATTGTCTCATCTTGCTTTTTACGACTGCCCTGCGGATGTTCGAGACAACCTGGCACTCAACTACTACATCGACGGGGTTCGAGATCCGGAAATCCAGAAAGCTCTACGGATGGCGGATGTCAAAGACCTGAATTCTGCCGTTGTGTATGCGATGAGATACGAGGCCGCCCAAGAAGCAACCCGTGTGGATCGCCATCTAATCCGGACTCAGGAAGCTGATGAGTCTGATTCCAGGTCGTCCCACCTCGCTGAACTTGAGAGACAACTCGGTGACTTGACAAGACATCTGAGCAGCATAACAGCCCAAAAGAAACAAGAGCAGAAGTGCTGGAAATGCGGTAGTGAAGGACACCTGCGAAGGAGTTGTCCGGCTCGCCAAACTACGCGAGGGAAGGAAATCACCACCACTAAAGCTCTGCAGATTTCCTCTTCTAGTAGTGGCAGTGATGGACTTTTCATTTACGCACATGTAAATGGGAACCCCTGCAGACTGATTGTTGACACTGGAGCCAATGTGACAATCATTAGGACAGATGTGGCTCGTGAATTTGGATTGAAACTGCTGTGGACATCGCCACGCGTAAGTCTCCAGACTGTGACAGGTGACAAGATCGAGATTGACGGTAAAGTGGACTTGGAAATAGTGTTTGGGAATGCCACCTACCATCATACGGCATTCGTCGCTAATATCACGAACCCCTTCATTCTCGGATTGGACTTTTTAAAGAAATATGACTTCACTCTCGACTTCAAGACTAATGAGCTGCACTCGATGAGAGAAGACATAGCTGTTTTCCCCGCAGAAAGTGATGTAAAATCCGCTCATCAAATAATAGCCCGAACAGATTTATCGATTCCCTCAAGGTCAGAATCATTAATACCTGGCTCCCTTGAAGAAAGCAATAGTTTTCGATTTGGACTCATTGAATACCCTAACCTAAGCAATAGCCTAAAAGGAGTACTGGTAGCATCTACGCTTGTGGACCTTTCCAAGGATGTAATTCCTGTGAGAGTCGCCAACATGAGTGAAAGGCCAAGGAATATCCGGAAAGGCGAAGTGTTAGCAACTTGTACTCCCGTAAACTGCATCATTAGAAGAATCAATTCCCCCGAGACTGTGTCTTCTGAGTCCTTGACATCGAAGTTAATTGGGAGTGCACCCTTATCGAAGGATCAAAGAACTGCTGCGGAACAATTGGTGGACGACTTCAAGCATCTGTTTTCATCTACATCGGAGGATGTGGGCCGGACGAATTTAACGCAGCATAGGATCTACACTGGAGAACACCCCCCTATTAAACAGCATCCAAGACGACTACCGTTCGCCAAGAAGGAAGAGGTTGAGACCCTCCTGAAAGAGATGAAGGAGAATGATGTAATCGAACCGTCATCCAGTCCTTGGGCCTCTCCCATCGTCTTGGTCCGAAAGAAAGATGGCTCCACCAGATTTTGTGTCGATTACCGACGACTGAATGAAATCACCAAGAAAGACAGTTACCCTCTTCCACGGATAGACGACACCTTAGACACTCTTTCCGGACACAAGTGGTTTTCGACCCTGGACTTGAAGAGCGGCTACTGGCAGGTTGAGATACACCCTGATGACCGAGAGAAGACAGCGTTTACAACTGGACAAGGCTTATGGCAGTTTAAAGTGATGCCCTTCGGCCTCTGCAATGCACCAGCTACGTTCGAACGTCTTATGGAGACAGTGTTAAGAGGACTTTCCTACGAATCCTGTCTGGTCTACTTAGACGA
The DNA here is from genome assembly GCF_026930045.1 of Uloborus diversus. Classification (NCBI taxonomy): domain Eukaryota; kingdom Metazoa; phylum Arthropoda; class Arachnida; order Araneae; family Uloboridae; genus Uloborus; species Uloborus diversus. Next base: position 212,446,215 of record NC_072731.1, on the reverse strand, counting down.
TATCATCATCGTGGGACGCAGCTTCGAAGAACATCTGGCAAATCTTAGGAAGGTGCTGCAAAAGCTTAAGGAAGCCAATCTGAAGTTAAGCCCGTCCAAATGTAATTTGTTCCGCCGGGAAGTGAACTACCTTGGTCACATCATCTCTTCTGAGGGTGTACAAACCGATCCAGAGAAGGTATCTGCGGTCAGGAGTTGGAGTCGTCCCGAAAACATCCATCAGCTGCGAAGTTTCCTGGGGCTCTGCACCTACTACAGGAAGTTTGTAAAGGGTTTTTCCAACATTGCACGACCTTTGCATAAGCTGACGGAGAGCAAGCAAAAGTTCGAATGGTCCAAAGAATGCGAAGATGCATTTCTACGACTGAAGGAGGCTTTAACATCAACGCCTATCCTCGCCTATCCTCAGCCTGAAAAATCCTTCATCCTGGACACTGATGCGAGCAACGAGGGCATCGGAGCTGTTTTATCCCAAGAAATTGACGGAAATGAACATGTCATCGCTTACTGGAGCAAATGCTTATCAAAGTCGGAGCGAAATTACTGCGTCACCAGAAAGGAGTTACTGGCCATAGTGAAAGCTGTAGAACACTTCCATCATTACCTCTACGGCCGAAAATTTCTGCTTCGGACAGATCATGCCTCATTAACTTGGCTTTTGAACTTCAAAAATCCGGAAGGCCAGATAGCCAGATGGATACAGCGGCTCCAGGAATATGACATGGAGATCAAGCATCGAAAAGGGTTATCTCACGGTAATGCTGACGCTTTATCAAGGAGACCCTGTCCTGAGAATATTGTTCCCGAATCGAGAAACAGTATGGAACGACTAGCCCTACCGCCTATCAGGTGACAGTGACTCCAATATCATCAGAACCTGATCCATGGAGTGACGACCAAGTTCGAAATGATCAGCTTGAAGACCCCGACATAAAACCAATTTTGGAGTTCATGGAAAGTGACAGTCGGCGCCCTAGCTGGCAGGACGTTTCCATCTTCAGTCCTGCAACAAAAAGATACTGGGCTTTATGGAACTCGCTCCATTTACGGAACGGCGTACTGTACCGGAAATGGGAATCTGACGACGGCAAAACATCTAGGTGGCAGTTACTACTTCCCCGATCAAGGATTTCAGATGTTCTGAAAGAAATACATAGTAGTGCGACTGGAGGACATTTTGGTGTCTTGAAAACCCTCAATAAAGTTCGGGAGCGCTTCTTCTGGAGCAAGGCGAAGGATGACGTGGAGAAGTGGTGCCATTCTTGTGACGCCTGTGCTGCTCGTAAAGGACCGAAGAAGAGAAGCAGAGGGAAGCTACATCTGTACAACGTTGGAGCTCCTTTCGAACGAATTGGGATTGACATCCTGGGTCCTCTACCAAGAACTGCTGATGGGAACAAATACATTCTTGTTTCCATCGACTACTTCACCAAATGGCCGGAAGCATATCCCATTCCAGATCAAGAGGCTACCACCTTAGCAGAGACTCTGGTCCAACACTGGATCTCGAGATATGGAACACCTTTGCAGATTCATTCCGATCAAGGGAGGAATTTCATCTCTGCTGTGTTTAAGGACCTATGTCAAATTTTCGGAATTGAGAAAACTAGGACAACACCACTACACCCACAATCGGACGGCATGGTGGAGAGATTTAACCGCACAATCCTGAACAATCTCTCGCTTATGGTATCCAGAAATCAACAGGATTGGGACAAGAAGCTACCTTTGTTCCTGCTGGCCTACCGAAGTGCTGTCCACGAGACTACCGGATTTGCCCCATCTCAGATGCTCTTCGGACGAGAGCTTCGGCTACCTTGTGATCTCGTCTTCGGTCGTCCTCCGGATGCGCCTTCATCGCCTGAGGAGTACATCCAGGATCTCCAGGCCCGGTTGGAAGACGTTCATAACTTCGCACGAGAGCGAATCAACATCGCGGCGGAGAAGATGAAGACCCGATACGACACAAGGTCTACTGGACATGAATTCAACGAAGGCGACAAGGTTTGGTTATGGAATCCCATCCGACGGAAAGGTCTTTCACCCAAATTGCAGTCGCATTGGGATGGACCCTACAAAGTCGTTAACCGACTGAATGACGTCGTAGTGAGGATCCAAAAATCACCTAATGCAAAACCTAGGGTTGTACATTATGATCGGTTAGCCCCATACTATGGCCATAGTTCATGAGTATTACGTAAACAACCATGGTTGATAACATAAAAGTTGTAGATAATTTTTGCTTTTAATGTTTAGTAATATTTCTTGTTATTATTGTGTTTTCTGTATCTGTTAGTTATTAATTAATGTGTATATTTGTAAACTTGTGATAGAAGTTTGGCACCCTTTCTGGGGATTGTACTGCCCGGGACGTGCAGTCCTTAGGAAGGGGGCAATGTTACAAATTCTGTAAATAGTAATTATTGTAGGAACGTAACCTGTAAATAGTTTCCCGTAATGAATATACAACCCCTTTTTCATATGGCTAAAATATACGACCCCTATTCCCGTTTTGTTTATTGATAAAATTTGATAATGGTCAACGCATTTCGAGAAGCGTGTGGAATATTTGAGAAAATTCTTTTCGGTGTATTTAAGCCGTTAGCGATGGATAAACAGTTAGTTTCGATTGAGGATTTCGAACTGAGCGAGAGCATTTTGCTCTGTTTATAGCGAGGCATTTCGCTGTGTTGTTTTCGTATTTGGAAGTAAATACGTGTGTAAACGTTGAGTTTACGGTGTTGTGTGATAATTGCTTAATTGCTGATGAATAGCTTAGCAGTTGTTGAAGATCTTTCCTGTACATAGTGTAAATAAATTTCCTGTGTTTTTATCAAGAACCGTGTCTTCATTTCAAGAAAGTGGAAGTCGCACCGAATCCGTTGCAATATGCAGCAACAAATCATATTTTTTCTCTTTCAATAGTCATTCTCTTCAACTCAATTACACAACAGGGGAAATCATCAAAGGGAAGAACAATACAATGCATTTAAAACGATTAATTTTAATTTCGTGCTTTGGTTGTCATTGGCGAATGTTGTCACATAATTTTTGGATCCTACCTCGTATGATTACTTTTATACGTAAGAATATTTATACTAAATTCAAACCGTAAAACTCACTTGTAGTTTAAGAATTTAAAAAGCCCACCTGTTTTATGAGAGAAGTAATCAATTGAACATGGTTGTAAGTTGAGGTAACCAAACAGATCTCACTAAAGGTGACTATTATAGCCAGGGATCCAATTTCTAACAAAAGAAGTGCAGGATCCCTATAGTCTTCAGAACTTGTTTTAATGCTTAAGTGGCCTGAATTCGGTCAAAAATACAAAAATTCGAGTAAAACAAATAAGGAAGTATGGGAGCTCAGCTCCCATAACAATTAAACGCTGATCAACAGAAAAATATATTTATATAACGAAATACAAAAAGGCAATTGACTGGGTCATCAGATATTTTGAAAAAAAAAACTGCTGGGTTTTATTCAGAATGGCATAGGAATGATGTGAAAAAAAAAATTGGACTTCATATTCGAATTCAGTTTTGCGTTATTTTGGTTTTACTACAAAATTTCAAGGTGTACGAACGCTTTTGGGAGCCACTGAATTAGTCATTAATATAATCACCAAAGGCTCTTCTATCTAAAGGCTACACACAGAGTCTTACAAAAAGACGAATTGACTGGGTCATCAAAAGCGGTTTGATATTGCTATATTATTAAGAGTCAGTAAAATTTTATTTGCTGCTGATAAAGTGCACCATCATTGTAGCTATTTGGCATTAATCCATTAATATGATCAGATTTTCAGTGACTGAAATTATTAGAAATTTTTATTTTACATGCATGCCATGGGCGATAAGGTCACTTTCAAAAAATCATAAAACATTTTATGGGAAAAAATACTGGATGCGGTGTTTATCCACTTGTTAAGCATTATATGGGGTACAAATGAGCCAATTTTTAGATTTTTAAAAAATGGGTTTTTTGAGTAAAATCACTTTAAAAATCGCTAATTTTTGAAAATTTTCAAAATTTCAAATTTTATTTCCGAGGCTGTATGCATCCAAGGATTCTAATAAAATATATTATGAAACTATCATATAAGGGCTTTAGACTGCCATCTCCGTTTAGTAAAAAAAACTTTTTTTTCATGGAGAAAAAAATCATGAAATCGGTAAAAATGCAGTTTTTTCGCGGCAAAAATGAATTTTTTTCTTTATCAAAAAATCTAAATAAACTTTCAAAAATGATGTCTAGAGGAAATATGGGTCCTTATTTATTTTTAGAAAAAAGAATTATTCAAATAGGTTAAATACTTTTGAAATAGTGTCCATTTCAAATGGAGTGTTTTGCCGGTTTTTTCCAAAATGGCGGATTTTGTGCAGAATTTTAATCGGCTGTAACTGAAGAAAAAAATTTTTTCTTGCAAAATCCTTTTGGGATATTTCATATGTCCCTTAGTTGTAACTACTGTAATTTTTTCAAAAAAAAATCGGTGATGGTCATGTGACAGACCCTGCCTGATCTGAAATGGAATGGCTCATAAGTAACATTTGTACAAAAATTATGTGTGCTTTCATTTAAAAAATAAACTTTTATTTAATTTTTTAAAATGTTTTCTGATTTTATTTATTCTATTGTATGTGATAAAAATCGTGAAAACTACACTTAAAAGTTCCTAAGCATGTAAAAATCATTTTGGTATGACATGTTCGTGACATGGCAAGCCATTTTAAGCAGAAACAACTGCTTGCAAGCTTAGTATTTGTATTGTAACAATACAATATTGAGACTACTTTCAGATTTGTCAACACAAGTCACAGGAAAGCACTGTTCGGAGTATTAGTTCAACTGTTAAACATACTGCGAAGAGTTCAGTAAATTCAAAGGTCAATTTTCAAAAAGAGGGAGTAATATCCTTTCTCATCGTGACACACAAAATATGCACTATTTGAATCCTGTAACAAGTTATGTTATTGAATAAAGTCAGTATTTCAACTAATCGAGGGAGATTTCACTTTAGACTGTGTCAACAGACTGACAGTTATAAATAATATTAAAAAGAAGATACAGCTGAATCAAAAGCACCAAATAAGAGATAATAATGAGAATATGCGAAGGATTCATAACATTTGGACAAGTTTTGTTAGTTGAATTGAAGGGAAAGAAATTAACAAAGGGCAATGTTGGACAGGTACTTTGTATAGAAGATAAAGGAGTAAAAATATCTTGTTTGAGAATGCATAATAATGTGGGAATTATCTTTGTACTCCCTGACAAAGAAGATAAATGTTCTATGGATTCTGATAATATTTTTGAGCATTTCAAGAATTTTCAGAATTGTCACAGATGGCTCAGATATTAGATGTCATCGTTTCAGACTGCTGTATTAGCTGAATAAATGTTTGTAAGTTAAAATTTACCAAGTTAAATTGTTTTCGACTTCTTGTCCTTCCGTTTTTGGCCTTCCGTTACCGTTAACAAATACATAATTTACATAATTAAAATAATTATTTTTTTAACTGGAGGTGAAATTGTAATGATTGAACAATCCCGTATGTGTTCTAATTTTTATAGAATTTTCTCTTTTAGAGTTTGGCTGAACTTCTGGGGAGAAGATGATTGTGTGAAAATCATGTCGCAAAAATGTCTTTCCGTTACCGCTTTTTAAATTTCATTAAAAAAAAAAGTTACTGGCAAAAAATTCCTGACTTTGGCTTTTTTATCAACTTACTATGATGTGTATACAAGTTTATGCATCAGTTTTTGAAAAAATATATATTTTGATATGTTCACAGACAGAAATATATCGATTTTTTTGTTCAAACTGTCCTTCCGTTACCGCTAGAATTCACCGCCTATTGAATTCGGCACAATTTTTTGGATAATTTTTCATTTAGTATGTTAAATAACTTTTGAGAAAAGTAATGATGCAGAACAATATTTTTAAATACTTATGATTTATGAAATATTTTTTAATGGAATTCAATGAACCTTGAAGTACCTTGTGGATTCTGAAAACTCAGAGTAAGTGAGTGAATATGCAAATCAAAACTACAAGAATCTAGATAATTGTAAAAGCACCCAACGACGAAAACAATGAAACATCATCATTTCCCAACAGCGAAGGAAGAGTTACGCGAAACTATGTGTTCAGATATTGTCATTAAAAAGGATGTTGCCGCCAGGTAAACACAAAGGCAGGTGGGGGTTGACCGACGTCAGATTAGGATTCTGCAATTGCAAAGGCAGACTGAGGCGGGAAAGACCTTGAATTTTCTGAGACTGCGTTAAAGAAAAAAAGAAGAGAAAATAGAAATAGAAAGAAAAAAAGTTACATGGTGGCTTTTTCTGTATAGAAGAGGGAATATATACAGGAATAGCAACTTTAACGGCCTTGTTTTAAAATGCCTTTCTGATATGAAAAGAGATAAACTACAGTTCAACCTCATTTATCCCAACTAACTGAGACCAAAAGAAATCCGGATGAACAAAAATCCGGGTAATAAGCAAATCGCATTTGTAACTAAGCAGACTTATCTTTTATTACAGCAGAAATCGATGCTACGTAACAAAATTACATAGAATTGTTACTCACAAAAACTTTATCATTTATAGTTAGCTGCAGTGGTGTCGGACTGACATTTCAAATACGCCATGTTGGTTATTAGATTACTATGATATATTGCGCGACCTATGAAGGAGTTGTATATTCAATTCAAAACATAGCAAGTATTTGTGCAAATTATAGCTCCGTTCTTGCAATTAGAATTTGTAATTATTATTTAAGTGAACCTTTTTTTTTTTTTTTCAAAACTGCGCAAATTTGATCCGGATAAACCGCAGATTCGGATAAACAGAGGCCGGATAAACGAGCATCTACTGTAATCAAACATTATGAAATCCAGATCTTTCTTCAGAGCAATTCAGTCATTCAGGGTAAATTTGAGGCACTATTTTTCTAGTTTAAACTGCCTCACTCAGATTTCAATAGTTTTATGACATCAGTTGGGGCAAAACGGAAGAAACACTTCTAAACAATAGTATAGATATCCAAAATTGAGAAGTAATAATTATTAAATCCTTCCAAAATGAACTTTTAGTCTGGTTCAGCGCGGATTTAGAGGAGGGGTCATGGGGGGCATGATTCTCCCTAACGTGCCTAAATATCGCCAAGAGCTGTATTTTCGGACCTGCATTTGAAAAAAAAAAAATCTCCCCAGATCTCCTATTCAAGCGAAAAATTGCAATTTGACGGCTCTCTTTCTGATAATGATCACATCCAAAGTCAAAAGTTGGATCTACTCCTGGGTTTAAAGCAATCCTATCATTTAAGGCAGCTTTGAGCAACGTCGGCAATGGAAAGCAAAATAAAGGATTTTAGTACAAGTAGTGCAATTTTAATGAAGCAAAATAAAACTTGTAAATGGATAACTCTCCTTTGTACTGTACGACATCAGAAGATTTCTATCATTTATAAGATTGCATAGAACATTACAATGCAGAAAAAGACTTTCAAAAATTAATTTCCAAACACTAACTTCAGAATTATTGAATGATGCAAGGAGGTGCGTACAAACAATATTGAAGACTTTTTCTTTTTTGAAAAATAAAAATTTCAAAATTTTTTTCATAACCTTGCCGAAGTAATCACTCTTTTGCTACCCACTAGTTCTAAATTTTAAAAGATCTATAAGTTTGCGCAAATACACACATAAGGTAGAAAAAAAATTTTTTTCTCAAAATTAAATAAAACTCAACAGCTAAAATATAGCTTGTTCACAAAAAAAAAAAGAGCTGATGTGAACATCACATGACTTCCTTTTACTCCAATTTAATTTCATTTCCCCATTACTGGCAATTTTAATGTGATTCAATAGTTTACTCTCTAAATATCACCAACAGTGGCCAAATTGAAATCAGATTTAAAAAATAAAAAAAGAAACATCAAATTTATCGCCAAGTTGACGACAAAACTTGGCGACCAAAAGACTGGCGATATATCAACAAGTGTCCGCGAAATTATAACACCACTTGAATTTGCATTGAAATTAACATTGATTCCCCCCCCCCCAAAAAAAAAGGTGTAAAAGACCCCCTTTGAAACATCCGAATGTAACCAAAAAAGGAAGGTGCACAACTAGACCCCACTAGGAGTCTACGTACCAAATTTCAACTTTCTAGGACATACCTTTATTGACTTATGCGACATACATACGCACATATATACGTACATACAGATGTCACGAGAAAAGTCGTTGTAATTAACTCGGGGAATGTCAAAATGGATATTTCGGGTGTCTGTACGTTCTTAGGCACTTGTCTGCGTGTAGTCGGAAAAAAAAAACAACAAAAAACTCAACATTAATTCGGGGATGAGCAAAATGGAAATTAAGGCCGAATTTTGAGTGAAATTTTTTTCGCGACTACAATACTTCCTTTTTTGTAAAAAGAAGTAAAAAATCATCAAATTGTTGTGAATTTGATTTTTTTTCTTTTTTTTGCAAAATTCAAATGTCGCATTGAAAAAAAAAAAGTTACAGATCTTTACGAAATTACAACAATCAAAGAGTCAAAGGCTGAAGATAAAGCGGAGCAAAAAAACACAGCCTTAATTAATGTCGAAGAGAAATCGAGTGTCGGTTGAGCTGCAATTACTACGGCATCGTACTTATAAGAAACGTCATTTATTATTTTGTCTCTTCTTTTCCGCGTCTGCTTCTTCTTATGAGCCACTTGATCTGAAGATCAGGCAAGCATGAAATGCGAATCATTTTCAATTCCTCTATTCTTAAGAGAAACTACGGTTTTGAACGATTCTAAAGGTTGGTTTTGAAACAGTGTTGACTAATGTTTTATTTCTCGTAGTACGTATATACATATCACGGTCGCCAGGGTTTTACCAACACAATTCTCGTGAAACTATATGATCAACAAACTATTAACAGTTTGATGCTCCAAAACAGCGTTTCAAAATTCCTATGATATATAGAACCCGTTTTAGTGTCCACTTTTTTCGTTGGAGCACCTGTATTTTCATAAATAGCATAGTTTGAATGCAATATTTTGGAAAATAAGCATGAAAATTATTTCAATTAATATCCATTAAATTAAATGAAGTAATTGGATTTAAAAAAAATCAAAAAATTCTAAAAATAACTTTTAACAACACATTTGAAAGCAAATAAAAACATCAAACAAAATTTAAAAGTTCCGGTTTTAATCAAATGAGTATCATTTATTTTTATTATTAAATTAGAGTAAAAGGAAGTCATGCAATGCACACATTAGCTCGTTACTAATATAGTTGAGGCTCGTACATTAAATGAATCGGTCTTTATCCCCGACTCATTTTGAAATTTTCTCTTCCTGTTCGGAGTTCATGCGTGAAATAGATTCACTCAAACAATTTTTAAAGTGACTAAATAATATAAAGAAAAAAACTTAAATAATGTAAAGAAAAAGAATGAAACTTTCGAGGAACCCTTCACTGATCTACGTGGAACCTTGGGGTGTACCTGTGTAACAAAAGGATCCAACAATGAGCGTTTGTAATAAAATATTTTGCACAATGTGCTCATACATTGCATATTAGTGCATTTAAACTTTAGTGGGAAAAAAAACTTGGTTTATTTCTCTTTTTCAAAATTCATGTATCACTTATTCCAATATGTGCAGAGTTTCGAAAAGGGTCATTCCATAATGACTAACGTAACATTCGCAGCTGATTTTCTTACTCTTTTTACTTACACCGGGAGTAAAAATAAATGTTTTTTTGGTTTAATATGCAGATTTAAAATGTACAAGGTGACTATTTTTCATTTCTACCAAGAATTTGAAGCAAAATAAGCGCTGGCGGGTGTTTTTTCACCAAAGCCGGTATCGTGACTAGCGTAACATTTTTGCAACCCTGAGAAACAATGCTTATGTTACGAGGCAAATTTTTCTGAAACTTACCCAGGCATTTAAAATTGGCCGATATATTTGTAAGAGGTAAACAGTCTATTTTTAAAAATATACTACAGATTTATTACACATGAATCTTTTATGGCCCTTAATGGTACTTTTACGAAAAACTGTGTGTGACTAACGTAACCATCGAATAACAAACAATGAATGTATATAAAAAACTTTTTGTAATTAATCTCTTGCTCTTATATTACTTTTACACTTTTTAGGAACCTTATTTATGTTGCATTATGATACTTTTTTTTCTACATTAGTGTAAAAAATTGAATGGAAGGATTCAGTTCAATTAACTCAACTTGAATGTGCGAAAAAAAAATAAATAAACAAATTAAAAAGCTGCTTTTACTAACTGAATAACATCTTTTTTGGGCTAATAAAACCTTAAATATCTCTCTTTTAAAAAGTTAACTTTATACAAGTTGATAGTTTCACCAAATTCTAGTATTCTGCTGATATACTAGTTATCGTCATAAGAAACTCCGTTGTACTTTTCAACGGCATATTATTTTTTAAGGTTTACTGATTCATCGAACGAATAGTGTTGTACATCCTGAATTAAAATTTAATATTGAAAAAAAAAACATTCGAACATTTTTGCAGAACGCAGTTTCATTCCAGATATCTCCGCAAATGTTTGAATTTGAAAATGATCATTCTTACATTTTCTGAAACATATGGTAGCAACGCTTATTGTCACTGTACCATGTAACATCTTCAAACTTTTTCCAACGAGCTGCCATTACTTCATTTTAATAATAGGTGGAGTTGTATTTTCTAAAAAATAGAGACGTTTTCCTTTGTTAAGACTGTCTTTCTATTTTTGCTAATTCTTTAGCTTGGATTCTTGTGTTGAATGCACATTCAACAGAGTACTAATTTTGCTTTACACACCTTTTTTTTTATAATAATAATTCTTTAAATTGGAAGTATCTTTTTACCTTTGAAAAAGTATTTTTCTAAGTAGACAGAAGGTCTACAATGTAATATTACTGATATTTTTCACCCTTTATAATTTTAATCAATATAGAATGCCTAATTATTCAAAATTGTTCATGAAAATATACATTAAATTAAATAAGTTTTAAATATCAGCAGCCATTTCTAAAATGTTACGTTGGTCACATGCAAACTGTTACGTTAGTCACAGCTCAAATGTTACGTTAGTCACACTAATTATTTTATAACCACTGATACTAAAATAAATATTTTGCACTTTTTAAGTAGATATGACACAGATGTAAGAAAATAAAAAGTGCTGTTTGGTTCAATCATCTGGTTTAGTTTTTAAGCAGAAAATTGTACATTTTCGTGACTAACGTAACGTAAATATTTTCAGTGAAATAACCAAACTAATTAAAATACTTATCTTGTAATGTATGCAAAGAGAGCAGTCAATTTTATTAGGCCAACATCTAATCTTTTAGAATAAACATAGTTCTTTTAAAAATTTGCAAAAAATTTTACGTTACACAAGAAAACTTAGACGCATGTTTTTTGCGTATGCTAAGCCTTTTCTACAACCTCGCATGTTTAGAGCCAGAAGAAAATCACCGAATGAAATTTTTGCAAACTGTTACTCGATTCATGTACTAGAAAGTATGCTGAAAGAAATGATAGGTCACAATTAGGGCTTTGTGGAAAAAAAACTTCTGAGGTTGAGGTTGACATTTCTATGGAATGACCCAAAATATGATTTTTAAAACTGTGCCCATTAGTGCTCACCCGGATGTATTTTGATAATTTTTACGAACTTTTACTGATAAAATTCTTTGTTCCTTAATCAATCTAGATGTAATAAACTTTTAATAGCAGAATAATTTTTAAATGTTCAGGGAAGTAATAGTGTGCTACATTGAAATTGCTCTCGGTCTGGTATACAAAAGATAACAAATCACAAGTTCAGATATCAGAAACTTTTCGTAAAATAAAATGAAAACTTGACAGGATCAAGTTTAATGTATGCATTTTTACATTTTCCAGAAACTTTAGATGGAGCTTTAAACACATGTTATAATTTTTCATGCCCATGTGTACTTAACACATTAAAAAGACAGAAGGAAAAGGAGAAATGAAAGAAAAAGCGAAACGAAGATGAAAAGAATGAAAAAATTAAACCAGATACTAAATTCCTCACTAGAATATAATTGTTGTCTTCCATTTTTTTACTTTTTTTCTGAAAAAACAACCCAGATTTCCCCGAAGACGCACATTGCAAAATGGAATCCGGATCCTTATTAATGAAATATCGAACTTTTCGTACATTTGTGCATTTCGACGGACATTGCTTTCACACAAAAAATGGGTAATATCCTACAGAATTTGGTACTGAGCAATGTATATTATATGATATGTTAACAACACTAAGATTAGGGTCAAAATATTCCCCTCCCCCGCCCCTCTTAGTGAATTTCTTACTGTCAAGTCAGCAAAAATATTTTTTTTTTCTTTTTCGATGGGGATTCAAAAGAGACATTAGCCTTTTGAAGGTCTGTTGCGATTCTCCGATACGGCATCCAGACTTTCATGTGCCACCATTAAGTCCAAATGGCACACAGAGTTGTGACGTCCAGCTTCCCACTAGGTTAGTGAGCACCTGGGCTCTCACGATGCGAAATTGCACTTTGAATTTAATTTGGCAGAGGGTGCCTAACCAGGCAAAACATTGTGAGGCATAACTTTAAAATAATAAAAAAAAGTAAGAGATTTTTCTCTACTTCAGGGCAAAAAATAAATAATTAATAGTAAAAAATAAATAAAATAACCGAATAAGAAGGGGTGAATCCCTAAAATAAGCATATTTTTGCTCAACGACGTAGGATTTGTTAATGTGTACGGCAGACACAAGGACAATGTGCGCACTCACTTCTGAGATCTTCATCGTCTGCAGGGTCCTCTCCATCCTCGACTTCGAAGTTCTCTGTTCGGAAACACGTGCACATCGCCCTGCCGAACACAGTCCCCGAAGATCAGGTGTTGCGCGGGAGCCTTTCCTATGCGGAGGCACGGAGGATACCTTCCTACAGCCCTTCCTCCGCACGTGATTGACGGTGGATGAAATTTGTAGTAGACGACGCGATTTTTCATGGCAGGAAAAAACCCGCCGCAGTGAGCGCGGCTGTTTCATTCAAGGCTACTCGTGGCGAGAATTCTAATAAAAGTTGAAGAAAAAAAGAATCCCCCTTACCAACCTTTTATCCTCATGATTTAGGGAAATTGGGGTCAAAACGAATCCTGGGTCGCCAAATAATTGGGGGGCGGGATTGAAAGAAAGAAAATATGTATGATGAATCAATTTATTTTAAATCAATTGATTCCAAGTATGTTGAGATGCATCGCTTATGAAGTAACTGAGGCGGTGAAAAACAAAGGGGTTTAAGTGCCAAAATTTAAAATTTGGATATAACCAGTACAAATGGTCGGGGAAAATATCTGCTTCCTCTAAGGGCACTAGTGGCCCTTGTATACAGCGTAATTTAGAAAATCTGTTTGATGAAAGCCCAACTCCTTTTTGAATTTCAAAGTCCACTTTTGTGCCTTTGCTCCTCACTGCCTTAATTGCACTCATTGTTTGAAAACAAAAAGGAAATAAAAAAAAATTAATTTGAACTTTGACATCTTGAATTCAAATTATGTTTTTCGCAATCACGAGTGTGTGTGTGTGTGGGTGGAGGGGGTGTGTGTGTATGTGTGTTTGTGTGTATGTGTGTGTGTAGGTGTGCATGTATGCGTGTCTGTGTGTGTAGGATATGGACGCAACCCCTAGACGGTTTTCGCTAGAGGAGCAGCATCGTGAGGCCGGTCGATGGTGGTGCTGCAGAGAGAGGCGGGGGGAAAATAAAATCATAGGAATTCAGAACAGTCAAATGAGAACAATAAGCAATGTGATTGCTCAAAAAAAAAAAAAAAAACCAACAACTCTTTTCCACCTTGCAACATACCAGACAGCAGTTATCACATCCAGAGTACGCATCCAGTATCCACCTTTGAGAAGAGATAAAATGGAGAGAGTGAAGGAAAGGCCCCAAATCATGTGATAGATTTTAAACACAAGCATTGGAAGAAATCAGGTTTCCTCCGCTAGTTTCACGCAAAACGTATCAGCCATTCGTCGATGGACTAGCTCCCGCCATTTACTAATTCCTACTCTAAGGTATCCACATACTGAAGTATTATCACATCCAAAGACCGCAGCTTCGTTCTTATTATAACTCCTCAGTCTAGAGTAGTGAATAACAGAACTGGAGGCAGAAGTCATCTCACTACAGCTGAGAGTGCCGACACACTGGTAGATAAAGTAAATTTATCTCACTAACGTGTCCGTATGGTACGGTTCGATTCGTAAACTAAAGGCAAAGCTGTCTGGTACATTGCATGCAGTTCTGCTTTAGCCCTGGATTAAATCACTATTTGGTACCTCTTCGGACACTTAATTTCCGCTTTTTGCTTGCAATAGCATTTCTCTGGACATTTAATTATATTTAACTTTAATATCTTTAAATTTCTAACTGCAAAACTCTCCCTCAAAGTAGACCAAACTTCTCTTAAGTGGAGAAATTTGATTCAGTTTGTGTGAGTTTGAAAAACCACGAATGGAAAAGGGAGTTAATAATTATTACAAAAAATAGTGTAAAATAATTCTCAACAATATAAGCTAGCGTGTGATATCAACTTGACAATTTTAATAGGTTAAAGGAGCAGTTTTTTAATACATGTATAATTTAAAAAGTGAGTTAAACATCCAACGTTTTCCCTACATTCTCAAAGACATTTTTACAAAATTGAACATTAGGGTGGTTCAAAAAAACTTTTTTTCAGCTAGAGTTCAGGACACTCCCCCCCCCCCCTTTTTTAAAGACTTACTAATAGTATTATGCCGTAAACGTTTTAGCTTCTTGCTCAAATTTTAAGAGGGTGCTCAATGACCCCTTCATTTAACATTAGCCGTAGCATTGAAAGTGTCACAAATTTAGAAACATTTAATTTCCCCAGCTGTTTTTTTTTTTTTTTTTTGTAAATGATTATTTCATTGCAATGTATATGCATATTACCAGTGCATATTATAATATGTAGCGTTGTTTTTTCAGTTCTATGTATTTTTTAACCCCCCCTCCCCATCCTTACGAAGTTTGAGGGAGGGGGTTGAGCACCTTCTTTCAGTTGAAATAAAAAGCTAAAATTCTTCCAATTCATTACTATCCACAAGTCTAAAAATATTGAGGGGTGTCCCGTTATCTAGGAGAAACTTTTTTTTTTACATTTATTTTTGAACCAACCTATTGAACAATGAATATGTTCAAAGAATATTCTGTTATTGTATGACGAGAAAAAAGGAGCAAGTTTTGAATATCATAAATATATACATTAAATAGAAAAAATGTCTAAATACCAATTAGATCAGCAGCCTATTCCTCACGCGATCTCGAATAACTAAATAATTTCCTAAACAAAACAATGTGATTTAAGCAATTTTCGCTAAAAAATTGTATCACTTCCCATGCACAATCAGGAAATCCTTCCTATTCATTCACCTCCCGTTCGCACATTTTATTCCCACTCCCGCAGTAGTTGAGCTTGTTTTTTGCTCTGAAAGATACACTGATAACTTAAAAATATTTCTTTGAAGTTCGATTCATTTTTGACTCCTCCCATTTCGTTTTGCGTCATGTAAAGGGCAATTTCCTTACTACATGCGTTTAGGAGTTAATGGTTAATTAGGGTTAAGAATATATGATTCATATAGTAAAATACGATAGAGCCATTCAGGGTAACTTCGAGACACAATTTCTCTATTTTAAACTGTCCTACTCCTATTTTAACAATTGTATTGTATTTTTGGCATAAAATGCAAGAAACACCACGAAGCTAGTGCATATTTATCCACAATTAATATCATATTATAATAGTATTAAGTATTTAATCTATTTAAAATGAGTTATTAGCTTGGTTAAAAGCTCCTGTCATTCAGTATCACTTTTAACTGATGTCAGTAGTAGGATGGAGTGCGGACAATATTCCACAAAGATTTCTCCACCCAAAAAAGAGAAAAAATACCTCTTAAAACACAATCCCCTAAAAATTTCAGTTGCGCAAACTGCGCCATGACTCACTCCCCTCCCCCCCCCCCCCCCCCCAGGTGAGCACCCCTGGATATTGAACGTACTCACCAACATTAAGATGATCTTGTGAAGTACGGAAATTTTCACTCGCTGCTCCGTTGTAAGATGCAGACATCATATTTTCTAGCGATGGGCTAAAATCCTTGCATGCTTCTGCTCCATTGTAAGATGCAATCATAATTTTGTCTTGCGATGTGAGAAAATCCCTAACATATTCTTCCTTTTTAGGATGCAATCGCATTTTTTTTTTTCCTGTCACGCACAGATATCCATACAAACTGCTTTATTGTAAGACACAGTCCTCATTTTTTATGGAGAATATCGTTTTTCCAATGGAAGATCCCAGTTTACATCACAAATCAATGTCGTCAAGTTGTTTTGCTGGTTGCCAGGAGACATGTTTGCTTGAATAGTAGGTTTCTTTTTTTTTTCTTTTGTGCGAGCCATTCAACATATCATAAGTGAAGAAATGAATAATGGCACACAAAACTTTGCTTTGAGCTGATTCCTTCTTCACCCTCAATTTTTAACCGACTTCAAAAAGGAGGCGGTTATCAGTTCATACCGTATGTATGTTTTTTTTTCTGTCCACTCACAGCGTCTCACCTAGTGAACCGATTTTGATGATTCTTTTTTTAATGGATAGGGGATGGCTCAACTTAGGTCCCATTTCTTTGTTTGACCATATTTGTCCTTTAGAAAAAAAGTTATGGGCAAAAAAACGTTATTTTCGTTATCATCTATGCCAATAACAAATGATGGGGGCTAAGTAAGAAAATACAGAATTGCATCATGAGCAACTTAAATGCTGTGAAATGCAAATTTGTTAGGAAAAACGTAATACTTAAATGGTTATAATTAAATTAACTACACATTAATTCCAAAGAGGAACAAAGATAAGTTTTTATTGCCAATCGCTTAAAGTTTAACGCGCATTTATAGTTTTTTTTTATAGTATGGAGCATTTTTATGAAAAAAATAAGGTGAAGTTTCGTGATGGTAACTTCTTACTATTTCTGAAATACCTACATTTACACTAAAAAGAATGAAATAAAAAAAACTTTGAAAAAAAAAAAAAAAAATAGAATCGACTTCAAATTTGCTCTAAAAAGTGAAAAATAATTTTATTCTTTAAACACCATCGATAATGCTTTTAAACATAATTTTTGAAGTTGGCGCAAAAACGATAGATAAAATCATTCACAGCCATAACTCAACTACAACTATAAATTTAATCAGACCCAATTTCTTCACTATCACATAAAGTATGCACTGATGACAACATATTTGAATAACGATATAAATGCTTCGTTCGTAACTTTGGATGCTTTTCTGAAAAAAATATGAACGAAGCATGGTTACACTGGATTTTACGTTTTGTTTTTGCGCCAACTTCAAAAATTATGTTTAAAAGCATTATCGATGGTGTTTAAAGAATAAAATTATTTTTCACTTTTTAGAGCAAATTTGAAGTCGGTTCCATTTTTTTTTTTTTTCAAAATTTTTTTTAACGTAAAGAATCGCCATCCTTTGCCATTGAAACAAAACTCCCATTTTAGACTAGAACAAATGAATTTGAAGTCTGCATAAGTCAGGCTGCAGTTAAAATTAAGTTTTTTTCTCTGTTCGTCTTAAGTTGAGTGAAAATTAATACTGTAATGATATAATATTGAACTGCAAGCAAATTTAGATTATTCATCAAATTTCTTGAAAAATAAAGCTGGTCTTCGGATAACGAAAGAAGGATCGTGCCTTCTACTTCAATTCTCTCATTTCCTTCCTACTTTAACAGTTTCTATTTTCCTTTCCTTTTTAAAAGACTTTTTTAATTAATAATACGCTTCGAACTTGGATTTCTTAGTTTTTCCCAATTTGAGTAGAAAATAAAATTTAAAGTTTATTCTCAAATTCACTTGTAAGTAAAATTTTGAGGTCGAAAAGTATAATATCATTTATGAGCATTCGATTAACTATTTAATTCGATTAATTGTTTCAAAGTGATTGCTTACTACCAAACGTCACGACCTTGAGGGTCACAAATATGGACGAAATTCTGGATTTAGGTCCGTTCGCACTAGATATGAACTCAGGTGAAGAGGTTTGACTGCATAGGCTCTAGTTAGGTTGCAACGGGGGATTCAAAGTTGCTTATTTGAGTCCAGAAAAGCAAGGGTTTTTTGCTTTGAAATGGAACTTTTTTTACACTTTTCTTGCATTTGCATTGCAGTATGAGCCAATTAAATGCATTCACAACGTAGAATAAATCCCTTCTCCTTTCGTAGTTCTAACAAGAGATGCCGAATGTCTTGGAAGTGTAGATATTGTCCCAAAGTTCCAAATTCTAATGAAAATGCCATTACATTTCTGGAGTCCGGCAAATCAGTGAGGTTCAGTCAGCAAAAACTAGAGGGTCACAAATCTTGATAAATTTCAGGATTTGGGTCAATTCGTATTAGATATGAGCCCAGGTAAATTTGTTTGAGTGCATACGCTCTTACTCGGCTGCAAGGAGGGTCTAAATTTGCTTGTTTGGCTTCGAAACTGCAATAGCGCTTTCTCTGGAGTTAGAAACATACGCAACAATATTTTCTCTCTTTACATCTGTTGCGTATTTTGTTGGTCTAGCATAGGATAGGGGCGGTTAAATTTATTCTATACTGTGAATGCATTCAGTTTGATGATACTGCAATGTAATAACAAGACAAGAGTTTAAAAAAAAGTTAATTTCAAAGGAAAAACCATTGCTTTTCTGGAGTTAAACTAAAAGAAGCTTTGGGCTCCCATTACGGCCGAACTAGGGCCTATGCAGTCAACCAGGGCCGTAAACAGAAAATAATTTCGAGGAGGGTTCAAAAACTTTTATGCAGAGCTTTTCGCTATTTGTGCTAATTTTCAAATCGTCGCGGGTTATCTATTATGAAAGCGTTTTATGTAATTAATACACATATGAAAGACATTTCAGTTTTGAACAATATTTTTTGGAAATGTTTATATGTAAACGAACATTTGAATGTCGAACCGAACTTTTCGGGGGCAGGGGGGGGGGGAGGTTGAACCCTAAGAACTCTCCCCTCCCTTCTCTTGTATACGGTCCTGAGTCAAACCGCTTTACTTGGGCTCATATCTAGCGGGAATATACCTAAATCCACAATTTCGTCCAGATCCGTGACCCTCAAGGCTTGCCGTTTAGTAGTTTAAAGCTTCTTTGCATTTCACAGGTTCTATAACAAATACCCCATCTTTAACATAATGGGGTTGTTTCCTTCCGTCAAAAGTACTAATTTTAGTCAATAAGTTGATAGAATGAGCAAAAGAAAAAAAAAAAAAAAAATTTGGACCCAGAAAATACTTTTATTTTCCCAACAGCTATTTTTAATTAATTTTTTTAAAATGTCCGATTTTTCAAATAAGGCGTTGTCTTTATGACGTCACAAATTATGAACTTGAAAATGATTTAGAAACGCTTCTGGTTCTGGAAAATAATTTGCATCTGATGTGTCCAATTTGCCAGTAGCATATCTTGTAAAAAACAGGAACGTTTTACATTAAATGTCAAGAACCTTTCTGAAATTACCTTCAACCTTTCTGAAAAATTTGAAAATCTCCCCAGTTTAAGCCAGACATGTCTCGGAAAACTTTACGAAAGTTTAAGTAGGTTTAATGCAAATTGATTAGAACCTTTCTGATTTAACAAAAAGGCTACGGAAGCATTGATCGCTTAGTCACAATCTGGCCGGACCGTAACCGAACTAAAGCAGACATATTTAATAACACACTCAATCTTTAAACTGGTAGCCAAAATTAATTTCCACAACAGTAGAAATCATATGTTTTAGGATCATATGTTTTCATCCGGTCAATTAGATGTGCAAATCTATAACTATATTTTCCAAAACTGGATTATTTTTTTTTTCAACTCAGAAATACTTGGATACTTTATATTTTTGTCTTCTTTCTAATAGGGGTGAATTTGGATGTTTAGCTTTTTTGCAGATCTAGTGTGATCCCCCGATACGACATCTTGTTTTTCATGTGCCACCATGAAGGCGCGAATGTCAATGGCACAGATAATTTTGACTCCCAGTTTCTCACCAGGTGGATGCACTTGGATTATCTTCGATGCGAAACTGCATTTGATATTTGATTTTACCGAGAGCAAACAAAGTCAAACGAATACCAAAGGATCTTTTTACATGTCGCATAATCACACAACAAAGGCGCTGACGATTTTCTGCATCTCGAAAATCCGCCGACTGGCCACCGCAGGTCAGAACCCGTGACCACGGCACACATGGCCAACGTCTTACCACCATAGTACCTAGACAATAACCCATCCGATACTTAATGACTTGACTAACATTTAATCCTCAATAAAAAAAATAATCTTGAATAAAAGTAGAAGTATGGCAATATGAATGCAGATATATTTCATTTGTATCCATTATTTATGTATATAAAAAGAAAACTTTGGAGCTATATATTTCTCGCAGCTCTTAAAGGGTTAAATGAAAGCGGTTCATAAGAAAAATCTACTTTCAGAGGCATTGACCAGGTCATGCCAAACATAAACAAGCTGAATCAATAAAAAAAAAAAAAATGCCACGTTTCTGGTGGTAACACTTACCGTCAGCAATCGATTTTTTCGGATCCATATTTTCAAGGAGAGTCGATCCGCAGTCTGTCAGCACCGCTGCATAAGCAAAGGGAAGGTGATCGGTGGTCCAAAGGACACCTGTAGCTTATCGGAGTATTATCGCGCAAAAAGCGAAATAAAATGATATTTCGCGAACGAGAAATGTGATATAAACTGAAAAAAATCATAAACGGCAAGGAAATGATTCATGCAATGAGAGAATTCAGTTCACTTCTCTTTTTTCATAGCACGCAAGTACGTGCTTCTGTCAGTTAGAATTTAATACATAAAATATTAAGTTTTGAAAAGAGTATGTATAGCTTAAAACAGCGGTTCCCAACCCATGGACCGCGGCCCTACTGGGACCTGGGCACTGGCGAGAATCTGAACCAAAATAAGTCTTGGGGACTTAATTTCTGTTTTTTTGCGAAAATTCATATTCGATGTATTCAAAAGCTCTCCGTGTCTCATAGCCAATAAGGAACTTTAAGGTTAAGATGTTGCATATTCCTTAGGAATGTCCTATAATTGAAGATGAAATCTAATAAATCAGAACCTCTTTTACAGAAGATTGCCAAAAAAAAAACTAGTATTAGCTTCAAGCTTCAAGTTAAAAATGTCCCTCCTTTGTTGAACTGGCATGATTAACCAGTGAATTGGGACACTTGAGGGGCTTTTGAACAATCTACCTATTTGAATAAGACTTTTCGTTGCAGTTTTTTAGAAAAATAATATAGAAATGCATTGAATGCTACGAGTTATTTCAGACGAAAACTATCCAGTTTCAATCCAGATACCAACGCCCTCGTAGAGGAAGAACAGCGTAAAAATTCCCATGGAGCTTCAACTTCTATGACTTATTTTTGAGTTTTCTTACAGCTATGTCAGCTAAGCAATAAAGTTATTTTCTTTCTCAAAAAATCTTTGAAAATTGTTCTTGTACAGTGTATATATATTAAGTGGTCAGCATGAGGGGAACATCCCCAGCAGAACACCCCCCCCCCCAGTCAATTTTGGCTGTGCAAGTAACACATAGTAGTTAGTGGACCTCAGTGGTGTTTTCTACAAAATTGGTGAGCCGTACAACTAAAAAGGTTAGGAAACGCTGGCTTAAAAGAACACCCAGCATTCAATTGAATTTTGACGTCTTGGATTCGAATTATGTTTTTTGCAATCACGGATTGCGATAGGACCCTACTTTTTGAGTTTCTTGTTTCTACAAATAGACTGGAATGGAATTGGAGATGATATTCGCACCTTTCATATTATGACCGGCGATTTTTCAGATTAGGTAATACGAGGCATATATCTATAAAAAAAGAAATGGTCATTAGGATGCGGGAATAAAGATAAAGATTTTATGTCCGATATTCACCAACCAGTACACTAATCACAAAGATTTTTTACAGCGTATAACATTATATATTTTTACGTACGTATATCTTTAATATTAAAGAATTATTCTTTGTTATGTGTTGCTAGTCCGATTTCTTTTTTGAACGATCACGACACATACTTATTTAATTCACTTGACTGAGGTTAACATTGTTCTGATTTTTCAGGTTGCCATGACGATGAGAATAAGTCTAGCCTATTGTTTTAATATTTATAAAGAAGAAACATTTTCTTCGTCATAGTGACAAATCGTTTGCATTCATTCAAAGCTTAACTTAAGCATATTTTACCTTTAAAAGAAGGAGGGGGGAATTATGGCCTCTACGAGTGTGGAGGCCATAGACCCAACCCAATATAGACCCAACGAGTATGGTCTATCGGAACTTGTGATTGCGAAAATCATAGTTTGAATTCAGGACGTCAGAAATTCAAATTAATTTTATTAATTTATTTTTTAAATCTTGTTCATATGTGCTCCAGGCTTGTTCACTTGTTCCATCATATCATCTTATAGCAGCTTATGTGAACGATTCAAGACATTTTTCAAAAATCCATAATGTATTTTTTTTTTTTTAAATCTCAAAACACTCTTGCTATGAAAAATTGAGAGAAAAAAAATGACAAGAAATGCAAAAAAAAAAAAAAAAAAAAAATACATAGCGCCTTTTCCTCAAAATAATAATGAAGAATGTGATTTTTACCCTATGAATAATGAAATATATATGAAGCAATAAATTAAAAAAAAAAAATAAACATACAGTTTTATTAATTCAGATTAATTTGTAAAATTACAGTAACTATAGTATTTTTATAAATCAATCGCTAGCAAGGTTTTATTTATTTTTTAATTTAATTTATTTATTTTTTTATATAAACCTTTATTTTGCGTTTAAAATAGGCTTTGAATTTTTAAATAAGTTAGTTTTAATGCTATACTTTTCAAAATGATTATTCTTGGAATTTACATAACAAATTAAAAATACTTTAAAAGTTCGAACCTAATAGTTGTATGATTTATCACAGGTTTCTGTATTACTAATCTCAAAACAAGTAAATAAATAAATAAATATAAGAAAAAGAAATTGCAACACTATTCTAATTTTAAAAACTTTTTACTTTTCAAGCACAAAGTTCTTTATACAACTTTATAAAACTACTGTTTTGACATTTTTAGAAAGAATAAAAATGAGATATTTACGCAGTATAACTAAAAAAACTAGCATTTGATTTTTGATTACAAATTACTGCATTTACATTTTTATGAATTGAAAATTCAGATGAATAGGTAATGTTTATGAAACTACAAAAAAAAAAAAAAAGAGTAAATTATAGCCACTTGGTAGAGCGGCTGAAATTTCAGAGCAGAAATATGAGCGCGGGACACCATTTTTTCTGTTGTGCACCCAAGAAATCAAGTACGTCATATAAAACGTTGATAGAAGGCGTTGCTTATTCGAATTACCATTTGAGAAGCGCCAACATCCGTTCCAACCATTTCCACTTCATGCTTTTCCCTCTCGTTAAGAAAAATCCCTACAATTCAAATACGGTTTATTGATTTTGAATGTTCCCCCCTCTCCTGCAGCGCAGACACGCCTTCTTCTTTGTGAATGGGTTAGATGGCGAATTGGTGGAGATGGCGAATTGGGGGTAGAATCACTTGTGAGTTGTTCCCTTTGAAATAGCTCAATGAAGAAAAAAGATAAATGTATTTTGTAAATACCTGGTAAAATGGAATGTTGCAGCGCATGGATGGCAGTCATATTAGCCAGGTCAGTGGTGTCCGGTATATTAAAAGCTGAGCACGTGCATTACTGATCTACATTTGAAAATATTTTCGTTTTTGAACTTTTTAGTTTTTTCGCGAAATTTAAATGATACAGTTTAGTTCTTTGGGGTTTTTATGCAAATATCTATTGTGAATTCTAAAATATTGTGCTGAAACGATTTACTTTTCGTTATCTAACCTTAAATTTAATTTTTCAAGGACTTGTGCTTGTGAGGCTAGTTTTTCCAAGGAACAACTAGCCCCAAGAAACTCCTTAAGAAACTTTGTGAGTTTAGCCTCCTGGTCAAACTTGTGCAGGACTTTCATTATTGGAGGTGCAAATTAAAAATGTAAGTAACCTTTTTTTTCATAACCCACAGATCCCCCAACAGTCGCTGAAAATGGTAGTTAAAATATCAGGCATGTACAATCAACTCCTGGTTACCTGCGGAATAGGGTGCCACGGTAATTGTGGACAAGTGAATTTCGCGGATATTTGTTTGATGTCGCACAATGGGTAAGAAAAACAGCACTAGTACATTATACAAGAGCAAATGAAAATCAAGAATACTGACATACATTCAAACTGACACAAGGATGCTAGAGGCAAACGATTAAACTAGTAACACTAAAGTGACAATTGAATTACATAAAAAATGTACTTAAATACAAAAAAAGGATTGCTCATTACTGCAAACGGGCACAGAAAATCCTGCAAATAGATCAAACAAATTAACTTAGGTTACGCCAAAAACGTGTAAAGCAGGAGAATTTTTTCAATCAAAACTGTCTCGGTCACTCGTTTACAGGCATATGAAGTTTGGATGTTATAATATGGTTTCAACTAGTCAGATTTCGGTGACCGAGGAGAGTTTGATGTCTTTGGTAAAAAAGGGAAATAAATAAATTGTAATGTCTAAAAATAGATCTTGCACATGTTAAGTTAAAATGAGTATTTTCTAGACAAATTCAGTAAATTACAAATACAAAAATAAATAAATAAATAAACAATAAATAAACAAATCTACAAAAACAATATCCGCCCATGAGTAATTGGGAGATTGTTATCATTTGACTAACCTCGTTTATGGATCGTCTGCGAAGTATCGTATCAGTTATAATCAAAGACGGTTTTCTGTTATGGTTGCAGACTGAACTAGTTAACGCAGCTTATTAGCTACAGAAGCAGTTAAATATTTTATTTCATTTTACTACATTATTCTATTCCTACTATATTTTACTATGTTGATAGATTATAATATTACTATACTTATTAACAGTGACTTAATATATGTATTTGTACTTAAAAGGTAGTAATTGAACCTTTAAGTACAAATTATCAATGCTAAAACGTAAAATAAGTTAAGTTTTTTAAATTAAAAAAAAAAAAAAAATTGATTATTTGGACGATATTGATTATGAATCTATAAAAAAACATTTGTTTTCAGTTAACAATTAGTTTTTAACGAACAAACTTTAACTTGAAACAATGTTCACCTAGAAATCATCATTGTTTAACATCAGCGCATTGATATCAGAACAACTTGCCCCAACCGCGGAACAACTAGCTCCAAGGAGGGGCAAGTAGTTCCTTCTCGACTTTTGGTACTATAAAATTAATTATAAAAAATCGTACGAAATATTACACAAAAAACAGTTGTTACATCATATTGGTATATATTACTCTATTTTAATCTCAGAATAATAATTCTAGAAC
Source organism: Uloborus diversus (assembly GCF_026930045.1). Lineage (NCBI taxonomy): Eukaryota > Metazoa > Arthropoda > Arachnida > Araneae > Uloboridae > Uloborus > Uloborus diversus. The sequence continues at coordinate 212,420,617 of NC_072731.1, read as the reverse complement.
TACGTTTTCATAACAAATTTTGAACTTGTTTAAAAAACGGAACCTCTAGCCACGCTCTCCCCTACTCATTTTTGTGCATAAAATATAATACTTCTCGTATCCATATTTTTTTCAATTCTTAAGACACTTTTCTAGGCCTATAACGTTAAGGTAAATATAGAGAAGAGCTCTTTCAATTTAAAAGCGTTTCTCAATGCTCATCCTCAAAACCTAAGAAGATTTCTTTCCATTATTAAGATTTTTTTTTTTTTTTGTTAGTTGGGAAGTCTTTCAGGCACACATAATTTGTCAACTATATTAAGCCAAAAATGATATGAAAAAGGTGAAAAAATGTTAAAATGTTTGAAGTTTAAAAAATGAACAGCATTCAAGCATAAGTAACAGTTTAAGTATTTTTATTTCCACACAATACATATTTTATACAAGATACATAAGAAACATACAAAGGTATATTTCGATCAGACTAACTAGTTTTTCAACAGATACATACACTGACACCCTTTTCTTCTCGTATTAGATATAAAAGTGAAGTCAGTTTTACTTACAGAATATAAAGAGCTAAAACCTTAGATTCAAAAGTTTTTAAAGACATTATTTTTATAAAAGTCATAACTTAACAAAACATTTTTTTTCTTTTAAAACAATACAATATAAAATTTTCACATGCAATTGCAAATAAGAGAATGACATTATATTTAGCTCCAAATTGGTCACAAATTGCACCATTCACATAAAAAATACTCAAGTGGTAACTTTTACTAGCGTTGCTCAACTATGATTTCAAATTAAGCAATTTTTATTTTGCATAATAATACTATTTTTCTCTTCTATTCCTTTTGCCTCTACTACATTTATAAGACATTATTTTTAAAGACCTTAGAAATTAAGTTGTATTATTATATGTTCGTAATTATGTAATCAAAATATTATCACTTATTATGTAATCAAAATAAGCAGTCAATATTGATTTTTCCTTTCTGAATTTTATTATTTTAAACATAAATTGTTGGAGTTTTCTGTAATTTAAGTAACAATTTAATTTCTAACATAATTTACTACAGTCTAAAAACAAACTCAATTAAAAGCTAACTTCATGATACACAATTCTTTAGAGACCTTCTCTAGTCAATTACTGGGTACAAATTAAAAAGGTGCATATTTTATAAAACAAATTAACTCAATAAATTTTTAATCTAATACTATTAAGGTAGAAAGAAATAGCTTTTTTTTTTAATAATCATATAACATCCATAGACAAAATAATGATAGTTAAAAGTTTTTTTTTTTCCAGTCCAATTTAAAAACCACTCTATGATCACAATCATACATGTAATGCTCACTTCACATTCGGAGCATAATGGTCCGCAACTGAATAAAGCTATGAAATTGCCTTGAATGAGAACAAAAATGCAAAAAATATTTTTTTTTAAAGTCGTGGAATGCTTAGTTTACTAGGGAAAATATTGGTTATCCAGCATTTTTGGAATAAATCGATTAAAAAAAGTTATACCAGTAATTTAAATTCAAAGTTCTTCATTTTAAGTACAACAATCAGACAATTAACAATTAAAACATTTTTCTTGTATCAGAAAGGCTTGAATAGAAATCAAAGTGAAATTTTGACGAACACAAACGTAGTTTCATATTGATCACAGTTATGAAAACCAGAAAATCTAGAATAATAGAAAAGGCATAATATTCTGTTGTTTTGAAATACAACGTGAATTTAACACAATAATGCTGATAAAGCATAATGACTGGAAGCAAGTACAGCGTTAAACTCTCAGTGTTTCTGGCAGCTGCTTGAGTTAAGATCGTTTTTAATATAAGATATAGATATATATAAAATGAATTACTTTTTGTATTTTAACAGCACTACATGAAATTAGATATAGGTCTAAGTTTTTCAAAACGTTTACATTTTAATGACCAGGCAGTTAAAATTGGAATTATTTACAATCCTCATTAACATTTCTAAAAGAAAAAAATCCTGCAATAACACAACAACTATATTTTGAATATGTAAGACAGTAGCACTGGTTTAAAAAACACATGTTTTTAAAAACAAACAAAATACAATAGGAATTTCTTAGGAAACTAAATTTCTTAATTCTTCAAGAATCTAGGACAGAAATCCTCATAATACAGTATAAACATAAAAAGTGAAAAATGTATGAATATTTTTTCATTTTATTCAATGTTTTACTGTTACTTTTTATTCAGGGGGTGGGGATTTCCTGCAAATTATTTATTCCCTCAAAACACTTTGAAAAATTTAAATTCTACATGGTTTTTAATCAATTAACAGAAAAAATTCTTCCATTAAGATATAAACCATTAAACCAAACTGTTCTGAAAAAAAAAAAAAAAATCTAGGTAGTTATTTTTTACATTGGAAAGAATTCATGCATAATAGTCTAGTCTAGTTAAAGTTTACTTACTTTTACTAGACGCTGATAAACAGGAACATACTTTTATTTTTTTCGTTAATTCACTGACAAATGAAAAAAACGGGGGGGGGGGGGGGGTTGCCTGGACATAGATTTAAACAAGCTAAGAGTAAATCTAGATTAGTTAATATGGAATCCTGTTAATAAATACTGAATATTACTAAATTAGCAAATGTTGCTCTAAAATATGACAAATCTTAGTAAGAATAAACAAGTTTTGTGTTGATCCTTTACAAACGAAGATTCTATGACAAAATTACAAACAATACAAAACTCAAAACGTAGTAAACATTTTTTTTTTCAATTCCATTATTCTAAAAATAAAAATTAAAAAACTCATACCAGTTTCAATGTCTGCAGATTGTAATAAGTGAAAATAACAGAATATACAAAGAATTATAAGCCCAAACCAAAATATTTCAATAAGAACAAAAACCAGAACAAGTTGCATTATTTTTAATTGTAAATAGGAACCAGTAAGACTTTTCTAATATATTGTCAGAGGGCAATAAATAATTATCCAAGGGCTTAAAGCTAAAAGGAAAAGTAAAGAGGAGGGGGATGAAATTGTCAATAAAAATATAAGGTTATTCCTGAATTATTCTTCTTAACAGTTATTTCGGTATTTCACTCATATAAATTATTCTCAAACTATAGAGTTATATAGTAGAACTTCCTTAGGGATACTTCTATTTGAAGAGCATTCTTTCTGGTCCCAGTCCCTTTGAAAACAAATTACAAAAAATAATGAATAAGTGCTTCAGAAAAAGTGAATTTACTAGAATTCAAGTGTCCCCTTCCCTCTCAAAATTAAGTGATGACAGTTAGACATTAATATATGTGAATGAAACAAGTGTGTATTTCAGAATTCTTGTTGAAATTTACAAACATAGATTTACCCTTTCAGCAATTTAGTCAAGTACGCTAAGGGCTGATGCAGAGCGAACAGTACAAACAAGTTTTAAAACTTGAAGTGTGAACACATATTGTACTTTACAGCGTAAATTACATGACATAAACCAAATCCATGTAAGAGATTTCTTCAAAATAATTTCTGTAAGCTACACAACTTTGCCAATGCCAAATTTTTGAGTACATTTTAATTGTTAAAATAATAAACTTAGAAATTTGAACAATTAGAAATTTTATTTGGTATATTGTCGCTTCAGAGCAAAGTAAGACATCCTACTGTTGCTTTAAGACCAATATATAAAACATTTTCAGTATTTTATCTTAAATGTTAATATTTAACATTTATTATAAAATTATACTGAGTTAACACCTTGCATACACCAATTAAAACACCTCTGAAGAAGGGACATCTCTGTTCAGGGGACAAAATGTCTGGTCTCCTTAATGCCCCTTATTGAGAGGTTCTATTGTACACAGAGACAACTTTCAACTTCTAAAAGCCTGTTGCAGAACAATGTAAACATTCTGCTTCAAAAATGTAATGCAGCTGTGCCAAATCAAGGATAAAATAATCTTAGTTATTCATATTGATACACAACAGCTATTACTCATATATACATTACACATATAAAATGACACTTAAAACAATTATTGGTTTGATTCAGTAACAGCTGCTACACACCAAGTAAGATGGTTCTAAAAATTATGCAAGATGTTTTAAATTTAAATGTGAACTAAAAAGAATACAGAAAAATACCCATTATTAAGTTTTGGGGGCTTTTAAACATTTTCCTTGGTTTAAATATGTTTTCTGCTTTTTATTTTTATTTTTAAGATACTTACTTAAATAAAATAGATGTACAGGTATTTGTTTCATGGATCAAATATTAAAGGAGAAAAACTTGGTTTTCCTCCAAAGGGTCTGAACTGAGTTTTGAATATATTTTAAAATTTAACAATAAAATGGCATCTTTCAAAAAAGAAAAAAAAGTTTGATAAAGCAACATGAAAAAAAAATACATTTACTTGTAGGGAAATGAATACCTGGAAATGAACAAAAAGTAAGTAGAAACTAATAACAAAGGCATAGAATATACTTAGTCATTTTAACGAAAAAGAAAACCATTACAGGACATTTTCACTGCAATGCTCAAGCGGCAAGTTGTTCCATACTTGTCAAAATGTGATTTCACGAGCATTGCAGTCTTCAGGAATTAGTTGAATTAGCACTTCCTCCCTTAAAAAAATTTAAGTAAAATACTTCGAAAAATCAGTAGAAAATGATCACCACAACAATATGACAAAACCTGTAGTACAAGTAAATTGTCTGTTAATAATCAAATATATATATATATAAATAAACAAATAAACCACTAATGTTTTACTGTCAAAACCCTTCTCTGCTGAAAAATATAAATATAATAAAAGCTATATCATTTCTTTGAACATTTATGATAAATATGTTGTAAATGTTTTTTACATATAAATAAAGAGAAAACAAATAAAATTGTATTTTTACAATTGTTGTTAATTGTTTATTACAATTGTAAACAATTGTAAAAAAATTTCAATTTTTTACATAGATAACAATGCATATGATCACTTTTTGCCACTTTTACCAAAAAAACTTGCAAGCTAAGAAAACTACCTTTACTTGCTCATACATCAATGTTTATTTTCTCCCAATTCTGAATTCACAAATCCGAAAAGTCTGAAAAATGACATTCTTGAAAGATCTCAATTGCCTTGGAAATGGTCCTCTACATGGAAAAGAAAATACTTGAAAGGCAAATCCATGTCGAAAAGTTTTCCACACATAGGACACATTTGTTGCTTATGCTCTTTCTCCAAGTGTAGTACCATATCATCTGGGGAGCTTGAGGAAATTGGGCTCAGACAAATTGCACATGGCACAGTCTGACATTCGGCAGAACTACAAAAGAGCACACAATTTTCAGAACACATAAAATTAAACAAATATGTACTACTTCATAGCTTTACGTTAAGAGAATTACATAACATGCAATTTTTAAAAAAGGTAACTACAATTTTTTATTCTCTCCTCGGACTTTCTTCTAACGGTCTGCTGCTTTAGTCTATAATACCAACTTTACTATCTTAATAATATAAGTCTCTTCACAGCATTCTTAGTGCAACAAAGAATGCAAATATAGAGAAAACTTGATTGCATTTGACTTTGAGAAACCAAATATTCAGCTCTCAGCACCAGGACGGATACATGGGAGGGGCAATAGCCCCTCCCTTGAGGGACTCTCTACCAGTAGTTTTTCGAAAATGAAGTTCAAAGAACGCAAATTTAGATGAATTTCATTGATGTTGGGAGACGAGAGGTTTGGGTTTGGTACCCTCTCTCGGAACTGCTTCGGAATTAAAATCCAAATAGTGATCAATATTTTTAAATCAGTATACAAAAGAAAGTAATAAAAATCAATCGCCCTTCCCTTGAAAAATTTCTGGATCCGTCCATGCTCAGCACACAGGCTAGATGTGGGCTGACATTTGTAAGCACTGCTATTACTACAACAGATCAATATCTACTGACCATAACGAGAACTGATAGTTATATTTAAAACTAGAAAATCGCCTGTCAAGGTATGACGGGGGAAAATTGCTTCTGCTCTTCAACATTTGAACGAAGCAATCGCCTGTTTGGTGATATTTTGAAAATTGAAATTTTAACCCTAACTCCAGTGAATTAACCCTAAACTCCAGTAGATAGTGTTTATTGTTGACCACTTTTTGGTTTCTTCATTCCCCGGAAATTAATCTTTCCAGTAAAACAGTTAAGTTACCGGATCCAGTTCAGTCTTGTCAAAATAAAACATATCCCTGCATGTCAAACGTTGCCAAAAAATTTGATCAAATTATAAATAACTTACTGAATTCTTGGTGTTTCAATAATGAAATAATACTGTTACGCATGCTATGGTGTGAGTTTCATTGTTGGTGATGTCAGCGTTACTCGATCAGGGAATTTAGCTATTAAATATCGTCCCCTCAAAGCAACCCTAAGACCTCTAATCCCACAAACAACAATAAGATATCCTACTGTTGCTCTGAGGCGATGATATATGATGATTAAAAGATTAAAAAAGCTGGGTTTTTGTATTAATTAAACTCTGACTTCTGAGAAACCTCAAACAGCTGGCAGTGGAGTACAGTGCCCGCCGCTTATTAAAATCACATTTGTTCGGTGGACATTTGATTTTATAAAGCGGCTGATTTTATTAACCGGCATTCAAAAAATGAAAGGTTTTAAAGTTTAAATACTTTGAAAATGAATTGAATTACTTCATTTACTTCTGTATTAAGTATTTCAAAATGCAGTTATCATTTTAACTAAACATGAGGTACATTTTTTTAAAATTGCTTGCACAAGGATCTTAAAATGTATGTGTATTGTTGTTTGCTTAACAGAATTGGGAGAGCCAAGATTCAATATCGTTTGAGAGTTTACAAAGTGTTTTGTAACGTTCAACATATTTTCCTCTTTGTTCTAAAGTGCATCCTACATTATTAAGTGCTTTTCTGACATCTATTGAAAATGAAGAGGCAAATTTGACTCTGAGATATTCTCATCTTCTGAAGCTAATTCCTACACTTCTTGGTGGCGCTTTAACAATTTTTTACGTATGATGTCTAAAAGTTTGATTTTATAAAACGGCGATGGTGATTTTATTAAAAGATGGTTTTAACATGTTTTGGTATTGCAATGATTCTGTTCTTCCAGATTTGATTTTAAAAAGCGGCTGATTTTATAACCCAGTGATTTTATTAGTGGCGGGTACTGTATCATAGAATTCCTTAATTTATCTAGGAAGATTTACACCAAACATCTTTTCTAAGTCTACTGGTCTATGGTTTTACAACATGAGTCCTATTCAGATATAAAGAGATAAAGCATACAAATCTTATCTTTCAAAAATAACTCTTTTTAAGCCAGAAAAAATTATGGGCATTTGAATTTCCTCATTATAAAATTTATATTTAATAACTAGTGTTGAGGGTTGACTGAAGTACTTCTGTACTCTATACTTGTAAAAGTTTCTGATACACAATAAAAACACATTAACAAAAGACTTCAGATAATTTTAATGAAGTGTAACCTACTTCAAAATGGCTTGAACGAGAAAACAAGAAAAAAAAAAATGCACTAGGTAGCCATATTTTACTAGGTTCAGTCTCAAGAGTCATTTTTTCACTTAATGATTAAAGTTCTGCAACTAAAACTCTTTTAAAAAATAATTTATTTTACGACACTTTCGCACGTGGCTCAATGTAACCCTGAGTGTCAGACTAACTCTGAACTAGGTTAATAATTCATTTTTGATGATTTTAACATTAATTATTTCTTAATTTTGAGCAACAACACAATACTCTAGGGCCAATAGAATCAACAACTCTATTAAAGTATTGGGTGAGTGCAAAAGTTCGTGCGGAGTTGCAATAGATGGCGTTAGAACGGGCGTAACGTGTTGTCATTAATACCACTATCTACGTAAGTCAGACCGTTGGAAAGGTGACATGTGCAGCTTTCATTCCAATCAAAATAATTTGTGCAGATACAAACTGCTTCGAGAAAGATTACTTTTAAAATGAGTGTTGATAAAGTGCATTTACGACATGTTATGCTTTACGAGTTTCGGAAGGGAATAAACGTTGCAGCAGCCATAAAAAACATTCAAGATGTTTATCAAGATCAAGCACCAGCTAAACGAACTGTGGAAAAATGGTTCGCAAAATTTCGTTGCGGAGATTTTAAGCTGGAAGACGAGCCACGCTCAGGTCGACCTTCCGACATTGATGACGACGTTTTGCGTTCTTTAGTTCAGAATACTCCGCGAATTTCAACAGAGGAAGTTGCTACAGCACTTAACGTTGACCGATCAACCGCTTTTCGGCGTTTAAAAAAAATTGGATTTGATTTAAAGCTTGATATATGGGTGCCCCATTTGTTGACCGAGAGCAACAAAATCCAGCGAATTTCTGCTGCCGTATCTTTATTCGGGTGGCTCAAAAACGAGCCGTTTTTGGATCGATTAGTGACGGGAGATGAAAAATGGGTCCTGTACAACAACGTTCAGTGCAAACGCACATGGAAACAGGCAGGTGAACATGGTGACGCAATGGCAAAGGCCAGTTTGCACCCGATGAAGGTGATGCTCTGTGTTTGGTGGGATTGCAAGGGTATAATTTATTTTGAGTTTCTCCCCGCCGGCCAAACGATTGATTCTGACAAGTACTGTCGTCAATTAACTAATCTGAACCGAGAAATCAAACAGAAACGTCCGAGTTTGTCAAATCGCAAAGGCGTAGTCTTTCATTAAGATAATGCTAGACCACACGTTTCATGACAGACGCTACGCAAACTGAACAGCCTGAAATGGGATGTCCTAACTCATCCACCGTATTCTCCTGATATCGCACCATCGGATTATCACTTATTCCGGTCATTGCAAAATCATTTAAATGGAAAAAAACTTGACTCTTTGAATGCCTTACAAAACGTCATGTCTTCGTTCTTCGAATCTAAACCACGCAGTTTTTATGATCGGGGCATCCGTATGCTGCCAGAACGTTGGAAGAAGATTATAGACAACGATGGAGAATATATCATTGATTGAATCAAGAGTTTTGCTTGCCTAATCACTGTATGACTTTCTTTCACAAACTCCGCACAAACTTTTGCACTCACCCAATAGTTGTGGGGCAATTGAAAATGGAGAAAATATGGTGCAATGTTAACCTGAATGACTGTATTTTACTTGGGAGTTTAAAATTACAGCATTAATAACAAATTTCACTAAAAAAAAACATTTCTCTCACAATCAGAAAATTAACATCACAGCGGTGTTTTCATAGACCTTTGTTTTTTTTTAAAAACTTTTTAAAGTTCCAGTTTGTTACTTACATATTACTTGATGCAGACAAATTGTGGTCAGTAACTTTATGCTGATCTGCTAAAACTGTGTTCTTTTGGACATGATCTAGACTTGAAAGTACAGGATATAGATTATTTGTGCCTGCAGAAACTTCTTTGAAGCAACACTCATTTTCAAAAGCTTTGCCGAAGGAAATTTTTCTTACTGTAACAGCTACAATGAAAGAAATTTTAATTAAAAAAAGATGTTATAAAATAAATATTCAAAGTATTATTACATACAATAATTTCAAATACAAAAGTATTTTACACAAGTGATTGAGATAACTGCATTAACGACACCTTACCACAGGAGTTCTCAAACTGGGTGAGGTAAGAATTGGCATTGCAAAGTGTCCGGGTTTTTGTGGCAATTCCCTTTAGGGTTTGGAAGTCTTATTAAAGAAACATATTACCGATACAGCAACAACGCTGACTTTACTGGAGAAAGAAACTCTACAAGTTTTGTTTCCCAAATGTTTGATATGTGAACCTTTTGTAATGCAGCAGATATCAAGTATTAAGACTATTTTTTTTTTACTAATAACACGTCACGATCAATAGTTGTTCATTTTCAACAAGATACCCCTTCTTCCTGTTATCTCACAGACGTTCCTCATTTCCTGAACAACGAGCTTCCTAATTGTTGGATTTGACCAGGTTCTGATGACGGCAATCACCTTTTTCCGTGGCCACCGCGCTCTAAGGACCGAATTCTAAGAGATTTTTCTTTTACATCAAAGATCATGAACCATGAGTTACAAGCGTTGCAAGATTTGCGCAAAAGGTCACAACTGCATTTTCTAAGGTTGGTTGTGATATGTTACAGCAAGTAACACAAGAATTAAGACTTTTACTTGATCCTGCCACAATAGGAAAGATCCATAAATCGAACATTTCAGAAACAAAACTTGTTTAGTTTTATTCTCCAGTGATGTCAGCGTTGTTGCTGTATTGGCAATACATTTATTTCAATAAGGCTTTCTAACCCCAGAGGGAGTTTTGATATGTATAGTATATGTATATACAGTCTCGGCTCCTGGGGTAGGCGACCTAGGCGGCCGCATGTTTTAAAAATATGAAAAAATATGAATTTCTGTTTCAGAACCATAAGATTCACTGCTTCAAAGCTGTTTTTTTTTTTTAAGTAGTGTGTACTAGTGCTTGGATAAGAAGAACGAAGTTCGGAACTAGAAATTCAATTTAATTTTGGAGGCATCAAAGTGTGTAATTTAATGGTCTTTCAAAAATAGTAAATCTGTTTCAGCACCATAAGATGCACTACTTTAAATCAAAAAGCATGTACCAGTGCTTAGATATGAAAAATACAGTTTGGAATTAACTAAAAAGTAACTTTAATTTTAAGCACTTTACTATTATTTTTATTTTATTGATATATTAAATTTGTGACATTTATTAAGTTGATGAAACACTCCTTTTTTTATAGAGTTCAGAAGGATAAAACTCAGTCTTAACAGACAAAAAGCTGCTCTTTTCAGAAATTTTCTAAAGACTTAAACAATTTTTATGAGCAATATAAATAGCATGAAGTTGAAATCTTTTGTCTTCCGGAAAACAACCAGACTCCAGTGCTTTAAAGCATTTACCAGTTGATTAGCATTAAAATTTTAAAGAACCTACTGGGATGACGAACAGTGAACCAGTATTATGTCTGATTGGCTTTTGATTTTGGATAAAATGTTTGCTGGAGAAAGAGAAAGAGACATGTTGTTTTCTTGTTGGCTCAATGCTACTCAATTTCAAAAACATTTGTAAACAATATAGACGCCATCTTCTTGTTAAAAACACAACGTCGAAATGTCAACTTACGGACACCAAAATTAAATGCGAGAAAGAGATGCTAGATTTAACGCATCAGGTTAACAAGACGAAAAAACTAGTAGCGAATTACTCAAAAATGTTGATGTTTTGAATGTGATTAGCTGTGTAAAAAATGTTTAAAGAGGGATTAAAACTGAAACAATAGCAAGTTGATTTCATCATGTTGAATTCAAAAAAGGATACATCAGAGTGGAAAATTTTGTGGCAATGATGAATCCAAAAGTTTGCAGTCTAGTGCATCTATTAAAGTTTAGAAAAGCAACTTGATGTAACGTAACCCACTAAAATAGCGTTGATAATTATTACTATACATATTTTTTTTTTTTAAACTAGTAAATTAAAAGGTTATGGAAACACTAAAGCATATAGTATAAAGATATTTAAGTTGAGAGTAAAAACTGAATTAATTAAAATAAAAAAATAAAATTGTAAAACCCCTCTCCAGTGGACACGCCTGTGTTAAGAACAAAAACGTTGGTCCTGTTAGTGTCCTCTCTAGAGGAGTTTTACTGTATTAGATATGAACTAGAGGCCTGAAAAAAATTCGAATTCTTAAAAGGTGCAGCAAATCGGAAAAGTTTGAGAACCTATGTCTTATCCCTTAAGTAACAAAAGAAATCTCTTTAAATTAAAAAGACAAACTTAAATATTTTGAAGAAAAGTTTAAAAATAATTTTTATCACACACTTTGTTATTAAAAACAATCAATTTTGTTTTTCTTTTAGTACCACATGAAAAGTAAATTTGAATTGTAAATTTGAGCTTCATATAACACAGGGCTCTTCAACCTATGGCCTGCGGGCCGGATCTGGCCTGAGAAGCTTACAAACTTTTTTTTCCAGACCTGAAAGAGTCAGTCTCGATGGTAATATAATTGAGACATTATTTTCAATTAAAAAAATTATTTAAAGTCTTTTCATGCTTAAATTTAATCATTTTTTAATCATTTTTTACCGTTAACTACGAGTGCAGCTGAAGAACCCATCTCTCTTTTTGCTCTTTCCGAGAACAGATTTTTTTTTCTCGGCACCACATTCTCCCTTAATCTTCTGGCATTGGGCATTTCCTGACCAAAGGGAAAACATGTGCTCACTCCTGTCTTCACCTTCATTTAATTGGTGAGCCTGAGAGGGGGGCTGACACCAGATTTAAATGTTTATTGCCAAACTTTGATGCTAGATTCTGAATTTTGCAAAAAACTTGATAACAGAAATCAAAAGTCTCCCACTAATAGCGTTTTAAACAGAACATCAACCATTGCAGATTTATCTCTTTGTTTTTAATTTTCATAATTTCGTCCCTTCATGCTTACATGACTTTTTATTTAGCTTAGAAATATGGGAAAGTGGATTCCCAACCACTTAAAAATCTATCTAGAGGAAAGGACAATTTTCGCTCAGGGTATTTTTTTTTTCATAATATCACAAAGCGGTTTGGCTAAATTTTTACATGTAAACCCTGGTGTAGGTATGTAGACTGATGTTTCAAATGCCTCACAAAGTGAACAGCGATCCTGGACAGTGTCTTTTAATATTACAATGAATTCTTTTAAAAAACGGAAAGTTGATTTTGAGTGCCGTACTTTTAATAAACAGTGGAGAGAGAACACACGATTATTTTATGATCGACAACAATAATAAAGCATTGTGTCTTATTTGCAAAGAGATTGCTGCTGTTCTGAAAGAATTTAATGTCTGTAGACATTATAATACATAACACAAGAGCAAATTTTACAATTTAACTGGTAAACTACGACAGGACAAAATTGCTTCTTTGAAAAATTCCATTTCAACTCAGAAACAAATCTTTACAAAGAAATCTCAACAAAACAAAACTGCTGCCAAAGTCAGTTTCAAAGTCAGCCATATTCTGGCTAAAGCTGGTAAACCTTTTATGGACGGTCAATTGGTAAAAGATTGCATCTTGGTAACTGGAAGAAATCTGCCCTGATAAACTTTCATCGTTCAATGCTATAAGTTTGTTGGCGAACACAGTAGCATGCCGTACGGAAGATATTGGAAATAATGTTGTCCATCAGTTGAAAGACGCTTGCAAATATTTCGAATGGTTCTCAATTGCTCTAGATGAATCAACTGATGTTACTGACTCGGCTTAAGTTCTTTCATTTGTTCATAGTGTGAAGGATGAATTTAAAATCACAGAAGAATTGGCTGATGTTTACTCCATGGAGAGTAATGTGAATGGAGACAATATTTTTGGAAAAATAAGTGAAACCATTTCTAATCTTGGGCTTGATTTCAAACGCTTGAAAGGTTACTACAGATGGTGGAAAAAATATGTGTAGTCCCTAAATCGGAGTAGTTGGAAACAATTTTTCCAATTTTATAAAAACAATTGGAGGTGTTCAACAGTTTAACCCATGTTTTTTCACTGCATTATCCATCAACAAGCCTTGTGTGGGAAACATTTGAAAGTAGCTGTCAAAACAGCTACTTTCTTCTTCTTAGCTTAACTTCATTAGATCAAGTTCTCCCAAACACTGTCAATTGAAAAATTTTCTTGCTGAAATTAACAGCGTTTACCCAGATGTCCCATACCATTGTGAAATTGGCTGGTTGAGCAAAGGCAAAGTATTGCTGCAGTTTTTTGAACTTCGAGAAGCGATTGACATTTTTATGACTGAACAGCGTCGTCCTGTACTTTCTGACAGTGTATTTGTGTGGAAATTGGCTTACGTTGTTGATCTTACGACGCATGTTAATTTTCCGAATTTAAAACTGCAAGGTGAAAAATCTTGACTTTGTGATTTATACTACCATGTCAAAGCTTTCACACAAAAACTCATACTTTTCAAAAAGCATAAGAATCTATGAGCTTTGACCACTTTGAAACATGTAAGAACTTAAGTGCACTAAGGACTGCTACCTTTCCCAAGGATTACATATTAAAAGTCATGTCTCAGATATGATATGAGTTTGAAAACCGCTTTGAAGACTTTGACTGCGCATCACACCAACTTCAACTCTTACAAAACCTTTAGAAATGCAACTGGAAGTCATCGAGTTAACAACTAATGACAAGTTGATCGAGTTAAACTAATGATCGAGTTAACAACATCAAGACGGCTTTCCAGGAATGCCACCAAGGAAAGTAACCTACTTCCATTTTACAGTTCTCTACTAGAAAAAGATCTTGTGAACTTACAAAATCATGCTAGAGCTATGTTTTTTTTTTTTTTTTTTGCATCCACTTACAAATGTGAACAGACGCTTTCAAAATTGAAGTACATTAAATCTACGCATAGATCTTCTTTATCAGATGAACATTTAAAATTCCTCTTAATGATTGATTCCTCTAAGATAGTAAATTTTCTATAGACTAATAATCTATTGACTAGTTTTCAGTACGGTTTCAGGAAAGGCAAATCTTGTGCAACTAATTTATTACATTTCTATGACAAAGTTACCATGGCTTTGGACAATAAGAAGCCTGTAGATGTTGTTTACATTGATTTTCAAAAAGCTTTCGATAAGGTACCGCATGTAGCTCTACTTAGCAAATTAGCTGATATAGGAATAGGAGGGAAAACTTTCATTTGGGTAAAAAACTGGCTGACCGGAAGAAAACAAAGGGTAGTTGTAAGAGGAAATTACTCTAATTGGAGTGAGGTTTTAAGCGGGGTTCCTCAAGGATCAGTGTTAGGGCCTGTTTTGTTCATTGTTTTTATGAACGATATTCACAAAAATATTTCTGGGAACATGAATTGTTTTGCTGATGATGTTAAAGTTATGGGGACAGTAGATAATGAAGAACAAGCAAAACAGCTGCAAGAGGATCTAGATCATATTACGGAGTGGGCTGATAAATGGGGTATGGCTGTTAATGTTGGGAAATGTCAAGTGCTACATTTAGGGCATGGAAATAAGTGTACTAGTTATTATTTGTAAGGTTCAGTCATTAGTCAGGCAGACAAAGTTACTGATCTGGGGGTCTTAATAAGTCAGGATTTAAAATTTAGCCAACAGTGCAGCATTGCTAGTAACAAGGCCAATAAGATGCTTGGGTTTATCAATAGATCTATTTCAAACAAATCTAAAGAAGTTCTTCTGCCCTTATATAGAAGTTTGGTAAGACCTCATTTGGAGTATGCTGTTCAGTTTTGGTCTCTTTATCTTAAGAAAGACATTAATGTATTGGAAAGGGTTCAAAGGCGAGCTACAAGGCTAATAAATGGACTTTTCTCACTTAGACTATGATTCCAGGCTTAGAAGGTTAAAAATGTACAGTCTTAAGCAGAGAAGAAACCGAGGGGATATGATTCAGTTGTTTAAATTTATTAAAATGAAAGATGTTACAGGGCTGAAGTTAAGCACTGAAAACAGGACAAGGGGTCATTGTTTTAAGCTATTTAAATCTCAGGCTAACATGGATATTAGGAAAAATTATTATTATAGCAGGGTAGTGGAACCTTGGAACAGTTTACCGGAAGAGGTGGTAATGAACAAAGGAGTAGATAGTTTTAAGAGGGCCATTGATCTTCACTGGGGATTGTAAATTGACTAGGACCAGTCTAGCTGGGCCCAGAGCCTGTTGCTGGTCGTCGCTTTTGTATTGTATTGTATTGGAACTAAGAAGTTTGTCCCTGAATGGACTGAAATTTTAAGTAGTAAACAAACGCAACCTTCTCATTAATTTTTTAACTTTTTAAAATATTTCAAAAGCTTTACACGTGTGGTATTCTTATTTCTAAATTTCTAATCATCATAATTCAATAAAATAAATTTGTAGTACATTTTAATAATTTTTGTCTTGTATCACTCACTCATTAGCCTTTTTTATTTAAAAAAAAAAACGCTTTATTTTGTGACAAAGAATACTTTTTTATTTCAGTTTTCTGTACTATTCTAAATTATATAAGACTTCCTATCAATATAATTGGAGATTTAAGGGGGCTTCGGAACAGGACATCCTTGCTTTAGTTTTTAGATTAAAATTTTGGGTCTGTTGACTTTAGGATGAAGGTTCCACTGCTGAGGAGTGGAGTTCTGGCTTCATCAACTTAACCTTATTATTAGTTTCAGTATTCTTATTTGTTTCATTTTGTAAATCCCTTCTGTGTTTATTGTTTTGCATTTTGTAATATATATATATATATATATATATATATACACACACACAATGTATGGGGGAGGACTAGCGCTAAATAGAGTATTTGAGCTAAAATATTGTTGGACCGGCCCGCCTCGTCTCCAAAAATTTACAATGCGGCCCACAAGTGAAAAAGGCTGGAGACCCCCTGATGTAACATAAATGCAACAGTGTTTTTTTTTTTTTTTTGAAATTCACAAGATTTTCAATGTTTTCATTATATGACAGAAATAAAAAAAAGTTTTATGTGTGTGAAAAAAATACTTAAATTGATATTTATTGATAACAGAATAATGCAAAGGAAATAGTTGGAAATCAACTTATGAGAAACAAATGAAATGTAAGTAAATTTTAAAATTTACCAATGAAGAAGCAAGTTTAATTCTTAATAAAAAGTTATTCAATTTCATCTACACTAGATAATATTAAATTTCAGAAAAAAAAGCCTTAAAACTTTTGAGATTTTCCAATCTAAATTCAAATCTAAAAGCTTCAAAATTTTCTGAAAAAGACAAGTGACTATTATTCACACAAAATGTTCCTAATTCCACTTTAATTTTCACCAATGTTTTTCATTATAAAGCAATGTGAAGATATTTTATAAATTCTGCAAGTATAAATGAAGTTTAAAGCATGCGTTTCAGACCTACCTTCCAATTTGTGACAATCTTCATTCATCGGATCAAGACAACGAATATCTGACCAAGTAATTTTAGGAAACTCTGCATTTTTTTCATTAGATGGTACTCCAGCCTAGAAAACGAAGGAAAATATAAATTGGAATTAAAGATAAAAAAATTTGAATTAATCTTTTTAAGCTGCACTACAAATAAACTTCAATAAAATGTAGTATAGTCAAATAAATATTCAATTGAGCTTAGTGATAGGAAGGCAAAGCATTGTTATACTATACTGAAATTAAGTATTCCAGGCCCCACAATGTATGCCCGTAAAAATTTTTAGGTCCAGAGATTTTTTCTTTAGAATCTTGATCTGTAGGTGTTCTAATGTGAGAATATCTTGGGTAGACATGTTGAATCCTGCGCGAAATAATTTTACAGGCCATCAAAGATAGCGGCCATTTTGGTTCACTTGCTCATTACGTTTTTTGCAACGTGCGTACCTATAAATTTTTTTTTAGTTTTGAACTGAAATTTTTGGGCTTTAGAAAGTCAATTAATGTAATAGTTATGTCATAAAAACCGCTCTGGCTTTTTCTACAATTTTTACGTGAGGTACCTCTAACGTTTTTTGTTTAACATTCTAGTTACTTAAAAGTGTACAAAAATTAATAACTCTTAATAAAACCAAACGATTTTAAAGTGTAAAACCTTTTGTGTAAAACAATATTTTTCAAGGTCACCAGCGTAGCCAGCAATATCTTCTGTGGGGGTTTTTTTGGTCCAAAATACCTTCTAAAGGGGGGTTTTTTGATAAAAAAAAACCTTCTGAATGGATTTTTTTGATCAAAAATACCTTCTGAAGAGGATTCTTTGATTGAAAATACCTTCTGAAGGAGATTTTTTGATCAAAATTACCTTATGAAGGGGATTTTTTGATCAAAACAGCCCTTTCATATGCATAAGCTACTGTATTAAAATTGCATTCATGTTAAAACCAGTGGCTATAGGGATTCCCCCCTCCCCTCGGTCCACGCTGTTCAAGGTTATTTATCGTCTGTTATCAAAGTAATTGTTTTCGAGTAAAAATGTTTCACAGTTCCAAAAACTTTTTTTTCATGTTTTTCTGTGACAATAACTATTTTAGCAATGGCTGATATTTCTAAACTGAGTTCAGAAAGTTTTGGTAGGCAATTGAAGACATCTTGAAGACAGTTTTAACAAACGAATATGTAGTTTGTCAAAAGGAATCAAGAGAAAAATTATGTTCTTCGATCAAAAACGAGTTCGGGAAGCTGCTGAAATACGCAAAGACGCAATATTGAAAAACGCGGCAAGAAAATATAGTGTGTCATTGCAGCAACTAGTGCTATAAGAAATACACGAGAGGAAAAACGCTAAAAAAAATGTTAGAAAAAAATGCACAGACAAGTTATTTTGAAAGTGAAAACAATATTTTAGAAAAATCAGAAAGTACTGAAGGAGGTCCAAATCAAGACGAAGTTTTTGACAGAGTAGCAGATCTTAACAGCGATATGAATGTTTCTGCTAGTAATTCATATGCACATCCAAACTGTATAAGTTCTTATATTCGAGAGTATGAGCGAGAAACCAATACACAGTCCTGCGCAACATCTATCCTCAAAATTTGAACTGTTTAAAAAGGCAAATGAAATATTTAAAGCCTCTGTTAAATGCTGGGCATGGATTTATTCTTTCAGAAATAAAAGAGTTGATGCTTAATGCTCAATGTAGATGAAAATGCATTGGTTTTTATAAATGAAACAAAACTATTTCCAGTGGCGCCGACTCCATGGGGCTTGAGGGGGCCCGAGCCCCCTCAATAGTTTGTTTTGGTGGGCAGAGCCCCCTCAATAATTTAAGAACATTATTTGTCATATTGTGGTTTCTAAAATCATAAAATTGTGTTGGTATTTTTTACTTTCCTTGTTTGAAGATAGTTACATTGTAAAATACATTCAGTAATGAATTAAAACAAATAACTATTGCTGTAGTAAGCAGGTTAATTGAAAACGAGTGGTGTGAATAAGGATAGTGTTACGGTACTGAGAGCACTCATAGAATTTGTCCCAGTGCGCAAACCTTCGGATGAAGTCTGTCGTCGGCGGCTATCTCATCTAAATGAGTGTTGCTGATCTGGAAAAAATATATCAGGGTTTGATTTGTATATTTAATGGAAGGCGTGATAGTTTTCTTCAATTATTAGAGTTAATGTTTATTAACTTTTTTAACTCTATTAAAGCATTAATTTTGAGACATTATTTTTATTTAATGAACTCTGGGCCTTATTCAAAGCAAGCTTAAATTAGTTATTTCACTTTTAGTAATCAAAGTGCGACATCAATCTTTTATGCTTTATACTTTTAATGATAGTTTAGATTTATTTAAATATCATTTCAATCTTTTCAGAGCTATATATTCACTGCTAATAGACTAAAAGTATAATTATTACTGTAAATTAAATTAGCTTTTCACAAAAATACCATTTTTTCTTTTTTTTTCAAAGCCAAAAAACGTGTCGTCTTGTCGATTTTCTCAGAGTGTCGATTTACTGAGAGTCGAGTTTTTGGGGTTCTAATGTTGATCATGTGACTCTAAAATGCTTAAAAAACTTTAAAACTCACTATTTTTTATCTCAAATTTAGAAAATTTCAACTGGTAAGGCCCCCGTTATGGTACCCTCTCCCCAATAGTTGTTTTGAATCGGTGCCACTGGGAGTGCCTTTCCATGCAACTCAAGTGCACTACCTTGTATAGTGCCGTAGCCTAGCTATGGTACTGCACGTCTCCCCACAAAATCGAACTGTAAAATTATCCCTCACTTAAGGCAAGTGACATGATCTAATTGAAGCAGAAAATTTGTGTACCAATTTTTAGATTGTTTTACTTTGAAAACGCCCTGTCACATATGTTTGTTTGTATAAATTATACACACCAGAAAATATGTAAGTTTTCATTTTCAAGGCACAAAAATCTGAATTTTTTCGGGGGGGGGGGGGGGGGCTCCGTGCTTTAACATATTCCCTAAACCCCAGTGACATCCGGCCCCCCCCCAATAATTTTTCCAAGTCGGCGCCCCTGACTATTTCTCGTAACAACGTATAATGAAAGGATTCTTTTCTGTGCTTCCAAAAGAAAGAATGATCCTTTGTTGGTTTTTTTTAAGTCATTTATCTCCAAAAGTACTTGCTGCTGCTTTTAGCTCACAAGAGGCTGTGAAGACTGCAGAAAATCATTGATAATCTTGAGAAAATCATTATAAGATGTTGATTTTAGACTACAAGAGAAGTTCTGCTAAGCGAGTAAAGACGGTTCAGGATGTTCTTGGCTCAATGGATGAAGAAAAAAGTCAAATAATGATTCAATCGCTACGCACAAATATTGAAAGCTTGAAAATAGAGATTGAGTTTTTGTTAAAGGATGTAGTGACAAATCAGAACTGTGCAAGTGTTGGGAAGTGTTTCGTTCACTGGTATCACTTGTAAAACACTTGATTATTGCTGATCGCGAAGAAAATTACAAATTATACGTTCAAACTGTTGAATTACTGTTTCCAGTCTTTCGTGTATTTGATTGCATCATTTATCTACTATATGAAACATGGTACGTAGAGAGGATAAGGGCGCTAGAAAATGAGTGTCCCTACCTGTAAGAAAAATTCATTCAAGGTAAATTTGTTGTTAAAATTCAATGCTGTGAAGCCAGAGATGAAATTGGAAAAAACGATTCAACGCTCACAGAAAAGTGCCGGAGAAATTGCAGAGCAGACGAGAAAAAGTATGTTGCCGAGTGGCATTTAGAGTATCATGAAATTTTAATGATATGCAATGTGTTTCGTGGTCTTACTAGTTCTCATTTAATGGATCAATGTGAGAGTGTCCCGCATCCTTATTTTTGTAGGCAATCGCAGCCAGTATTTTGATGAAAATGTCAAAAGACTTGTTGATTTTATCCATCAACATGTAAATCCCTATGATATTTCTTAAACAGAGCAACTTTACAGCTTTCTCACTAAACAACTTGTGAATGGTAGTGTCAAGATTCGCCTTCTCAGCATCATGAATCATTGATCAGAACAGTACCGCCAGTTTAGACTGGATACATTTTGTTTCAAAAATTGTCTGATTTACTTTCCAAAGTCAACCTACCATGCTTTGAGGCACACAATTCTTCATAAAATGTCACTTCTAAGCTAATGGGGAAGAATCAACTTTAACAAGGGTACAGAGACATGGAAATAGCGAAAGAAACGGGAGAATGCATTAAAAATATTTTAGCTCATGACTTGTTTCCAACGAACACATTATGTGATGGTCAGGGGCGTGCACAGAAAATTTGGGGCCCGTCACAAATGCCCACAAATGTTTCGGCCGTCCTTCCATATTGTTTAAGCACATATTTCATCCCTAGTTTTAAAAATAATAGGCCCCCTTCAGGCTCAGGCTCGGGCAAACAGGTTTCTCTTATCCCCCCCCCCCCCCCCCCGTGCACGCCCCTGGCGGTGGTGATTCATCTACCAAGCTAGATTGCAGAAATATCCGTTCCCAGAACATATTTTATTTAGCAAAGTATCCCCAATAAAAACTGCCCTCGTTATATATTTTATGTCACAAGTCCGCCAAATAAAGAAAACTTTTGGCGAAGTTATCATCAATGTTCTGCACGGATTCATTCCTGTATGCTCTTTTCATGAACTTCATCCTGTGTTCGATAGTTATTTGCAGCATGTTGTGAAATAATTCGAAAAGATGAGAAGAGAATCAACTAAGGGCAGAACAAACATTGCTGTAATTGACAGAAAAATACTAATACCTATGCAGGTAGAAAAATTCTGGTCGAAAATTTACAGTAACTAGCACACAAGGAAATAGAAGAAATGTCAAAAATGCTACATTTTCAGCTATTGCTAGTGGTTTAACAGTTAATGAAGAAGCAATCTGCAATACTTTTCATAGGAGATTTGAGACACATCATTGAAGAGCTTAATTAGAATAACTCAAGAGAAGATGCAGATCTACAAATTTTTCCACACATAGACTGGGCTGATAAAAATTGCTCAAAAAGAGTGGCTGCGGCATCAAATGATACAGACGTTCGTCCTAGTGCAATAACATGCAATGCAAAAACAGATCGTAACCTTTTTTAAAAGTAACTAATCTTGTATTTTTTGTTTATTGTGTTGTTGAAAAAACATGTATGTGATAAACAGGAGTTTAAAATGAGCATTTTGGATTATTTATTAATTTTTGTACCCTTTTTAGTAACCAGAATATTCAACAACAGATGTCGGAGATATCTCCACGTAAAATTGAAGAAACAGCTAGACCGGATTTTATGACATAATTAATACATTAATTGACTTCCTTAACTCCAAAAACTGCAGTTCAAAACTAAAAATAAATTTGTAGGTACGCCCATTGCGAAAAACGTAATGAGCAAGTGAACCAAAATGGCCGCTATCTTTGATGGCCTGTAAAATTATTTCGTGCAGGATTCAACATGTCTACCCAAGATATTCTCACATTAGAACACCTACAGATCAAGATTCTAAAGAGAAAATCTCTGGACCTAAAAATTTTTACGGGACTACATTGTGGGGCCAGGACTAAAGAGAAGCATAGAGCATATTCCTTTTGTTCAACTTAAGCTTTAAAATAAAAAACAAACTTACCAAATTTCCAATCACATGCTCGCCAGTATCAGAATCACTATTCCTGATTGGTTTATGAATGGACGAATGGCTACAAGCTAGAAAAGATATAATCACTTATTATCTATACAAATAAAACAAATAATATATATGTGTGTATATTTATACTTGTGTATGTATGTTCCCTATACAAATCCACAGTTTATGTCGGATCTCGACTTAATTTGGTAGGGAGGTACTTGGGCACCCGAGCATAGGCGGATTTAGGACTGAGTTCCGGGGGGGGGGGGGGGGGGCAGGATTTTTTTTTTTTGGAGAAACATTTTTAATTGCCCTCCCCCCTCCCATGTTTTTGTCTGTTTTCTGTGATGCTTAAGGCCATTCTTTACTTTTTTATGTGTCGTTTTCATTACTGTGTGTAATCATGCTGTCCTTTTCAAATCGACCTTAAAATAGAGGGGGCTGGTATGAAAAGAGTAATGCAGTGCTCCCTTTTAAGTGGGATATAGAATATCTCCAGTTTTAGGGGACCCGGGGGTTACTCCCCCGGAGGAAATTATCTAAAATAGATATAAAATTCTGCATTTTGAAGTCTTATAAGGGTTAATTGGAAATAATAGGCTAATAATTTTTTTTTTAAGTTTTACGCTTTAAATGTGCTTTCTGATGCAAGTTAATACTTTAAAAGAAATGGTGCACAGATTTAGAGAATAGGTATCAAGAGAGTAACATACTACCCATTTGAACAATTCTTAATATATACACTTGATAAGAAATAAAATTGAAGCACACTTTGCTTAGGAGTTTAAAAGACTTGTCTAATTATTTTCAGGGTTTGGTTGGTTAGATTGGGTTTTTGGTTCAAGAGCCCTTGTAGGCTATACTGCGCCAATTCTTTTCAGGGATTTTAGAACCTATCAATAATTTGCACTTTCCAGCCTCTGAAATTGAGTAGTAGATTATACACTTGTACAGTATTGTTCAAACTTTGTAAGAAACGGCTATTTTAAGTTTAAAAGAAAAAATAAACTTTAATTTCTTATTCAAAAAAGAAAAAATAATGATTTTCTTTTTAATTTTTGGAAGATGTGTTGTTACTACATAAAGTCCTCCCAAAACTGGGGGGGCATTGCCCCCCTCTGACCCCCCATAAATCCGCCCATGCACCCAAGAAGGAACGTAGGTGGGTTTTCAAATGCCAAGAAAGAACCGAACCGTTCAAATTTTAATTTTAGAGCCCGAAAATGACATTAAATGGCTCTTTCTACCCAAAATAGTTATCCGATCAGTTGGATGTTAACGCCATTCGAAAGCCCGTGAAAAATACCCTTAAGTTCCGTCACTTCCTACTAATTTGAAAAAAAAAGGCTGTGAAATTACTGGGAAAAAAATTTAAAAGCACTTTTAAGCCTAATGGAACTATTTTTATATCAGAAAACTATCGTTTGCGCAATCTCATTTTAAAGAAGCGTTCAGAAGGTATTTTTTTCTCGCCTGTGACTAAATAAAATTTTATTTTTGTTTTGAGGTAAAAATTTCCACTTTTGATTATTATTTGGCAATTTATCTTCTTTCTTTCTTTCTTTTTTTTCTGTACTGCCAGCAGAAGATAATCAGGAAAGTTGCTTTAATTTGTTCGGGAATTTTTGATTTGCTGTTTTCTTTCCTTAAAAATGATTATTTTGACGGGAAATTTTACAATATTTTTTTCTCTCTAATTTAAGCCTGATTGAGTATACACGTCACTTGACAAAACTTTTATTTTCGAGGTAGACCGTGTAAAGCCGGGCGACGCAGCTAGTTAAAAATAAAATAAAGAAAAAAAATTGATTCAAAAATCAGGGTTCATACTCTATTTGGATGAAAAAACTCCATGACTTTTCCAAGACTTTTTCATGACTTCATAACAATTTTTATGACCCACGTCAATGTTAAGTCTACGGAATATTGAATATAAAAAAATCCCTTCACATCCGATACGAGCCATGCTTTGTCAAGAAGCACTGGACTTTTTAAGGCACATTTTTGCATACCAAACGATAGCAGCAAATTGGGAAATGACTTTGTAGTACTCTACAATTGGTTATGGAATTTGCAAAAAATACTAATTAAAATAACATAAGCAGTCCTTCCTTAAAAGTACAACTTTTTCTATTCGACATTAACATCGAACTTTTAGTAGAATGAAGTCAATCCTATGGGATTGGCTTCCTTCAATCCCAAAATCCCGCGGGAATGAGTTGGGCCCAGGATTGAGAAAAAGCCCAAGTTTGCAATGCTACTGAATAGAAAGCTAAATGATTTTATATCATCCAACTTTTTTTGTAGAAATATACATAACAGTGGTTCCCAACCCATGGGCCACAAGCAGGGTAGTATTGGGCTGTAGACAACTGGTTGAGAGTCAATATAAATTTTGGAGTGGAGTATTAGTTTTTTGGGCGAATGGGGTCACTCAATATCTGTGTAGAACATAGTTTATAAGTAAGACTACAGTCAAACGGGATCAGACGAAGTTGTCCAACTCCTATCCCAAAAGTTATGAATCACTTAGTAACTTGATGTTCAATCCAACTTGTTGAAAAATAGCAAGGAAAATCAAAACATTTTTGCAAACATAACCCTGGTTGTTTAAAATGAGGGTTTGTTTTTTTCTGGTTCTCAGAACGGTATCCAACACAGGTTTGGATCTGTAGTGCCTGAAGTGCGGGGGAAGCGGACCTACAACATTAAGGGGCCCACGGCCCAAGAAACTACAGAATTTTTTTTTTAAATAATAAAAACCTACACTCAAATTTTAAAAGTTGAAAGTATTTTCAAGATTATTATAAAAAGCCAAGAATAAAAGTCCCAGATAATTGCTCAAAGCCTTACAATAATAATAATAATGAATAAACAAATACATTTAAACAATTGAATTCATAATTGAAGTTGAAATTTTGAAGCAGTTAAAATCAATCAACAACCACTATTTTAAACCAATAGTTATTTTTGTATCCAGTAACCAGTTAGGGGCCCTGATGAGTTTATGCAGGGGAGCCCAAAATTTATCAATCTGGGTCTGACCCAACAAATTTATAGAACTCACGAAACCTGAAAGGCGTCTATCAAATAAAACTCTGGAATGTGTAGAAACTACATATTTCTTTCAAAACAAGTTTTTTATGAGCTATTTTTGTTAAAATCGCAAAGACTGGTTCAACTTACGTTCAATACCGCAAGAGAGCTTTCTGTACACGCAGCAAAATTAATAAATAATGAAGTTTGATGAAAATAAAATCAAATACAACCTAGAAAATAGGAACTGATGAAATGTGAAAGAAGTTGTCAGTCATTGCTTTGTATGAAACAAATTTATTATTTTTTGCAGCAATTTGGTGAGAGCAAACATTATTGGTCAGAATAATTTACTAGCTTTTGATAATTTTGAGTTGAATGGCAGTACTAAATAAATGTTACGTTAGTGATGGTTGAATGATTAACAGAAAGAACTGGCAAAGATATTTTTTATGTCTGTTGACAATTTTAAAAAAGGAAGTAGAATACGCAGATTGGCCAATGTGCGTCGGTTTAGCAACTGTTGAAAAAAAAACCCTCTAGGAAAATGGTAAAAATTGTTAACTCTTAAGTGAAGATCTAAAAACCTCCAAGACTGTTTTGTTTGATTAATGAAACAGGCAGGCAATACAAACAGCTTCTACCTCCTTGCAAAGTTCAATGGCTGTTCAGAGGTAAAATGTTGACAAGATTATGATTCCATTCAGTTTCCCTTATGGAGGGAGATTTATGTAAAACTTACCCAATATTCTAGCTGTAACATGCACCTATTTTTGTTGTATGATAACACCTGTATTTGTCATATGTATGCAAAAGGTGTACATTTTTATCTGATTTTTACTTGCATATTTAGTACTTATTGGGAATCAAAGTTTTTTTCACAAAATTGGTGGCCCTCAGAATTGAAAAGGTTGGGAACCACTGATATATAACAATCAATTTTTACATTTAGTACTAACTCTCACTTCAAAGCACTTGATTCTTTCAGAAAATATTTCAATTGAAGCAAACTAGAAATTTGTACATACGTCCAATAATTTAGCTTACCAACATCCCTATTATCAGCATAGAAAATTGCATCATAATGCCTTTTTAAGCATAAAACAAACAATATCAGGACAAGAGGATTACAGCCAAGAAAGTTATGAAAATTAAAAATTATGGAATGAGAAAAATACAAAAATAACCTAATCCTGGAAAAGTTTCAACAAATGGAAGCTCCTCTGAACAGCTCTCTGAAGCAGATGAATTTTGCAGAAGTACATCTACCTAAAAAACACATTTTGGTTTTGTGGTTAAAATAACCAAAGAAAAAAAGATGAAACTTAAATAAATAAATGACAATATAATAGAATAAAACACATTGCAGTTTTTGGTAATGTGAGTCAGCACATGCTGGATCAGTCTGAAAGATATTGCTTCCCAATCTCTTCCACCAATTTTTTTGCTAATTTGCTCAATTATTCCATAAGAAGCATGAAAGCAAGCCAATAAATACAAACAGGTATTTTTCTTTAATAATGAAAGCCAAGGTATTTTCTAGAGCCCCCCCCCCCCCAAAAAAAAGAATCTTTACAACATAGGATAAAAAAGACTTTGTAACAAAAGAGAATACACTTTAAATACATCTTTTTTTTTTTTTACATATTAAAATAAACTAATTAGTACACAACCTTGAACAAAATCAGAACATGAAAGAAATGCAGTAACTAAACCAAAATGTATCACACAGTATCTTTTTTATTTAATTCTTAAATTTATTAATTGAGAAATTTTATTACTATTAGTCACATTATTACTGTTATTTTGTTTGATTTGATGGCTGTTGAAAAAAAAAGCAGTATGAAAAATTCACAAAATAATTCTACATCATCCATGTTTACTGTCCGCCTCTGGCAAGTTGAGCTCCATTGACCGACGGATTAAACGATTCCATTTGCTGAAATAGGGGTGAGGAAAGATGGCTGAAGGTCAATAGGCTTAATGCTAGCCCAACTCTGTGCTAACAATTCTTCTTACTGTTTGCTCTCCCTTGAAAGAAATGGACATGCTCAAGGCCACAGCTCAACTTCTCAGAGGCAGATAGTACTTAAGGTTGACCAATTATTTATTAAAATTTAATCCCGATTTATTTCTCCGTCTCCAACCTAACCAGAACTTTCAAATACTAATAACAATGATAAATAAATAAATGATTTTAATAATATTTATTAATTATTTTATTCTTAACTTATTTTAAGAGTTGCTTTAACAACATTTTTTCTCTTTGCGTGCATGATATTAATTGTCTCTCTTTTTTTTCAAATGGGTAAGTAGACGAAAAACAAGTACCAAAAATCTTATTAATAATATTGCAAAAGCAAAGAAATCATCTTAACATTTAAATTTAATATTTTGCATATTTTTATTTGCATATATATTTTTTAATTGTTATTTTCTAAACTGACTTGCATGCAATTACAGTAAACTCCCGATTATCCGCGGAATAGGGTGGCACAGTAACCGCGGATAATCCGAATAATAGGTAAAAAACGATACTTAGTGTATGCAATAGATAAAAATATTAATGACACTCACACATTCATTCAAGTTATAACTAAAAACATTGCTACATTGCATCTACCAACATTTAATATTAAAAAAAAATGCATGTAAAATCTAAAAGCGAGAGCGACAACACAATCACAAATTTAAAAAAAAATATATGAAGGGACCCGCGGATAATCCGAGCCGCGGATAACCTGACCGCCGATAATCGGGAGTTTACTGTATTTCATAACGTGTATTTTAAAGAAGTAAAGTATTTTTAAAAAAACATTATTGCAGCTTTAAAAATGTTTGTGATGGGAGGGAACTATCTGACATTTGTAGTGGGGTTAAAACTAATTAAGTCATATCATAAAAATAAATAAGTTAAAAAAAAAAAAAAAAAGAAATATCTTCACTTACTTTATGAGATCCATTTTTTGCCTTTTGTAGCTTTTTCTTCAACTTTTTTATTTCGAAAAATTGCCTTCTGTACAATTCAGCAGCAATTTTTAACCTTGCTTTCATATCATCACATGTGACACATACATTCTTTTGAGATGTCAATATCTCTTTCTAAATTAAATATTACATAAATTCAAGCAGAAGCCAAATATATATAAAAAATATATAAAGAAAAAATATGTAAATGGTGAAGAACATTTTAATATATTGCTTTTTAATGGGAAAAATGGTTTTTAAAATTTTTTAAAATTTAAAATATTAAATGCAATGCACTTTTTAGCTAAGCAAACTAGAAAAAAAAAGCATTATGCTCAATGTAATTAAGGTACCAAAATTGAATCAAAAATGCAAGTGAGCCACAGCACACAAATGAGGTACGGTACATATCATACCTCATGCATGCCAGGTGCCAGCATAAAAGCAGCACAACTTTAGACCCCTTTTGAGTTTCACTCCCAGGCATACGTACCCTGCAAGGTGAAACCTAGGTGAATTGTGGTTGGAGATAAATTACCTTCTCTTTAGGGCCGTTTCCATGGACACTTTCGACCCCGGAAAAAACCTGCTTTTCACCGCATTCTGGTTATTTGCGGGGTTTATGTGGAATCCTTCTACTCCTGCTAGCTTCTGGAGTGAAAGCAGTGTTTTTACCCAGAATGCATTACGCAAAGCAAGTTCGTCTACTCGCCGCTAAGGATGCTGGGTAAAAACCGCTTTCTCTGGTACAATGGGAGAACCTCTTTTTACATGGAAATGAGGAATATTTCAATGGGTTTTTTGTGGAGCCAGAGCGGGAATTTACCGGGTCGAAAAGTGCGTTATGAACGTGGCTATTAAGTGGAAGTTTTTGAACCACAATGCTAAAAAAGGGACTTAAAGAGACTTGTCACTATCAGGGTCAAATGTGGCTCCATAAATAGATCCGAAATGGTCCACTTAAAAGAAAACCACATTCATCCCGATTTTGAAAGCCTAATGAAAGCCCATCTGTGCCTTCAACACTAGCGTAAAGAGGGGCGACTTTGTGTCTACTAGGAAGATACTGCAACACATGAAATATTTTGACTAGTTTAAAAAATTGTGCACAACTTTTGTGTTGCTACAGGGAAGTACTTTCGTGATGCTATTCAACTAATTTATTTCTACTTTAAAAACATTTCATTTTTAGCACATGAGATGGATAAAATAAATAGTTTTTAATATAAAGGAAAAAGATGTCACCAAACCACTTTTTGGTTTCAAAAACAGAAAAAAAAAAATGTTTAAAAAAAATTACCACCACTAAGAATCTGCTATTCTAAGATGCTGTTCTGTTCTGCCTCATTAGAAAGTCAACATCTGCAATTTTATCTGTAAGTATCAATTGCAGTTAAATAAAAAGAACTTGGGTAATAATACCAAACTCTGTGGTAAATCAATTTAAAAATACCTTTTAAAAATTGGCATTTTTGGTTTGTTATTGTTGTCATGAGCAAATTTATAGGCGTAAGAGACAACATGATTTGAAAGAAAAATTTAATACAATGTTTAAACAAATTTATCATAAATACTGACACTGTTAGACAGATTTCTTAATCTGTAACTAATTGAATTTTTAATAATTTTTTTTTCAAACTAGACACTAAGAGAACAGAGCTTAACAGGCAGTAAAGTATGGTCTATATTGCCATGGCTAGTAGTATTAGGACCACACCAACAGCATCACTAGAACTGGTTTTAGGTTTATGTTTCCTTTATCCCTATTTGATACATTACGTTTTTGTCAACACTCTGAAGAAATGGCAAAAGTCACTTAGTATTTTGAACGTAATTGAACTTCAATAAGTACAATGAAATTTGTTCTGGCAAAAGTTGCACAGAAAACAAGTGCAAAATGTTTAATTCATTAAGTAAATTTTAATTTTGCTTATGGATGTAAAATTTAAAGAAGTACACACACATGCACAATGTACACACATAACTTTAATTGGAATTTGCAAAGAAAAAGGCACTTGTAATGCATATATACAAAAACAGCTTAACTAATTTCAAAGGGATTTGACAAGTTACCTTTTCTCCATTCAGATACTCAATAACAGCATCTTTCTTAAGGCCTTCCTCTTTAAGCTAGTAGAGGAATAAATGAACAAATAAAACAAAATTAGAGTAACAAAAAACATAGCTAAGTTTTTATTTATTAACTCCATGTTGGTTTCATATGGGTAAGGAAATGATGCAATAATTAACATGCCCAACCATTCATAAAAAAATATACATATTTATTTAACTGTATCACAAAGTAATGATTTTACTTTTGGATACATAATGATTCTGCAGGAAAACTTTCACGATATTGCAGTACCTCAGAGCCAGACTAACATAAGCCCAAAAATGGCAATTTTCAGGTTATTACTGCTTTATATGTAGCATCTTATTCGGCCATCGAGACACCACAATGTTATTCTATTTAAAAAAAAATTCCTTTATAGTTATTTACCAGCATAAACGGGGGGGGGGGGGGAGGGGGGCATCCTTTATATGTACCAGATGAAAGTTTTCTCACCCTCCTGAAAAGTAGTAATAGTATGATTACGCTAGTCTGGCTCTGAGGTACAGATGAAAGCTATACAAAAAAAAATTGAGCAAAACAGACATGATAAGTCAGCCTTTTTTTATACATACGATAACACATTATATTCAATATTCTACAGAAATTATTATTTAATAGCAATATTTAAAAAATTTACTGAACATAATTCCATAAAAACTAAGAAAGAAAAAGCAGGCAACTTTGTCTTAACAGATCAAATATTCCAGGGGCGGACTGGCCATATGGAAGATGTGGAAAATTCCACATGGGCCGCACCTAACTTGGGCCGTTTTCTTTTTTCAATGTGTACGTATCGTTTTTCTCAATTTTACTTCGAAAAATATATATATTTTAGCTGGGCCAGCCGTTCTAAGACCCTGGGCTGTTCTCGTGTTTCTAGAGTCAGTCATAACTAATTGGGGGAAGAGGATGTTGATAGATGGTTTTCCTCGTCCAGTGGTCACTCTTTTCTTGCCGAACTATTGCCGTATCTTGTTACGAAGGGAGGAAACAATGACTTTGTGGGGTGCAGGGGTTTACTGGCTATGTAGGCATTAGGGCAAATGCCAGACGGGCTGGTTCCCCCCGAAAAGAGATCAGAGCAGCAGGAGAGAAATTTCGGACTACGGTCCCAAATCGATACCTTTAAAGTATTGTGGTGTACCGAAAAACTTTTCATGGGGGCCGGCGTCAGTGCTGACGAGAGGTCATATTAGCTTAATCAGAAACAGGGCCGCCGAGAGCCAAGATGGGCTCCGTGTCAGTCTGGTCACCAGGCCCACTCTCACAAAAAACTTATCAAACTTATGCTACTGCAATTCCGATCCATGTCCTTTCAAGTGCCAGGTGCCTAGTTTACAACTACCTGTAGGCTGGCTGACATGGCCTCTTGTCAGTCCAAGCGGTATACATTTTACGAATTCCGCATTGACTCTCGGCGGCCGTGGCCCCCTTATAAAACATCTTCATATTTATATGTGCAGGTGTCTGTGTTTGTATGACGTATAGTAGTTTTATGATTTTTTAATGAGTGTTTTGACCCCCTCTCATTCTATTTGCTGCGCTGCGTCATTTCCTCTGGGCTCTAGTTCAGGTATTTATATTATTAAAGGCTATTTTTCATTTTACTTTCTTTGTCTTAAACCCGGCGTTTTACTTCCAATTTTTAATTGTTGTTAAAAACAATGAAAAATATTTATCATAATTATGCTTTTTAATTTTTGCCAAAAAATAATAAATGAATGAAATATTAATAAATTTATCAAATCAATTTCAAAGCTAAACTTAAGAAACACTATGTTTGTGGGTGTTTTTAAAAGCGCTTTTTTTCCCACTACTTGTCCAAAATGCTTTTAAATTCAAGCATACAAATCAACAATATTGAAAATATAGATGAATAGTATTCTCACTAGCTATTCTCACTTGATGAGCAATTAATTCATTTATACTCAAACAAAAGTCAATACCGTTGTTTTTTTTTTTTTTTCAAAGAAGGATAGGTAACTAGTAAATAGGTTTTTAATTTCAAAAAGGCACACCTCAAATAAATTTCAAAACGTAAAAATAAAATAGATAAAATGTTTTTTTTTTCTTAAATTATTTCTATAAGCTTGATTCGCACTAAAAAGTATGAAACAAAATAAGTATGATTTCTTGCTTAAAACACTAAAAAATTACAGTTGATCATAATATTTTTTGTTTAGAGAAATTCTGAAGCAATCAGTAAAGTTCCACTTGAAAATTTAAGGGAAAAAGAAGTAGGCGGTACGCAGCTTTTATGAATAACTTTTATATAATACCCTCTCTATTTCTTCTTCCCTGATTTTTTAATTTAAATTTTATTGGATGCTTTAGAATAACCCTAAACTAAAGATATTAAGATAAACTGCAGTTTTTTAGTGTTGCAATTAAGAAACCATATACTTATTTTATTTTATACCTTTTAGTACAAACCAAGCATTTAGGTATAGTCTTTACAATTTAAAATGTTTTTTACATTTTATCACAGGTCTCAAACTTGAACATTGTTTCGGTACTTTTGATGCATACAGTAAACTCCCGATTATCCGTGGAATTGGGTGGCACAAGTGCCGCGAATAATAAAAATCGCGGATAACCGCAAAAAGACTAAAATGGAGGACAAATCAGGTAAAAATTGTCCTATCTCAAATTCTTAACTGTATTGATGCATAACACCTTCTGCAAACAGTGAAAATATATATAGAGTACAGTACAAATGTTTTGTATTTTTGCACAACCGAACTTAACATCAATAACAAACAAGTGTATGTACGATGAAGAAAGCACAAAAAAAAAATAATAAAATTAAATCAATCAATCAAGCAAAAACAACTGAGTGTAAATTTACAATTTTTCAAAAAAAAAAAAAAAAAAAAAATCAGTTATTGGTATTCGCTTTTTACTGCGAAAATACATGTTCGTGATTGTTGATTGATTCGCGGATAAACCGCTCGCGGATAATCGGGAGTCTACTGTATTTATAATTAAATGCAAATATAACCTGGGAAAAAGTGCTGCTTTTTTTCAATTATTCATTTTTTAAAGTTTAACAACGAGTTTGGATATAAAGCAGATTATTGCATGTTTTCTAGATGCATACAAAAGTAAAGTAATGCAAAAAAGAATGTTATTTAACCAGAGATGCCTGATGAGAGGTCACGGGAGGTGGATGTGACCACCCAAAAAATTATTTGTTTAGCAAATTTTGTCTGAAAATTCGCGAAATTTTGAGACATAATTGCAGTTTGTAGTCCCGAAACCTGTTTTTTTCCCCCTGGAATTACTGTGATATGCTAAATACAAAAACCTTTTTTCTCATTATTATAAAAAGCAGGAATTAATATGTTAGGACTAAAAGCTTACAAGTGCAGTCTATCCATTTAAGTTTCTAATTAACATTTTAAATTCATTTTATGTTCGAGCCAAGACAATATAATTCTCTTACAGATCAGCAGAAATTATTGATAGACATTTTTACTATTTAAAAACACCATTTGCTTCATTACTCAAATTTGAGAATGTTGTAGCAAAAATTTAAAAAACAAGTTTAATTTTCTGTTTGTTATATTTTATTTCCATTGAAAGTTTAAAATATTTATTTTCGAAAAATACGTGATGTAAAAATTCGAATTGAAAGGGTTAGAGTTGTTGAATCTTAATGTTTTATCTTGAAATTATCATTTTTGAGACCGAAAACAAAAATGATTAGACTTTTAAACAAAATGATTAGATCTCGTGGTTTTCTGACCTGAGTCTAAAACTACATCACATAGAGTCTAGAGTCCTTGAAAATAACTAGATAAGTCTTTGAAACTCCTAAGCAAAGTGTGCTTCATTTTATTTCTCATCAAGTGTTTGAATTATGAATAGTAAAAATGGTAATATGTAACCCTCTCGTTCCCCATTTTTGAAATCTGTACAGTACACCATTTCTTTTAAAGCAATTTCACTATTGGTCGGTTTGTATTTAATTCATTGTTGTATTTGTTGGTGGATTTGAGGGGTGACCAAACACTTATTGTACCGTAACCCGTTGGAGCAAGTAACAGTGCATTATTTTATCTCCTCCCTCACTCTTTCTGACTGTCGACTGCTGTTATTGATTTGTCGAACAAAAAGCAAGTTTTATTATCTTAACTAGCAGTACCCGCACAGCGATGCCCGTGCTAAAAATTTAATGGAAGTCCGTTGAATAAAAAAAATTGACGCCTCCCCCCCCCCTTCTGATGTGAAATGATCATTTTTCTTTGTATGAAATGCATACACACCTTTTCAAAAAAAATAAATAAATAAATAAAAATAAACCTATTATAGCTTTTTTGGAATTTAAAACTTTTTGCCAAATCATTAAATTAGATTTTGTTGCTTTAAAACTCTATTTAGTCATGAAGCTGTTTTTACTGCAATTTAAAATATTGTGCCAAATAAACAACAACAAAAAAAAAGCATCAAATAATATCTTTCAAATGTAAAAATTATTAAGCAACTCTATTGTTTATCGCCAAACTCGCCCAGCAACCACGCTATCATAATCCATCTGTCTAACGGAAAAAAAAATACATCCTGTGAAACATTAAAAAATCATCGTCAGAAAAAAAGAAGAAAATGTCGTACATTTCACTCGGATAAACACAAATCAAAAGTTTATTTTCTTTCAAAACAAATTGGCAAAACAATAGCTACAATAACATTTACAGTTGCTTTAAAAAATAATCCTAGACTGAACTGCTCCGCGCCAAGCGACCACGCTACCGGAATCTAGCCCTTTTGCCAGTGAAGCGGATGTTTTTTCTTTGGTAATAAAATAAATGTTTTGCCAAACAAACAAAAAAGTATAAAATTACATTAACAGTAGCTTTCAAATCGCGTTGCACGGCTTTTCCCGGTCTACCTTGAGAATAAAAATTGTGTTAAATGACTTAAATTCAACAATCAGGCTTAAATAAAAGGAAGAAAAACACCATGCAAAATTACCCTTCCAAACGATGACGACAGATATTAAAATAATTTTAAGAAATTAAAATGCGAAAGATGGATTTTAAAAGCGTAACCATGGAAACACGAAATAAAATAAGTTTAAGAAATTAAATGCAAAATAAGGAAAGAAACAATGAATTCAAAAAACGTAACCGTGGAAACGCGAAAATAAAATAGTTGACAACCTGAATCAAAATGACATGTTTCGAATTTGATTTAAAAACGCTTATAACTTTTTTTCCTTTGAAGATAGCTAATTTTTTCGACCATAGGTGGAGAGAGATCTGGAGTAAAAAATTTCGCTTTTTTCAATGGTATCAAAAAAGAAAACTGTGGGACGATTCCTTCACTTTTTATTGACAGATTTAATGAAGAAAGTAGTGAATAAATTTCAGCTAAGCCTAAAAAAGTTCGAGCTAAAAACGCAAATTACTCCCGCCCTAATTAAGTTAGAGCATTGAAACAAATTGTTTAGAACGCGGAAAATTCTATCCTTTTCAACGATCTTATACATATAAAATCTGAGTATCTATCTATCTATCTATGTCCAAGCTTCTTCTCCCGAACGACAGTGAACTGACCATCGAACCAGGTATCGATGGATTCGTAATCCTCCCGTCTTCATGTTTGGCTATTTAACATAATTCTCCGATAATAATTAGCGGAGATATCAATTAAAAACTTTTAATTATGACTCTTAGATTTCAAAATCAAATCACTATTTTTCGAAGGCTTTCCTCCATTCAAATTATTATTCAGTGCTTCAACTCAACTTTCCGGATGAACGCTTTTATTAAAATTTACAGCGTGAAGAAAATCATTGAAAAGAAACATCTGTTGCAATTTTTTTTCTCGAATATAAAGAAATAAAATTAGGCTTTTGTTTTAAGGCTTTTCCTGTAATCAGGGTGTTTAAGTTGTTTACTTTTCGATTATTTTGCAGTAATCTGCAGCAAAATTTTGCTGTTTTTTTTTGTTCAAGCCTGATTGTTAAATACGCGTCACATGACATAACTTTCATTTCCGAGGAGGACCGTGCACGTCGTAAAGTAAATGAGTGATTTACAAGTTATTTGAGTTCTTTGAGGGTTTGTACCTGGAAAACGGATTGATGTAATTCTTGTACGACCATGTGGATAGAATCCATCCAAATATTTATCTGAGTGGTATGTTGCATTAATAAACACCCGGGCAACGCCGGGTAGTAGACTATTTTATGTAAAAAGCGGATTGTTATTGTGCATAAATATTTCCGATATAGTCTATCAGATGTAATTCAGTTTAACGTGAGTAAAGATTATAGTTGATAATGCATATATTTTCCCCTTTTGTGCTGACTGAAAATGTACTCATAACTTGTATCATTGATAACGATTATTAACGTTGATGAGGTGTTTTGGCAAAAATATGTTTTACTGGTGTTTTGCAAACCTTGCTTTACGCGCATTTATTTATTCCTTAACGCGTTAGAAACTAGTGTCAGTGTACTACAAAAGCATCAACTGGACTGCTCTTACATTTTTTAGGTAGCCCGTGCAACGCCGGGCACGCAGCTAGTATATAATATTAATATGTGAAGTAGTTTTTCACCCCTTTAATCGCCAATAATAGGCAATTACGTAAAATTTGGGCCTAAATTGGAATAAAAAAAGAACTATTTATCGGATTTTTTCGAATTATAGCCTATGTTACTTAGTAAGAAAGCACCTTTCACATAGTGAAGGAATTTTTCTAATAGGTGCTGTGGTTCTAGCGATTACCTCGAACATATAAACACACAAAAATCCGCCCTCTCTCTTTATAATATTAGTATAGATAAATGAAATAAACTTAAAAAAAGTTTTGCTCTCCTCTTTTTTTCCTGATATTTTTTCGTCCCAATTACCCCTTATAAGGCTTCAAAATGCAGAATTTTAAACCTTTTTTCAAAATTTAATCCCGGGGAGAAACCCCCGGACCACATAAAATTGTGGACATTCTATACCCAGGGGCAACACACATTAAAAACGAACAAAAAAAAGTAAAGCATGACTTTAAACAAACTAATGTATGGCCTCCTTTACCAGCCAAAAAAAAAGTTGTCCATACTACAAGATGGGGGGGGGGGGGGGAGAGACATATAGTCTTCGAAAAAACTTGTTCTTTTCTTTCTAATGAAAAACCCCTCTAGAAACTTTTTGGGTTCGGAAAAACTCAACCAAAATTTTTTGGGAAGGGCCGGCAAAAATATTTCTCCACATAAAAATTTTAGGGTCAGTCCACCCCTGAAATATTCTAATTTAAATTCTTTTAATTTTAACATAATTTTTAAAAAAATACTAAGCACTTTTCATAATGCACTCAAAAGCACAAAATAACTTTTCTGGGTCGGAAAAGACAATTTAAGTATTCCTGTAGTTTCAATTATCCGAAGAAAATGACCCCACAAATGAAGAAAAGTGGAGCTCAAGTCATGAAGAGAATTTTTTATCAATATCTAGCTTTCAATCCTTTGAATGTTGAAACATGCTTTATTACTTCCTTTTACAAAAAAGGAAGTATTATATTCGCAAAAAAATTTTACTCAAAAATCGACCTTAATTTCCATTTTACTCACACCCGAACGAATGTTGAGTTTTTTTTTGACTCGACCACACATGGATAAGTGTCTAAGAACATATAGACCACCGAAATATCCATTTTGGCCATTCCCAAGTTGATTACAACGAGTTTTCTCGTGACATCTGTATGCATGTTGCATAACTCAAGAACGGTATGTCCTAGAAAGTTGAAATTCGGTACATAGACTCCTAGTAACTCTAGTTGTGCACCTCCCCTTTTGGTTGCATTTAGGTGTTTCTAAAGGGGTCTTTTGCCCATTTTGGGGGGGGGGGGGAATCATTGTTAATTTTGATGTAAACTCAAGTGGTGTTATAATTTGGTGGACATTTGGTGATACATCGCAGCATTTTGGTAGCCAAGTTTCGTCTCCAACTTGGCGACAAATTTGGCGATTAAAAATTTTTTTTAAAAACCTGGTTTCAATTTGCCCACGGTTGGTGATATTTAGAGAGTAAACCATTGAATCACATTAAAAATGCCAATAATGGGGAAATGACATTAAATTGGAGTAAAAGGAAGTCAAGTGAGTGTAAGAGCTCGTTTTCTTATTGGGAGAGTTTGGTTTGGAATGACTAAAAGCACAATTTTCTTTGTTTGTGGTGTCATTTTCTTGGAATTTTTGAAAACTACAGGAATACTTAAACTGTCCTTTCTGACCTGGAAAAGTTATTTTGTACTTTTGAGTGCATGTGAAAAGCGCTTAGTATTTTTTTTTAAAATTCTGTTATTTTACTGTTTTTAGTGTAAATGTATTTCAGAAATAGAATAATGTTACCATCGCGAAACTTCATCTTATTTTTTCATATAAATGCTCTGTACTAAAAGGAAAGAAACCTATATACATGTCTAAAACTTTCAGCAGTTTGCACTAAAAATGAATCCTTGCTCCTCTCTAGGATTTATTTGTTTGCTTATTTAATTAAAACCATTCAAATATTAAATTTTTCCTAAATTAATTTATGTTTCAAAACATACTAGTTTCTTGTGATCAAGATCCTAATATGTCTCTTCACTAAGCCCCGTTATCGATTATTGGCATAGATGAGAGCAATGGTTGGGAATACATTTCATGCTTGCTCCAGAAAAGCCATCATTCAAAATTTTCATTATGATTACAATTAATATTACTGTTGCAAGGCAACGAATATTTGTAACAAAGGGTTTTATATTTAACCATTTAGTAGGGAAATTAGATAAAATTTGCAGTTTTACATCCTAACCAAAATAATAATTTTATTTTAGAATTTTAATTTTTTAGCGTTAGTTTGCACCTTAAGATTAAGCAAATCATTTAGTGAAATCCTGAAGTCTCTAAGTGGTCTAGTTGCTGAGATATAAGCAAAAGCAGGCCTCAGTCTTTTTCCAGGACAAACATGCCAAGTGCTTAATAAAAGAAAAGAATTGGGATTGCAAAAATAAATTTTTAAAAATGTTAAATTTAAAAAAAAAAATTAAATGATCAAAGGGAGTAAAAGACCTAACCATGGTAAAATGCAAAAGTTAATTTCCACTCCAAAAACAATTCCAATTTATCTTTAACTTTTGACTTTATTTTTCAGCTTAATCATTTAGAATCATTTGGCTTGCTTAAGTTAGCCATGGATTTTGTTTTTTTTTAAATGATTCCTACAGCTCTCATGTTTGTAGAAACTTCGAACAAACTTCATCTTATGCAGAAAATTTCAGGCTTTCCAATGACCTAAAACTTAAAAATAGGATTGAAATATTTCTACTCTATATTATTAAAAAAATGGAATGAAAAATGGGTTCAAAACTGGCATAAAAAAGAACAAAATCGTTTGAAGGTTCACACATTATGCTACAACCCA
Organism: Uloborus diversus; assembly: GCF_026930045.1. NCBI lineage: Eukaryota > Metazoa > Arthropoda > Arachnida > Araneae > Uloboridae > Uloborus > Uloborus diversus. The sequence goes on along the minus strand of NC_072731.1, from coordinate 212,380,528 downwards.
ATTTTGTGTCAAATTTCATGAAAATCGGCAAAAGGGTCTAGTGGCTATGTGTGTCACAGAGATCCAGACATCACCACAGATATCCAGACTTTCAGCATTTATTATTGGTAAAGATAACATAAAAATAAATAGTAATTTATAGTAGCAATACCAATACGAAATGCATTTTCAGCCATACTACAGCTTCTACCTTCGACAATAAGTAAAAAACTATGCCTAAATAGCCTTTTCAATGCCAATAATTAAATATAATAGAGTAATTAAACATTTTGACACAGCAATGTGCAGAAAGCAAAAGAGAATTGCAGAAATGCCACAAATGTTCAGGAAAAATAATATTTCAGGACATTTCAGGATGCAGTTGAGCCTGGACTTAAGCGAGGGATGCATTCCAAGACTCCTTGCATAAGTCGAAATTTCATGTTGTAGAAAAATGTATGCATACTTTTTTTTTTAAGAAACATACCAGTTTCTTTTAGACACTGTTAAACATCCCTCTTATAAACTGCTTTAAAACACTCCTCAAATAGACAACAGTTTCTTACATAAAGAACTGAACTTTTACTGTTTTTAAAAAATAAAAAAAAGCTGTTTTATTCAACTTAAAATACTTTAAGCTGCACAAAATGAATGATCAATGGGAGGGAAAGACAAAAAATAAAACAACATGGCACGCACAGTATGTAGCAATAATTAAATGCTGCACTATAATAGTACTGTACAGTAGATACAGTAATAATATTGATAAGTTGAAAAATAAAGATGGTGATGATTTATGCTCCATGATCCGATCGTTATCGTCTTTTTAATACATTTTTAAACATGATTGCTTCGCCACTTTTTTTAATAACGTTTCTATTTATGGCAACAGCCTCTCTTTCTGATCGCTTTACAGTACAAGAGCAGCTTCCATTTTAATAATATATATGTACTTTGCTTAAGCACTACTCTGCAAGCAAAACTAAGTTCTAAACTTAAAATCTTTTTCTTTCGACTTTTAATTGTACGTATGGAAGATTCTTAACCTTTTTTTTCTTTTTTGGAAAAACCCTTTTTTTTCTTCTCATCTTCAAACTTTGGATGAAACTGCACACAAGGTGTCATTATATTTCATCAAATTTAATAATTAGAATGAAAAAAAGAATTAATGAAATATTCTGAGTCGTTATTTGATGCACTAACAACACCATGCGTATACTAGTTTGGTGTGATCACTTTCGCTGTCAGTGTTGCTACAGGGGGGTAATTAACATACACAAAATCAATATTTAGTAGCCAATAGCAAAGTTGATACTTCCTTCTTAAAAAATTCATGTTGTTGACGAGGAATTTGTGTTAGCTATAAAATTCGTTACTCGTGAAAAATTCGCATTGTTGCCCCTCTGTGTAAGTCCAATCGCGTTGTAGTGGGAGTCGACTGATATTTCTCAGCAATGTCAGGAACTTTAGGAAAAGTATGAGCCTTGTTTTACAGGCATACATTTTCAAATTTTCAATAACTTAAAAACACTTGCACCTGTATTAATAAACTGCAATTACTAACCTTTGAGATAGAAGATTCATTATCAGCAATGTGAGAACGTAACTCTGCACAGTGTGATTTCAAATCAACTACCATTTCATCCAACTGCAGCTGGTTAGACTGAAAATTGCAATTTTCATCAGTGATCTGCAAAAAAAAAAGTATTATATAACAGTTCCAAAATTAATGAGATGTTTAAAGAGCTAAAAAGGTTAAGAAAAGATAGTTAATAAAATTTAAACTTTAGGAGTTTTGCTACTGAAACTAAAACATTCACCAAATTTAAAAAAAAAAAAAAAGGTAAAAGAAAACTTTATCTAGAAAAGAAAAACAGCCTTCTAAATTTTCTGAACATGGAGGTTTTATTTGCAGCCTTGGAAGGGACTTCAAATGACAACAGAGTGTTAGAATTTATTACAATAAAATAGGACTTATCACATTAAAATAAAATAGGTAGCTTGAAATTATATTGACGTCATATTTAAAACATAACAGATTGCAGATGAACAGCCATCTTAATGAGCTTACTAAACATAAAATCTATAAAATTGTTTATTAGTTTATAAATAATATGGCTTATAACTTTATGTGTACATAACTTTTTGTAAACTCCATGATTAACTGTAACATCTGAACAACACAATCCATAAATATAAGTACATTTCCATGGTTTAAATCAGTGATTTTCAACATGGACCCCCTAATTGCTTCCAACCAACCCAACCGTGCCCCAAACCGTGACCGAATTTCTCCCCAAATGGGCGATTTGGCTCCTCAAGGGTTGATAACTATTTTGAAGGTAAAATAATAGTAATAAAAGCCAGCGACAATCAAAATTGAAAATGCGTACAAAACCGATTATCCAGAATCATCAGGCAAGGAATCACAAGTAAAAAAGAAACAAATTAAAATTCATTAGTTTCCTTCTCATACCCCTACTAAATAACAATTTTCTCATTTCAAAAGAGCAAACTTAACTTAAATCAGTGTCACAAGCAGGTAAACTGATTCGACTCTGGTTCTGACCCCAGAATTTTAGGAGCTTTCTACTCCGACTCCTTTATTCCAAACACAGTACAACTCAGTCTCCCCAGCCCTGACAGAATTGCAAACTTGGAGGGAAAATAAACCACTCCGCCTCTTGGAATTTTAAAACCCTTGATTCTCGACTGACTCTGCAGCAGGGGTCACAAAGACAAAAAATTACCCTTTGTTTCAGAATGGGACATATATACATAAAGTTTTTCTTCTAGTAATTTCAAATAAGCTTAAAATATTAAGGATTATTTTTTAAGCATTTTACATTTACCTTTTCAAGTTCTTCATTCTTTTTCTTCAACACATCTTTTAAAACTCCAATTTCTTGCTTATAGCAGTTGATTTCAGCTAGGAGCTAAAAAGAAAATGAATAAAATTAAGAAACTATAACAGAAGTACTAACATCATTACTTAATTTAGCAATACTGAAAACAGAGCTGTTCTTCAATTGACCGATTCATTTATTGATTGATTTATTGATAGGTAAAAGACGCCAAGTTGCTTAGCAGTGAACCTGTTGATGTTCTTACTTTCCATGACCAGATTCTCCTGTTTGCAAACATACTATCAAAAAAATCGTCAGGCTAGGTTCAAGGCCTGTTGATATTAAAATCATTTCCGACTCAGTGAAGGGAAAGAATTAGGGCTCCTTATTGGGTAATCCCACTCCAAATGAATTTTTGGACACGACAATCATGGGAAACATCTATATAGAGTTGGACTGTTAGGCTCTCTAACTTCACACTGTGCTTAACTATTTCCGACAAAAGTAGTGACTACTTAAAACATCCGTTCTGGTCTTGACGATGTAGCAATAGTTTAAAATAATGGGAAGGATTTTAACTGTTTTAGATGCTTTTCTGAACTATGATGGGCTACCTAACAAAGACTGCTGGTAGTTAGGCATAGGTTTGGTGTAGGTTAAAAAAAGTTTTATTTAGAAGATATAAAATCTTGTAAAAGCTTTGGAAAATACCATGGGGATTAAACACAAAAGTTAGTTTTTTGTTAGGGGAACTATATGTTATAAATATTTCTAGGAGTTTTACAATACATGTTGAAAAGATATAAGGGGGGGGGGGGGAATCCAAGCTTTGTACTTTCATGAAACATAAATAGAAAGTACAAGCAAATACCGACAGCCTTATTATGACATCACAGCTTCATTGAGAGGTCTTCTGCTCCTGACTCATAGATGGTTATTCCAAACTAATGATACCCAATAAGGGTGTTACGTTGTAATCAGTCTCCCAGCACATGCTTGCAGTTCTACCTCACCCTGTCCTGGGAGTGGTAACTTACAGCCTATGAGTCGAAAGGTTTTGCAATACAAAGTTATTAGAATGTTGTGAATATATTTCCAACAGATAGAAATTGTCACCAATTAAGTGCTTTAAAAATGTCTAGTCAAAACTTTTCAGGAACTTCAACACTAATCTATTTAAAACAACAAAATTCATTCACGTTTGGAGATAACAGCATTGAGCCTCGCCTTAGTTTGTTGGTAAACAAGAAAGTGTTTTGAGTATCAATTCAAGTGGTTATATGGTGAAATATTTCTCACTTAGTCATAACATTTAAGTCTCAATTTGAGAAGTAGGTCAAGTTTCAAATTTTATTGTAGAATATCTAAGTCTAAAGTTTAAGGCAAAAAATTTTTGATATGAATACACTGATACATGACAGTAGCGGTAAGCTTCTATTTTCCCTTTAACACCAATTAATTTGTTATAAATTTTCACAATAGATTTATATAACTATTTATATTTAAACGAGTTTGCACTTTGAAGACATCTTATCTATTTAGTAATATTAAGTTCGCTAGAACCGACTTCAAAGATGAATGATGTAATTTAGAAATGTTGCGGGCATCTTCCAATAACCAAACAAAATACCAAAACTGCAGCTATTTCTTCAACAAACAAGATACAAAAGAATTATTTTTACCAATTTGATATAGGAACAAAATGTAATAAAACTTAATACAACACATTTTTTACCTATGATGCTACATTGGAGAATCATATAAAACACTGAAATACAATGATTGTTTACTTGATTGTAACTATCAGAAAAATGAAGGTGTTGAGTAAAAACAGAATTACAAGAAAAGGGATTTTGCATTAGTACAAAGGCATTTTTAATAAAATAGATAAGGATTTTATTTGACAAATTACATTCCTAAGAACTTCTTGTAAATGTAATAATAGTTTTAATTATTGTGAAAATTCAGGAACTTTAAAAAAATCAATATATTTTTTTAAAATTTAGACAAATTTAAAGAAAATAAAATTGTTAAAAAAAGAAAAAAAGACATTTTAAGACCTTTATACCTTAGCATGTTCAGGACTAGTTGCTGAAGTATGTTTGCAGTCTGTAGGCTGGAAAAGAAAATTAAAAATATTATGCACATAACAAAGCATGTACAAGGATGGATATTTTTATGGCAACTCAAAATATAGTCTACCTTTTGAGGTAGACTATATGGTTGACATTTGGCAGAAGAACTGAGAATGTTCAATGTATTGTATATGAGGAGAGAGGGTTTCAAAAGCAATTAGCTGATCAAAACTTGTGGAGTTAGTGCCTTTGTGGGTAATTTGGAGCAAGTTTTTAGTTAAAATATTTCTTTTCAGCATGTTGGATTCACAAAATTATAAACAAATGATGGAGTTTACAAATTAAAATCATCATTTACTACGGTTGCTATAGGACAGCAAAAGTCAGAAGAAAGAAACGTTAAGGAAACTGCAGCTAAGAAAGTTTCTGAAGACGGTTCAAACTATTAGTTCAAGCACCCTCTCATGAAGCAAGAATTTACAGGAGTAGTAAAAAATATCACAATAACTTTTGAAAGTCTTTTTCTGTTGTGAATAAATGTTTATGGTTGTAGAAATAAGAATATCTCAGCAAGAAGGGTTCTTTTAACCAGCAAATGCCCTAACAGGGATAGGGTAAAGGATACAAATGGCTTTAAGGCACACATTTTGCAACGTAATATACTTTAAAAAGTTTTCCTACATCATAAATAATTCCACTATCATATAGCATAACTCCCCATGTGTTTACTTCTTCCATAATTATTTAACTGCATTTACAAAGGTGCACCACTATGTACCACTCTCTACACCACTATGTATGTATCTATCACTACTCAAGAAATTTTTTTCAGAGACTTTGTTGCAGTAGTTGCACTTCATTTAAAAGCAATAAATCAAAGATAAGTGATGAGATAGCTACACTTAATATACAAGAGAAAGTTGATATTTCTATAATGCAGAGCACACAGATTTCTAAACTGAAAATTTGCTGTTTACTTTTCTGGGAAGGTGTTCCATTCATAGGAAATTTCCCTTTATACATTTTTTCTTCAACTGTTGTAAAAAGTTTAAAAATAAATGTTTGAAAACTGCAAGAAATGAGTCTTTTCAGATAGAACAAAACCTTTTCTTAGGTATTCAGAAAACTGGGAAAGTTTTGCTCGATTTGCATGTTATTTTTTCGTACAGATCGTTTGTTCATTTTTGGGAAAAAGTGGGCATTTTAAAGAAATGCCTTTTTTAAAAAGCGTTTTGTTATGAATACAACACATACTGATGTATAAATAGTGAAATTTAGTACCAGAACAGGGCTTAAAATTAGAGAGTCCTAAACTATTTATGACATGAGGGAAAAAAGTGCAACATTTTGATCAAAAGTATAATATTAAGATAAAAAGCTTAAATATTCACAAAAATTCATTTTCCAAACATGTGCAATTTATTTACAATAAAATAAATCAAAGTATAGGTTGAAAACACAAATTTCTGTTAATTAAAATCAGTTTATGTCATTCTTAGTAACATTCAACTTTAAAAATTCATATAAAATAAGAGAAAATACTTATTATGTACATTTTTATCCAAAGCAACATTTTCTACTCCTATTTGCTGAAAGAAACAAACACACGTTAGTAACTTATGAAAATATTTCTGCAAAAGAAAAAAGTGGAGTGGGGGAAGGGGGGGGGGGGGGTGAGGGACATTTTTTTTTTTTTGAGCAATCACGATTGCTTATTGTTCTCACTTGACCATTTTTGGCGTCCGTGCCTTTTTCAGCTTGGACCAGGCCCGCAGCACCACCGTCCACCGGCGGCGGCGCGGCTGGTCCTGAGCACTGTCCCCCGAAATCCACTTTTGCTGGGCGGTCTCGTCCATGTCCCACACACACGAACGCCTACACACACACACACACACACGAACGCCTACACACACACACGAACGCCTACACACACACACACGAACGCCTACACACACACACGAACGCCTACACACACACGAACACCTACACACACACGAACGCCTACACAGACACACACACGAACGCCTACACACACATACACACACACGAACACCTACACGCACACGCACGTACACAACACTCACTCACACACATGCATACATACACTTACGTACCCAGGCACCCACACACATGCGCCTACACAAACACACACGCTCGTGATTGCGAAAAACATAATTTGAATTCAAGATGCCAAAAATTCAAATTAATTTTTATTTCACTTTTTTGAGCAATCACGATTTCTTATTGTTCTCATTTGACTGTTTTTGGTGTCCGTGCCTTTTTCAACTTGGACCAGAAGCCTTTGCAGCACCACCGCCCACCGTCCTCTGCTGGCGGCGCGGCTGCTCCGGTTTTGAGCTATCCGCTTCTCGTGGTCGGAGGCGTCCATATCCTACACACACGCACGTTCACACACACATACACGACTTCACACACCTACGTGCATACACACAGGTCTACGCACAAGTAACCGCTCAGGAGGAGAGGCAGACTTGGGGGGGACAGGAGCCGTTTCTAGAAACAATAACTCCAATGAGTAGGGTCCTGTCTCAGTTCGTGATTGCGAAAAACATAATTTGAATTCAAAATTTCAGAATTCAAATTAATTTTCTTTTTTTTTAAATTATTGTTTTAAAATTAAGGTCATAAATTTCATAAGATAAACATTATGTAACATACTTTCATGTCTTCTTGGAACATCAGGCTGGAAATATGAAGTTTTAGTTCTTCAATTATTCTTTCTTGCTGTAAGAAGAAAAGAAAGCTAAACAACAAAACTACACAACAAATTATTAGAACTGAAATAATTTTTGTAGTTTACAATCAATTACATTAATTTCAAATATGAAATAGTATTGCAAAAGCTTATTCAAAGATGCAGAATAACTGCAATTTTATTCATTTTATAGTACATTTGCCATAATAAACAACACCTAGAAAGACAATTTTCAAATCAGTAAAAATAACTACTAAAGACATACAAAAATAATCATATGAAATCACCGATATACTGTTCGACATTGAAAATGCAACACCAAGATGGAGTGTTCAGAAATTTATGCAAATTTTAGAGTAGACGTACATCACTGAGTTATGTAAATGATGTGAAGTGTGCAACTCTCCGATGCATGTGAAATAAGATATAAGGGAAGGAACTTGCAGAATGGGCACTATTCCTGCCCTTATTTCTGACTGGAGAATTATCAAGAAATTTTGTTTTTGTCTTGGAGGATACGTGTATCACTAATACGTGTATCTAGAATGCCATGCCGCCGTCAACGAAGGTACTTCCAGCAGATAGACGATTTTACGAGGGGCATGGTGATTGGATTGAGAAGGAGAGGTTGGTCTGTACGTCAAATCGCAGCTGATACCCACATTGATGCGAGCACAGTGCATTGGCTGAGCAGAAGATGGTTGGACAACGGAATGTGGCAAGATTGAGGGGCGTAAGGGCAGCCAGAGTGACGTCGTAACGCGTGGATCGACCCATCCACTGACAAGCTGTAGTAGACCCACAAGTCACTTGTTCCTCGATTCTGCAGCAGGTGCAAGATATACTGAATGTTCCCGTGTCAACCAGAACCATTTCCCATCGCTTGGAAGCACGTGGCCTGCAATCACGGCGTCCGCTAAGAAGACTGCCATTGACCCGACAACATGGACAGCAACGTTTAGTATGGTGCCGGACTAGAGCGACGTGGATGACAAAATGGCGAAATGTCGTGTTCTCAGATGAATCCCGCTTCTATTTATTCCAGTGATAGTCACCGCATACATGTGTGGTGTAGACGTGGAGACAGATCTAATCCGGCAGTAACTGTGGAACGTCCCACCGCACGACACCGTGGCATAATGGTATGGGGCGCAATTGCATACAATTCCATATCACCTCTAGTTCATATTCAGGGCACTATGACGGCCCAATGATACTTGGATAATGTGCTACCGCCGGTGGCAATCCCTTACCTTCAAGGGCTACCTATAGGCTGTGGGACGAAGGCATAAAAGATGCTTAAAAACATGGTTTCGTTTGCCAACTTCGGGAACTACAAAAAGTGATATTTTTCTGAATCTTTAGTGTCTACAGATGAAAAAAACCCAATGTTCACAAAAAAATAGTGTCTCATAATTTTTTTACAAACCATTAGAAATACAAGACAAAATGAGTGAAAATGAAAAAAGGCGAGAAAATTTTAAATACATCAAAAATATTATACAACTACAATAAAAATACTATGCTTGTACAACATTTAAAATATTTTTTTTTTCAAGGTCCAAACATTTCCTTCATTAGGGGTGTCAACCTAGGGACCTAGGGAAGGGGTCATGACGCAGACTGCGCCATTGAAATTTTTAGGAGGCGGGTTGCTTTAAGGGGTATTTTTCTCCTTGGGGGGGGGGGGCTCTTGCTCTTCGGGAGTCTTTTTGAAACTTCAGGGGAGGGGTTATGCCCTTGCTTTTAGGGTGGGCACCCATGCCCTCGTCCTTAGTAAAAATTTAATTTTTTACAATTTCTTTTAGAACATACAGCAGGAGAGCAACAAACCAATAGTCCAGCAAGTTGACCGAAAAAGGCATACATTTTATAATTTAAATCTACTTTTTATACATACTAGATTTATCAAAAACTAATTCTAAATGGATTATCATATCTAGAAAATTTCGTCCTTTATTCTGGAGTATCATCGTCAGAATCACTTATTTCATCCAGTCTTCATGCATAGAACTGATTTCTTCTTGGGAGTTAACACAGCTGCTGTCACAAGAGCAAAACTCTGTGCATGAAAAATTTTTCATTTTGCATGTACATCTCTTCGAGGAGCACTTTGTTTTCTGGCATGCGCAGAAGATTTGTTTTTGTATAATATCTGGTGCAATTGGAATAGTGTTCCATTGTATTTCGATGTTGCCAGCATTTACACTCCAACCATGTTCTGATGTACTAGGAGCATTAATTAAATTTTGCAAGCATCGGCGATGAATATTTGCTTGATAGTTACTTCTCTTGATATGTAACAGAAGAGAATCAAAATTTGGAGGTAATAATACATCTAGTCTAAATTTTAACTTAAATATCAGGTAACGAACTTCATCAATGTGCTTCAAATGAGGATATCCGTACAGTGCACAAACAAATGCTTGAAGATCTTTAACCAACGACTCATTCACTTCCTATGAAGAACCCAGTTCTTGAAACATTTTTAGGCTATTCAGTTTAGACTGCATTAAGGAAAAGGGTTTGCTTTTGCCATTGCCTTTGAAAGCACTACATGTGTCGCAGCCAGTAAATACATGTAACCCGATCAATGCTGTGCAAAGATCGTTACCTAACATCTTAGCAATGACGGAGATGTTCTTTAATTTTAAACTGCATGAAGTGCCCATTAGTAAATAGGTATCAGTTGCAAAATACTGATTCATTGCTAAGGAAAGAATGAAAACATCTGTGTCTGAACTCTTTATCAAAACAGTAGCAGCAGAGCTTTTCGATGCATATAAAGCGTGCAAAAGAAGTCTGGTGTCAGCCTCTTCATGGTCAGACCTTAATTCTGCAACTTCTCTCACATCTAGTTTGCTCTCTGTAGGAGTTAGACGGTGACATTCCTGTCCATGTGAAAGAAAAATGGACACGCCTTTAAGGACAGCAGAATCGTAGGATGTCCATTGGTTGAAAAGGAAATTCACTAGGGCTCCTTTGTTATGACCATGTGCAAGGAACTTCTTAAACTGTTTCGATGTTTTTACTTTCTTCTATATCTAATATATAGAAGAAAGTATTGGATTCGTGCAAATTTTCGAATTTCGAATTTTGACGGATTCGAACGTTTTGAGGTGTGCTGAGTCCATTTCGACCATTTTTGGAAAATGTCTGTCTGTCTGTGTGTGTGTGTATGTATGTGTGTGTGTATGTATGTATGTGTGTGTGTATGTATGTGTTGTCACGTCTGTGTGTGACCAGTTTTTTGTGGCCGCTCTACAACAAAAACTACCGCATGAAATCAAACGAAATTTAGTACACATATGTGCCCCTATGTGAACTTGTGCCCATTAGTTTTTGGCGCGAATTCCTCCAAGGGGGGTGGAGCAATGGGACGTTTTTCGAGTTACGCGTGCTTGCTATTCCTCAGGAAGTTACTGGCGGAATCAAACAAAATTTGGTCCATATGTTGGTATTAACAGGAACAGGTGCTGATTCAATTTTGGTGTCAATAACTCAAACGGGGGTTGAGCTGTAGAACGTTTTTTGTCGTCAATTGTGACTGCTGTATCTCAAGAAATAATGAACGGAATGAAAGAAAAATTTATCGGCAAGTAGCCCTTAGTGGGTATAAGAACTGATTTTATTTTTGTGTCAACAGCTAAAAGGGGGGTAGCGCAATCACCCGTTCTTTTTTTCCATTTTGAGTGCCCTATCTCAAGAAGTAATGCTACGTTCTGGTTGAAATTTGGAATATATGTGAATCCATATGTAAACAGGCTTTGGTTCTATTTTGACGCCGATCGCTCCAAGAGGTGTTGATTTTTTTTTTTTTTTGCGAATAAAAATATTTTTATTAATGCAACAATAAGAAAGATAAATCGTAATAGATTGTCGTCTGCGTATTTCTCGTGATTTTAATTGTATGGAAATGATAGGAAATATTATCTCAATGTTTTAAAATTTTGAACTGTTGCCATCTTATGTTTGTTAACAAATAAAATATTTGTAATTCATTCAAGCAAGGCTTTTAAAATAACTTTCAATTTTCGCTCTTTGCTTTGCTTTTGCAATAATTCAGACATTGGGATAGTCGTCAAGTTTTTGCATGTATCATTTTGTTTTTGTTGGGAATATTGCTTCCTCGTCAAGCATGGGGAGGGATCAGAAAAAAAAAAAAAAAAAGAAAAATATAGAAGAAAGTTTCGTGATGGCCACAACATACTAGTTTGATTAGGGTTTCTGATGTTAATAAAAATTTCGCTACCAAAATTTCTTCTTTCTCTTTCACTTGCTTTAATACTAATCAGAGGGTATGTATCTGTTACAAAATGTGCAGCTGTACAATTATATTTTATGCTTATATTGACGACATATTCGATAAGAGTGACTGATAATTCTCCCATTGTATTTGGTATATCTTTCATCTGCTGCAGCACTGCCATCCCATCCAATATTATTACTCCATTTCTTGGAATTTGACTTAGGTCGGCATTACTGTCAGCCAGATCCAGTACCGTTTGGACCAAGGATGCCTTGTTTGTTTTAACAAGGCATCCGTCAATATTTGCAATTGCAGGTGGGTGTGGAGTTAAGTTATATTTCATGATACTTCTCATGTCGAGCTCTGAGGATTGTCCCATTACAATTATGCGAGCTAAAAGATCTGTATAACTTTTAAGAAACTTCTTCTCAGACTGCTCTTTTAATGTATGTTTTTTTTTCGAATCTGAAAATGTCAACAGCTTTTGCAGCTTGATTGGAGAGTATATGACTGAATCACGTTCTTCAAAAAGACGTTCTTTGCAGTATTTTTCATAAGCTTCTTTTCCTATGAGCTTTGCTTTAGTGAGATCAGATTGTATAGAGTTAGATGCATATGCTCCACTTGAAATATTCACTAATGCTTCTTCGCTCCACGTAAAGGGATTTATCATCGAAGTTATAGTATTCATAGCACTATTTACCATCGCCTCATGTTTTTGAATTTGTGCGGGTTGCAAATCTTTTTTCATGAACTCCTTTATTGTTCTCCCAGCGAGTTGCTCACAAGATGAAGAGACATGAGCCCTCAAATGGTGCGATAGCATCCAACGATGCACAGCAGCTGGATTTCTGGTAAATCCTGTCAACCCACCTTTTGTTTTTGAGTCTCGGTTAGCTGTTTGCTCTATTACTTGATCCATGGCTATGCCACAAAATCCATAGCTTGTTTGTCTTTGAGCCTCAAATTTACCAGCACTTAGCTCATTGTGTGCACATGGATGTGTCTCAGGCAAATTCAGCATCTCATGTAAATAAACAGGTAAATAACGAGCATAGTTGATATGATCATAACTGAAAAACCAAGGTATTAATTCTTCAACAGTAACAAGATGTAAATCCCAGTCGGCGTTTCTTGTCGCTCGTAAAAATCTCAACAGACAGCCAACCATCTCCAAGTATGATATCTAAAATGCAAATGTCATGTTGTTTTCACAGTTTTCAACAACAAACTCATTAAACTTCTTCATAGTCAGAAGGAAATCTTCAGGAAACTGGTTTTCTTTTAAAATTTTCAGTTTAAAACTTTGATAGAGATGAAAAGATATCTTCAAACAATCAAGTTGCTCTTTGACTGATAATGAATTTAGAAATTCAGACCACAGAAGTCTACTTAATGCTTCAAAGATTATTTTGTGGCAGCGTATGCTACGATTGTAGTGCTTACCACTCAGAACACCATTTATTGATCCTTCAGCAATGATTCCAGACTCAATCATAATATTGCAAAGTCCTCCATTCTTGAAGCGTTTGCCTATCACAGAGAGAAAGGACAGTGAAGTATGAAATTCACCAAGACGTATTACTAAATGTTTGAACTTTTCCTCCTTCCAACGTATTTGTTGTGCCTTAGAATAAATTGCCTGATCAAATACTAGAACAATATCTTGTAATTCCAGTTTTTGGCACAAATACGCGCTTTTTTCCAGAATTGCATTAACTGTAGAAAATTCTGTTGGGTTTGCTTCTAACACAGGGAGATATCGTATTGTTGATTGAGAAGGTATATTTTCTTTATTCAATGTGCAATTGTAACCAGTCCAAGCCGGTAAAATTTCTTTATCTTTCATAGGGAGTTTCGAAAAAATGTAAGCAGCATCTGCAAGTCTTGCATTATCTAATTTTACTCTTTTATTGTTGCATGAGAGGGTTTGAGAGATTTGAGGAGAACAATGTTGTCCAATGGAATAGTTAGATATATGTATTACTGGTGGATCAATTTTCCTTTTCTTCGATTTTTTCCCAGTTTTAATATACATTTGTGGACTTTCGGAGGAATCTTGTGCTTCTGTTTGTACAATTATACCATTAGTGCTATGAGTAGTGCCGTGTCCAGTTACTATTTCTTCATAAAAGTCAATATTATCCCAAACCAGAGTTGCAAACATTTTTGGAACAATACCTATGGGAAGACTATTTGTTGTGTTTAACTGCATTTCTGCTAGTTGAGTATCATACTCAAGTACAGTTGAATGTGAAATGCAGCCGCCCAACCCATTTAAAATGTTGATTACACGTGCTGATCCAGTTATATGCCTCATTGCCATTGCCAGTGATATGTGCTTCGGAGTCTGTTTTCTTCCTGCTGATGTAACATATATCAAATCTTGAGAAATAGAAAAAAGTTTACGTTTAACCTTTTCTGATACACTAATAAATTCGACAATTTCCAAATCTTCGCTTTCACCAACACACCATGCTAAGAAATTAAATAACACTGCATGAATCATGCGTTCAACAGAAGCTTCATTTAAATCTTCGGCAGTAGGAGGCCATGTGCATTGAAGAGCCGGTGAGTTCTTTATTATATTATGTAGAATTAATGCTGCTTTATACAGAATATTAATTTCTGTACTGTTACCATTTGTTAAATCATTTGATGGTTCAATTATATCTTCATCGGTATATGTTGAGTCATTGGAGAATGAACTTTTTTCAATTAGTACAGGTTGCTCATATTTATTGCACAAAACTAATTCAGGAAGATTTCGTTGCTTTGGCTTCACAAACACTAGTTGAGAAAAGTCCCTCTGTAACCATCTTTTCAGCTGCCTGTTACTTATATTTTGCTCTTCTGTATTTAAACTTTTTGCAGTGCTTAAATATATCTGTGATAGTTTATTCATAGAAAGAATTTCAGAATTTCTTACGATTCTTTTCTCTACTATGTCACAGAAAGCAGAATACGCTGCTGGCTGGTCAATTTTAGAAGTGGTCTGAACGCTCACATTAGTGTAAGATCTATAGCAACTCTTATGATATTTTGCTCCTTTTGCAATTAGATTAGTATCTTGAATTTGAATAAGAAGTCGTTGATCATTTTTCTTCAAAGCATTTTCCAGCAAAGACTTACTTGCAATGAATGTCTGGCACACACTTAGTTTTTCCTTGCATTTTTTCCCAGAACATTTCTCAGAGAAATATTGTTCTTTACTGCAGATCAGGCACAGATCGGGGAAAATGTCTCTTCGGTCAGCAGTCTTAACTCTTAGCCGTTTTGGACGATCCGGTATTTTTGGTGGTTGAACTTCACCTTCACAGGTTTTCTTTTCAAATCTTTTTATTCCAGTTTTATCTGTAAATCGCATGTAACATTTTTGGTGGTAAGAGTAGCGATTTTCATAACATTTTTCATAGCATGCATCTCCACGAAATCCTTCCAACTCCTTCATCAACTGCTCTGCTGCATTTTTCTCTTTGCATTCACTTAGACCTATCCATTTCTGCATGTACTCTCTTATTTTCTCAAAACTTTTTTTTGAAATAAGAATCATACCTTCATTTGTGTTTTCCGTGACATGAATACAACAAAATAAAGGTAATTCATCATCCATGATTGTAATCCAATGAAACAAAAAGCTCAAATCCAACCAAAAATGGTGTAAACTAAAACCATTGAATTGTATTTGGTGTTAATGTCAAATAGAATTGTATGCGAACTTGTAAAACAGTCATAAAAATGAACTTGAAATATCGTCTGTTGCTAAAAAGTAATATTGTTAGAAAAGAAAGGTATAAAACAAATTGATAAGAAAAAGAAATATGCTTTTTAATTTTTAATTTTATCGTCTGCTAATGTTTAATTTTATATTTCCTAAACATGTCTTGGCATCGATTAGAGTTGTTGTTTATATTCTAAAGATTTTGTACGTCGGTTTCTGCTATTCGGCGATCTACAAATATGTTTTTTGTGCAGTAACGTTTTTGTACTTTGCAATGTTTTTCTACGCTTGCGCTAGAGTAATAACCGAAACCCCGAGATGAAGAGCACGCAGACTTGCGGATGGATACAATTTTCGGTTTCCTTTTTGTATTTAATCACAAAACAAATATAGTAAATAATTAAAAACGTATTAATATATTTTGCAACAAAAAAACAAGTAAAAAAGTAAATATACGGTTGAAAAACTGTCTAATTAATTTTTTGATCATAAATATTGCGTCTAATAGCGCCATCTGGAGACAAATTTATTTGTGTAAGTGCTAACAGTCCACAGAACATAGTTCCTATTTCAATTACATATTAAAACTTAATGAGACAGTTCCAGTTTGTGAACATTGCATTTTTCTATTGTGTTCATCATTTATAATAGATTTCAAGCAAGTTCACGTAGTTCCTAAGATTGGTAAACGAACCTGAACGATATTTGCTCTCGGCCCATAGACTACTAATGCAATTTTTCAGCAGGATAACGCCCGACCACACAGTGCTCGCATCTGCCAACATGCTCTCCAAGGCACACAGATGCTTCCCTGGCCACCATACTCTCCTGACCTGTCACCAATCGAACATGTGTGGGATGATATTGGACTCTGTTTGCAGACTCTGTCCCTGCCTCGTTCAGAAGACGAACTATGGCAAATGGTTGAAAGGGAATGGAGAGCCATCCCTCTGGACACCATCCGCACCCTTATTGACTCGATGCCTAGACGTGCTTCTTCGTGTATCGCTGTCTGCGGTGGTCCTACATCCTACTGAGCCGACGCAATTCTCACTCTGTATTCTGCCTATCATTTTGAAATTAAGATCATTTATTATTCCTTGCTGTCTCTGTCTTTTCTCCAAATTTCATCACTTTCTGACCACTCTTTCTTGGTATTGCAGTTTCAATGTCGAGCAGTGTATTTACAAAGCTATGGTATTTCCAAAGTGAAATATTTAAGTTTTTCAGAACTTAAACAGGCATTAAAGTTTTTTTTTTATACAGTGAAATTTAGACAACAAAAAGGTTTTAAAAGTTGCAAAACTTTTCATATGATGAAGCATCCCCAATTTTGGTGAAGGAACTCCAGTGCCGGATCTAAAACATTTTTCGAGGTGGGGCAAAGTTTGAAACTGCCAGTCTTATCTACCAGCTTTGTTCAAGTTTTTTATATTGAGTTTTGATGAAAAAAACACAAAAATAGGGTGAATTTGCCACCCCCACAAGTTGCTACCCGGGGCTACGCTCCCGGCTTGCTCGCCCTAGATCTGGAGCGCAAAGATTTAATATCACGATAATAAGCTTTCAAGAGATGTCATTATTAATGAAACTTGTTTTTAAAATCTGTAAAAACTCCACAAGTTTTGCATTATTTTAAAAGTTAACATAAAATTCCCTATGACTGAAACTACTTTTATGGTGATAGGTTTGAACTTATTATTGATGTTATAAGTAAAACTGTGCTATAAATTCAGAAACTAATGGGATATTTCAAGAATTGGAGAAAACTTCTGCATAGAATGCATTAGACAGAAAAGTTCAGTATGAGGGATATGTTATGAATATTGACTGATAAATTGATACTTTTTCCTGTTTTGCTATTTTTCTGTCACTATAAATAAATTAAAAACTCACCATTAATTTTTTTTTAACTTTAATTGAAAGCAAGCTTTGTAAAATAATGCTTGATGAATAACTACATATGTCAGTCCTTTTGAATTATTTAAAAAAACCTTATTACTTTTATGCAGACCTAAACAGGGAACTTGGGCACTATAAACACTGAAGTCTAAGCAACATAAAATATGTAATTAATTACTACACTTAATGAGCCATTAAATTTTCAAGATTCAATTTCAAAAAAAAGGGGGGGAAAAAGAAGGAAAGAAAGTATCATTTTAATATGTAAAGTTAGCAAAATGGGTCAAATATAAAACCAGGTTTCATACTCAATTTCAGAAATAAAATGAAGGAGTTCTGAAGGAGTAAAATGAGATTTTGAAGGAGTACTAATGAGCTTAAATGATGTCACACTTTTTTTCCCACATGTTTGACCCCTTCCCTTTTGTCACAAAGTGTCTCACTTTAACTTACTCTTGTCACATGTCATTTTTTTAATAAACATATTGTTAAAATAACTGTGTCATGTTACTTTTTGTCACTCTCTCTCTTCCCCTTGTCACAATTTCATGAACCTGTCTCCTCCTCAAGACATGACATCACTTGTGGATCACTCATTTTACAATATCATAACTGCGATTTGCTAATTTTTTAACACACTCACTTAATAAAGTACATCTGCTATTTTTGAATATTTAAATAATAATTAGACAAACTGACTTTTGCAGCTGAGAGTGGGGTATAGAGAAAAGCAAAAATCATAACACTTGAAAAAATAGCCAAGCACCATTTAAGCATGGTTTACTTCATTTATGAAATGTCTTAGTCATCTAAGAATATTTTCACCTTCAACTTTTATAACTTCTATGATCAATTTGTATAATACATCTTTATGAAAAAATAAATATATGAAATTACTACATTGAAATCCCCCTTATACCTTTGCCCTTGTGACGCAGTTAAGTTGTCGATCGAAATATTTCAAGTTTCTGTTATAAAGGAAGACTATGTAGTCTTGAACTAAGAAAGAAGGAGTTTTGAAGGAGTTCAAACCAAAATGAAGGAGTTTGAAGGGTCCTTCAAAAAAAATCCTAAATGAAGGAGTATTGGAGGAATTTTGAAGGAGCGTAGGAACCCTGAAAACTAACATGAAATATGAGACAGCATTATTAATAATTTAATTACAGTATAAAATGCATACCACTGCTATTTTTAAGTCTTTATCAACAATATTGGAATCAGTTTCTTCATTATTAACGCTTTGACCCCTGTGAGATTCTACTTCCTAAATAAAATAAAAAGCAAACAGTATACATTAGTAAAGAATACTTGTTATAAAAGAAGAAAAATGATAACAAGTTTAACAGTTATGGATATTATTTCATTGAGAGGAAAAAAAATCCCATCCTTGTTCAGGGTTGATATTTTGTCCGCTTTTTTGTAAAAAGTCCAGAACAACGGAAGAAATTGGACAAAACTGGACAAAATCAAAAATCAACTGATTATCCACACATAAATGTATTGTTATGGTGTAATAAAATTAGCATATAATTCAAAAATATTATGTATTATGAATTAACCATTTAATTAAAATAGAATGATTGTTAACTTTAGAATTTAATAAATCCAAAAAAACTTTTTAATTACACATAGGTGCAACTAATTTTACATCATAATTTACTTAAAATTAACAAAATTTAACAATGTGAATAAGTTATCAGGTGTGATTACCCTATTATATATTACAAGAGTAGAAATTAAATTTAATGGAAAGATATGCTTGGAGACATACATACAAAACAAAGATTTGGAGACTAAAAACATTTTACTGTTATATTTTTCGAGTTTTTATTGATGTCACCCCATAGTAAAATATTTATGTACTCTGCATGTTTTTATGGATATGTTATTGTCATACAAATTACTACTTTAGTAAACTTGTGGGTATTGAGCACAGTGTACCGGAAGAGGCTATAATGAGCAAGGGGGTAGATAGCTTCAAAATGGTTATTAATCTTCATTGGGGACTAATAAATTGACTAGGAACAGCCTAGCTGGGTTCAGAGCCTGTTGCGTATCATGACATTTGTATTTGTATTACAAAAACAGATTTCACTTCATGTCAACATTTCCTTTATTGATATCAAGTAGTTTTTCTTTTTAAACTATGATTTTAATGTTTTGAGAGACTCCAACCTATAAAAACTTTTTATTTCTACTTTTTAATTTTATAATTGCATTTATTACGGGCAATTAACCTCCACATCACATATAAACATCTTAAAATGCACAGTTGATATGTTTGTTTCTATAAATGCTATTACATGTGTTATTTCTTTTTAACACTCATTTGATTTATAACCACATTTACAAAATTCAACTGATCTTATTTTTTTCATTTTAAAATATTTTTCAATCAATTTTTTATATACATATTTATGTATGATAATTTTATATTAAAATTGTACTTGAATAGGAAAAATCTTATATAATTATTTATTAATTTCAAACTTCAAAATTTTTTACTAAAAAACTTTTAGTTTACTGAAAAAGTGGACAAAATGGTCCAAATGGACAAAATGACATTTTGTCCAGGACGTTTTTTCCAACAATTTTTTTTTTTTTTTGTGGTGGACAAAATAGGACAACCCTGTCATTGTTCCAGAATCACTTTGATAAATAAAAGATGTATCAGTTTTCTAGACTTCAAAATTTATTTAACAAATTTTTTATTTCAAATTAATTTTTATTTTACATCAAAAACAATTTTTTAGTAGCTGATCTAACCATCCCAAAAAAAATGCTGAGATTTTTTAAACATTAAATTGGCAAAAGCTTGATTTTATAGTTAGTCAATTTTTCTTGATTTTATCCCCTCCTCCCAATCCCATCAGATAAATTAGAATAGCTTCTAATTTATATCGCAAATTAAAATAAAAAATATATTGATATTTTTAAACATCTCTACTTTTGTTTAATCAAAAGGTTAAATTTTGTTCAATCCAAGCACCAAATTTTCAACACTTACCTTCTTTCTGCTATCCACGGATGCAGCACTTTTTCCAGCATTTTCATCATTATTAGAATTCTGTTCTTCCTTTATCTATAGAAAAGTTATTGATGAAATCATACTGATTACAAGTAAATACTTTCAACTGCTAAGAGCAGTGGTGGCAGCCTTTTTTTAATCGAGGGCTGCACTTAACATTAAGGTGAGTCATGTGGCCAGAACATATGAAATCTAAATATGCTTAATTTTCTGTAGATAACATGTGAAAACACAAAAAAGGAAAGAATATTATAACCCAGAGTTGATGTTAACATTACTACATGCTTCTTTCATTCATACAAACTTTTCAGCTGCTTTTTGGAAACCCAGTTCTGACTTATTTGAATTCAAATTTTTAATACTCATTGGTTGGTTTGGAAGTTTCCAGAATATAGTTTTTGATTTGTAACATTGAACAGAACAATAGGCCACATGGATCAACTTTGCGTGCTGCATATGGTCAGTGAGCCCACCACTGACTGAGAGCATGCATAAATTTATCTCTGCAGAAATACTAAAAATGCAACTAACTTATGTAAAAACCTAGGTATTTACGTAATACATAAAATATCAAAAGCTTCATACTTGAGCTATTTCATACTTGAACAGTAATGGTAGATTGCAAAATTAAGAGCAGTAAAACTATTTCAAATAAAAACTTGCATGGCAGGATTTTGCAAAAATTCATGCTTGTAAAAGGATCATTTCGATAGCTTCAATAAAGTTTTCTGAGAATATTTGCAGATGATTACAATTTGATAAAAAGAAAATTTTCTGTTTCTCCTCTCCCCCCCCCCCTTCCCCAACTAAAAAACAAAAATAAAAAATGCTTAGCATTATGTAGTTAAAAAACAGTTCAAAACAGACATACACGCTTGAAATACAAAAATAAAAAAAAATCATTTCATTTCAGCCCTAAATGCTAATTACTGCTAGACACCCTTCTGAAAAGGTTGAAAAGAAAAAAAAATGGGGCAAAAGTAGCAGGAGTTAAAATGTAAGTTTAATAGCATTGGCAATTCTTTTCATCAATTCAATTCAATTCATTAAACTTCAATCAGGGTAATATTTTTTATAGAAATGCATTTCACAGATATAATAAAAGAAAAGAAATTACAAACAGAAGTATATTTCACCCAGCCTACTTGAAACTCCCTGATTTGAGAAAGTAGGAATAAAGGCTATAATAATAGCTTGACTAAGCTCCCACCACTCAGAAAAGAACTTAATTTAGGGCCAGTGTATAACATAAGAAAATAATAACAAATAAAAATGCATAATCATACAAAAAACACATAACACAACACGAGTAATGCAAAAAAGTAAGTCAAAATTTAAAACAAAATCAAGGTATAATAATACAAATATGCTACTTCGTCCTAAATTAACTGCAGTAGAGTTGAGTATAAAATCTTTTAGCCTTTTCTTCAACAAATTTCTATTATTTATGGTTTTTAAACAGTTGGGTAAGGTGTCCATAATCTTAGTCCATAAGAGTTAATTAAAAAATAGATTTTTTTTTTGCACTAATAGGTAAAATATTTTCACGGTTTCTACTGGGGTAATTGTGAACCAATGTTAGTCCATGTATTATTTTAAATTATCCAAGACAAAAAATTTTAACCCCCCCCCCCCAAGGCAATACAATTCTTATTACAAGCCTTTTCTAATCACCATAAATGTGTATTCGACTTCTTTCTTTCTTTTTAAAGTTAAAACAAAATAATTAAGCGCAAAAGTTAAGATTAGAGAGATATTTTTTTAATGCAGTTATTTTTTTAAAGGAAAAGGGGACTACATTTTGGAAAAACAAATTTTCGGGGACTTGGGGTTTAAACAGGGGCATTTGGGAAACCTGGGTATTGTGTTGATTGTAGCTTAAAAGCAAATGAAAGCAGTTAATTCTAACTGCTCAACTAGTTGCAAGTTAATGCATATCGTTGCCTCAGAGCAACAGTAGGATATCTCAGTGTTATTCCTGGGATTAGATGTCTTAGTATTGCTCTGAGGTGATGATATACTGATCCTTATTTTGTTAAACCTGTTGTATCACATTTGCAAATTAAGTCAACCAATTAAAGTTTATAACTTGAATAACAAAATTAAAATCTTAAAAACTTAAAGAAAGTGTGAGAACAACACCATGCTGCAAAAAAATGCAAAACATATTAAAGATATGTGTTCCTGAAATATAAGAAATCCCATTTTCAATATGAAAAAGGTAAGAACTACGGGTTTGCACATAGCAGTAGCAATGGCTTCACTGTTGATTTTAGCTGGGGTTTATTATTTAGAGAAGTTTCACAGTTTACATAGTTCATTTAAAAGACATAAAGCAACAGAATGAAGTCATTGAGATAGCTTGATATTTGGAAAAGGAAATAAATACCATGTGATTATCTGTAACAGTTTCTTCAAGCTTGAGAACCAAAGCGAGATGTTCACATTTCAGTTCAGTAATAAGCTTTTTTTGCTGTAAAAATACAAAAAAAAAAAAGGACCAGGAAGTCAAATTGAATGAAAAATTTCGTTGACTCAAAAAGAGTAAACAGAACATTGATTGCATTTTACCTTTAAATTACATAAGTCAGCACTGTCTAATGTTTTATTTTTTATTAATTAATTAATTTATTTATTTATTTTTTTTTGGCTTTGTTTTTTAGCTCAACAGCAAGTAACTATTTATCAGTTTTTAATTAAAAAAAAAAAAAAAACCATCAGATTTTAGTATAAAATAATGTTTCAAAGAATCATTGTTTAACAGCACTGTAAACTAAAGCATCAACAACAGTAACAACAATAGTAACAATAATCAGTTTGGTAACACCTGTTTTTCATACAAACACATATACTATTGTACATACAAAGAATTCTCAAACAAATGTAAAAAAAGGAAATCAACTACTATGTGTGCTTAATTAAATTCATGAATCTGAAACTATTTGCAGGAAAGACAACAAATTAAAATGTAACAAGTTTTTTATCCATTTTAAGTATTATAAGACCTGATGCCTTTAAAACAAGGGCTGCGGAGTCGGAAGGAAAATGACCGACACTGACCCCGACTCCTGGATTTTGAAACGCCCGACTCCGACTCCAACTCCGACTCCGGATTAAAAAATATTTTTTTTAATTGTATTTTTTCATTTCCCTCTCTCCCTTCAGGGGAAGGGGGAAAACCTCTAAACAGAGATTGCAATATCATTTCTTTTTAAAAAAATTTCGCATTTTGTTTTTTATTGTAAATCCAAGACGCATACAACATTATAAATTCAATTAAAAAATCAAATTTTCCAATAGTTACGAGTTTAAATGTGAGATGACTTAAAAATCCCTTTAAAAAATTGAAAAGGATTAGCTGTAATTTGCTCCCCCCCCCCCCTTTAATGTTTAACAAAAATATATTGATCAAATCTTGTGCTTTCAATTTTGGAAAGCTGTAACTTGAGAGAAAAAAAGCTTTCTTTCAAAGTCCAAGTTCTTGAGAGGCAGTGGTTTCGTCCGTGTGATAATCATCTCGTAGGTGACACCAAAAGTTAATTTCAGAGTTTATAAAAAATATAATTACTTTAATTCTGAAAATTTTCCCGAAAATATTTTAAATTATATTTGATCAATAAAATTTCAGTAAAAAGAGGGCACATATACGTCAGGAGCTAATTTTACACAAAATGCGGCGGTATACAAATTTGTACGAATAGCTTTTACTATACCTATATTTCTTCGTCGATAAATTTTTAATTTAAATTTTATTGGCTCCTTTAGAATTAACCTTAATATGAAGATTTTAAGATTAACTGCAATTATTGAGTGTTGTGATCAAGAAATTATTTACACTTATTTATTCCACACTTTTTAGTGAGAATTAAGCGAGTGAAAGAAGTATGAAATTGTCTTAATAAAGAAAAAAAAACAGATTATTTCATCGTATCTTTTGGATTTGTGCTTTCGCGCCAGAGCTTAGTTGAATTTGCCGATCACCCTCAAAAGTTTCCACCTGAGCTATGGGCCTCGATTTACTAAATTGTTACGTTCCTTTTACTATTTTATAACTGAGATCGAACCCAAAACACTATATTTCTATTTTTATTTGAAAGTGATTACTTGAAAATGTTAGGCAACAAAACCGTTTGCTGACAGTTGCTATAAGTTAATTAAAAAAGCAAGCAAACTGAGGGATGGCTACAGAAAGTTCAAGCTAGCTGATTGCCATAATGGCAGTTATTTTCTCATTAGTAGCTTTTTATACATGTTTTATTGCCCAACATTTCAATTGGTAGTCAGTTTTTAAAAAATGCAAGGAGAGTCAAAATGAAAGAAAAAAAGAATCCTGGAGTCGGAGTTGGCATGTTTTCTAACGACTTCGACTCTTTTACCCCAAAATCAGTCCGACTCCGACTCTTCGACTCCGACTCCACAGCCCTGTTTAAAACTGTCTACTACACATTTCAAACACACAATAGAACCAGCAAACATTCATTTCTGGCTCTATTAAAAGCATAAGGCAAAAAACAATGCACAAAGCTGGCTCGAAGCAACATTGAATAATGGGGAAAGGGTTTCAAAAAAAAAGGTTTACACTCGTGGATGGAACTGATTTTGAGCATTAAGCTTTATTAATTTTTTTTAAATCTGTTGAAACACTGGATAGTTGAAAATCAGCCAGATAGGCGGAAATACCGTATAGTTACCAGGCATCTGGTGCATCCAATATTATTATCAAGTTTTTAAATAAATGGAGCAGAAAATTTTAAGTGCAGTATTGTTACTAATAATTGGAGAAAAGTTCATTTTAATCAAACATCAATATATCAATATCATCAAATATCAAACATCAATATCATCAATATATTGAGGACACTACAACTAAAAATACAGAACAAAGCATACCTTTATATTCACAGCAATTTCATCATCTAACCTGCATTTCAACTCATCATTCTCTCTTTTCAATTCATTCAATAGTTTATTTCGCTAAAATAGAAAGAAACTTTGAATTTTGTGCTAAAAATATGCAGCAGGATAAAGTGCATGATTTTTATTTTTTTTTTTAAGTTTTGGGAAGAAAACCTGTACATTTTCAAAAATTTTTAATTTTCCCTTTATATTCCTTGAGTATTTTTTAAAGCATCTTCTTTATAACTCATTATTTGTAATCTTTAAGAACTAAGATTTGAGAAGATATGTGAAGAATGTAGGAAAAGCCATTTTCAAAAGTATGAACATTTCCTCCCCTCATGATATTAGTTTTCAAAACTAAAATTACTTTAATTACTCTTTTTTAAGATAGCAATTTATAGCTTTTAAAATTTCATGGTTAAATAGATTTAGCAACTTACAAAAAAAATTCCAGTTGAATATCTTAAAAACTTAAAAAGATATTGGCGAAGGAAAATCAGCCAAATTTTAACTAACTGCATACAGGCACAAATATTTTTGTTATGAATCACACTGAAAAATTGCAGACAAGTATCACAAACTCAAGAACTGTTCATTACTATTTTTCACCTATCCAAGAACAATTGAAACTCAGATCACTTGGTCACTAATACCTTGTTAAGCTTTTACGATATTTAACTGAAATACTTTACAGGTTCTCAAATCTACTTGGCTATGATATTTTGAAAGCTATACATTGATATCTTTCATGTGCGTGCAATGAGAAATAAATTGCTTTAAATGTTCATATTTAAGAAAAATTTCAATATTTTTACTTAAAATTTTAGTGTAATGATTCTGTTGTAAGTTGTCAAGTTTTCTGAAAGTTTAACAGTACACTCTGCACATTATGAGTTATAAACAGGCGAACAAAATTGATATTTTCAAAAAAAAAAAAAATGCTTATTCTTCGAGCAAATATGTGATACTTTCATGAAAACCTATAAAATTATTATACATTGTAAGTAAACTAATTGCTGAAGTTTACAGTTCATTCCCGATATTTACAATGAAGGATGATCAAACAGTTTTTTAGTTTCTTCAGTTTGTTGCTGGAAGTCTCAAATGCAAGCTTTCTGTGAAAAGAGAAAACTGTATTTAAATAGTAAAAAAAAAAAAAAAAAAAAAAATCAGAAATGTTAGTATACATTCATTCATCTGTGCGCTTTACTACCAATATAAACAAATACTTTTCCTTTTTATAGTAGAAAATCAGATCGTATGCCCAACAAATGACACAAAGTAGTAAAAAAAAAGGCAAAGGAAGAGCAAAAAAAAAAGGTGAGAGAGACATAGATAGAGAGAGGGAAGAAAGAAGAGTAACTGAGAAGTAATTTTAAAATTAAGAAGTGTTTTGTTAAGGGCAAAAGATTTGGCGAATAAGCACGTTTCTAAGTTACCAAAAACCAAATCCATACCCCAATGCTATAAATCAGTTGATTTCAGAAATTTATGTAAAAACTTATTTGAGTATTAAATATTTATCAATTAATGTAAACATCATTTACGTTGAGAAACTCAATATTTGGCTTATGAAATATGAAAATATCTCCTTTTATGATATTTTATCCTCTATCAAGTTTTGGTTTTAAGATATATTTTAACACCCAAAGGAATCTGGGGGGGGGGGGGGGCATCTTTTCTTTTAAAAAACACTGCAAGTTCAAGCACTTTCATTATTTATAGCTTAACCACTACTGCTTGGAATGTTATGTCTAAATGTACTTTTTATTTAACTTTAATATTTAGAATCACATCACCTTACATAATTCTAAAACTTATATAATGCTTTGAAATCCCAATATACTTTGAAATTTTACAAAATGCCTAAAAATCTCAATATAATTCTGAATTTTATATACAGCTTAAGAATATCAAAATAATAAGAACAATAAAAACAAAACAAACAAAAAGATTACACATTACAACGAGTGACACAATGTAATTTTCCATTACACTATACGAAAACCAATGTCCCTAAATGAAACAAGAGAAACAACATACTTCTCCAATTACTTTCGTAAGGTCATTCATCTCTCTTAGAGCCAATAACTTGCTGTCCTCAAGAGCTCTGATCATGGTACGACTGTCCTCTATTTGTTCTAGTAATATGTTTTTATCTTGTCCTAAAGTATGTATCTGTCGAGTCAAAGCATCATCTTTTTCCTGAAAAGGCAAGTAAAACCCATGAATTTAGTTTGCTGGAAAACTCTTAAATTATAAGTTTCGGAGAAAGAGGAGAAAATAATCTCATGATCATTAATAACTTGTATCCCCCTCCCCCCCCCCAACTATTGGAAGGTTTTTAATTAATAGCAGTTATCAAGAAATTTTCATTAATTATTAAAAATTGTGTATCAAATAACTAAAATGATAAAAACTTCCCTTAAAAAATATTTCACATCACATTTTATAATTGGTTCAATTTTCAATTTTCTGATTACATTATACTCACAATAAACATATAGAGTTTGCGTGAAAAATGTTGTCAAATTGACAAAAACTATATGCATTCAAAGATTTAGAGGAGAAAAAAGCACAGTCAAAAACAGGATTCTATTAAAACCATTC
This sequence comes from Uloborus diversus, assembly GCF_026930045.1. NCBI lineage: Eukaryota > Metazoa > Arthropoda > Arachnida > Araneae > Uloboridae > Uloborus > Uloborus diversus. The sequence goes on along the minus strand of NC_072731.1, from coordinate 212,352,503 downwards.
TCAATTTTATAAAACACTGAAGGAATTAAATTATGAAAATAAATCAAATAATTAAGCATAAGATTAACTAATAATTACAAAAGCATAAGATTAACTAATAATCAAATAATTAAGCATAAGAAATGGATAAACAAAATAAAAAGATATGGATCAGTCCACGGTGACTGACATTACAATTTGACTCATTTTTTAACTTATAAATTCAGCAGTCTTGAAATTAAATTTTGATTCTTCTGAAATTGATCTAAACTATCATGATATGGTACCAATCACTTCCCCCACACTTGTTTTCAGACTTGAGGAAATTTGTTTTTATAAAATTAAGGGGAGTAAAAAAAGAAAACGTGACAAATGTTACACAGAACAGACATTTAAAAAGGGACATATATAATTTGAAATTCTCTTCAAACTAATGACCTAAAATCTAAACCGATTTCTTCCTTTTAAAATAGAGATTTTAGACTTGATGAAAACACTTTGTTTTACTGAAAAAACTTAAAAACTGAAAGTATAAAAATTACTTAACACCCATGACTGATGATACAAAGATTATGTGACTGATGCTACATTTACAATAAATTGCTGCAATTATAAGTTATTTCTCCTTAAAAATAAAATTAGCATATGTTTTGTTTAAAATTGTAAAATGTATCTAAATTACAAGACAAGTACATTTATAAAGTTTTAAAAGACAAATTTTTGATGTATTTCATAAAATAAAATTTACTGCTTGAATCTTGAGTTACTAAATACTCCTAGTTTTCAATTTCACTGCATCTAACTTCTTGTGATACAATTGTTTGTCATATTCTTCAAGAACCCGTTCTCCAGTTGCAGTCAATTTTGCAACATGTTCTGCTGGAAGTGATTCCTTACATTACTGTTAAAAAAAAAGGGTTGTGCTAAACACATGCTATAGCTTCTGATTAAAAAAAAAGTATTACTCAAATATAACTCTTTATAACATGACAGAGCAAGGCAGATGGTGATAGCTCTGAAACTTGCATGAAGCTGTGACATTTAGAAATATTTCTGTATCGATAAAATAGCACTTTTATTCAAATGTAATACGTGAAGAACCAGGAGTATCTGTTTGTCAAATTTCATGCAGAAAATTTTTTTTAGAGCTGCAGTTTTCTTTTGTGGAGAGATTGCTTTGAATGACTGGTTGAGGGATAATGCAGAACTAATGGAGAAGAGCTTATAACCATGAAATCTAAAAAAAGTATGGTGAACCTAACATCTTAAAGGTTATAAAGGCGTCTTGCATTAGGTGGCTGGGCCGCATACTTCGATATGCAGATGTGTTCCCCACAAAAAGAGTCACTTTCTCCAACATTGAAGGGAAATGCCGAAGAGGGAGACCCCCTGTCAGGTGGCTGGATGGGGTGGAAAAGGTCTTAAAAATAGTAGGAGTGAACCGATGGAGGGCCATTGCACGTGATAGAGTTAGGTGGGAAAGACTTTCAGAGATGGTCTTGGAGTGCAACAGTTTGTAGCACCAGCAAAGAAGAAGAATGCAGCTGCTACTTTAAACCTAGGACTTCAATGCTTTAAATTTGTTCTATTCTTGTTCTACTTCTTCACTTAATTTCTCTTTTTAATTTTATTCTGAACTAACTTTGGTAATTATACTAGGGTTTTTAAAATTATTATTATTTATTTTTTATCATCTGATTTTCTTAGCTTCTTTTTTTTTACTTTTTCTAACTTTCATGTTTTCCTTTATTTCTTAATTTATCTTGCCTCTTTTTTTGCCTTTGTGTAGCAGTCAATGCCATTTGTGCAATTTGTTTGATGTTTATTAACGAAAAGAGAAATGTGACTGATATTACTGTGACTGATGTTACATATTTTAAATAAGTTTTAAATAATTAAGATCAACAATTTCTAATTTTTAAAAGGATTATTAATAAAGATAGCATTTATTAATGAAGAGAATATGACTTTTTATAAATTTGGGCTTGTTTTTGTTTAAGCAATGGCTGCAAACATTTATAATTTTGTGACTGATGTTACATTAAAATGAAGCCTAGTTGAAAAACAACTGTTACAGGACAATTATGACAATTTAAAGTTTCTTTGTTGGCCTAATATCTTCCTGTGTAAACTAAATTTCCATAAAAAATAAGATTGTAGACATAACAATTAATTTCCTAAGTAAAAAGAAAAAGGTTAACTTTTAGAACCGCTCATACAACGACACATGGGCACTGAGTAGTGCTGTCGAAATTCGCCTATAAAACTTACAGAAAATGTATTTATAACTTTTTTCGCATAGTTTTATAGAAATAGTCTTTTTTACCTTATATGAAAGAAAAAAAATACTGATACAATGAAGTTTTTTTTACTGTGATGTCCCCAGTTTCATGAACATGCACTATGATCAAAAACAATTAAAAAATTATTTAAACAGAGCAGTTTTGCATTCATTTATAATGTGTCCACCAAAATATTACACTTATGGGGTCTAGTGATCCATGCAAACTTTAGGCATATAAATAAAGAACACAATTAGAAGAAAATGTCTTATATACTGATACTGCAGATATATGTTTGCAAGCAAAATATTAGTCAGTTTCTCTGCATTTTTTTTTTTTTTAATGCTTCTGCTCTAGTCACCCCCACAAGCAAGGTTAGAAATAAGGGGTCTTTAGTCACACTTTTAGATTAAAATTTTTTATTTAACACCTAATTTTTCCAGGTGCCTAATTTGGCACCTAAAATTTTGGATTGTGTCAAAGTTTTTTCTTTCTAGATTCATTGTGATTGAGTCTGTTGTGAACCATTGTAGTGTAAAGAATTAATTAGTAGAAGAAAATTTAAAATACAATCTATTTTGTCATTGAATAAAATCATTTTTTCCTGCATATTTTACAGATTCTTTAAAATATGCTATTACCAATATGTATCAGTTCTATTTAGTCAAGATAACTTGGAAGTATATACTATTTGAGTCATTGAAAAATGATTGTACATTTGGACACCTAGAAACTTATCATAGGTGTCACCATCACGCCTAAATTTAAAGTATTATTTCCAACACTGTCCACAAGTATTACCTTACTAAAAATTTCAATAAAATCAGTCAACTTTCAATAATTTGAACTCCTGAGGAACTGGCTTAAAACCTTCAAATTGCGGGACATTTCCAAACTTATCAAGAGTTGGTGATTTTGGAATCCAATGAAAACTTCAGGATAAAAGTATTCAAGTTATAAAGCTTTGAGTTATTGAGAGTTGACTGTATTTAAATAAAACACTGCATTAATTTCCTTCACACTCATATTTTTTGCCATTACATTTTAATAATTCTTTTTTGTAAAGCTCCAAACAGAATTTGCCTCTTGGGCTAATTACTTGGACTTTTTATCAATTTTTTCCTTTCTCTTTCTACAATGATTGTTTTTTAAAAACTCTGAAAGAAAAAATTACCTTGATAATTCTTTGTAACTGCTCTTTGTCATCTGAAAGTTTATTTTTGGCAGCCTGTAGACATGCTTTATATTTTGTCTCAAGCTCTACTTGTTTTGTTAATTTTAAAACAGTGCAATTCAAACCGTCCATTTTAGCTCTTTCCATAGACAACTGCCTACTCAAACACATAATTTCTTGGTGCAAGTTTGTAATGACATCCTATAAAAAGATGAATAAACATAAATTTCAGTTTACAGAGAATCAACAATATTTTTTTTAAAGTATCAAACTTTTTGCTTACAATTGTAAAAGTTTATTCAAAATGCACAGAATTACTGATATCCAAAACAGTTTTTGTGTTTTAATGAAATAGCACATTTACATTATGGGTTGTTAAGGGGTAAACCAGTTTAGACAAGTCACAAAATCCACTTTTTTAATGTTGTAAAATGTTAGTAAAACTGTTCAAGAATATGTTGCCAAAATTTCAGTGAAAAATTCTGATTACTTCTGACTCCACGAGCACTTAAATAACTGTGGAGATGCAAAAACGTTCACAGCAGCTTTTTTTTCAAATGCATTTTTCTCGAAACAACCTTTTTTTCAACTGGTGGGCATTCTAGCTTATAAAGAGTTATTGACCAATCGTTCTGAGAATTTGTGTGAATATTCTTCAATCAATTATACTCTATATGAACCAAACTCTGGGATGATATTATTAATAAAATATTTTTTAAATGCAAGCTATGTGAAAAAAATTGGTGGAAAAACATGACATTGTAATCAAACACCTTAAAAACATTCAATTTTCAACTTTCTTGATCACAATTAGGTTCATATTCTAAGGAAATATGTTGTTTACTAGAAAGACAAAATTGCAATGATTACAGATAAAAATTGTGGCTTTAGTAATGCCCACCAGAAACAAACTTTAATGGCGACAGCGACCACCCGTGGACAGCAGCTTCTAACTCCACTATTTCTGGTGGAAATAACTTGAAAAAAATTACAAAGTATACCTCAAAAGACAAATGAAATATCCTCCAAGTTTAAACAAATTCTAATTATTTCTCTCCAGTTAAAAACATTCACGAAAAACAGTAAAATTTCGGCCTTCTAAACTGGTTTCCCTACTTAATTGGTAGATGTAGATTATTATGTTCAACATAGAGAGTTCAGCTGACCCTGGAAGCTCAATCAAACAATTTTATATTTCTGCACCTCAGAGCAAGAATGACGTGTCCACAAATTGCGATTTTCTGTTTATTAGTGCATTGTATGTAGAAGCAATTCTGCATCAAGCCATGTAAACGTAATTCTTTAAAATAATCCTTTTCATTTTTTACCAGGATTAAAAGAGCATGCGTCCCATAATTTGCATGCACCATGCACCAGGAAAAGCTTTTTTCTTCCTCTTGTAAAATTATCATACTTTGAATTACGTCCTTCTGGATCTAAGGTACAGATGTCACCTAATTTTTCTTTCTTCCTTTCACTTTTTTTACAAAATAAAAATTGAAAAGTTAAAATATTGAAAATTCCAAATCACCATATCTGGCAATATATAAGGGGGTTCAACACTGCTCTTTTAATTAAGATCATTGTTGTGAAATACTAATGTAATTAAGGCAGCAAGTATAATAAAGTACTCTTAGCAGGTTTGTGATTTTTTTTTTAAATCAAAAAAGTTGGATTTTTTCAAAGTAAAAAATCAATTTTTTTTAAAAAATCTTCAGAGATTTGTAGATATTAGTTACTTTACACTCATAAACATAACATATTTCATACAATAGATAAAAAGTAACATTTTAGCGACTTTCATTTCGTGGCAGTAGCTATTTTTCAATAATACATATAAGTAGACCAGTTTTAATACAATGACTAATTCAAATTAATAATGTTGAAAAGTTAAAAAAGGTTCATAAAATTTTTATTTTGATCTTTTAGTGAAAGTATAGAGAGATAGCCAAAGTTTATTTTATTATAAAATGTATGCTTTGTGCATAGTAGTTTATTTATGTGATTCAATTGAGGTGAAGAAGGTTATTGCTAAAATTTGATAATAAAGCAAATTGAACTAATTGATGTGATTATATTTTTATTTTTTCTAAACTATAATTTTGGGGTAAAAGCAATACCGCAAGAGTCTGAAAATCTGTTATACATAAAAAGAGGAATCTATGTAGTTTAGCCAGTTGAAGTTAAGATTGTATAATGCAGTGTAGTTAAACTTAGAGCAACATTCTAAAAGTGCAAAATTAATTTATAAAAATAAAATAAACTGATTTTAATCAATAATTTTGTTCTAAAAACCGTACTTTATTTAAATCATGATTTGAATCAAGCTGATTTAAATCAGCGAATCCTGATTTTTAGTAACAGCAATTCAAAGAAAATTTGCTGTACATATGTGCGTTTTGGCAATATTCACAATATGATAAAAATTAAGAAAATGTTGATGAATGCTATATAAGTTAGAGAAGGAAGCTTAAATCCATGATAGACAGATACTTAAGATTTCTCCAAATCAAAAATCAACTCACTTCTTTCTCTGCTTTCTCTTTTTCTTCCCTTAATTTTTTTAGTTCTGCTTCTAAAGCTTCATTTTGGGAACGATACTCGTCTACTAATGCTCGTAAACTGCGGTTTTTCTCCACAAGATTAGAGCGAACAACTAAGAAATCATTGATATCTTCTTCACCCTTTTCTGCTACAATGTCTTCATCAGAGGAAGCTTCTTCAGCAGCAATCTTTAATGACCATAAAAAATTGTTCAATTTTTAACAAATTCAAGATACCAGTTTTTTTCCAATAAAATATGAGCAACAATATTAAATATTAATTTGCATATTTTCATTGAATTTAACTATTTTTCTAAGAGCTGCAATTTTAAAAAGACACAACTAGAGGAAGACATTTTGTTAGTTAAGAAAATTCAACAAGCACTCTCAGTGCTGTAGTTGAGGGGGGAAAATGTTGGGTATGCACTTTTTTATAGCATAGATGTTATTTATAGTTCACGCATTCATGGATTATTTTAAGGGCAAAAAAAGGTCAGTTCAGATTACTTAAATTAGATTTCCATTATTTAAACATTAATAAACTAAATATTTCACGGAATAGTGTTCCCTTGCTCCCCCCCCCCCCCCTCCAACAACAGCACTCTGAGGTTGCGTTCGACGAGCATGACCGGTAGCGCCCGGTTAGTTAATCACGTGACAGCTAATGATCACATGCTCCAGTCAACCAATCAACGGCTTAGAATGGTAACCGGTTGATCACAGAATGCTGCGGTTAGTAACTGGTTACTCACCTGTCAACCGGTGAGGTTCGTCGAACGCAACCTGAATGAATCGATTATTTCAGAAAAGGGCTTAAGTCCAATGGATTCCCGTAGGATTCACGCCCTTTCTGAAATAATTGATTCCAATATATTTCTAAAAAATCTATATATCTTTCTTTTCATAAAATTTCAGCAGTTGTTTCTTCAGAAAGCAACGCACTTTTAAAACTGCAGGGGAAAAATTAAGTTTTCCTTTTTCCAGTAAGCACAGCTTAATTTTATATGAATTAATTTGAATTAGAGATTAAATTATTTCCAAAAACTTAAAATTTACATTACGTAAGAACTTGTACATTTCCTATTGGTTTTAACTTTGTAATTTGACTGCAGCAAAGATACAAAGAAACAAAATAATCATAATATGAAGCAGCAAGAAACAAAAGAGTGTAAGCGCAAAAATTCAAAATTTTGAGACAGCTAGTACAAATGGTATGAAGAAACTCATTTGTTTTGAGGCAAGAGACTTCACAAGAGGCCCTGATAAATAGTGGCTATACAGCATGATTTATAAAACTTTTCAATGAAAGCATACCTATGGCTGAAATCAGTCATTCAAAACCTTTTCGAGTTCATCCTCTCTCTCTAGAGGTTAACTGATATCAATCACCTCTTTTTTTCTTCTTTAAAAAATCATTGATGCTAGTGAGCAGCAATGATGTCCCCATCTAATTTTCTGAGGGTATACTCCCATAATCCATTATGCACAATATGTGTATGCGATCTCATACATAATATGTCATTATATGAAAGTTTTTGAAGCTTGAGGTTATACGCTATATGTCTAAAAAATATTTCAGAGTATACGGCATATATGGAGTATACCCTATGGGAACACCACAGGTGAGCATTGATATTATTGAAAATATAAAAGCCTAACTTAATTTGAAGTAAAATGTACATAAAGCAATTTTATCCTATCACTTTTAAATTAAAGAAATACAATACAAAAACCTTTTTTTACATTTTTAAAATCTTTTCCAAAATGAACCGATAGGTATTTGAAGGGAAATACATAACTAAGATCATTGAACTACCTTTAGAAAACGCAAGTTCTTTTTTTTTTTTTTGAAATTGTTGTTTTTGTTAAATTGGAAATTAAAAACACTAACATTAAAATAGGAAGCTTCTGAACTATAATTGACTTACAATTCCTTGTCTGAACTCAAAACAATTGGTTTCATATTATGTTTCCTATTCCTATATTTGGAGGCTTTTGATTATTCTTATTCGGTCTCTTAAATACTCATCATCCAGCTATATCATCCCCTTAATGAGCCAAATTTCCCCTTTGCTGGCGAACAACCTCAGGCTGGGAACTATTGGTTTAAATATTGAGCATGTTTCTCACTGCCTCATATCAATGTATATTTCTATTTAGTGATTAAGTAAAAATAATAAATTTACAAGAATAGAAAATACACATACAAAAAACAATTTTAATGAAAATGAGGAAACAAAAAATTATAGAGACGTACCGAGTAGCACTTTGGCCGAGTAGCCGAGTACCGAGTACTCGGCCTTTTATTACTCGGCCGAGTACCGAGTTACCGAGTACTCGGCCTTTCACTAACTGGCCGAGTTCCAAGTACCAATTATGTTTTAAGAAGAACCACAGACACACATGTGATGAATTTTGAACTTATTGGAATAGTAGTATAAACTTCCTTGTCCATATAATAGGTTTTAAAACTAAATTCCTGCTGAAATTTAATTAGGCATTATATATATACAATTTTGTTTGTGTCAAAAATTTTACAAAAAAATAATTTTTAAAATTAAAAATAAATAAGTAAAAGGTATGATTAATCAAGTTGGAATTAAAACAAATTACAGTAAAATCCCTCTAATGGGGGCACTAACAGGACAAATTTTTTTTCTGCAACATAGAGGTGTCCGCAGGACAGGGGTTTAATAATGTTATTTGCATTGGAACTGGGGAATTAAAAATTGTCCGCATAAGAGGGGTGTCCGTTAGGAGGGGTTTCACAGTATACCAATCAATTATAGTTCTAATCTGCCAAACATAAAATTTTTTTAAAAGCTGATAAAACAAATGTGCAGGAACACTCCAGACACGTGTTTCTGCCCCCCCCCCCCCCCCCCCCCCGTTACAAGGAACGTCTTTTTCAGTGCATAACATGTGAACTAAAGAATGTAAAGACATTCAACAAAAAAAATACGACTTTTGTCAAATGCCTTTAAATCTACGAGCCCCCATTTTGTGCATTGAAAAAGGAATTCCTTGTAATGCCAAAATACGTGTCTGCAGAGTTCCTGCACTGTACTTTTAAGGTTGTTTTATTTTTTAAGCAAATGTATTTTTACATTTTTTATAACTAATTTTTGTTTGTAGCAAAAATCCATTTTTAATATAAAAATTCCATATTTTCTATACTTACATTTTTTGCGTAATTTTTAATAAATAAGTTTTATTAACTTTGGGGACATTAAAATAAAGATTTATTCAATTGAAGCATTACAAACTTCATTATTCTCAAAATTTAAATTTGACTTATAAATTTTAATTGTAAATGATTGCAGAATATAATGCTTGCTCTTTTTTTATAAATTTTAGTATCTGTCTTGGACAATATTCAATTTTTTGTAACTACTCGGTATTGGCCGAGTATCTGATCAGAATTTGGCCGAGTACCGAGTACTCGGCAAATTGGCCGAGTAGGCCGAGTACCGAGTAGTTACCGAGTACTCGGTACGTCTCTAAAAAATTATGCAGGAAGGATGCACATTTTCAATTGCAGAGGAACATATAATAGTGGAACAAGCAGTAAGCTTCCAAATGTGTTAAAAAATGAACAATGACATCTCAGATCCTGAAATTTCATGACTATGTCGCATGAATGCAATGCTGTATTACAGAAAAAATTCAGAATACACGTTGTCCAAATGTGCCAATGTATTTTTAGACAAAAACTGACCAAATAAGGGAAGAGGTAGGTAGCTACATCTATAGTAAGAAAAAAATATCAAGTATTTGAACACAGAGCTCAAAACTATCTGCAGGAATGAAAATCAACATGCAGTGGGCAAGTACAATTTTTAGTACGAAAATGCACTTTGCTTTTAATTGTATATTCGTGAAAGCAATAGTGAATTATTTTCATAAATTTATCTTCAAATTTTGAAGATAATCAGTGTTTAATATGGATATTGTTAACAATTTTCAGTTAATGCACATATCTACAGCAAATGTATATTAGGGTGGCCCTTATTTTTCAACTGTGTAAAAAGTTAGCTCCCACCTTCCAATTTTGTTTTAATGGACAAAAAAATGATGTGTGCAAAATATTAGCTGAATCAGAAATGTTTAAGGAGTGTCTCAAATAGCATGAAATTATCAAATTTTCACCAAGGAAAAAAAAAAAAGGTTTTTTAATCATTTTTCAAATTAAAAAAAAACCCTATCAGATTTGCATTTTTGACGGCCTTATTGCCTGTTACAAGTGTTATTTTACTCAAACTGTGTTCTCCTGTGATGAGTGATTTAAAAATTAATTATAAATATAATTTAATTCAAGTTTTATAAACTTTGTTAGCATGCAGAGTTTTCCATAACATGACATTTGCTTTTGTTAATTGAATATGAGAAAACACTTGATATTTTCCTTTTGCATTATGAAAGGTTAATATATATATTTTTTACAAAATAAATCAAATATTTACATAATTAGGTAAACTTAATTTGTAATTTCATTTTCATGAAATGTGAATCGTTTATTTGCTTTCTAACCAAGTATAACATTGCCTGTATCATTAATTTTTATTTGAGAGTGGTTTGTGCGGTAACTATTTTTACAAAATGTGCCTCTTTCACTTATTTCCAAACCAAGTTGAGCATCGTCTTTTGTCAACAATTTTCACTGACGAGTGCTTTGTGCTGCTGGTTACTTTTGCCTGACCTTTTGAGACGATCAAAATAAACTTGTAAAATTGCACCAAAGTCTCTTCACACAAATTAAGAAGTGATTTTTATGTTGATCTTCTGGGTTACATGTCCAAAAAAATTATTAGAGGAAAGCTACCATCAAACAGGCAAGTTTTAAGCATCTTTTTTTACAATCTAAAGATGTAAGTATGACAAAAAAAAAAGTGCAGCATTAGAGATACAAAAAATTTCTGTTTTCTACCAAAATGCAAATTTTTACTAGGAGAACAGCCTACTGAATTGATAAATTAGTCTAAACTCTATTATGCATAGAAACAGTTACATAATTTTTTTCTAGAACACCAGGTCAAAATAGGGAGAAGAGATCTTTTTGAGGGGTGGAGACCTGAACTTATGGACAATCTCTTCGACATTGTGCATGCAGATGCTTTGAAAGAGATCAAAAATGAAGAGAATAGGAAATTATTAGCTCTTCAGAGCAAAAAGGACTCCTGAGCTCCATGATTGGTACTGAAAAAAGCACAAAAGGAGGAGAAAAAAATTAATGGGAAAAGAAGGAAGTTATTCGAAAGAAAAGAACTTGTGAAGAAATTAAATGACAATTTGTCACATAAAGAACTTATGATTTAATTTCAAGCAACCCAAGCAATGATGGTTTTGACAACAGTGACAGTCCTTCTATCATTATTAAGCAAACACCAGCAACTAACACAGAAATGACATTACAAGCACGAGAATAACGACTCGAACAGAAACATAAGGTATATTGCAGTTCTTACTCCTCATTTTTCTGAAGTATCGCTGAGAGATATGAAACTTTCATATTGGTCCCTGCTGCAGAGCACTTGGGCATGATACTGAGGATCTAATTATAAATCGAACTTGTCTTCAGTGCCTTCAAAAAATATTTAGGGAAGAGAGACATGAAAAAGTTCTACAAAAATTTGAACTTAACGATTGCCAAGAATTATTGTTACAATGGGGTGGAAAATTGCTCCTAGCATTCACAGGAGTTGAGAGGATCAATAGCTTGAAATTTACAATAAAATTTCAAAGCATGGAGCAATTGCTGGGAGTTCCTGAAATCTCAATATCATCAAGAGAAGAAAAAGTCATGGCTCTTTATCAAGCACTTGAAAAACAGGGTATTACCGATGAAATTCGAGCAGTTTGGCCAGATACAACAGCAGGAACATAGGTGACAAAGATCCTTCAACTTGGAAAGATGACTCTGGTTATATAAGCGGAATTGGAAAACATGACAAAATAGTTGTTGTGATTTATCAATATGCAGGACATGGTGTAAAATTAATTCAGGAATATAATAATATTCTCACAAAAAATGAAAGTAAGAAAAAATTTGTGTTACATATTGTTGCTAAAAACCGAGAAAACTGTCCAACTTTTACTAAATCCTTACTTTTGAAAAAAAATTTCCACATTCGCTTGTTCACACTTTGTTTTGATTTTATAGAAATTATTTGACATAATAATATGGATTTATTCCCTACAAATTGTTACGTTGTTGAAGAAAAATGTAATCTTGTAAAAACTTTTACTAAATTTCTAAGACTGGTTGAACTTTAAGGCATTTGAGGCACCCCTAGAAACTGTCCAAATGAAGAGAAATTTTGTGCAGCCTTTTTTTATTCATTGGCACAAAATAAGAGGGTGGGAGCAATGAAATTTTAACTTTCAAAAAATGCCCTATAGCTAACAGCCATCCTAATGTCACACAGCATCAAATATAAGGCATGCACACGTGTGTCTATATTATCTAGTTATCTAACTATGGGGTAGAGGTGCAGATTAGCGGTCGCCACTCGCCAATTGGCGACCAAAAATTTTCAATGGCTACCAAAGATTTCAGCGCCGATCGCCACCCGGGTGACCAAAGGGGAAAAAAAATCCCCCCAAGTTGAAGTTATCGATTGCACTGTGCTTTCGGATCCAGTTTTTCATGCTGTGGTAGTCACTCGTCTAGGCGCGAGGTCACTTACTGACCTTCAAGAAAAGTTGAAATGTTGCCCCTCTCCTCGCTGATTCGTTGACCACTTCCCGTTTGCTACACCTACACTGCGTTCGGGGCTTAGAGCATTGTTCGGGAAGGGGGGGGGGGGGTGAAAACTGAAACCTCCCCGCGGTCCAGCAGACATGATCCCTGAACCCAATCAAGGTCAACACCGCAGCATCTGCAGTGCCTGAGGAGGGGAAACGTAAATACGGCGGCGTAGCTAATTCTGATAACTTTTTAAAAGGTTGAAAATGACGAGTAGAGGTAGCTCAAAGAGAATAAAATTGGATACATCTTCCAAGACTTTATTTCAGTTCTTCAAAACGAAGACAACCAGCATCAAGTCAGTTCATTTTTCATTATTATAGAATTTTTTTTTTTTTTTTTTGGAAAGATTACTGTAACGTGTGTAACAAACTAAACATGGCACCAAATACATTATTTTTCTGCTGTATAATATGCTATCGATTTAAAAATCAATTTTTAGAAGTACCAAATTACTTTAAAGTGGCCGACTTACACCAGGTGTCATGAAACTTTTCACGACTTGCTTCGCGAAAATCTGCTTCCCTTGTTCCTTTTACATCTTTTGCAAATATTTTAATATAATATAATTTTTTTTTCAATCTGAAAATATTTTGACAGATGCAGCGTTAAATTAGCTTATTTAATGTTTAATTTTCATGACTTTTTATTTAGGAAGCCATATTAAATTTGAAATCGTACTTCGTGCGAAAAATTGCACTTCGTGATTTAGATTTCAAACCTTTTACATCTTGTAAATATTAAAAATATTTTTTAAAATCGGAAGTTATTTTGCGCAGGCTAAATTTAATTAGCTTATTTCGTGTTTGATTTTAATGAATGGATTTATTTTTGGATCCATGCTTCCTTTGTAATCGTACTTCGCGGGGAACTGCACCTCGTGGTTGAGTTTTCAATAGCTTTGCATCTTGTTCATTTCTTAATATTTTTGACAAATGAAAGTTATTTTGACGTATACTACCTTAGATTAGCTTGGTCTATGTTCCATTTTAATAAAAGAATTAATTTTTGAAGCCACGCTTCCTTTGTAATCGTACTTTGCGGGGAATTGCTCTTCGTGGTTGAGTTTTCAATCCCTTTGGATCTTGTACAGATTTTAATATTTTTGATAATCAGAAGTTATTTTGGCACAGGCTGCCTTAAATTAGCTTATTTTTATGTTTATTTTAAAGACTTGATTTATTTTTGGAATCGTGCTTTCTTTGTAATCGTACTTCGCGTATAACTATAACCACGTGGTTGAGTTTTAAATCCTTTTGCATCTTATTCATATCTTAATATTTTTGACAGACGAAAGTTATTTAGACAAATGCAACCTTATATTAGTTGTTTTATGTTATATTTTTATAAAAGAATTTATTTTTGAAGCCATGCTTCCTTTGTAACCGCACTTCGCGGGGAGCTGCACCTCGTGGTTGAATTTTCAATCTTTTTGCATCTTGTACAATTGTCTTCATATTTTTGATAAGCAAAAGTTATTTTGATGTGTGCTACCTTAGATTAGCTTGTTTCATGTTCCATTTTAATAAAAGAATTTATTTTTGGAGCCATGCTAACTTTGGAATCGCACTTTGAGGATAATTGCATCTTGTGCTTTAGATTTCCTTTTGCATCTTGTACCAACATATTTTAATTTTTTTGGCAGTCGGAAGTTGTCAGCTTATTTTAAGTTTTATTTTAATAAATAATAAATGCAATTATTTTCGGGAAACGTGCCGCCATTGCACACCAGTTTTGCTAATCTTTTTGCATTTTTGAATACTTCAGAAGTTTTGATAATTGAAAGTTATATTTTAATAACTAAAAAGTAATAAATCCTGTTCATATATTTATTTTTACAGGCTTTATTTTAATCAATTTAATTTATCCTAAAATATTAAATCTAAACATTTTTTTTTGCTGTTGAATTTGAAATGTATTATTTCTATAAACGATACTAAATGTCGTATGTTGAGAGGCAGATTTCTAGAGTAGTGGATAGCTACTTTATTATTAGTTCAATTCTAATTCAGACTTTTAAAATAACCATTTGTTCGCAAACTACAAATATTTTTCTAGTTTGTTTTTATTATGTGGTTTTGAATTTTAAAATTTGGTCCTACAAATTTAAATTTGCAAATATGTTGGCAAGGGGGATTCTATGAAAAGTGAAACCAGTAGGTAAAACAAATATTAGATTTTTAACTTAATGTGTTCCTCCATCCTATTTCAATCCAAATCTTTCTCAGATTTCTTCAATGAGAGAAGGAAAATACTTACCAATCTTCACTGGTACTGATTTTTATTGTGCTAAGATTTTTAATACATAGATATATAAAATATCTGTACAGTGAAGCAGAGTTTATACGTTTTTGAAGGGACTGTATGAAAAAAGTGTAATAAGGGGAAAAACATACAATAGATAATAGATTTAATCCAATACATAGCATTAAAATGTATTGGATTCTGCAGGGACCAATTCAAAAAACGTACCAAAGAGAAATGTATAAACGGTGCTTTTCTGTATATATATATATATATATATATATATATATATATATATGTATGTATAGCCCTATTTTTCATCAATATTTATATGCATGACTACGTATTGTATAAAAAAAATTGGCTTGTTACTCCGCCCCCTTTATGAGATAAGTTCCCCCAAAGTTGCAAATTTTCAAAAAAATCCAGTTTTCAATGCTACAAAAATGCATGTGGGGGGCCAGATAAAAAAAATTTTATTTGTGGTATTTCAAGTACTTTTTACAAGCTTTCTAACAAAATAAAAGTTGCTTTGTTATTCAAAGGTGTTTGGAAAATATAAGGGTCTGAATTTTCAAATAATTTCGCTGAAACAACACATTTTTTTTTTTTTTCACTTTTTAATTTTAGTTTTTTTTTATTGAAATGTAATTATATACCTTATTCTTTGCTTTAAATGGTTTTAAAAAAAGACTTGAAGAGTTATGACGTATTGTATTTGAACTTTAAAAAGACAATTTAACATTTTTAACAGTTAGGGACATAAATCTTTCAATGCTATTTTCTCCAGTATTTTGTCTCACGGAGAAGAGTTGATAAATGTTCACTCATCACAGGTATGATATTGTGACCTCTTCCTTGTGCAGACCATAGTTCTGATGCAATCAAGATTTTTAAAATGTCTTGCAATCGAACCCAAGTTTGGTCATCATCACTTAATTTTTTAAATGATATTCCAGGCCCTTTAGGATGAAAAAGTGAATCCTGCAGTCTTCTTCTACATTGAATACTTTTACTTCCAACACTTCTCCTAGCCACCAGTCACTATCATACACACAGCAAACATAATCTGATAATTTCTTTCGGATTCTTGCTTTTTGTTCAGCAGGTTCGTCTTTCATGACCTGAAAAATTGTAAAATCTGAAGGAAAAGACGCGCGTCTGGGATGAATGATATGTCTGTTGATCAAGATGTAGCAGTGAAAAGACTGTTTAGGGTAGTGGCAGTGCTGCTTTACATCTTTTTTCAAGATCCTTTGCTACCATGTTAACATCATCACAGGAAACATTGAAAATTGTTAAACCATTAATATGTTTGGTGCAATAATCATGTACATCTAATGGATTTAAGATTTGATTATTAATTGGGCGCTGTAAACTAGTCTTTCGAACTAGACTCTTTACTGTTCCACCAATCCCATTGCATGGGACGTTCCCATGGGATGTAGCAAAAACATGCCACTCTGCTTTTATACCTAAGTCCTCTTCGTGGTGGCTGAGGTTAATGAAGTTCTTTCTGCTTTTATAGTGTGCAGCAGACCCATCTGAAAAGTAGGTTAATTTTGAAACTGAAGGGTGGTTTGCCTTAATTTATTTAACAAGGATCTTTGCGATAGTGTTGTGATCCAGGTAATCACTTAGAAAGCAAAAACTTCGTTTGAACATTTCCAATTTTTTTGCCAGTATACAACAAAAGGAAGTGTGCATTGAACACCTGACCAGTGATAGGTCTGGACCTCGTCTTGGACAACACAAGAAAAATTTTCTGAGAAGTCTCAAAGTACCAAAACTTCTACCTTATCCAAGGATGCCCATATGGTAGGTGGGGGGGGGGGCAATTAGGGGCTTACCCCCCCCCCTCCCCCTTAGAAATTAGAACTTCCTTGCTTTTAGTACTTTAGAACATTTTTTCTTTTTCCATAAACGAATAAGTTATTTTTAAAAATGTTAAATCTTATTAACACTAATCCGTACTGAAATCGGTTTCTACAGGGAAAATATCCTGCTAAACCATGAGGAAAAATATCTGAGCCAGCCACATCCCTTAAAATTTTGCCTATGGGCGCCCATGCCCTTATCCAGAGCGTCTTTTTTTTATTTTAAAAACTCTGCTTGCTTATTGGCAATGAAATGGTGGCTCTTCAGGTGTTCCAAATTTTTCACAACACTTAACCAAAAATTCTTGCAAGGGAAGCGCACTTTTCAATAAAAAACTAAGATTAAAAAGCGGAAAAAAAATTGCGTTGTTTCAGTGCAATTATTTGAAAATTCAGACCCTTATATTTGCCAAACACCTTTGAATAACAAAACAACTTTTATTTTGTTAGAAAGCTGGTAAAAAGTACTTGAAATACCACAAATAAAATTTTTTTTTATCTGGCTCCCCACATGCATTTTTTTAGCATTGAAAACTGGATTTTTTTGAAAATTTGCAACTTTGGGGGAGCATATCTCATAAAGGGGGCGGAGTAACAAGCCAATTTTTTTTATACAATAAGTAGTCATGCATATAAATATATGATGAAAAATAGGGCTGGTTATTCTAAAACTTTTATGGGTTTTTTAATTTTCAAAAGTGGTAAAAAAAATAGTTTTTCATAGCAAACTTTGACCATAAAAAATTGGTATTTTTTTTAAATCTGAAATTTATTGATATCATATATAAAAAGATCTTTTTTTTAGCTTTCCAATGGGCTAAGTTTGAGTTCAAAAGCTTTGATAGAAAAAAAGTTGTTGTCCATAAGATAAAGCATCAAAATGCCCTATTTTTGCTGTTGCCACCAACAAAAATGGCCTATATATCAAAGGGTAAATTTTTAAAAAATAAAATATTTATTTTTTTTGAGGTCCAGAAAATAAAAGGAATGCACATGCAAATTTTCATCAAGATCAAAAATGGTGATGCGCACCCCATTTGTTGATTTAAAATGGAATGACCCTATGGTTACATCCGACAATCATAAGGATCATTATTCTTACAATTGAAAAATGTGAGATACCAGAACAAAAAATTAGATTTTAGTTGATAAAATAACCGAAGAAGTTTTTAAATTACTGCACTTTTCAATACAAGAAATATTCGAAATTTGTCTTCTGACAGGTATCGACTACTTGCTAACTTGCCAACTTCTTGCTTAATGACTTCAACAGAAAAGGAACCAAAAAACTAAAGCTGGGAACTTTAGATATATGCAAAAATGGACTTATAACATAACCTAATTACTTCAACAACATTTTTTTCTCCACAAAATTTGATTTTTTTTTTCCAAAGATATCAACAGCTAAGTGAAAGAGTTTGTTAATGAAACAATACAATAAATAAAGTAAGAAAGTCAGTAAAAGCAAAATCTTATGATACAAAAGAAAACTTCATACTAAAAAAGGAAAAATTAATTTACCTTTTTGATTTCAAATGGCATACTTGCTCCACATACTTCATTGTCACGAGTGATATATAAGAACTGATAAAATCCATCATCAATATCAGGAAGGTCTTCACCTAAATGACAAAATTTTTCTTTTTAATTTCTCTGAACTAAAAAAAAAGGATGATGCTTTCAACAACTTGAATCAAAAATGATATTTACATCAGTGCAATATGAAATTTATCTCACAAAATGAGAGTAATGAACTGAATTAAAATATAATAAACATTAAAATATATTAATTATAAAACGTTTTTAGTTAGGAACATGTTGGGCTAGCTTTTATTTTCATGTCTTGGAGACATTTCCCAAATTGTTGCTAAAGTATTTTTTCAAAGTAATAAGACTTGTATTATTGCTACCCTTATGCTTGAAAAAAAAATTCTTTTAGTTTATAATTATTTGTAGCTTCCTTATTTTTTAATATATAAAGAAAAATGTTATGACAGCATTTTTTCAGACCAATAACCTGGGTATGTTTATCCACTGTTAGAAAACCCACAAAAATGAAATCTTTTAGAAGAATTAGAAAAACAACATTCTAGTATTAGCAGTGAAGTTGATGAAGACCAAACACGTGCTAATTCCTGAGAAAATATGGATGGTTCTGGTATATGATATATAGCAGAACCGATATTATACTTTTATGCTATATTATAGTGTAAAAGTAGAAGTTCTTATATGGTTTATGTAATATGTTATACTGATCTTGAAACTGCTTTTTAGTTTTAATTATAAAACAACATAAGTTAATTACAAACATAGGGTAATATTTATTATTAAAACTGTAATAGTTGTTTTTGTTGTTACATGCCCGAACCCAAAGCACACTGGTCCCATTCACAAAGCTCAAACTAACATAAAAAAAAAGTTAATCAATTGAACATTCTCAAAAAAATCTGGGATACGAGCTGTATTTCATGAAATTTATGGTGAAAACTCAACTGCTCATTTTATTTATTGACGAGATAAAAAATGAATAGCAGATGAACATGCCTAACTCCCCTATATTCTAGGAGTGGTTTTTTTTAAATAAAAAATTGAATAATACTCACTTTCAAAAATGCATCGCAGTTGCTTGCCATCTTCTTCACATTCTGTCTCACATAGCATCTTAGATGCAATGCACTGCTCCAGGCTTTCATAACCAACGCGGAAAAGGCCTACATAATCACAAGGATCTTCGTGAACATTGTCAGTGATCTGGAAACGGCAACCGACTGCACCCTCTTCCGGAGAATGATATAAATCACAGAAGATGACTTTAGCATAATCAGATTTGCTCAAATCAAACCAGCTTTGAAGAAACTCCGACTGATCCACAGAATCCATTAGCTATAGAGTGAAATAACAATGATTTAATAAAAGCTATTTTCTATTGATATCATTAGGTTGTATTGTACACTGGTGTGCAAAAATGAAGGACAAGATAGTTTTTTCAATATAACTTTGTACAAAAGCTTTCCAAATCAACACATTTATTGGGTGAGTGCAAAAGTTCGTGCGGAGTTTGTGAAAGAAAGTCATACAGTGATTAAGCAAGCAAAACTCTTTATTCAATCAATGATATATTCTCCATCGTTGTCTATAATCTTCCAACGTTCTGGCAGCATACGGATGCCCGGATCATAAAAACTGCGTGGTTTAGATTCAAAGAACGAAGACACGACGTTTTGTAAGGCATTCAAAGAGTCAAGTTTTTTTCCATTTAAATGATTTTGCAAAGACCGGAATAAGTGATAATCCGATGGTGCAATATCAGGAGAATACGGTGGATGAGTTAGGACATCCCATTTCAGGATGTTCAGTTTGCGTAGCGTCTGTCTTGAAACGTGTGGTCTAGCGTTATCTTGATGAAAGACTACGCCTTTGCGATTTGACAAACTCGGACGTTTCTGTTTGATTTCTCGGTTCAGATTAGTTAATTGACGACAGTACTTGTCCGAATCAATCGTTTGGCCGGCGGGGAGAAACTCAAAATAAATTATACCCTTGCAACCCAACCAAACACAGAGCATCACCTTCATCGGGTGCAAACTGGCCTTTGCCATTGCGTCACCATTTCACCTGCCTGTTTCCATGTGCGTTTGCGCTGAACGTTGTTGTACAGGACCCATTTTTCATCGCCCGTCACTAATCGATCCAAAAACGGCTTGTTTTTGAGCCGCCCGAGTAAAGATACGGCAGCAGAAATTCGCTGGATTTTGTTGCTCTCCGTCAACAAATGGGGCACCCATATATCAAGCTTTAAATCAAATTCAATTTTTTTTTAACGCCGAAAAGCGGTTGATCGGTCAACGTTAAGTGCTGTAGCAACTTCCTCTGTTGAAATTCGCGGAGTATTCTAAACTAAAGAACGCAAAACGTCGTCATCAATGTCGGAAGGTCGACCTGAGCGTGGCTCGTCTTCTAGCTTAAAATCTCCGCAACGAAATTTTGCGAACCATTTTTCCAGTTCGTTTAGCTGGTGCTTGATCTTGATAAACGTCTTGAATGTTTTTTACGGCTGCTGCAACATTTATTCCCTTCCGAAACTCGTAAAGCATAACATGCCGTAAATGCACTTTATCAACACTCATTTTAAAAGTAATCTTTCTCGAAGCAGTTTGTATCTGCACAAATTATTTTGATTGGAATGAAAGCTGCACATGTCACTTTTTCAACAATCTGACTTACGTAGATAGTGGCATTAATGACAACACGCCCGTTCTAACGCCATCTATTGCAACTCCGCACAAACTTTTGCACTCACCCAATAATACCGTAAGATCCCCAATACGTAAGGACATGTGTAATGTAAGCAACACTTACTAAAAGAGAAATCAGAGGGATAAAAAGCTTTATTGAAAAAGTAGCATGGAGCGCAATGCGACTGAAGGCCGAAACATCCCTGTGATGGGTGTAAAGCAAGATACATCCAGTCTTTAATAGGGGATATAATCCCCCCCCCCCCCACTGCTAGGTAGGTTTCACAGCGTCTGCCCATGCTGAGAATGAGGGTGTCAATGAGTTGTTGAGGCATTGCTGCCCATTTGTCTTGCAGTGTCCATCGAAGCTCCCGAATCG
Source organism: Uloborus diversus (assembly GCF_026930045.1). Lineage (NCBI taxonomy): Eukaryota > Metazoa > Arthropoda > Arachnida > Araneae > Uloboridae > Uloborus > Uloborus diversus. Next base: position 212,331,045 of record NC_072731.1, on the reverse strand, counting down.
TTACTGGTGGTAAGGTACGAGCTGCCAAGCATCTGCCTAGAAAATCCCATACATGCTCGATGGGTTTGAGATCCGGAGATCATGCCGGCCAATCCATACGTTCAATATCCTCACCCTCTAAGAGCTGTTCGGCAGCTACTGTGCGATGACATGGTGCATTGTCGTCCATGAAAAGGAACTGCGGACTCATAGCGCCTATAAAAAGATGCACATATGGAAGAAGAATCTCATTACAATAACGGGTCCCGTTGACTGAACCTGCGTCGAAGATGTGAAGGTCTGTACGACTACCAAGCATGATGCCTCCCCAAATGAGAACACCGCGACCTCCATACCTGTCTCTTTCAATGATGTTCGAGGGATGATTGCGGCTTCAACGCTCTCTCTAGATGAGTATGCGATGAGAATCGTTACTCAGACTGAATCTGCTCTCATCTGTAAAGAGTACTCGTCCCCATTCATTGTCTCTCCAATTCCGGTATTCCCGGCACCACAGAGAACGCCTTCTCCGATGGACAGACGTTTAGAGGTACACACCGTATAGGGCGTCGTGCAAACAGACCACCACCGTGCAGTCTTCTGGCCACGGTAAAACGCGATATCGGTCGTCCAGTCGCCTGTGTCATGTGTCTAACGATTTCTCCCGCTGTCTGCCGCCTGTTTCTTCTGGCCTGTAAGACAATATACCAGTCATCTGCGGGTGTGGTTTCTCGTGGGTGACCACTACTGAACCCCCGGATAGCTGTTCCTGTAGTATGAAATTGTCTCCAAAATCGTGAAACGATGCTGTGAGCAATTCCGAACTCTGCGGCCACACTTGTCACACTGCGGCCTTCCTCCAACTTCCCAATGATCCGACCTCAGGTAAAAGCATCCAGATGTCGTCTAACAGATTGATTATTCGCCATTTCTCGCTGAAGCAGCAACTCGGTGTGATTTTAACTGCTATACGGCGTGCAATCTCTTTGCCAGAAATACTGATCTTACACCGACAACATGCTTTATACTACTCAGACACTCCCCCATTACGTCTGCCTGCATATCTGCGCATGTGCTACCGTACATCACCTTACTTAATCTCCTGATTGGTCTTTCTGTCCGCTCTGCCTCTTTGTTCAGCTTATATGCTAATTTTTCGACTTCGTCCTTAATTTTTGCACACCAGTGTATTTCATAAATGTAGACTGTATTAAAAAATGGGGCAAAAAAGGTAAGTACAGAAAATGTGAAATTTTTATATTATTAAATGGCTTTTTGCCACAAACAAAATTTATAAAATGCATAAAAATACTTTTTCTTAAAAAATAAAACAACGTTAAAAGCACAAATGTGCAGGAACACTGCAGACACATGTTTCAGCATAACAATGAATCAGGGTTGGCAAGGTCAAGGGTTTTAGACACTATGGTAAAAACCACGGTAAAAACCCTGGTTTTTACCGTCCTGTCCAAAACCCTTGTGTCCAAAATTGTTCGAAAGTGTCCAAAACTATATTTTTAGAGAAATTGCATTTTGTGAGAAAACATCAAAAAACAGAATAAAATGAATCCAAGTAAAGTTTTATATTGAACATTTATTCAATGTGAACATACAACTTATTTATGCCACTGATTTTAATCTAGTTGTAGAAGTTGAATATTTGATTTAAATTTAAATTTGTATGCATGAGTTTATTTTATTTATTATTATTATTATTACTATTTTTTTTTCATAATGGTAATCAAATTTACTTATGCTTGTGCATATGGTCAAATGAAAGCAGAGTTGGCAAGGCTTTTACCATCCGGTTCAAAACTCTTGTGTCCAAAAGTGTCCAAAACTATTTTTTGAAAAACCATATTGTGTGAGAAAATATCAAAAACAGAACAAACTGTGTCAAAATTATGTTTTTTTTTTTTTTTGACTATTTAAAATATTTATTTAATGTGAACATTCAAGTATAAATATATATATAGCTTATATATACAGCAGATTTTAATCTAGTTATGTAGAAATTAAATTCTTCTTTAAATATTTCAATTTGTATGCATGAGTTTTTTCTCTTTTTGTTTCCATAAACCAAATTTTTCGACATTTATGCATGTGTCGAAAGATTGTGTTCAAAATATAGTGCAATAATTGACTTAAATGCAATAAATGATTTTTTTTTTTTTTTTGTTGTTACAGATTGTATTATATTAAAAACTAGAGGACCGACAGACGTTGTTCTGTTCAAACTTTGTAGATAGAAAAGTTAAAAAATTTCAACAAACTATTAAATGTTTGAACCTTTTTCTTCAGAAACAAAAAATTAGTAAAAAAGAAATGTTTTAAGCTGCTTGGTGTCAGAATGCGTATATTTATTACAACTTGATTTATCTAATGCCCACTGAGCAGTTGTTTTATTAACTACTTTTTCTTGCATACTTGAAAGATCTTCATCATAGATTGTATGATTTTTTTCCTTCAGCCATACTCAAAGGATAAAAATTGTCCTCAGATATTAAGTGTAAAAAATTAACTACCCACCTAAAATAAACGACAAATCCCGCTTCAACGTCCTCCATATGAAAAAGAATAAAACAATTTGAAGGATATCGTTTAAAAAAAAGATAAAGGTAAAAACAGTTCCCTGAATAAGCGAAAACTACTCCCCCCCCCTTCCCGACGTAAAATGAACATTCTTCAACTAACATGACTAAACACTCTTTAAAAACCAAAAACAATTCTTTGCAATTTGAAACATTTTGCCAAATAAACAAAAAATACTATAAATTACATTAACAGTAGTTTTAAAATGCAAACAAATGATCCCGCAACTCTATTGTTTGTGGCCAAAGTCATCAAGTCACTACGTTCCTGTAATCCAGTCGATCAGTGAGCGAAACGAACTCTGACCGGTTAGCGGTCTGATCTTTTGAACGAAAACTTTAAAATCTCGCTGTCTCTATCTGAGCATTTGTCTCACTTACTATCTTTCCTTGCGTACTTGAATAACCTTCATATATTGCCTAATTTGATCTTTCCGCCAAGGATAAAAATCTTCCACTGCACTGATCTTTTGTTGTAATTTATCTTGACTAAAATAAAATTTGTTTGGTCTTTAAATCCCACCATCTTTTCCTTTAATAACTGATTAGTTTTTAATCCTTGCCATTGGTGCCAAAACTCAGATGGATTTGAGCCGTGAAACAAATGTTGCTAGGTACGATACTTTCTGATCATTTGGTTAGTGTAAGAAACCCAATTTCTTCCAGTACTTAACTTTAAAATATTATATTACTAAAATCGTCGCTTTCAAGAAGTGAAGGCTTCACTCTCTCTCTCTCTCTCTACGTATTATCTATTCTCAATTTACATGTCACAGTAGGAAATTTCATTACAAAAAGCAGAGCTGGCATTCTTATTGTCTTTTGGCAACGGGTTAAATATTTATTTCAATTCTCGCTCAACAATAGGTTAAAATAAATATTGTTACAAATTCTGTAAATAGTAATTATTGTAGGAACGTAACCTGTAAATAGTTTCCCGTAATGAATATACAACCCCTTTTTCATATGGCTAAAGTATACAACCCCCTATTCTTTTTTTCTTATTTCATTCACTGATTTTATCAATGGAAGTGTAGTTGTAAAACGGTCTACGTATTTCTGGAAGCAGAAAGAATGTTGTGGAAAATTCTTCGATGTTTATAAAAGCCGTTAGCGATGGAAAAACAGTGGAGTTTCGATTCAGATTTCGAACTGAGTGTGTGTATTAGCTCTGTTTCTAGCGAGGCATTTCGCTGTGTTGTTTTCGTATTTGGAAGTAAATACGTGTGTAAACGTTGAGTTTACGGTGTTGCGTGATAATTGCTTAATTGCTGATGAATAATTTTGCAGTTGTTGACGATCTTTCCTGTACATAGTGTAAATAAATTTCCTGTGCTTTTATCAAGAACTGTGTCTTCATTTCAAGAAAGTGGAAGTCGCACCGAATCCGTTACAATTGGCGCCCAACGTGGGGCTTCTTCTGGACTTTCTTGGAGTAAGTGTGACTTTGGACATTTTTTTTCATAAAGACTGTTTGAATTTATAGACTTTGTTTTTATGGTGATTACTCGCGCAATGGATGACCAATTAAAACAACTTCTGGAAGCAATTAATGCTGTGAAAAGTGACTTGACCGAAAGTTTGGCTGCTAATCAAGAACAATTAAAAAATGATATGGCAGCTAATCAAGAACAATTAAAAAATGATATGGCAGCTAATCAAGAACAATTAAAAAATGATATGGCGGCTAATCAAAACCAATTGAAAAGTGATTTAACGGTGCTGAAAAATGACCTAGTTTCTAACCAAGAGGAAATTAAAAACGATCTTACTTCGGTAAAGACTGTGATGGAAAATAAATTTAATGAGATAGAGCATCGAGTTGATGCTATTGAAGGAAAGTTTGAGGCAGTTGAAGGCCGATTCATCGCAGTGGAAAATAAAATGGAAGAGAAATTTGAAGAAAAATTAAGTTCCGTTGAAGGCCGATGCAATGCTGTAGAAAATAAACTGGAAGAAGAAGATAGAAAATTTCATCAACTTAAAGAAGACATCTTTAAAGACCTGGAAAGGAGATTGGCGATCGCGGAAAGCAGCTCTGTACAGTTTGGCGCTCCCACATCGGTTGCTCGACCGTCCATTAAACTTGCCACATTTGATGGGAAAACTTCGTGGCAGGTTTACAAAACTCAATTCATGATAGTGGCGGAAGCGAACGGATGGGACTCTGCTACCAAGGCCTGTCATCTTGCAGCATCCCTGAGAAGTGACGCAGCGGACATTCTTCGGACCCTTCCGGACAGCCAGCGCCTGGATTTCGCCGCCCTCACATCTGCGTTGGAGCTTCGCTTCGGTGAGAAGTGCCAGAAAGACTTCAGCCGACTCCAGTTGAAGTCCCGTTTCCAGAAAACTGGGGAAACCCTGCAAGAGCTAGCGGCGGACGTCGAGAGACTGTCTCATCTTGCTTTTTGCGACTGCCCGGCGGATGTTCGAGACAACCTGGCACTCAACTACTACATCGACGGGGTTCGAGATCCGGAAATCCAGAAAGCTCTACGGATGGCGGATGTCAAAGACCTGAATTCTGCCGTTGTGTATGCGATGAGATACGAGGCCGCCCAAGAAGCAACCCGTGTGGATCGCCATCTAATCCGGACTCAGGAAGCTGATGAGTCTGATTCCAGGTCGTCCCACCTCGCTGAACTTGAGAGACAACTCGGTGACTTGACAAGACATCTGAGCAGCATAACAGCCCAAAAGAAACAAGAGCAGAAGTGCTGGAAATGCGGTAGTGAAGGACACCTGCGAAGGAGTTGTCCGGCTCGCCAAGCTACGCGAGGGAAGGAAATCACCACCACTAAAGCTCTGCAGATTTCCTCTTCTAGTAGTGGCAGTGATGGACTTTTCATTTACGCACATGTAAATGGGAACCCCTGCAGACTGATTGTGGACACTGGAGCCAATGTGACAATCATTAGGACAGATGTGGCTCGTGAATTTGGATTGAAACTGCTGTGGACCTCGCCACGCGTAAGTCTCCAGACGGTGACAGGTGACAAAATTGAGATTGACGGTAAAGTGGACTTGGAAATAGTGTTTGGGAATGCCACCTACCATCATACGGCATTCGTCGCTAATATCACGGACCCCTTCATTCTCGGATTGGACTTTTTAAAGAAATATGACTTCACTCTCGACTTCAAGACTAATGAGCTGCACTCGATGAGAGAAGACATAGCTGTTTTCCCCGCAGAAAGTGATGTAAAATCCGCTCATCAAATAATAGCCCGAACAGATTTATCGATTCCCTCAAGGTCAGAATCATTAATACCTGGCTCCATTGAAGAAACCAATAGTTTTCGATTTGGACTCATTGAATACCCTAACCTAAGCAATAGCCTAAAAGGAGTGCTGGTAGCATCTACGCTTGTGGACCTTTCTAAGGATGTAATTCCCGTGAGAGTCGCCAACGTGAGTGAAAGGCCAAGGAATATCCGGAAAGGTGAAGTGTTAGCAACTTGTACTCCAGTAAACTGCATCATTAGAAGAATCAATTCCCCTGAGACTGTGTCTTCTGAGTCCTTGACGTCGAAGTTAATTGGGAGTGCGCCATTATCGAAAGATCAAAGAACTGCTGCGGAACAATTGGTGGACGACTTCAAGCATCTGTTTTCATCTACATCGGAGGATGTTGGCCGTACGAATTTAACGCAGCATAGGATTTACACTGGAGAACACCTCCCTATTAAACAGCATCCAAGACGACTACCGTTCGCCAAGAAGGAAGAGGTTGAGACCCTCCTGAAAGAGATGAAGGAGAATGATGTAATCGAACCTTCATCCAGTCCTTGGGCCTCTCCCATCGTCTTGGTCCGAAAGAAAGATGGCTCCACCAGATTTTGTGTCGATTACCGACGACTGAATGAAATCACCAAGAAAGACAGTTACCCTCTTCCACGGATAGACGACACCTTGGACACTCTTTCCGGACACAAGTGGTTTTCGACCCTGGACTTGAAGAGCGGCTACTGGCAGGTTGAAATACACCCTGACGACCGAGAGAAGACAGCGTTTACAACTGGACAAGGCTTGTGGCAGTTTAAAGTTATGCCCTTCGGCCTCTGCAATGCACCAGCTACGTTCGAGCGTCTTATGGAGACAGTGTTAAGAGGACTTTCCTACGAATCCTGTCTGGTCTATTTAGACGATATCATCATCGTGGGACGCAGTTTCGAAGAACATCTGGCAAATCTTAGGAAGGTGCTGCAAAAGCTTAAGGAAGCCAATCTGAAGTTAAGCCCGTCCAAATGTAATTTGTTCCGCCGGGAAGTGAACTACCTTGGTCACATCATCTCTTCTGAGGGTGTACAAACCGATCCAGAAAAGGTGTCTGCTGTCAAGAGTTGGAGTCGTCCCGAAAACATCCATCAGCTGCGAAGTTTCCTGGGGCTCTGCACGTACTATAGGAAGTTTGTGAAGGGTTTTTCCAACATTGCACGACCTTTGCATAAGCTGACGGAGAGCAAGCAAAAGTTTGAATGGTCCAAAGAATGCGAAGATGCATTTCTACGACTGAAGGAGGCTTTAACATCAACGCCTATCCTCGCCTATCCTCAGCCTGAAAAATCCTTCATCCTGGACACTGATGCGAGCAACGAGGGCATCGGAGCTGTTTTATCCCAAGAAATTGACGGAAATGAACATGTCATCGCTTATTGGAGCAAATGCTTATCGAAGTCGGAGCGAAATTACTGCGTCACCAGAAAGGAGTTACTGGCCATAGTGAAAGCTGTAGAACACTTCCATCATTACCTCTACGGCCGAAAATTTCTGCTTCGGACAGATCATGCCTCATTAACTTGGCTTTTGAACTTCAAAAATCCGGAAGGTCAGATAGCCAGATGGATACAGCGGCTCCAGAATATGACATGGAGATCAAGCATCGAAAAGGGTTATCTCACAGTAATGCTGACGCTTTATCAAGGAGACCTTGTCCTGAGAACTGCCACTATTGTTCCCGAATCGAGAAACAGTATGGAACGACTAGCCCTACCGCCTATCAGGTGACAGTGACTCCAACATCATCAGAACCTGATCCATGGAGTGATGACCAAGTTCGAAAAGATCAACTTGAAGACCCCGACATAAAACCAATTTTAGAGTTCATGGAAAGTGACAGTCGACGCCCTAGCTGGCAGGACGTTTCCATCTTCAGTCCTGCAACAAAAAGATACTGGGCTTTATGGAACTCACTCCATTTACGGAACGGCGTGCTACACCGGAAATGGGAATCTGACGACGGCAAGACATCTAGGTGGCAGTTACTACTTCCTCGATCCAGGATTTCAGATGTTCTGAAAGAAATACATAGTAGTGCGACTGGAGGACATTTTGGTGTCTTGAAAACTCTCAATAAAGTTCGGGAACGCTTCTTCTGGAGCAAGGCGAAGGATGACGTGGAGAAGTGGTGCCATTCTTGTGACGCCTGTGCTGCTCGTAAAGGACCGAAGAAAAGAAGCAGAGGGAAGCTACATCTGTACAACGTTGGAGCTCCTTTCGAACGAATTGGGATCGACATCCTGGGTCCTCTACCAAGAACTGCTGATGGGAACAAATACATTCTTGTTTCCATCGACTACTTCACCAAATGGCCGGAAGCATATCCCATTCCAGATCAAGAGGCTACCACCGTAGCAGAGACTCTAGTCCAACATTGGATCTCGAGATACGGAACACCTTTGCAGATTCATTCCGATCAAGGGAGGAATTTCATCTCTGCTGTGTTTAAGGGCCTATGTCAAATTTTCGGAATTGAGAAAACTAGGACAACACCACTACACCCACAATCGGACGGCATGGTGGAGAGATTTAACCGCACAATCCTGAATAATCTCTCGCTTATGGTATCCAGAAATCAACAGGATTGGGACAAGAAGCTACCTTTGTTCCTGCTGGCCTACCGTAGTGCTGTCCACGAGACTACCGGATATGCCCCATCTCAGATGCTCTTCGGACGAGAGCTTCGGCTACCTTGTGATCTCGTCTTCGGTCGTCCTCCGGATGCGCCTTCATCGCCTGAGGAGTACATCCAGGATCTCCAGGCCCGGTTGGAAGACGTTCATAACTTCGCACGAGAGCGAATCAACATCGCGGCGGAGAAGATGAAGACCAGATACGACACAAGGTCTACTGGACATGAATTCAACGAAGGCGACAAGGTTTGGTTATGGAATCCCATCCGACGGAAAGGTCTGTCACCCAAATTGCAGTCGCATTGGGATGGACCCTACAAAGTCCTTAACCGACTGAATGACGTCGTAGTGAGGATCCAAAAATCACCTAATGCAAAACCTAGGGTTGTACATTATGATCGGTTAGCCCCATACTATGGCCATAGTTCATGAGTATTACGTAAACAACCATGGTTGATAACATAAAAGTTGTAGATAATTAATTTTTGCTTTTAATGTTTAGTAATATTTCTTGTTATTATTGTGTTTTCTGTATCTGTTAGTTATTAATTAATGTGTATATTTGTAAACTTGTGATAGAAGTTTGGCACCCTTTCTGGGGATTGTACTGCCCGGGACGTGCAGTCCATAGGAAGGGGGCAATGTTACAAATTCTGTAAATAGTAATTATTGTAGGAACGTAACCTGTAAATAGTTTCCCGTAATGAATATACAACCCCTTTTTCATATGGCTAAAGTATACAACCCCCTATTCTTTTTTTCTTATTTCATTCACTGATTTTATCAATGGAAGTGTAGTTGTAAAACGGTCTACGTATTTCTGGAAGCAGAAAGAATGTTGTGGAAAATTCTTCGATGTTTATAAAAGCCGTTAGCGATGGAAAAACAGTGGAGTTTCGATTCAGATTTCGAACTGAGTGTGTGTATTAGCTCTGTTTCTAGCGAGGCATTTCGCTGTGTTGTTTTCGTATTTGGAAGTAAATACGTGTGTAAACGTTGAGTTTACGGTGTTGCGTGATAATTGCTTAATTGCTGATGAATAATTTTGCAGTTGTTGACGATCTTTCCTGTACATAGTGTAAATAAATTTCCTGTACTTTTATCAAGAACTGTGTCTTCATTTCAAGAAAGTGGAAGTCGCACCGAATCCGTTACAATATTAATCATTTGGGAGATATAACCATCCAATGTTTAAATTAATTAATTAACAAAAACGTTTCCGATACGATCCATCGCAATTCGAAACCATGCTTGCTACAACTTAATTATACATGAAAAATTTGATCAAAATCGGCCCAGCCGTTTAAAAGGCTTATGGTGACAAACGTCCGCACAGAAGATTTTTAAATATTAAGATATGAACTAAAAAAAGAATTGCACAAGTTTTAAAAGATAAGTTGTGTTTAATCATTAATTTCTTGTTCTTTAATCTATGATTTAAAAATAACTTTCATTAAAACATCACGCAAAATTTATTTGCAAAAATAAATTAAAACCATTAAAAAAATGAAGCTTTTTAAAAAATATTATACATTTAATAACATTCCTTTGAGTTATAAATGGAACTGAAATTAGTTGTCTTGGTAGCAATGTGAATTTCCTTTTATGGCTCTACCAACTGTTATAAAAGAAAGTTTTATGTGATAGAGTTATTGGCATTTTATTTTAAGTAAAATATTTTTTAAATAAACATTTTGGAGAAAAGTGTTATCAAATACTCATTAATATTTATATTTATGCATTACAAATATTGTAGTAAATACAAATTGATTAGATTACACCCCTTCAGCTTTAGCATTGTTTTGGACAGTTTTGGACGGTAAAAACCACCTGTCCTGTCCTAAACCAGTTTTGGACAGTCCAAAACCCAACCCTGCAAGGAATGCTTTTTTCAATGCACAAAATGTGAGCTTTTGGATTTAAAGACATTCAACAAAAGTTGAATTTTTTATATTCAATAGCTCACATTTTATTCACTAAAAAAGATGCAGCTTGTAATGCAGAAACACGTGTCTGCTGTGCTCCTGCACATTTGTGCTTTTAATGTTGTTTCATTTGCTTTCGAAAATGATTTACCTTTGGTGAACTAGAAGTATATAGATTGATATAATTTGTTTTACATAATTACAACTTGATTAATAATGCATTTTATTTATTTTTAATTTAAAAAATAACTTATTTGTAAAATTATTGACACAAACAAAATCTTTTAAATAATGAGTAGTTAAATTTCAGCTGGAATTTTAATTTTAAAAACTATTATTTGGACATGGAGGTGTATACTACTATTCCGAGTTCAAAATTCGTCACGTATGTGTCAGTGGTTCTTCTTAAAACATAATTGAAACTGGGTACTCAGCTGAGTAGTGAAAGGTCGAGTACTCGGCCAAAGTGCCACTGGGTACCTCTCTAATCTAGGTAATGTATGACTTCTTCACTGAACTTTTTTCGAAATTTCACGAAATTAAAAGTACTTTCAAAATATTAATTACCATTCCAACAAAGTAATAATAATAACCAAAAAAGAGATATTTACAAAAGAATCCTGGACACAAAATAATGAGAAAAGCGTATAATTTTTGCCAGCTTCGATGAGCATACTATTTTTGAATAAGAAATTAGTGTAAGCAAAATTAAGCTGAAATTATTTAAAGAAATTAAATTTTAAGAGAAGAAATCCTTTTTCTTTCAATATTATTTTTCCATACAACAATTGAACTTAGTTAAATGTTTCCTTTTACTTGAAAAGAATAAGATAAAAATTTGAAGAATATAAAAAGTAATGAAATTGCTATAATTTTAAAATACATACATGAAATAACATAAAAGTATCGATTACATTCCAAGTTGTACAGTACAAAGCAGTAAACAAGTGTTTATATTCAATTTTTCAGAGTCGTAAAATTACATCAACAAAAAATATTTTGAAAGGAAAGTCATGTAACTAAAGGATGACGTGACGCAAGTTCTAAAAACGTCAAATGAAAATGCAGATCCTTTTTCACTAAAAATTTAATTCATTCCATTGGAGAGAAAACATTATGTACAATTTGGATACCAACTTACTTCAATATTAGTTTAAAAGTCCAACACAAAAATATTTAATGGCTTCGATCATAAGCGAAACCAGACCAAAATAAACAGTGTAGAATGCAATACAAAAAGAGAAACCAATACTTCAACTTTGATTAATCGGTTTAAATTTCATAGCAGCCACCAGAAACGCTGCAGTAGAGGTATAGACTAGAAAGAATCAATTTTTTAAATAGCCTATTGCTCTTTCTTATGATTATTAAAAATTACAAAAGAATTCATTTAAAATTTTACGGAATTTTTTTGTTAACTTCAATCATTACTTTGGGAAGATGAAGCAAATGAGAACAAAAGCACGTGACATAAATGGGTGATCAATTTATGTGACGTCAGATGCACAGATGGCGCTTTTTGGTAGCTAAGTTCGTCTCGGCAGCACATGGAATCAATTTCTCGCTGTGTTTTGATCAGTAGCGCATTTTAGGGGGAGGGGCATCAGCCGAAAAGAGGATAAATTCATTTAACTATTTCATTTATTATTTTTAAGTTTTTTTTTTTTTTTTAGTTTTTTGAAAGGAGCACAAAACACATAAAGAGTGCGTTCGACGAGCACGACCGAGAGCGACCGGTTAGTTAATCACGTGACAGCTAATGATCACGTTCTCCAATCAACCAATCAACTGCTTAGAATGGTAACCGCTGCGGTTACCGATTGATCATAGAACGCCGCGGTTAGTAACTGGTTACTTACCGGTAGACCGGTGAGCTTCGTCGAACGCAACCAAAGCATATTTTGAATAATTCAGAGCTGCGAAATTCGGAACTCCAGCGCTCGAATACGCTACCTTGCGGTGATTTATAAAACTGCGAATGCAACTAAAACTTTGCCACGTTGCGTTCCATGTGTGTCTGTTGACGTAAACACAGGCAGTTTGTTCCGAGTATTTATTAACGCAATCGATGTGTCTTAGTTTGCTTTCAGCTACAGAAATTAATTCGTCCCTTAGTAGTATTCTCGAGCTCCTCAAAATAATGTTAGTTTTCATTATTTCCCTAATAATAGGTGAAAGCGAAAATTCTGGATTAACAAACTTGGATAACGTTATACAAGGTAAAAAATTTTATTGTTTTGTATGAATTTGTAAGAATATGGGAGTTTTTTTAATCTTAAATTAATTAAACTTACCATATTTTACTGCAGCATTTAGTTGGAATGGACAGTATGCAAAATATTTTCTTGAATATATTATCGTAGAACAAAATGAATAACCGAGAAAGAATTTACTTTATTCCTTTTATTCTCAGCTGAAAGGTATCGCCAAATTTGTTTAGGGTTATAATTTTGGCATTGTGCGAGCAAAGTAGCCTTGGCGAGATTTCGCGTTTTTAGTTAAACCATTTTCAAATTTTATCATGAGTGGAATAAAATGGTAGTAAGATTACAAAATTCGATAAGTAAAAAGAAATAATTGTCAATCAACTGAAAAGAAAACTACCACCATACATCCGTGAGAATTTTGTTGATGATTTGCATAACATGACACAATTAAATCGTAACTCAGAAATTAGAAAAATCGAAACAGAAAATTTTTAAATTAACCGATTCGGGAATTCAAGAGAAATAACTCAGCTACAAATTTAAAACAAGCGCTAGCCAAAGCAAAGCAAAGAAGTATCATCTTCTTTTGGTAATAATTTGTAATGTCATATTAAATTTTCTAGCATTAATTGTTATTCTTGTCAGGCCACAATTATTATTTAGTTTTATCAAGAATTGATAAATATTGAATTCAACATCGTGAAAATGGCTGCTTAGAACTACGAACTACGTACTTTGCATTAATGTTTGACGTTTAGTAATGCTTCTTGAATTCTCATTTCTTTCTACGTGGGTCAGAATATCAACAAGACTTTAAAAATTAATTTAAAAAGAATAAAGCGAAACAATCATACGTACGAACAAAAATCACAACACTTTTAGCATTTTCTTCGTTACCATGTGCGTTTGTTTTAGTTTTCAATTCCGCCATTAGACAGTGACTTCAGTGCCCCCTATAGTTCGTTGGAGTTGCGAATACATTTACCTCACTGGTTTCGATTTTAAGGGAACGAAATATCGTGATTCGTCCATCAATTCTTCTTTGATGGAATCAATAATTAACAGTTTTAAAAAATGTGTAGACGTGCCTAAAAAAGTCATTTAGATAAAGGAAGCTATTTGCAAAAAAATAGGTTTCTCATTCAGCTCATAAAAAATTCAAAATGAAAGAAATCACATACTAGTTTCTTTACACAACTGTATCATGGCTTTAAAAACAAATCAGTAACTGCTTTGAAATTCGCAAAAAAAAAAAAAAAGTTTCTGCAGCCCGGATTAATTAATTCCCCCCCCCCCCCCCCTTCAAAAAATCTGAAGGGCCCCAATAACCGCCAACTGGATTTCTCACCCTCCACTCCTCCCCATCCCAATTCGGAACTCCAGCGCTCGAATACGCTACCTTGCGGTGATTTATAAAACTGCGAATGCAACTAAAACATTGCCACGTTGCGTTCCACGTTTGTCTGTTGACGTAAACACAGGCAGTTTGTTCTGAGTATTTATTAACGCAATCGATGTGTCTCAGTTTGCTTTCAGCTACAGAATTTAATTCGTCCCTTAGTAGTATTCTCGAGCTCCTCAAAATAATGTTAGTTTTCTTTATTTCTTTCAAAAAAGTATTAAATGGTGGAAGCGTAAACAAGAAAACTCTGGATTAACAAAATTGGATAACGTTATACCAGGTAAAATTTTTTATTGTTTTGTATGAATTTGTAAGAATATGAGTTTTTTTTAATCTTAAATTAATTTAACTAATCATATTTTACAGCAGCATTTAGTTGGAATGGACAGTATGCAAAATATTTTCTTGAATTTATTATCGTAGAACAAAATGAAAAATGTTTAACCGAGAAAGAATTTACTTTATTCCTTTTATTCTCAGCTGAAAGGTTTCGCCAAATTTGTTTAGGGTTATAGTTTTGGAATTGTGCGAGCAAAGTAGCCTTGGCGAGATTTCGCGTTTTTAGTTAAACCGTTTTTAATTTTTATCATGAGTGGAATAAAATGATAGTAAGATTACAGAATTCGATAAGTAAAAAGAAATAATGGTCAATCAACTGAAAAGAAAACTACCACCATATATAAACTGTGAGTACACATTTTATTTATTTTGTTCTGAGTGAATTTGAATGAATATCAGTTTTTCAATTCGATGAAGAAAAAAAAAACGAACTTAACAACATTGACTGGACACTTTTCCTTAACCTAATTCCACATAAATGATTTAAATAACCTTTGTTACTACAGTATCCTACTGAAATAGAAAGTATGCAAATAAATTTTCTTGAAAATATTTATCGCAGAACAGATTGAAAAATCCAGAAAGAACGTTAAGAATTTGAAGAATAAAAAATAAAAGTTCGCCAAAAATCTGTTTATAAGGTTATGGTTTTAAAATTGTGTGAAAGAATAATGTATCTTGACAAGATTTCGCATATCAGGTAAATCATTTCCATGACGAATGAAGTAAATGCATGATTTCTTTAGATATCCAATCATATAGTCATAGAAATAAATTATCTAGTGTTAAACGTTACGCTTGATAGTCTGCCACGTATGTGCACTATGTGACAAAAATGTCAACAAATGCCGGAAATGTCACGAAACTGAACTTAATATGTACTAATGTATAGAAAAAACGGTACAAAATGAAAATGCCGTTCGAAGCGAACCAAAAATTTATGAATTCCGAATTCAACATCGTGAAAATGGCTGCTTCAGAACAACTTACTGTGTGTTCTGCATTAATTGTTTACTTTCGTAATACTTTTTGGTTTCTAATCTCTTTCTATATGGGTCAGAATAACCAGGAGACTTTGAAAAATCTTTTCAAATGAATAAAGCGAAAAAATCATACATAACAACAAAAATCACAACACTTTTAGCATTTTCTTCGTTACCACATGCGTTTGTTTTAGTTTTTAATTCCGCCATTAGACAGTGACTGCAGTGCCCCCTATAGTTCGTTGAAGTTGCGAATAATGAATTTTCAACTGCTGTAATATTTCTACCTATATTTTGAACTTAAATCTTTTTATTTATCTATTATTTTTTACAGGTTTTTATATAACTTGCCTGTTTAAAACGCTTCTAGACAGATCCCTTTTATTTTATTTTTCGGTTTCTTGGGCCGTGGGCTCTTAAGTGCTGTGAGGCCTGCTGGTACCTAGATCCGAACCTGAATTTCTGAATTCTTCCACAAAACTTATGCGTTATGAAGCTGTAATTTTCTTAATTACACACTATTTTATAACCAAATTATAAATTTATTTATAAAAACTCAAATGAGGTATGGGTATATTTAATAACCTTGCTCCCATGTCCTCCTGTTATTAACATTATGAAAATGTTCCTAATTATGTAGCATCTTGGTGCTATTACATTGCGTTTAGCATTTAATTCGCTTGAATTGTTAAAAATATTTTGCGTCCACATTCAAAGCATATTAGTGCATTATATTCATATACCTAAAGGTAGAATCAGCATAAAATCTTCGTAGGAATAGGGTTAGAGCGATGTTTAATTGATGGTTTTCTGCCAACTAAATGCTTTAAATAATTTTTTTTAGAGGTTTCAAGTTACATAGAGGTCACCCAAAGACATCATTTGACCAGTATTGATAGTTTTTACATGTGAATCGGGTTAAAATTCGGCAAAACATAGACTTATGTGGAATACAAGTGTTTTTTCTAGAGTTATACACTTTTCTTATTGTTATTTCTTTTTCTTTGGTGGGAGGCGGACAGGTCCGACATTTGAGAGGGTCAGGAGAGGCTTTGCCCTTCTTATGCTTTTGGAAAATAACTATTTCTATAAATTTGGCGTAAATTTTGCTGTTTTTCGACGCAACATACTCGTACATCGACTATTTCCCTTTTGCACGTACCCTTCTAGAAATTTTGAAATGTCATGCCTGGGGAGAGGGGGAGATATTTCTTTTAAAGTTTAGGTTGAAACTTAATTATTATTATTGTTATTATTATTATTATTCATTTATTTATTTTATTTTATTATTATTATTTTTTGAGGAAGAGGAGTAGTTTTCATTGAATAATATGCATTCTTTTCCTTAGAAGACGAGAGGCCATGTCAGCCTAGTCAGATACCTGCAGGGGGGGGGGAGTTTTTCTCCATTTGTTCCAGTAATAATGCATATTTTAATAAAACTCCATTCCTTCGGGCTCTTTGGGGGAAAGGGAGAATTGCGTGTTTTCTTCGAATTGTCACGAGTATTTTAATCTTTTTTTTTTTTTTTTTTATATTCCAAGGCGGGGGATTTTTACTTTACTCTACTTGTTATACATATTTTTTATATCAATATATATTGAAAATTTTAGTTTGTTCTACTACTTGCAATGCATAGTTCAATTAAATTCTTTTTTTTTTTCGGGGGGAGGGGATATTTCTTCTTGCTGCGCGTAATTTTAAGTAATTGCTCTTTGGGGGCAAGGATATACATATTAGTTTTTTTCTAGTTTCAATGGGAACTTTATCAATTTCTTCAAGCTAGTTTTTATCCCTTTTCGGAATAGAGCTCAACTGGAGTTTAGCTTAAATTATGTGTGGGTTCTCGCAGAAGAAAATCTTTTAAATTAGGGTAAGTACAATGTAATCTAACATCCCCCTCCCACCTGAAAAAAAAAATAATTTCGATGCAAACAAGCATCACAATCCAGAAATGTAAAAATTCTCCTTCCCCAAACAATAAATAACTTATACCATTGAAAAAAAATCCCTCCCGAAGAAAATAATTATTATCAAATTCTTACTAAGCTTTAAACAAGATTCAAAAAAAAAAAAAAAAAATATCTCCCTCGTCCCGTCATTTCAAATTTTTCTACGAAGAACAGGAGTTTCAAATCATATACAGTCAATGCATATTGCATCGAAAAACAAAAAAATACGCCCAAATTTATAGAAATACAGCAATTTTGCGAATGCTGGGGAGGGGGGGCAATATCTTTACAGACCCTCTCAAATGGCGGAGCTGTTCCCCTCCCCCCAAAGAAAAAGAAATAACAATAGGAAGAGTGTATAACTCTAGAAAACACACTTGTATTCCACCTAAGTCTATGTTTTGCCGAATTTTAACCCGATTCACATGTAAAAGCTATCGATACTCGTCAAATGATGTCTAGAGGTGGCTTATATGTAACTTAAACTATTAAAAAAATTACTTAAAGCATTTAATTGGCAAGAAACCATCAATTAAACATCGCTCTAACCCTATTCGTACGAAGATCCTATGTTGTTTCTTCCTTAGCAACGCGCATAGCAACGGCATGATTGGAAACTTCCCCGAGTTTCTGGCAACTCCTGACGTCACCACTAAACGTGTCTATACTCCCAGTAATCCATTAGGCACAATGTGTGTATTTGATCACATACATAAAATGTCATAATATGAAAATTTTTGAAGCTTGAGGGTATATACTATAGGTCTAAAAAATGAGAGTATATGGAGGAACCCTATGCATGGAAACACTACTGGCGATAAAAGCAGAGTAAATATTTCATCCTTTCACTTTGTCTCTCATTTCCCTACTTTTTCCAGAATTTGGACTATACAATAGCTAAGCACAGAAATCTCTCTCACTTCAAAGTAGACGCAATAGATCGAACAAAAAACAAGTATAAATAAATGAAATTAAACTTTATTTTATACAAGTAACGAGCTGATGTGTGCATCACATGACTTCCTTTTACACCAATTTAATGCTATTTCCCTATTATTGCAATTTTAATGGGATTCTCTCTCTAACTCTTTAAATATCACTAGCAATGGCCACATTGAAAGCAGATTTAAAAAAAAAAAAAAAATCGCCAAATTTTTCGCCAAGTTGGCGACAAAACTTGGCAACCAAAAGACTGGCGATATATCGCCAAGTGACCGCCAAATTATAACACCACTTGAGTTTGCATCGAAATTAACAATGATTTCCCCCCAAAAAGGTGCAAAAGACCCCTTTAGAAACACCCGAATGCAACCAAAATAGGAGGTGCACAACTAGACCCCACTACGAGTCTATGTACCAAATTTCAACTTTCTAGGACATACCATTTTTGAGTTATGCGAGATACATACGCACATACGCACATACGCACATACACACATACGCACATACATACAGACGTCACGAGAAAAGTCGTTGTAATTACCTCGGTGATGGTCAAAATGGATATTTCGCGTGTCTATACATTCTTAGGCACTTTTCCGCATGTGGTCGAATCGAAAAAAAAACTCAACATTCATTTGGGGGTGAGCAAAATGGAAATTAAGGGCGATTTTTGAGTGAAAATTTTTTCGCGAATACAATACTTCCTTTTTTGTAAAAGGAAGTAAAAAAGTGACAACCAGCAATAGGACAGCCAGTGTGACCATCTAGAATGGTCTAGTTCTTTTATAAATCCACTAATGAAGATAAAAAGTCCTCTTAAAACTGGAATACCCCATTGCAAGAAATAATTGATCTTGGTAAACTATTCTAAAAAGTAATTTTGTTCTTGTTTCAAGCTCAAAGATATAAGCTTGGGATTCGAAAAGCTTAAAACAATGCCATGTATGCATAAATTTAGTCCATAAACATATCCCTTATGATATTAAATTTAAATAATTGGATCATTGACTCTCTGATTCTTCTTTGCTCAAGATACATGTTAAGTAATTTAGTCCTTTAATCATTACCTAAACCTGAAAAACCTTTTACTAATTTAGAATAACTTCTCTGAACCGTTTCCAACTAGTGAATCAAAACTGAACCACATAGGGGAGGATGGGGCACAATAAGACGAAAAATATAAAATTCAAAATATTTGGAAACTTGGTTTCAATCGGAAAATTTTAAAGGTGGATTTGTAATGCAGCTTAAGGGCACTAACTTTTGAGACACAAAAATCTTCACTACTATTTAAAGTTCTTGAGGTAATATAAAAAAAGGAAATGTAAAATTTCGTCTCACTGTCCCACGCATGGGGAAGAATGAGACCAAATACGGAGCACAGTGAGACAGCATACACGCCACAGAGAGTCAGCATATATCGTTGAGTCACATATAATATGTTCAACATTTCAAATCAAAATTAAATTATAATGAAAAAAAAATTCAAATTTAATCGTGCATCCAAATAAAAATGTAATAAATTTCCAAACTACAAAAAATAATGATTTCGCTTTGTATTATTTCTTTTCGTAGGAGCTGTTATCAACAATTTAATACTTTTATTCAGAGCGAATGCAACATCTGGTACAGATGGTCAAATAAAAATAGTCAAAATCGTTTGACTTTTGCGAAAAAAACAAATACACAAGTTTCCATCATTATCAGCTGCCATTTGAACATTTCCAACATAAAAGTATTTCTGCTTGATGGCAAATTCTATCATAACAAAGCCTCCTTCAAGAGGGTCTCACTATCCAACTGTTTAAACTCAGAAGATAGATTTTCGCACATTTTAACATAGTTTGATAAAATATCAGATCCCCCTTTTAATTTTTTCTACCTCTTCAGTTGTGGCAAAGTTTGTATTTTTCTATATTTTAGACATTTTTTTATTTCTATGGTTTTCGTGTTTTCTTCTTTTAAAATTTGTTTCGCATGAGCATCACTTGCAACGATACTTTTACCCTTTTTATGCTCTTTCTTTATTACTCAACATTTTCTCTCTTCAGTTTTTGGATATTCTCTGGAGTTCTAAGAACCTAAGAAAACACTCATTGCTACACTTGAGCAAGGGGGTTCTTTTGCATCAGTTTTATTTATAATTTACAGATTATTATGATCTACTTTTTATGAAACGTCACTTGAATTTGAAGATAAGCAACAAAAATCTTCTGATGAATTTCTCATTCGTCAGAAAATGTCCCTACTTTCGTCTTATGTGGTTTAATTTGCATACTTGGTGAGGTAAAAATACCTGTAAAGTAAATAAACAGCAAGTTGATCAGTCCTAGATCATAAATTAAATTAAAAAAACAACCCTTTCGAATTAGAATTCAGGTTGGGGCACAGTGAGACTGTCTCACTCTGCCCCAACTAAGACTGTCCCACTGTACCCCACTCCGCCTTTTTCTTTTAAATTCAACATTTTAAGTAGTAGTTCGTTCATGGCCTATCCGAAATGTTTTGAATGATAATTAGCTACATAGGTGTAACAATAAAAGTGATCAAATAGCTAATTTTTATTCATAAAAGAAAACGTTATAAATCGACGCATCAAGAAAAAACTTTACTTGCCTGAAATCAGAAGAAAAAAAAACGATAATTTGATTTCCAATACAAGCAACAACTTCATGTTTTAAAATGAATTTAAAAGAGAAACTGGAATTTTCAGATGCAGTTTTTCCAGGTCCAGATGTATGTACCCACACACCCCACTGTGCGGGGGGACCCACGCAACTAAAATGGCCCGCGACCTCTGTGGCACAGAAATCCAGTTAGCACTAAGGAGCCCAGTTCTAATTTATAGATACGAACCTGAGCCCTTTTGTTGCTTTTTGGACCCTCTGAAAATTTAGAGGATAAGCTTAATCTTCCTTTCAGTAATCAGACTCTGCTGAAAATTCGGAAAAAGACCACCATTACTCAGAAAATTATATTAACTTTATTTTATCAGAGTGTCAAAAATTTCACAACCTGCTTAAGTTAGAGTCACACGTCTATGAATACTTGCCTCAGCTTTAAACCATTTCTCAATGCGTGGCGTTATGTTTTGCGCAGCTTTCAGAATGCTGATGTCGTCCTGAGTTGCATTTGATATAAACGCTTTTCCATTGATTTTTTTTAAGATAACAACTACTAATTTGGCTATACACTTTAAAAGTTTTTGGATAAATATTATGCCATCTTATAGCCTTAGTTCCTTTTCTATTGTTGAAAATGCATTATACGGCCTCTTTATTGAACACAAAATCCGCAAGCTGTATATGAAATTCCGTCTGGCTCATATCAACTGTTGAAGTACAGTTGATTACAAAAGGATGGGAAAAAAATTAATAAAATAAAATAATAATAATGTCAGTAATGTTCCAGTTCTTTCGAGTTAAGGTTCCATTCTCGTCTACCAGTGGGCCTACATGACTGATGCGAGCTTTCCCAGAAGTAGCAGAAGAAATAAATAAATAAATAAATAACCGCTCAGCGTATAAGATCCCTAACAATGTTATCTGGTAGCCATTGTTCTAAATCCGTTTTTGTAGCTCTTATTAAATACATATGATGCTGAGCCTAACCTGCTTATAATTAAGAGTATCTTTTACCCCTTTGGAACATGGAACATGGACAACGTTTTTGTGAAGGCTATTTAACCTGAAATAAACGTATAATCTCCAAACTGTATTTCACTTCAGCCCACTGAAGATCAACTTCATTCTTTTCAAGACCAAGAAAAAAATTTTTTTTTTACAAATCCTTAGTTCTATAAAATCAGCTTTTCTAAAAATTTTTTCACAAATTGGGCCCAAATCTAAAATTTCCTTCTCAGTAAATGTTAATGATACCTAAATTTAAACTTAGCACATCAGTGTAATATCAGCTTTGAGAAGAGGTTTACCAATTCCAGCTATTTATGGAGATAGTCTCTGGATGTCGTAACGAGCTGTTTGTTTAGTGCATGCTTTTTGCGTTGCCTAAGCTCTGGCTATAGGGCGGTAAATCTTTGCTTGTCAGGCATTGACATTAGTTTTTGTAGAAGATTAGCAGAAGTGAGACTTTTAAGATCTAATAATACAGAAAATGAAATGTGAATATTAGTTAAGAAGATGTTAACGAAAGAGAGAAATAATGCGTTATCGTATTCCAGACATTTGCTGTAAGCTTTTGAAACAAATAGTTGCAAAATATCAGCCAAACTTAATGACATATTCATAAAATACAGAAGCTGAAATTAAAGTTGAAAGCGAAGAGTAATAACACGGTGCAATAAACTTGAACTTTTCTTCTGTCTTTTAAGTGAAATTATAGGATTTCTTTCAACTAAAAAAATCTGAATTTTTGTAAAAGATCACTTCTTGCATAAAAATTTCTCAACGATTTGAATGCAAGCTTCATATTCTGCTTCTGATAATTTTTTTTCTTTGCAAATTCTTCATCATGAAAAAATGCTTTAATTTGTGGGTCGACGAAAATCCTTTCTGTTACCTACCCATACCTCACTGAAATTTTTGAGTTGTTATCTCTGCGATGCAAAAAAGCCATTCCTTCTCTAGACAGAGCTTATCC
Organism: Uloborus diversus; assembly: GCF_026930045.1. NCBI lineage: Eukaryota > Metazoa > Arthropoda > Arachnida > Araneae > Uloboridae > Uloborus > Uloborus diversus. The sequence continues at coordinate 212,308,214 of NC_072731.1, read as the reverse complement.
ATATATTTTTACAAATAGAGCTCAATAGGCAAAAAAGGACATTGAACAAGGAATAAAGACACATTGCGAATTCGCAAAGGATTCATGTAATATTTTTTTGTGCCAGGAATGTAATTTTTTCTCGCAGGCCACTGTTTGGAGAACAGTAAAAATGTATTTAAAAAAAAAAATCTGTAGATTTTGGGGGAAATTGTGCTTAGTAATCAGGAAATAGTTAGACTTCTGATTTTTGGCTAAAAGAACACAAGAAACGTATTTTCTTCCAGCGGTCATTTTTTGTGCTACACAGTGCAGTTAAACACGCAAATAAAATTTCAAATTTCTTAAAATGCGTGACATCTTGGAAAAAAATATTTTTGTCCTAGAAGTCCATTACGTAACATAATTTTGTCAATGTTTCCTTTGAGACAGACTTTGTTATCAATCGAATGAACGTTGAAAGACATGTGCATGCAGCTGCCGATCAAAGAAATATTTTTCCATCATTAACTAGTAATTCATTTGTGTTCTCGAGTTTAAGCAAACTTGAGTTTAGTTTACGTCATGTCCCTAAAGAAGCTGCTTTTCTTTGAGAAGGCAAATGAATTTACACATCATTACAAAATTTATTTTCCAAAGTCAACATCGAGTCGTGCCCATTAGGACGCATTAACGAAATAGCTTCCTTTGCAAGTGTGCACACATGCATTCGACCTCAAATCCTTTTCATAAACAACAATGGTATAAAAATGTACGATTCAAAAACGGTGATCGCAGAAGGGCATCTATGTATTAAGCAAGACCCTTAACTTTGCTCAAAGAACAGCTTTGACAGTACCTCTAGTGACCGCTTTGCAAGATGGAACGGCGAGCCATGCTGCTCCATTTGGCATTTTGGCTCTCGCTTACTTTCGGTAAGTGCATAAAAGGGTTATGCTTTATTTTCTTGGCCTGATTAACATTGAAGAAACCTAGTTTCATTGCCTACCACGCGAATTTAATTTTTCTATAAGAGCAAAGCGATTGACATCTTTTGCCTTAAGGCTCCTAATAAAATATAGGAGGGAAATTAGTTATATATATACTTTCCGGTCTTGTTGTCCATCGTCTATTTTGGATGTTTCTTGCTAATATTTCATTGGCATGTATCAGGCTCTTTCCGTGAATGGACTTCGGCCTACAAGCCCGGGAAGTAGTAATGGTATTATCAATGCTGGCTTTGGAAACTTCAGTTCTCAGAGGAAGTCCTGCCAATCTTATATAATTAAAAACTGAGCGTATGTATCTATGTATGTACCTATGTATCTGTGTAGTCCTCTATGTATCTATGTCCAAGTTTCTTCTCTCGAACGACATGGAATTGACCATCGAACCAGGTATCGATGGATTCGTAATCTTCTCGTTTTTATGTTTGGTTATTATATCCTTCCGATAATAATTAGCGGAGACATCAATTAAAAACTATTAATTATAACACTTAGATTTTGACATAAAATCCCTATTTTTCGAAGACTTTCCTCCATTCAATTTATTATTCAGTGCTTCATCTCAACTTTCCGCAACAATGCTTTTATTAAAATTTATAGCGTGAAGAAAATCACTAAGATGAAATATGTTGCCATTTTTTTTCTCGAATATGAACAAGTAAAATTCTTGTTTTTGTTTTAAAAGCTTTTCCTGTAATCGGGGAATTTAAAATGTTGACTTTTTGGTTATTTTTCCGCAATCTGCCGCAAAATTTTACTGATTGTTTTTTTTTTTTTGGTTCAAGCCTGAGTGTTGAACTCGCGTCACTTGACATAATTTTTATTTTCGAGGTGGACCGTGCAAAGCCGGGCAACGCAGCTAGTAAAGTCATTATTTGACAACTTGTAGAAGATTTTTACTCCATCAATGATTTTTAAGTCTTGTTATTACTATAGTGACAAGTTCACTATTGGGTGGAATGGAGAGGTATTAATGACGTTACTACTTTCCGTTCTTTTCTGATTGATATTTCACCTGACATGTATCAAAGTTTTTTTTTTTTTTTGGTGGATGAACCACGGCCTGTAAGTCCAGAAAATTGCAATAGTATTACCAACGCTGATTGTTAAGGCCCAGTTCAAATAGAAAAAGTCAATATAATAACGTCTATTAAATCTTGTATGTATAATACAATAATGTACGGCAAAGTTATAAATTCACTATTTGATACAAAGATTGTGTAGTGTTTAATTAGTTGACGTAGTTTATCATAGGTAACCATTTAATTAACAATTTCAAAGATACCATCAGATGGCAAAAAAGGAAAAGTTTTTTAAAATATAAAGTGCTACTTAGCAATATCTCACTCTTGATAACACCTGTTTCCACTTTGACGTATAAATTAAACGTTATTCAACAGCATACTTTTGAAAAAATTTCACTTTTTAGTTTAAATGAAGAGAATGTTTTTAGAGCATCAAAGTTTAGCATCAGATTGCTTTGAAAAAAATCTTGTGTACAGTAAAATATCATTTATGCGTCTCTCTATAAGGGTAAATCAGGACATATCGCCGCACCCAGGGTAGATGCCGCAACCCCTGTATTTTCTGTAATTATTTATAGAAAGCAATCAAACGCACAGTGTAGGTAGTGTAGGCAAAACCAGATTTCCTTTACCTGTGTAGGTTGAATTCCAATTCGACAATTAGTTTTAAGTGTAAAATCTTTATTTTGAGTTAAGTGCGTGATTTCTTGACCAAAAATGTAAACACCTGAAGCTAAAATAGTTTTGCCCTCTAAATATCGTGACCATGCATAATTTTGAAAAAAAAAAAAAAAAAGGTGTAAAATTTGTATAGAGCACTGTGTGTATGAATATGCCATTATCTTTTACACATCCCAAACTGTACAATATGAGATACCTTCCAGTATGCATGCCGCAGTTTCTCTTTACTGAGTGCCGCTGTTACTAAAGTTGAATTAATATAATCATGTCTTGTTTTACTATGTTACCAGCTTTTATATCACTGCAGCAGGTTTTGTGAGTGTAATCAATGTTATGAACATTTTTCTCGTTTTTTCACAATAATTACGATCCTTTGAAGTAGGCATTGGCTGATAGTTAAGTGCTAGTGTCAAAAAGACAAGACAAGGAGAGGCAAGTTCATCAAGTTAAGTAATTGAAAGCGTCATCACCTGAACCTAAATGAAATACCTCATTTCGAGTCTTAGACAGGTGATAGCAAAGCACATAATAAAGATAACATCAGTACTCTTAGCCGCTACTAGGAATGTAAATAAATCAAATTAAAAAAAAAGATTCCAGAAATGTAAAAAATAAGAAAAACAAATGAATTTAGTTTTCAATGAGGTTAGAATCCTACGACAGATCATCAGAGTTCAAACATTATCGAATTCACGGCATTACAAGCATTGGGTTTATTTTTGTTTTTACGTCGTAAATAATATTTTAGGCATTTACAGTTTAATTCTATTCGTATGCCAAGTGAGGCATAAGTCCCGCAAGGGTGTGGTGTCTTACTCTGAACGTGAACATATGAGTGACGCGTCATAGTGTAAGAGTTTAGAAAAAAAAATCTTTTTTTTTTTATGTCGCAGTACACATGTTGTACAATAACCATTAAATGGCACAGCATGATATAATTATTTTTTGTGCAAAATGAGATTTTTAGAGCAGCAAAAAAAAAAAAAAAAAAAATTGCGGATTAACTCCCGAATTTACTGTTTCTACGTTTTTCACATTTATGCGTTGCTTTTCATGAAGTCCCGATTCACATCTATTCACCTTATTGAAAAAACGCACCGTCTATACGTTGCAAAATATCGGTATTACGTCATCTTCCCCTCCCTGAAATTCGAAAAAAAAAAATGTTGCCTATCCTTCTTGCTTCGTATTGAGGAGGGAATTATCTCAGCATAGAAGATCAAATAAAGAGTGGAGGGGAGGGGGGAAGCTTATTTCATTTGTCAAAGCACTAGTGAAAAATATTTTCATGCACTTAATTCAACTCATAATCATTGTGAAAAGGCGTGGTCAGAAAATGCAGTTTGTCAAACGAATGTAAAATATTTTTAATTAAATACCTGCAAACATTCACCCATATTTGTTGAGGTTAGTTCTAGCTATGTAATAGCATCAACAAATGGAGATGTGGAATCATACCTTTATTATACAATAGAACTCCAATTACCTAGATTCATTGGACTCAAACCTAATTCAGGTAATCATAAATTCGGATAATTGGATTTCCTTTGAAAAAAGAGTCTATTCATTAGCACATCAATCCCTCGTTAGATAGCTCCTCGTTATATCGCTCATTCAGATATATCACATTTTCCCTTTGTCTTCCGAAAAATTATCTTTAAAAAAAATGTTACTTTAGGTGAGACAACAGAGAAACCTATATGTTTCTCAGAAAAAAGTATTTTCCTCTTTCTTCAACTAATAAAAATATCTGTTATGTTTTTCATCGAGTTAAATCTGCTGCAGTTTAAGCTACAACTTTCGATTTGTATTCCAACATGAAACAATAAAAATATTTAAATTTTTCTAACGAACAATTGTAAAGCTAATTTCTCTTGCTTTTACTGAGAAAATCGTCCTTATATTACAAAAAATATAAAATTCAGTTTCTCTGCAGTTTCGTATATGATGATGATGATTTTGAATGATGATGCCGCTTTTGTCGTTATTTTTACGAGCATTACTATTCTCTTTATGTATGACATGTTTTTAAACAGATGTAATACTTAAGTTTTTATTGCAATAAATGAATTAATGTGCTACAGATTTTTGAAAAATCTTTAATAAAGCACTTTTTTCCACATTATATTCTAAATGTAAACCTAGAGATAGCATGATTTGTTTCAGAAATGGAATAAAAGCTACTAGATTGTTCAATAAATATAGAATGTATCAATCATTGATTATCATCATTTTTAATTTGCTTAAAAAATGCCAGAAAAATTCTTTGTTTTGTTAGATTATGTGTTCTGTTGCATATTAAGTAGAACATGGCAATTTTAATTTTTGAGGTCAGAACAAAAATTTAAATTATTTTATTGGTGATTTTAGGGTATATATCGAAACTGCATTACTTCTAGAGCACACAAGTTTTTTTCAGATTTGAAAAATCTTGATTTTTGACATAGATATGAGGAAAGCAAAAAGTACTGGGCGGCCATCTTTGATCCAACATTTTGGTTGGAAGCTCACATACAAACATAGGGGACCGTTTAAGAGTTACTCTACATAAGAAGAACTGATTCTGAAAATATTTCTTAATTATAAATCTGTGGTGCAAAAAATCCTAAATTTAATGGGCTTAATGAATGGGGAGTTAAATGAAAATTAGATTCATTTGTGCAGTAGTTCATAAACATTGTTCTTAGTTTATTTTCAACTTTGCTCTTTTATTTTGCACCTTCAAATTCGAAATTTCATGCTGGGAAAAAGTTTCTCTATAATGCCATTTAGTAATTTTTTTTCCTGTGGTTGTGCTCCTAAGTATTGAAAATAGATTTTATATATATAAATAAATAAATAAATAAATAAATAAATAAATAAATAAATAAATATATATATATATATATATATATATATATATATATATATATATATATATATATATATATATATATATATATATATATATATATATATATATATATTATATATATATATATATATTATCGTAATAAAATTACGGCTGCAATTGCGGTTGAATTCCTAACAGCATTCAATAATGGATTTGATGGCGTTTTTATACAGAAAACTTTTATAAAAAAACACATGTTTATGCTCAGGAATTTGTTTTAATTCTTCATTTTATCTGCTTGAAATAATTTGAAGCGCAAGCCATTTCAGAAAGAGATTACCACATCCAGAAATTTATTTTCCCCACCAAGAAGTAAATTTCTGGTTACGCTACTGGTAGACAGAATTTGATTGACTCGAACACAATCTAGTTGAATATACCTCTGGGATAGACTATAGGAACTGAAATACTGAATGTTTAACGACTGATATTGCATTACCTTAAACTATGCAAAATTAAATAAGCAAAATTAAGTAATCTAAGCTAAACATTAACCAAGTAAAATTCAAGGTAAATGAGCTTGGTTAGAAAAGAGCGAAATTAGTCAGACCCAGATAAAACATACGAAGAGGCAAATGCCGTTCACAGGAAATTTTATAAGTTTGCGAAAGACATTTATGTTATTTAAACCAATTCTGTTAAACTACTTTTTCATCAAAATTGGCCAAAGCGTTTAGGCTCCTCAACGCCACATAGGAACAAACATACACACATAGACTCATAAACACATTACCCTCCTTTGCGACGCGCACGCTCAGTCGGGTAAAAAGAAATCGGTTGATTTTTGAAAAAAAAAATAGCAATAAAATACGGCTGTTTGCTATCATTCGTAGTGCAGAGAAAATCAAAATCAAAATTAAAAACTTGATGAAACTCTACAGGCTTGTATCGATATTTATTTTTTTATCTCTGTTTCTTACGTGTTGATTTATTAAACTATCTGTATTATTAAATCATCACAATATCACTGTAATTTTTCTTTTCTTTCCCTCCTTCATGCGATGCAAATAATCAATCATGCGTAATTGAGAGGAAATCAACTTTTGCGTATACATTTTTTTTTTTAATTTTAATTTTGACTCTAATATCAATTACATTACTAATTTTGCACATTTAAAACGAAGAAACATGTATGGAAATCTTACTTTTGCATTTACTTATTTTTTATTATTTTTCGCTAAAAACGGGACAGCTTTTTTAGTTTGTAGCTTTTGTTCGTGCATAACACAAAAATGCCTCTTCCAACTAGTTTTTTTTTTTTTTAATCAATGAAAAAAAAATTAGAAATGATAACATCAATATGAGGAATTTTTGTCTCTTTTTTTTTCTGTAAGGCATATAATTTGTTAAAGGCTTTTGGTACTGATTTAAAATGAATGCAATTCTTGCAGTTAAACTCGATGACCGCACTGTTTCAAACCCATAGTTAAAATATCTTACAGGTAATTGAAAGGCAGAAAGTGTATATTCAATGTATGTGTAAAAATCTGTAACATATATTAAATATATACATTTATATTTTTAAAAGCCTTAAATATTTCATTAAATCTGTCCATGGTCGCACTTGAAGCTTAAGCAAGTGCGTCTATGATTTCTCAAACAGTTTCTCGAAATTCCACATCTTTATTGAAAAAATAGTAGAGTATAACGCTAGGATAATTTTTTATGTTTACTGATATGCAGTCTTCAAAAGGTGTATCTTGGCGGCCAATAAATATAAGTTTTTCGCACAGGAAAGCATAATTTTTTTCTGTACGCAAAAATTCTTCTGCTACTCTTCATCAGACATTGGTATTACACTATTATACTGCCGTGTGCAGGTAAAGGGCAGTAACTGCAAATTTTTCATTTTTCATTTTTTTGCATTTTTGTCATTTATTGTACGTTATCTTTATTGTACAAGCTCGCTTATTCGGTTTCCGCTGAAAAAAAGGTGCGAAAAAGACGTCTATTTCCAACATTTTCCTATAGTTAGTATTGAATAAAAAAAGTGTTTCTTCAAATATCTCGAAAACTCATTTCTGCAGATACTGCCGTTTACCTGCACACGGCAGTATACTCCATCATCTGGCATTTTCATCCAAAGACTTAACACTTCTCAAATTAAGCGAGTGCATCAAATTAAGCAGCATTGCTTCTTGAAATAATTTCAAGACAAGCAGTTTTCTCCGACGCAATAACTGCAATATGAACTGTATTCGGGCAAAAACAGGGATATGGGAGTGTGCGGGCTCTCCCTCTAAATATTATTCAATTTTTAAAAGATCTTTCGCAACGTTATAGGGAGGGGAGCTTCAGCGGGCCTTTCTGAAAAATTTTCGAAATTAAAGTCGTAATTACGCAGTGGTACACTGTCGTTCAAGGAAACGCTGGGATTCAAGAAATCTATCCAAGAAATTTTTCGAAAATGAAGTTTCAAAAATGCAAAAAAATACCATATTCGATGATACACTAAAAAAATTTCGAAACATCAGGGATTATTTCCAGCAATGTTCCAGGATTTCTTGAGTTTCCACCAGTTTCTTTTAAAAAACAAATATCTTTGCAAAAAGTTTCCGGAATTGCTACAAGTTGCATGAACTCAGTTTTTCCACCATTATGTAAAATATTTTTAGCTACTTGTGAGGAGATATGTTCATCTTATTTATGACGTGTTTTGCCTGCAGTTCCCTACGGACTCGATTGACTGAGCCATAAATGCGGGAGAAATAGTCTCTGGACACTGTACCTTTGAAGGAATTGCAGACAAATAAGCTGTTCGGTATTTGCTTGCAATTCTGCCTCAGCTTCAGCAAACTTTTCTTAAGTGTTATAAGAACCTTCTTAGCAAATAAAGAAGGTGCCAAGCTGATACTAAAAAATATCTAGTTTTTCTTGGAAAGCTTCCTGATTCTCTCATGACGAATTCCAGGTTAATTTCAGGAAAGTTATTGACATTTAGCGGGAATAGTAGAGGGGTTATGGTAGAAAATGTAGCAGGAAACTGAATTTTGCGATAAAATCATGAAACTTAGCATACATGTAGACTATGTATTAACAAACATTTTTGGAAGGAAAGACATTTCAAAATCCCCCCCAAAACCCCCTGGCGGCCATTTTTGGTCAAAAATCCAATACAATTTTTTTAAAATTATTTTTAGAAAAACATCCACTGTATTTTTTTGTAAGGTGTATTATGCTCACTAAAGAGTAAAAAGCCATTAAAATATCTTTAAACCTCCTAATTTTGATAATAATTTTAAAAACTTCGATTTTTTTAAGCAAAATTTTAACTTACTAAAGTCTTTAAAAATTCTGGAAAGGTTGTTTGAGAATTTTTTTTTTTTTTTTTTGATGTATTTCAAAGCAATATGTTGAAAAAAATCAAGTCATTTATAGTAGAACCCAATAATCTGAACCCCAGAAATCCGAAGCATTAGAAAATCCGAACATATGTTTTTACAAAATTAAGAATAAAACTAGAAATAAAAATTCATAAACAAAGCTAGTAATTTTTTCAAAACTCGAAACAAACATTTGAGTTGTTATTTAAGAATGAATACACTAGCAAAATGAGCGGGGGAGGAACAGGGATATTTTGTTCGTAGAACTCCAAAATTTATTATTAAACGCTTTAAAATCAATTTTTAGTTTTTTCTCATAAGACGATTTGAAGTGTTTGTTCTATGTTTTAAACGATGTAAGAGGAATAAATTATTAATAACTGCAATAAGAAGTTTAGTGCTATGTTAATAAAACTAAAAATATTGTTACTATTAATACAATTGTTATTTATTGAAATATAACTCACTATTACAAAAACTACAACTAAAACTATAACAAATCTGAGTAAGTGATGCGTACAATGATTATATAATAGAAGGTAATTTAAAACGTTGGAATTTACTAGTAATTTACACAGATACATAGCGTTTTTCATTGCAGTATTTACACATCGCTGTGCAGATAAGTCCATTTTTGAAGCACCCACAAGTTACTATTTGAGAGCAATTGTTTTTTCACACTTGCATGACGTAAATTCGCTTGAAACTGCGGGCAAACTCAAACAATCAAGAACATGCTTCTCATCAATTACTGTAAACTCCAATTATGAATTTAAGTTCAGGCTAAATTTTTAGGCATACTGCCCCATTGGTATCTACCTTGATAAGCAGTAAGTAAGTTGCCTAAGGGCTTCAGCTGTGGATGATAAGTTATTCATTGATCTTTGTTTGCTGGTGGAAAAACATTTACTAGCCTCATTTACGGACGGAAGTTACATGTAAGACGAGTAGCAAAGATTCGCTAAGATATTTGAAATTTTTAATCAGGTATGCTTTTTTTTTTTTTTTTTTTTTTTTGAGGTTGGGATGAGTATAAAAATACACCAATAACATCAGAATACACAATACATTTTAAGTATTTCTGCCTTAGCCCTGGCTTAGGGGCGGTAACTCACTGCAAAACATCAGAATAGTCTTTCCATCTTTTCCACATCATCACTTTTCCCTGACCTGCAAAAAAAGGTCGTGTCACATACTGAGAATGAGTGGAACCGTCTTCGAGCCACTGCTTTTTTCTGACCGAATTTGTCAGCAAAATCTTGGACTAGTATAAGTCGAAAGTGTTTTCCATCTACAAATTTTAGCCAGATCTTCTTTTTCCTCGTTTTATACAGCTCATGGACGTATGATATGTCTAAAATGACAGCGGGGGACAACAGTTCTTACGCAGATGCTTTTTGTATCCTCTTTCTGCAGCTTCCAAAATTTGTACGAAGATCCTGCAATGAGCTTCCTCGTGATTTGATGGAACTAGAGTTGTCGTATTCAAGGAAAATCACCGTCGAATCATTAAGAGCAAAACAAGATGGTATAGGCAGTGCAATCATGAAAAGCAATTTTGTCATCTTTCTGCATTCCGGAAAAAACTGATCCAGTTCTCAGGAAGCAAACCATTTTCTCCAAAATGATATCTTTCTTCTATTCCTCCGATATATCTTGCGTCTGTATCCTGAATAGACATCAGATACTCCACCAAAAAATTTTCGATCCTATGTCGTTTTATGAGAACGATGATAAAAGCATCATAGACAATAGCATCACAATATAGCTCTGCACATATTCTAAAATTAGCATTCATCATTTTCATCTTCAGCATCCTTTCTCAAAACGTTTTCATCTTCCCGCGAGTAGTCTTCATCAGTAGGAATACTATTTCTAAATTCATTGAGCAGGAATGCTAATAACTAGACTTATTTCCCGTTCAAAGAGCTCCATTTATTGAAATCGATGGAGGGTGAGGTTGATTTTCATAGAGGATAAATTCATACAGGTTTAAATTTACGATATTGAAAAGCTTTGAAAATGAATCTGCATTGAATTTTAATCTTTTCATTAAACAGATTTACTTGTTTTTCTCTAAAAAATAAAGACTAAAAAAGTTTTTTTTTCTACCCGTGAATATGAAGTGACTTTTGAGTCACAATTTTTTTTCGCTATGAATTTCTTGTAACAGTTTTTTCCCAACTTTCCCAATTTTCATGAGTTCTTCGGCTACTGCTGTATTCGTTTCTAACGAGAACAATTCGAAGTTTCTAAAAATGGATATCCATTTTCAGTTAGTTACCGCCCTAGAGTCAGAGCGAAGGCAGAAATACACCACCAGCTCAGTCATTCCATCCGAGGACTGCAGTTTCGTGCTTATTAGCACTCATCAGCCCGGAATAGGCAGTGCCTGAGCTGGATGTGGAAAACCTCTTAAGGAATCCAAGAGTGCCAAACAAACAAACTTCGCTCACTTGTCTAGTCAGTGCTAATTCTATATTAGCTACCAATTTGATTGGCACTCTTGGCTTCCTTAAGAGGTTTTAAACCTCCAGCTCAGGCACTTCCTATTCCGGACTGATGAGTGCTAGTAAGAACGAAGCTGCAGTCCTCGGAATAAAGACTGAGCTGGCGTTGTATTTCATGGATTTCCATGTTCAGCTATTTCTCTTCAAGATCTTTCTTGAAAGCAGGTTTTGGAAACTTAACATTTCTTCATCGCGCACATACAGCGGTTCTTTAAAGTCGAGGTAACTTCTTTAAATTGTGTAACTAAATCGATAACTGCAAGATCAACCAATATCCATTTTCTTAACGCAGTTGGATCTATGATAGACCGATTACATCCTCGTCTCCTTTCACCACCGCATTGTTTTGCTTGTAAGCATGGTCCAACCCAATTACAGAAAACATGTTCATTGTCTTTTTTACAAACGAGCTGATGTGTGCATCACATGACTTCCTTTTACACCAATTTAAAGTTTTTTCCCCATTATTGGCAATTTTAATATGATTCAATAGTTAACTCTAACTATCACCACCAATGGCCAAATTAAAACCAGATTTTTTAAAAAAAGTCGCCAAATTTGTCGCCAAGTTGGTGACAAAATTTGGCGACCAAAAGCTTGGCGATGTACTGTAAGTGTTTGCATAAATTATAAAACCACTTGAGTTTGCATAAAAATTAACATTGATTTCCCCCAAAAGAGGTGTAAAAGACCCCCTTTGGAACGTCCGACTGCAACTAAAAAGGGAGGTGCACAACTAGACTCCACTAGGAGTCTACGTACCAAATTTCAACTTTCTAGGACATACCGTTCTTGAGTTATGCGACATACATACGCACATCCACATATCCGCACATACATACGTGCATACGGACGTCACGAGAAAAGTCGTTGCAGTTATCTCGGGGAGTGTCAAAATGGATATTTCGGGTGTCTATACGTTCTTAGGCACTTATCCGCGTGTGGTCGGGTTGAAAAAAAAACTCAACATTAATTCGGGGGTGAGCAAAATGGAAACTAAGACTGAATTTTGAGTGAATTTTTTTCCGCGAATACAATACTTCCTTTTTTGTAAAAGGAAGTAAAAACATTCCTTCTTCGAAGCCTTTGTGTACGTCTCGGAAGGTTTGTGGGTTAAATAAGATCTTTATGAAAACTGGTAACCATCAAGCATAATCACTAAAAAGGATACGTACATCGACAAAATGGGGGGGGGGGACACAGAATCAACTCCTTCAAAGTTTCAATACAGGTATTAAAGTTGGTTGAAAGCTGTGATCTAATAAACATTAACATTAAAATCCCCAGCTTTAATACGGTGCTCCTAAATTTGAACATTGCGATGGTGCTTTCTTTCTCAGATTTTTAAGTTATAAAAATTTCTCTATCAATAATATCTTCATTGCATCGATGTGAATCTTTTTGTAAGAAGTAGTTATAGACATTTAATTATACACTTTAGGTAAGTTTTTTTGTTTCCATAAGATGAGTAAAAGCTTACTAATGATCAATCGGGTAATGTAGAATTAACAACAGCAACAATAATAATAATAGTAATAAGAAGAAGAAATTTAAGATTTAAATTTTAAATTTCTTTCAATTAGAATTATGTTGTCTTGACATTAATTTCACCCATTTTCCTTCAAGTCCTTGCTTTCTTATACCCTTTGGAAATAATTTCGATTATGTGTGCTCAGTCATATAAAATGAGGTGCGGCCCGATAATTGGACAGTTCAGGATATTAGAGTTCGGATAACTGGAACCCTACTTTGATATAACCCTAATAAAATGTATCTTCAAATTCAGAAAATAGTAATTACGTTATGGGGGGGGGGGATTCACGTCAAAGAATTTACAATTTAAAAAACTCGATTTTTTAAAACCCTTTTTGTGAAGTTATTTCTGAAATTAGACGATTAATGGAGTTTTAAACGATAAAAAATATAATTAACATCTGAAGTGACGCAACCAATAATTTAAAAAAATATAATAAAATTTTTAAAAAATCGCCATTTTCGGTTTTGGATAAAAAATGGCTGCCAGGGGGTTTTTTTGGGGGGGGGAGGGATTTTGGAATGTCTCCCCTTCCTAATATATTTGTGTATACAATGTCTACAAATATGCCAAGTTTCATAATTTTACCACAAAATGCAGTTTCTTCCCCCGTAGCCCCCTGACTAGAAACCCTTCAGTTTTTTCCAGATATGTAACGGTAAGAAGTTAGGCACACAAGGTATCCATTATTTACTAGGAAGAATCCCTGCTTTTAAAGGTTGTTAGAAAAGGGTGGTTCGCGTCGGGCTCTTTCCCGGAAAAATTTCGTAATTTAAATTCTCAAATACGACATTGTATTCTATCTGTGATGAGGTTAGGAGAAGGGATGGGATTCGGAAGTCCCCCTCGGAATTTTCGAAATAGAAGTTCCGAAAAGTACAATTTTAGACGGTCTTTGGTGGTGAAAGAGAAAAGGGAGGTTCTATTGCCTTCTAATCGAAATGTTTCGAAATTTTCGTGCTAAAGACGCTTTTGCAGGCCATCTACGGTAACGCTTGAGGAAGGGGTGGAGTTCCCCAGGAGAAGCTTTTTTCTGGTAATTTTTGAAACTGAATTTTCAAAAATGCGACTTCAGACGATCATGGATGATGTTTGGTGATGGTGGTTCAATGGCTTCTCTCGGAAATCTTTCGAAGTCGCTGGAGTGAAAATGCAATTTTGGTCATCTTTGTTGACTTTAGTGGGAGGAATGGAATGCGGAACTTTTCCTGCTAACTTTCTGGATTTGAAATTCTGATAAATCAATTTCAACCATCTTTAGTAACGTTAAAGAAAAGCGAGGTACGGAATATTTCCCCAAGAAATTTTTCAACTTTGAAATTCTAAATTTTCTAAAAGTCTAGAATAAGGAGTGATTTGGAACTCGCCCACGAAATGTTTTGAAGCTGGATGTCTTAAAAATGAAATTTTGGGCGGCCACGTTTGATGACGTTAGAGAAGGGATGGAGTTCGGAAAAACTTCTGCTGAAGTTTTCAGAAATTGAAGTTCACTTCACCAAACATAGCTTAACATGTATTTTAGAGGGGAGAGTTCCCTTATCTCCGAACCCCTTCCCTTGTCTAATGTAACCGAAGGTTGCTTAAAAATGCTTTTACGACTTTTAATGTAGAAAAATTTCCAGGAAGAGCCTCTGAGCCGTGTCCTCTCTTAACACCTCCACACATCATAGAGTCCCTATATGAAAAATCGACTCTAGCTGGGCATAGTCTAAAAGGGCATTTTAAGACCATCAATCTCGAAACTTTACTGAGAGATAATGCCATCCCTTCCTCCAAGCTCTTTACGTTTAGCTTAACATTGTGTTTTTAAAACTTCTATGCCAAGCCAACAAATTCCTGAGGGCGGTACTCGACAAGCCCTGCCCCTTCTCCTAACGTCGTAGAAATGCGTACAGCCTAAAATATTGGAACTCCTGTTTAGGAACCAGCCTTAGGTTTTCCCAACCTTACCCAACATCTTCCAAAAATAGTCTGAAATTGCGTTTTTTTATAGCTTCAATTTCAGAAAACTTTCTAAATGAGTGGTCTCAAACCTCTACGCAATTTCCTAACCTTATCACAGATCGTTTTCAATTTTGCTTTGATAAATTTTTGAGGGAAATCTGCGAACCCATTTTTAGCCTAGAATTGTGTTTTTGAAACTTCAGTATCGAAAAACTTCCAAGGGAAGAAATTCGGGAGGATTCTCCTCTTTCTCTAACGCCAACTCCAGTCTTCAATTGCGTTTTCACAATTAAGTCGAAACGTTTTCTGTACCCGTCTTCGAACTTTCTCCACCTTAACGTCTACAAAGACTGCCTAATTGTGCTTTTCACACTTTAATTTTCGAAAAAAACTTGGGAGAGAATTCCAACAACTTTTTTCCGACTCACGTTACTAAAAACTACCTAAAATTGCTTCTTTGGAATAAAATTTTGAAACGTTCCGTGGGATTATGAACTCCTTCTTTTCTTCTGAAAGAGAAATAAAATATTTTTTTTTCATTTAAAATTTTGTGTTTAGTTTTATTTTACCTACTTTTCAAAGTTTAATGTATTACCATTTTCGAAATAAAAGGGCGGCAAATTGAGGGAACGCCCTGGACGGCAAAAACTAGCTACGCCACTGCTTCCATGTTGAGGATGGACGCTTCAATTGGATGTCAAGCAAATAACACTACGTTTCGTCATAATTAAGCTCCGTGTGACTTTTACCGATTCCCAGCAGTTAAAAAACATTTGCAGGGTGCCGCTATCTTTCATCAGATGAAGTTAAAGCTGCATTGCAGGAAACCTTACAGGAGGCAGCGAAAAATGGCTTCCAGGAGTGCTTTCAAAAGTTATACGAATCTTGGCAGAAGTTCATAGTCGCTCAAGGCGACTATTTTTAAGGTGGATGTGCTTCGGTGATTTGAAATATTCAGGGTAAGGTTTTATACAACTTGTCCACGAACTTTTGGATTGTACTAAGTATATGTTTTATATAAAACCTAACGTATTAAAAGCAAATATTTTTTTAAAATTTGATTTTCAAGTACGACATAAAATAGTAACTCACGGGTAAAAAGTAAAAATAGCTTTAAAGTATGTGTGTTTCTAAAAATTCTCTCATTTACAAAATTTTATATTTCGAAGTATGTATGCACCATCAGTAGTTACAGGAATGAATACCGGGTAAGAAATTGTGTTCTTTGACACTGTTCTAAAGCCAACATTTTGTTGTTTTTGTATTTCAGTGCTATCAGCCGTAAGCGGAAGGCCAACGGATGGAGAATTGCAACAAACAGACGAAGTATCCAACGACGACGATATAGAATACTATTATTGGTTTGAGGAAGATTATTCCTCAAGCAGTGCTAGCAGGCACAAAAGTTCAAGCAGCTATACTAGTGAATGGAGTTATGAGTACTCCTTTTCCGAAGATGACGAAGACAGTGCTTCCAATAACAAAAATAGTCAAAAAAGTTCGAAGTCATCAGAGGAGGCAGAAGAGAGTGGCGAACAGAGAAATAAGCATGGAAGAACTGAGGAAGAAGGGAAGCAAGAAGAAATCGCAAGTGAAGAAACTGACAAATCCAGAAAAAGAAGTAGAAAAACAAGAGAAAAGAAAGAAAAAGGTGCCACTGATTCGGAAGAAAGTAATGAGAATGAAGAGGTAACAGATAAAGAATCGCATGTAACAGGCAGCAAAAAAGGCAAACGATATCGCACAAAAGATGCAAATAGTGAAGAAGATGAATCAGAAAGGGGAAAAGGTGAAAGTAATAAAAGAAAAGGAAGCAAGCACCAGACTGGACAGAAGAAAGGAAACGGAAAGTCAGGAAATGGTGAGGGTGATGATAGTGATGCAGAAGGAAGCAAAGAAAAAATAAAAGGTGGTGGAAAGAAAAAGGGAAATAAGGAACAAAGACAAAGCTCTGAAACGGAAAAACATGGTGGAAATGAAGAAAAAGATAACAAACATGATGAGAACGATGAAGTTGGAGGAAAAGGAGGCAAGCACAAAACTGGTAAAAACGGAGGGAAAGGAAAGTCAGGAAAAGGAGAAGATGACATTGATGATGAGGAAGGAAAAGAAGGAAACATGAAAAAGAGAGGCAAAAGTAAAGGTGGTAAAGATCAAAACAAAGGCGGACAAAAGGACAAGCATGATGAACACGAGAAACATGGAGGAAAAGGAGGCAAGGAAAAATCTGGCAAAAAGGGAGGAAAAGGAAAGTCGGGAAAAGGAGAAGATGACGATGATGAGAAGGAAGGAAAAGATGGACAAATGAAAAAGGAAGGTAAAAGTAAAGGTGGTGAAGAGCAAAAACAAGGCGAAGAAAAGGACAAACACGGAGGAAAAGGAAGCAAGCACAAAACTGGTAAAAAGGAAGGAAAGGGAAGGTCAGGGAAAGGAGAAGATGACGATGATGATGAGGAAGGGAAAGAAGGAAACATAAAAAAGGGAGACAAAAGTAAAGGCGGTAAAGATCAAAACAAAGGCGGACAAAAGGACAAGCATGATGAACACGAGAAACATGGAGGAAAAGGAGGCAAGCAAAACACTGATAAAAAGGGAGGAAAAGGAAAGACAGGAAAAGAAGAAGATGATGACGATGATGAGGAAGGGATGGAAGGACAAATGAAAACGGGAGGCAAAAGTAAAGGTGGTGAAGATCAAAAACAAGGAGAAGAAAAGGACAAGCACGGAGGAAAAGGAGGCAAGCACAAAACCGGTAAAAAGGGAGGAAAAGGAAAGTCAGGAAAAGGAGAAGATGATGATGATGAGGAAGAAAAAGAAGGAAACATGAAAAAGGGAGGCAAAAGTAAAGGTGGTAAAGAACAAAACAAAGGCGGACAAAAGGACAAGCATGATGAACACGACAAAGACGGAGGAAAAGGAGGCAAGGAAAAATCTGGCAAAAAGGGAGGAAAAGGAATGTCGGGAAAAGGAGAAGATGACGATGATGAGAAGGAAGGGAAAGATGGACAAATGAAAAAGGGAGGTAAAAGTAAAGGTGGTGAAGATCAAAAACAAGGAGAAGAAAAGGACAAGCACGGAGGAAAAGGAGGCAAGCACAAAACCGGTAAAAAGGGAGGAAAGGAAAAGTCAGGAAAAGGAGAAGATGATGATGATGAGGAAGAAAAAGAAGGAAACATGAAAAAGGGAGGCAAAAGTAAAGGTGGTAAAGATCAAAACAAAGGCGGACAAAAGGACAAGCATGATGAACACGACAAACACGGAGGAAAAGGAGGAAAGCAAAAAACTGGCAAAAAGGGAGGAAAAGGAAAGTCAGGAAAAGGAGAAGATGACGATGATGAGGAGGAAGGGAAAGATGGACAAATGAAAAAGGGACGTAAAAGTAAAGGTGGTGAAGATCAAAAACACGGCGAAGAAAAGGACAAGCAGGGAGGAAAAGGAAGCAAGCACAAAGCTGGTAAAAAGGGAGGAAAGGGAAAGTCAGGAAAAGGAGAAGATGACGATGATGATGAGGAAGGGGAAGAAGGAAACATGAAAAAGGGAGGCAAAAGTAAAGGTGGTAAAGATCAAAACAAAGGCGGACAAAAGGACAAGAATGATAAACACGACAAACATGGAAGTAAAGGAGGCAAGCAAAAAACTGATAAAAAGGGAGGAAAAGGAAAGACAGGAAAAGAAGAAGATGATGACGATGATGAGGAAGGGACGGAAGAACAAATGAAAAAGGGTGGCAAAAGTAAAGGTGGTGAAAATCAAAAACAAGGAGAAGAAAAGGACAAGCACGGAGGAAAAGGAGGCAAGAACAAAACCGGTAAAAAGGGAGGAAAGGGAAAGTCAGGAAAAGGAGAAGATGATGATGATGAGGAAGAAAAAGAAGGAAACATGAAAAAGGGAGGCAAAAGTAAAGGTGGTAAAGATCAAAACAAAGGCGGACAAAAGGACAAGCATGATGAACACGACAAACACGGAGGAAAAGCAGGCAAGGAAAAATCTGGCAAAAAGGGAGGAAAAGATAAGTCGGAAAAAGGAGAAGATGACGATGATGAGAAGGAAGGGAAAGATGGACAAATGAAAAAGGGAGGTAAAAGTAAAGGTGGTGAAGAGCAAAAACAAGCCGAAGAAAAGGACAAACACGGAGGAAAAGGAAGCAAGCACAAAACTGGTAAAAAGGGAGGAACGGGAAGGTCAGGAAAAGGAGAAGATGATGACGATTATGAGGAAGGGACAGAAGGACAAATGAAAAAGGGAGGCAAAAGTAAAGGTGGTGAAGATCAAAAACAAGGAGAAGAAAAGGACAAGCACGGAGGAAAAGGAGGCAAGCACAAAACCGGTAAAAAGGAAGGAAAGGGAAAGTCAGGAAAAGGAGAAGATGATGATGATGAGGAAGAAAAAGAAGGAAACATGAAAAAGGGAGAAAAAAGTAAAGGTGGTAAAGATCAAAAACAAGGAGAAGAAAAGGACAAGCACGGAGGAAAAGGAGGAGAGCACAAAACCGGTAAAAAGGGAGGAAAGGGAAAGTCAGGAAAAGGAGGAGATAATGATGATGAGGAAGAAAAAGAAGGAAACATGAAAAAGGGAGGCAAAAGTAAAGGTGGTAAAGATCAAAACAAAGGCGGACAAAAGGACAAGCATGATGAACACGACAAACACGGAGGAAAAGGAGGAAAGCAAAAAACTGGCAAAAAGGGAGGAAAAGGAAAGTCAGGAAAAGGAGAAGATGACGATGATGAGGAGGAAGGGAAAGATGGACAAATGAAAAAGGGACGTAAAAGTAAAGGTGGTGAAGATCAAAAACAAGGCAAAGAAAAGGACAAGCAGGGAGGAAAAGGAAGCAAGCACAAAACTGGTAAAAAGGGAGGAAAGGGAAAGTCAGGAAAAGGAGAAGATGACGATGATGATGAGGAAGGGAAAGAAGGAAACATGAAAAAGGGAGGCAAAAGTAAAGGTGGTAAAGATCAAAACAAAGGCGGACAAAAGGACAAGAATGATGAACACGACAAACATGGAAGTAAAGGAGGCAAGCAAAAAACTGATAAAAAGGGAGGAAAAGGAAAGACAGGAAAAGAAGAAGATGATGACGATGATGAGGAAGGGACGGAAGGACAAATGAAAAAGGGTGGCAAAAGTAAAGGTGGTAAAGATCAAAAACAAGGAGAAGAAAAGGACAAGCACGGAGGAAAAGGAGGCAAGCACAAAACCGGTAAAAAGGGAGGAAAGGGAAAGTCAGGAAAAGGAGAAGATGATGATGATGAGGAAGAAAAAGAAGGAAACATGAAAAAGGGAGGCAAAAGTAAAGGTGGTAAAGATCAAAACAAAGGCGGACAAAAGGACAAGCATGATAAACACGACAAACACGGAGGAAAAGGAGGCGAGGAAAAATCTGGCAAAAAGGGAGGAAAAGGAAAGTCGGGAAAAGGAGAAGATGACGATGATGAGAAGGAAGGACAAGATGGACAAATGAAAAAGGGAGGTAAAAGTAAAGGTGGTGAAGAGCAAAAACAAGCCGAAGAAAAGGAAAAACACGGAGGAAAAGGAAGCAAGCACAAAACTGGTAAAAAGGGAGGAAAGGGAAGGTCAGGAAAATTAGAAGATGATGACGATGAGGAAGAAAAAGAAGGAAACATGAAAAAGGGAGGCAAAAGTAAAGGTGGTAAAGATCAAAACAAAGGCGGACAAAAGGACAAGCATGATGAACACGACAAACACGGAGGAAAAGGAGGCAAGGAAAAATCTGGCAAAAAGGGAGGAAAAGGAAAGTCGGGAAAAGGAGAAGATGACGATGATGAGAAGGAAGGGAAAGATGGACAAATGAAAAAGGGAGGTAAAAGTAAAGGTGGTGAAGAGCAAAAACAAGGAGAAGAAAAGGACAAGCACGGAGGAAAAGGAGGCAAGCACAAAACCGGTAAAAAGGGAGGAAAGGGAAAGTCAGGAAAAGGAGAAGATGATGACGATGAGGAAAAAGGGACGGAAGGACAAATGAAAAAGGGTGGCAAAAGCAAAGGTGGTGAAGATCAAAAACAAGGAGAAGAAAAGGACAAGCACGGAGGAAAAGGAGCCAAGCACAAAACCGGTAAAAAGGGAGGAAAGGGAAAGTCAGGAAAAGGAGAAGATGATGATGATGAGGAAGAAAAAGAAGGAAATATGAAAAAGGGAGGGAAAAGTAAAGGTGGTAAAGATCAAAACAAAGGCGGACAAAAGGACAAGCATGATGAACACGACAAACACGGAGGAAAAGGAGGCAAGGAAAAATCTGGCAAAAAGGGAG
Organism: Uloborus diversus; assembly: GCF_026930045.1. NCBI lineage: Eukaryota > Metazoa > Arthropoda > Arachnida > Araneae > Uloboridae > Uloborus > Uloborus diversus. The sequence goes on along the minus strand of NC_072731.1, from coordinate 212,287,077 downwards.
GAAAAGGAATGTCGGGAAAAGGAGAAGATGATGACGATGAGGAAGAAGGGACGGAAGGACAAATGAAAAAGGGTGGCAAAAGCAAAGGTGGTGAAGATCAAAAACAAGGAGAAGAAAAGGACAAGCACGGAGGAAAAGGAGGCAAGCACAAAACCGGTAAAAAGGGAGGAAAGGGAAAGTCAGGAAAAGGAGAAGATGATGATGATGAAGAAGAAAAAGAAGGAAACATGAAAAAGGGAGGCAAAAGTAAAGGTGGTAAAGATCAAAACAAAGGCGGACAAAAGGACAAGCATGATGAACACGACAAACACGGAGGAAAAGGAGGCAAGGAAAAATCTGGCAAAAAGGGAGGAAAAGGAAAGTCGGGAAAAGGAGAAGATGACGATGATGAGAAGGAAGGGCAAGATGGACAAATGAAAAAGGGAGGTAAAAGTAAAGGTGGTGAAGATCAAAAACAAGGAGAAGAAAAGGACAAGCACGGAGGAAAAGGAGGCAAGCACAAAACCGGTAAAAAGGGAGGAAAGGGAAAGTCAGGAAAAGGAGAAGATGATGATGATGAGGAAGAAAAAGAAGGAAACATGAAAAAGGGAGGCAAAAGTAAAGGTGGTAAAGATCAAAACAAAGGCGGACAAAAGGACAAGAATGATGAACACGACAAACATGGAAGTAAAGGAGGCAAGCAAAAAACTGATAAAATGGGAGGAAAAGGAAAAGACAGGAAAAGAAGAAGATGATGACGATGATGAGGAAGGGACGGAAGGACAAATGAAAAAGGGTGGCAAAAGTAAAGGTGGTAAAGATCAAAAACAAGGAGAAGAAAAGGACAAGCACGGAGGAAAAGGAGGCAAGCACAAAACCGGTAAAAAGGGAGGAAAGGGAAAGTCAGGAAAAGGAGAAGATGATGATGATGAGGAAGAAAAAGAAGGAAACATGAAAAAGGGAGGCAAAAGTAAAGGTGGTAAAGATCAAAACAAAGGCGGACAAAAGGACAAGCATGATGAACACGACAAACACGGAGGAAAAGGAGGCGAGGAAAAATCTGGCAAAAAGGGAGGAAAAGGAAAGTCGGGAAAAGGAGAAGATGACGATGATGAGAAGGAAGGGCAAGATGGACAAATGAAAAAGGGAGGTAAAAGTAAAGGTGGTGAAGAGCAAAAACAAGCCGAAGAAAAGGAAAAACACGGAGGAAAAGGAAGCAAGCACAAAACTGGTAAAAAGGGAGGAAAGGGAAAGTCAGGAAAAGGAGAAGATGATGATGATGAGGAAAGAAAAAGAAGGAAACATGAAAAAGGGAGGCAAAAGTAAAGGTGGTAAAGATCAAAACAAAGGCGGACAAAAGGACAAGAATGATGAACACGACAAACATGGAAGTAAAGGAGGCAAGCAAAAAACTGATAAAATGGGAGGAAAAGGAAAGACAGGAAAAGAAGAAGATGATGACGATGATGAGGAAGGGACGGAAGGACAAATGAAAAAGGGTGGCAAAAGTAAAGGTGGTAAAGATCAAAAACAAGGAGAAGAAAAGGACAAGCACGGAGGAAAAGGAGGCAAGCACAAAACCGGTAAAAAGGGAGGAAAGGGAAAGTCAGGAAAAGGAGAAGATGATGATGATGAGGAAGAAAAAGAAGGAAACATGAAAAAGGGAGGCAAAAGTAAAGGTGGTAAAGATCAAAACAAAGGCGGACAAAAGGACAAGCATGATGAACACGACAAACACGGAGGAAAAGGAGGCAAGGAAAAATCTGGCAAAAAGGGAGGAAAAGGAATGTCGGGAAAAGGAGAAGATGATGACGATGAGGAAGAAGGGACGGAAGGACAAATGAAAAAGGGTGGCAAAAGCAAAGGTGGTGAAGATCAAAAACAAGGAGAAGAAAAGGACAAGCACGGAGGAAAAGGAGGCAAGCACAAAACCGGTAAAAAGGGAGGAAAGGGAAAGTCAGGAAAAGGAGAAGATGATGATGATGAAGAAGAAAAAGAAGGAAACATGAAAAAGGGGGGCAAAAGTAAAGGTGGTAAAGATCAAAACAAAGGCGGACAAAAGGACAAGCATGATGAACACGACAAACACGGAGGAAAAGGAGGCAAGGAAAAATCTGGCAAAAAGGGAGGAAAAGGAATGTCGGGAAAAGAAGAAGATGATGACGATGAGGAAGAAGGGACGGAAGGACAAATGAAAAAGGGTGGCAAAAGCAAAGGTGGTGAAGATCAAAAACAAGGAGAAGAAAAGGACAAGCACGGAGGAAAAGGAGGCAAGCACAAAACCGGTAAAAAGGGAGGAAAGGGAAAGTCAGGAAAAGGAGAAGATGATGATGATGAGGAAGAAAAAGAAGGAAACATGAAAAAGGGAGGCAAAAGTAAAGGTGGTAAAGATCAAAACAAAGGCGGACAAAAGGACAAGCATGATGAACACGACAAACACGGAGGAAAAGGAGGCAAGGAAAAATCTGGCAAAAAAGGAGGAAAATTTATGTCGGGAAAAGGAGAAGATGACGATGATGAGAAGGAAGGGAAAGATGGACAAATGAAAAAGGGAGGTAAAAGTAAAGGTGGTGAAGATCAAAAACAAGGAGAAGAAAAGGAAAAACACGGAGGAAAAGGAAGCAAGCACAATACTGGTAAAAAGGGAGGAAAGGGAAGGTCAGGAAAAGGAGAAGATGATGACGATGATGAGGAAGGGACAGAAGGACAAATGAAAAAGGGAGGCAAAAGTAAAGGTGGTAAAGATCAAAAACAAGGAGAAGAAAAGGACAGGCACGGAGGAAAAGGAGGCAAGCACAAAACCGGTAAAAAGGGAGGAAAGGGAAAGTCAGGAAAAGGAGAAGATGATGATGATGAGGAAGAAAAAGAAGGAAACATGAAAAAGGGAGTCAAAAGTAAAGGTGGTAAAGATCAAAACAAAGGCGGACAAAAGGACAAGCATGATGAACACGACAAACACGGAGGAAAAGGAGGCAAGGAAAAATCTGGCAAAAAGGGAGGAAAAGGAATGTCGGGAAAAGGAGAAGATGACGAAGATGAGAAGGATGGGAAAGATGGACAAATGAAAAAGGGAGGTAAAAGTAAAGGTGGTGAAGATCAAAAACAAGGAGAAGAAAAGGACAAGCACGGAGGAAAAGGAGGCAAGCACAAAACCGGTAAAAAGGGAGGAAAGGGAAAGTCAGGAAAAGGAGAAGATGATGATGATGAGGAAGAAAAAGAAGGAAACATGAAAAAGGGAGGCAAAAGTAAAGGTGGTAAAGATCAAAACAAAGGCGGACAAAAGGACAAGCAAGATGAACACGACAAACACGGAGGAAAAGGAGGAAAGCAAAAAATTGGCAAAAAGGGAGGAAAAGGAAAGTCAGGAAAAGGAGAAGATGACGATGATGAGGAGGAAGGGAAAGATGGACAAATGAAAAAGGGACGTAAAAGTAAAGGTGGTAAAGATCAAAAACACGGCGAAGAGAAGGACAAGCAGGGAGGAAAAGGAAGCAAGCACAAAACTGGTAAAAAGGGAGGAAAGGGAAAGTCAGGAAAAGAAGATGACGATAATGATGAGGAAGGGGAAGAAGAAAACATGAAAAATGTAGGCAAAAGTAAAGGTGGTAAAGATCAAAACAAAGGCGGACAAAAGGACAAGAATGATGAACACGACAAACATGGAAGTAAAGGAGGCAAGCAAAAAACGGATAAAAAGGGTGGAAAAGGAAAGACAGGAAAAGAAGAAGATGATGACGATGATGAGGAAGGGACGGAAGGACAAATGAAAAAGGGTGGCAAAAGTAAAGGTGGTGAAGATCAAAAACAAGGAGAAGAAAAGGACAAGCACGGAGGAAAAGGAAGCAAGCACAAAACTGGTAAAAAGGGAGGAAAGGGAAAGTCAGGAAAAGGAGAAGATGACGATGATGATGAGGAAGGGGAAGAAGAAAACATGAAAAAGGGAGGCAAAAGTAAAGGTGGTAAAGATCAAAACAAAGGCGGACAAAAGGACAAGAATGATGAACACGACAAACAAGGAAGTAAAGGACGCAAGCAAAAAACTGATAAAAAGGGAGGAAAAGGAAAGACAGGAAAAGAAGAAGATGACGATGATGATGAGGAAGGGAAAGATGGACACATGAAAAAGGGAGGAAAAGGAAAGTCAGGAAAAGGAGAAGATGACGAAGATGATGAGGAAGGGAAAGAAGGACACATCAAAAAGGGAGGAAAAGGAAAGTCAGGAAAAGGAGAAGATGACGAAGATGATGAGGAAGGGAAAGAAGGACACATGAAAAAGGGAGGAAAAGGAAAGTCAGGTAAAGGAGAAGAAGAAGAAGATGATGATGAAGAAAAAGAAGGACAAATGAAAAGGGGAGGTAAAAGTAAAGGTGGTAAAGATAAAAAACAAGGAGGACAAAAGGACAAGCATGATGAACAGGAGAAACACAGAGAAAAAGAAGCCAAGCACAAAACTAGTAAAAAGGGAGGAAAAGGAAAGTCAGGAAAAGGAAAGGATGACGACGATGATGACGAAGGGAAAGAAGGACATATGAAGAAGGGAGGAAAAAGTAAAGGTGGTAAAGATCAAAAACAAGGTGGACAAAAGGACAAACATGATGAAATGGACAAAAACGGTGGAAAACGAGGCAAGCACAAAACTAGTAAAAAGGGAGGAAAAGGAAAGTCAGGAAAAAGGAGAGAAGACGATGATGATGAGGAAGGGAATGATGGACACATGAAAAAGGGAGGAAAATTGAAGTCAGGTAAAGAAGAAGATGAAGACGATGAGGAGGAAGGGAAAGAAGGACACATGAAAAAGGGAGGCAGAAGTAAAGGTGGTAAAAATGAAAAACAAGGCGGACAAAAGGACAAGCATGACGAAAAGGACAAACACGGTGGAAAACGAGGCAAGCACAAAACTGGTAAAAAGGGAGGAAAACGAAAGTCAGGAAAAGGAGAAGATGACGATGATGATGAGGAAGGGAAAGATGGACACATGAAAAAGGGATTAAAAGGAAAGTCAGGTAAAGGAGAAGAAGAAGATGATGATGATGAAGAAAAAGAAGGACAAATGAAAAAGGGAGGCAAAAGTAAAGGTGGTAAAGATAAAAAACAAGGCGGACAAAAGGACAAGCATGATGAACAGAAAAAACACGGAGGAAAAGGAGCCAAGCACAAAACTGGTAAAAAGGGAGGAAAAGGAAAGTCAGGAAAAGGAAAAGATGACGACGATGATGACGAAGGGAAAGAAGGACACATGAAGAAGGGAGGAAAAAGTAAAGGTGGTAAAGATCAAAAACAAGGTGGACAAAAGGACAAACATGATGAAATGGACAAAAACGGTGGAAAACGAGGCAAGCACAAAACTAGTAAAAAGGGAGGAAAAGGAAAGTCAGAAAAAAGGAGAGAAGACGATGATGATGAGGAAGGGAATGATGGACACATGAAAAAGGGAGGAAAATTGAAGTCAGGTAAAGAAGAAGATGAAGACGATGAGGAGGAAGGGAAAGAAGGACACATGAAAAAGGGGGGCAGAAGTAAAGGTGGTAAAAATGAAAAACAAGGCGGACAAAAGGACAAGCATGACGAAAAGGACAAACACGGTGGAAAACGAGGCAAGCACAAAACTGGTAAAAAGGGAGGAAAACGAAAGTCAGGAAAAGGAGAAGATGACGATGATGATGAGGAAGGGAAAGATGGACACATGAAAAAGGGAGGAAAAGGAAAGTCAGGTAAAGGAGAAGAAGAAGATGATGATGATGAAAAAAAAGAAGGACAAATGAAAAAGGGAGGCAAAAGTAAAGGTGGTAAAGATAAAAAACAAGGCGGACAAAAGGACAAGCATGATGAACAGAAAAAACACGAAGGAAAAGGAGCCAAGCACAAAACTGGTAAAAAGGGAGGAAAAGGAAAGTCAGGAAAAGGAGAAGATGACGATGATGATGAGGAAAGGAAAGAAGGAAACAAGAAAAAGGGAGGAAAACGAAAGTCAGGAAAAGAAGAAGATGACGATGATGATGAGGAAGGGAAAGATGGACACATGAAAAAGGGAGGAAAAGGAAAGTCAGGTAAAGGAGAAGAAGAAGAAGATGATGATGAAGAAAAAGAAGGACAAATGAAAAAGGGAGGCAAAAGTAAAGGTGGTAAACATAAAAAACAAGGCGGACAAAAGGACAAGCATGATGAACAGAAAAAACACGGAGGAAAGGGAGCCAAGCACAAAACTGGTAAAAAGGGAGGAAAAGGAAAGACAGGAAAAGGAGAAGATGACGATGATGATGAGGAAAGGAAAGAAGGAAACAAGAAAAAGGGAGGAAAACGAAAGTCAGGAAAAGAAGAAGATGACGATGATGATGAGGAAGGGAAAGATGGACACATGAAAAAGGGAGGAAAAGGAAAGTCAGGTAAAGGAGAAGAAGAAGAAGATGATGATGAAGAAAAAGAAGGACAAATGAAAAGGGGAGGCAAAAGTAAAGGTGGTAAAGATAAAAAACAAGGCGGACAAAAGGACAAGCATGATGAACAGAAAAAACACGGAGGAAAAGGAACCAAGCACAAAGCTGGTAAAAAGGGAGGAAAAGGAAAGTCAGGAAAAGGAGAAGATGACGATGATGATGAGGAAGGGAAAGAAGGAAACATGAAAAAGGGAGGAAAAGGAAAGTCAGGTAAAGGAGAAGAAGAAGATGATGATGATGAAGAAAAAGAAGGACAAATGAAAAAGGGAGGCAAAAGTAAAGGTGGTAAACATAAAAAACAAGGCGGACAAAAGGACAAGCATGATGAACAGAAAAAACACGGAGGAAAGGGAGCCAGACACAAAACTGGTAAAAAGGGAGGAAAAGGAAAGACAGGAAAAGGAGAAGATGACGATGATGATGAGGAAAGGAAAGAAGGAAACAAGAAAAAGGGAGGAAAACGAAAGTCAGATAAAGGAGAAGAAGATGATGATGATGATGAAGAAAAAGAAGGACAAATGGAAAAGGGAGGCAAAAGTAAAGGTGGTAAAGATAAAAAACAAGGCGGACAAAAGGACAAGCATGATGAACAGAAAAAACACGGAGGAAAAGGAGCCAAGCACAAAACTGGTAAAAAGGGAGGAAAAGGAAAGTCAGGAAAAGGAGAAGATGACGATGATGATGAGGAAGGGAAAGAAGGACACATGACAAAGGAAGGCAAAAGTAAAGGTGGTAAAGATCAAAAACAAGGCGGACAAAAGGACAAGCATGATGAACAGGAAAAACACAGAGGAAAAGGAGCCAAGCACAAAACTGGTAAAAAGGGAGGAAAAGGAAAGTCAGGAAAAGGAGAAGATGACGACGATGATGACGAAGGGAAAGAAGGACACATGAAAAAGGGAGGAAAAAGTAAAGGTGGTAAAGATCAAAAACAAGGCGGACAAAAGGACAAGCATGATGAGCAGGAGAAACACAGAGGAAAAGAAGCCAAGCACAAAACTGGTAGAAAGGGAAGAAAAGGGAAGTCGGGAAAAGGAGAAGATGATGATGATGAGGAAGAAAAAGAAGGAAAGATGAAAAAGGGAGGCAAAAGTAAAGGTGGTAAAGATCAAAACAAAGGCGGACAAAAGGACAAGCATGACGAAAAGGACAAACACGGTGGAAAACGAGGCAAGCACAAAACTGGTAAAAAGGGAGGAAAACGAATATCAGGAAAGGAAGAAGATGACGATGATGATGAGGAAGGGCAAGATGGACACATGAAAAAGGGAGGAAAAGGAAAGTCAGGTAAAGGAGAAGAAGAAGATGATGATGATGAAGACAAAGAAGGACAAATGAAAAAGGGAGGCAAAAGTAAAGGTGGTAAAGATAAAAAACAAGGCGGACAAAAGGACAAGCATGATGAACAGAAAAAACACGGAGGAAAAGGAGCCAAGCACAAAACTGGTAAAAAGGGAGGAAAAGAAAAGTCAGGAAAAGTAGAAGATGACGACGATGATGAGGAAGGGAAAGAAGGACACATCAAAAAGGGAGGAAAAGGAAAGTCAGCAAAAGGAGAAGATGACGAGGATGATGAGGAAGGGAAAGATGGACACATGAAAAAGGGAGGAAAAGGAAAGTCAGGTAAAGGAGAAGAAGAAGAAGATGATGATGAAGAAAAAGAAGGACAAATGAAAAGGGGAGGCAAAAGTAAAGGTGGTAAAGATAAAAAACAAGGAGGACAAAAGGAGAAGCATGATGAACAGGAGAAACACAGAGGAAAAGAAGCCAAGCACAAAACTAGTAAAAAGGGAGGAAAAGGAAAGTCAGGAAAAGGAGAAGATGACGACGATGATGACGAAGGGAAAGAAGGACACATGAAGAAGGGAGGAAAAAGTAAAGGTGGTAAAGATCAAAAACAAGGTGGAGAAAAGGACAAACATGATGAGATGGACAAAAACGGTGGAAAACGAGGCAAGCACAAAACTAGTAAAAAGGGAGGAAAAGGAAAGTCAGGAAAAAGGAGAGAAGACGATGATGATGATGAAGGGAATGATGGACACATGAAAAAGGGAGGAAAAGGGAAGTCAGGTAAAGAAGAAGATGAAGACGATGAGGAGGAAGGGAAAGAAGGACACATGAAAAAGGGAGGCAGAAGTAAAGGTGGTAAAAATGAAAAACAAGGCGGACAAAAGGACAAGCATGACGAAAAGGACAAACACGGTGGAAAACGAGGCAAGCACAAAACTGGTAAAAAGGGAGGAAAACGAAAGTCAGGAAAAGGAGAAGATGACGATGATGATGAGGAAGGGAAAGATGGACACATGAAAAAGGGAGGAAAAGGAAAGTCAGGTAAAGGAGAAGAAGAAGAAGATGATGATGATGAACAAAAAGAAGGACAAATGAAAAAGGGAGGCAAAAGTAAAGGTGGTAAAGATAAAAAACAAGGCGGACAAAAGGACAAGCATGATGAACAGAAAAAACACGGAGGAAAAGGAGCCAAGCACAAAACTGGTAAAAAGGGAGGAAAAGGAAAGTCAGGAAAAGGAGAAGATGACGATGATGATGAGGAAGGGAAAGAAGGACACATGACAAAGGAAGGCAAAAGTAAAGGTGGTAAAGATCAAAAACAAGGCGGACAAAAGGACAAGCATGATGAACAGGAGAAACACAGAGGAAAAGGAGCCAAGCACAAAACTGGTAGAAAGGGAAGAAAAGGAAAGTCAGGAAAAATGCAAAAAGATGATGATGATGAGGAAGGGAAAGATAGACTCATGAAAAAGGGAGGAAAAGAAAAGTCAGGTATAGGAGATGATGACGATGATGACAAAGAAGGACAAATGAAAAAGGGAGGTAAAAGTAAAGGTGGTGAAGATAAAAAACAAGGCGGACAAAAGGACAAGCATGATGAACAGAAAAAACACAAAGGAATAGGAGCCAAGCACAAAACTGGTAAAAAGGGAGGAAAAGGAAAGTCAGGAAAAGGAAAAGATGACGATGATGACGAGGAAATGAAAGAAGGAAACATGAAAAAGGGAGGAAAAGGAAAGTCAGGAATAGGAGAAGATGACGATGATGAAGAGGAAGGGAAAGAAGGACACATGACAAAGGAAGGCAAAAGTAAAGGTGGTAACGATAAAAAACAAGGCGGGCAAAAGGACAAGCATGATGAAAAGGACAAACACGGTGGAAAACGAGCCAAGCACAAAACTGGTAAAAAGGGAAGAAAAGGAAAGCCAGGAAAAAGGCAAGATGACGATGATGATGAGGAAGGGAAAGATGGACGCATGAAAAAGGGAGGAAAAGGAAAGTCAGGTAAAGGAGAAGATGATGATGATAAGGAGAAAGAAGGAAAAATGAAAAAGGGAGGCAAAAGTAAAGGTGGTAAAGATAAAAAACAAGGCGGACAAAAGGACAAGCATGATGGACAGAAAAAACACGGTGGAAAAGGAGCCAAGCACAAAGTTGGCAAAAAGGGAGGAAAAGGAAAGTCCGGGAAAGGAGAAGATGACGATGATGATGAGGAAGGGCAAGAAGGACACATGAAAAAGGGAGGCAAAAGTAAAGGCGGTAAAAATCAAAAACAAGGCTCACAAATAGACAATGATGATGAACGCGTCAAACACAGAGGAAAAGGAGGCAAGAACAAAACTGGTAAGAACGGAAGAAAAAGAAATTCAAAAAAAGGAGAAGACGACGATGATGATGAGGATGGGAAAGGAGGACACATGAAAAAGGGAGGCAGAAGCAAACGCGGTAAAAATCACAAACATGGCGGACAAAAAGACAAGAATGATAAACACGACAAACAGGGAGGAAGAGGAAAGTCAAGAAAAGGAGAAGATGATGAGGAAGGGAAAGAACGACAGATGAAAAAGGGAGGAAAAGGAAAGTCTGGAAAAGGAGAAAAAGACGATGACGATGAGGAAGGGAAAGAAGGGCACATGCAAAAAGGAGGCAAAAGTAAAGGTCGTAAAAATCACAAACATGGTGGACAAAAAGACCAAAGTGATAAACACGACAAACTGCGAAGAAAAGGAAAGTCAAGAAAAGAAGAAGATGATGATGATGATGAGGGAGGGAAAGAAAGACGGATGAAAAAGGGAGGAAAGGGAAAGTCGGGAAAAGGAGAAGATGACGATGATGATGAGGAAGGGAAAGAAGGGCACATGGAAAAGGGAGGCAAAAGTAAAGGCCGTAAAAATCATAAACATGGCGGACAAGAGGACAAGCATGATAAACACGACAAGCAGGGACGAAAAGGAAATTCAAGAAAAGGTGAAGATGATGATGATGATGATGAGGAAGGGGAAGAAAGGCGGTTGAAAAAGGGAGGAAAAGGAAAGTCTGGAAAAGAAAAGTATGACGATGATGATGAGGAAGGGGAAGAAGGAGACATGAAAAAGGGAGGCAAGAGTAAAGGCCTTAAAGATCATAAACATGGCAGACAAAAGTGCAAGCATGATGAACATGACAAACACGGAGGAAAAGGCGCCAAGCACAAATCTGGCAAAAAGAGAGGAAAAGGAAAGTCAGGGAAAGGAGATGATGACTATGATGATGACGAAGAGAAAGAAGGGCACATGCAGAGGGGAGGCAAAAGTAAAGGCCGTAAAAATCACAAACATGGCGGACAAAAGGACAAGCATGATGAGCACGACAAACAGGGAGGAAAAGGAAAGTCAAGAAAAGAAGATGATGATGATGATGAGGATGGGAAGGAAAGACAGATGAAAAGAGGAGGAAAAGGAAAGCCAGGAAAAGGAGAAGATGAAGATGATGATGAGGAAGGGAAAGGAGGACACATGAAAAAGGGAAGAAAAAGTAAAGGTGGTAAAAGTCACAAACATGGCGGACAAAAGGACAAGCATGATAAACACGACAAACAGGGACGAAAAGGAAAGTCAAGAACAGGAGAAGATGATGATGATGATGAGGAAGGGAAAGAAAGAAGGATGAAAAAGGGAGGAAAAGGAAAGTCTGGAAAAGGAGAAGATGACGATGATGATGAGGAAGGGAAAGAAGGACACATGCAAAAGGGAGGCAGAAGTAAAGACCGTAAAAATCACAAACATCACGGACAAAAGGACAAGCATGATAAACACGACAAACAGGGACGAAAAGGAAAGTCAGGAAAAGGAGAAGATAACGATGATGATGAGGAAGGGAAAGAAGGACACATGAAAAAGGGAAGAAAAAGTAAAGGAGGTAAAGATCATAAACATGGTGGACAAAGGTACAAGCATAAAAAACACGACAAACAGGGACGAAAAGGAAAGTCAAGAACAGGAGAAGATGATGATGATGATGAGGAAGGGAAAGAAAGACGGATGAAAAAGGGAGGAAAAGGAAAGTCTGGAAAAGGAGAAGATGATGATGATGATGAGGAAATGAAAGAAGGACACATGAAAAAGGGAGGCAAAAGTAAAGGCCTTAAAGATCACAAACATGGCGGACAACAGGACAAGCATGATGATCATGACAAACACGGAGGAAAAAGAGGCAAGCACAAATCTGACAAAAAGAGAGGAAAAGGAAAGTCAGGGAAAGGAGAAGATGACGATGATCATGACGAAGAGAAAGAAGGGAACATGCAAAAGGGAGGAAAAAGTAAAGGCCGTAAAAATTACAAACATGGCGGACAAAAAGACAAGCATGATGAGCACGACAAACAGGGAGGAAAAGGAAAGCCAAGAGAAGGAGATGATGATGATAAGGAGGAAGGGGAAGAAAGACAAATGAAAAGGGGAGGAAAATTAAAGCCAGGAAAGGGAGAAGATGACGATGATGATGAGGAAGGGAAAGGAGGGCACATGAAAAAGGGAGGAAAAGGAAAGTCTATAAAAAAAGAAGATGACGATGATGACAAGGAAGGGAAAGAAGGGCACATGAAAAAGGGAGGCAGAAGTAAAGGTCTTAAAGATCACAAACATGGCGGACAAAAGGACAAGCATGATAAACATGAAAAACACGGAGGAAAAGGCGGCAAGCAGAAATCTGGCAAAAAGAGAGGAAAAGGAAAGTCAAGGAAAGTAGAAGATGACGATGATGATGAGGATGGGAAAGAAAAGCACATGCAAAAGGGAGGCAAAAGTAAAGGTGGTAAAGATGAAAAACAAGGCAGACAAAAGGAGAAGGCTGATGTATACGACCAAAACGGAGGAAAAGGAGGCAAGCAGAAATCTGGCAAAAAGGGAGGAAAAGGAAAGTCAGGAAAAGGAGAAGATGACGATGATGATGAGGAAGGGAAAGAAGGAAACATGAAAAAGGGAGGAAAAGGAAAGTCTGGTATAGGAGAAGATGATGATGATGATGAGAAAGGGAAAGAAGGACACGTGAAAAAGGGAGACAAAAGTAAGAGTGGCAAAGATCAAAAACATGGTGGACAAAAGGACAGGCATGATGAACACGATGATGATGAGGATAAAAGAAGGAAAGGACATACGAAAAAAGGAGGTAAAAGTAAGGGAAGTAAAGGACGCAAGTCCAAATCTCAAATCGAAAAACATGGTGGACTTAGAGGTAAACATAATGAACACGATGATAAAGGTGGAAAAACAGGCAAGCACATGACCGGAGGAAAGAAAGGTAAAGGAAAGTCAGATAAAGGAGAGGAGGATGACAAGGATGAAGGTGGAAAAAATGTTCATAGGAGAAAAGGAAGTAAAGATAATAAAGGAAAAGGAGGCAGACACGAATCGCAAACAGGAAAACATGGTGGTCAAAAACACAAACATTATAAACACCGGGGAGACACTAAAGAAGGAGGCAAGCATAATGCCGACAAAAATAAAGGAAAATCTGGAAAGGAAGAACAAGACGATTATGATGAGGAAGAACAAGACGATTATGATGAGGAAGAACAAGACGATTATGATGAGGAAGAACAAGACGATTATGATATGGAAGAACAAGACGATTATGAACAAGGAGAAAAGCACCACCATAAAAATTCCCATCATGGAAATAAACCACAGAAAGATCAAGACGAAACAGACAGCGGACAGAAAAATCAAAATAAACAGAAGCATGGAGAGAAAGTGACATACAAGACAGAAACTAGTGAATATACTTACTATGAACGATATGAATTTTTGGTTACCTACAGCTTCGAGGAAATTGTTTCCAGTGAGAAGTATGATGAATTTTGTGCACTTTTTGGCACTTGTGCATACTCTAAGAGTTTCTTCAATTTCGTCAAATATTGCCATCAGAGTGAAGAGAAACCTGCAAATTATGACACTAATTTTGAGAAATGCATTAATATTTATATTGAAACAGAAGATATCGATGCAGATCAGGAATTATATGAAACTTATGAACGAGATCTTTATGGAAACAGCTCATCTCAAGAAGAGGAAAAAGGTAAGGAAGAAAGCTCGGACAATGATTCTGGAGAAGAATTCGAAGAAAGTGAAGAAATATATGAAATGTATGAATATCATTTGTATGAATCCAAGTCAACTGACGAAGAAAATCAAGAAACTTCAAAGAAGCCTTCTGATGAGGAACAAACAACATCAGAAAAATCGAAGAACGAACAGGGCAAAGAAAGAAAACCAGAAGGTCGTGATAAAGGAAAGGGAGTCGAAAAGAAAAAAACAGATGAAAATCGGGAAAATGACAAAGGAAAAAGGAATGATGATATTAATATGGACAAAAAAAATAAAAAGAATACCGATAATAACTATGATGACCAGAACGAAAACACTGACAAGGACATGAGCAAAGGAAAGAAAAAGAAGGATCGCGGTAAGGAATCTGGAGGTAAAGGGAAACCGGGGCATACAACGACAGGAAAAAGTGAAAAGTATGAAAGTTATCATAGTGAGCAAAGTGAACAGTCCTATAGGGCACGTTACGAATTTTTGATCGATATACAGTACGAAGATGTTTACTATGGAGAAAACTGGGATCACTTTTGTTCTTTATTTGAAGTCTGTCCGTATTCCGAAAGCATCTTTAATTTTGTTAAATATTGCCACAAAGATGAAGTAGAGCCGGAGAACTACAAAGTCAATTTCAAGCAATGTATCGAGTACTTTTATCAGTCTGGGGATTTTGAAATTCATGAAGATTTATATGAAAAATATGAATATAAATTGTACGAAAAGCACGAATCAAACGATAATGGAAGTGGAGGTAATGATGGAAGTGCGTATTACCAAAGACATGAGTTTTTGATCAGTTTAGAGTACGATCAAGTATTTTTTGATGATAAATGGAACACGTTTTGCAGTTTATTCAAAGAATGCGCTTGGTCCCAGAGCTTTTTTGATTTTGTGAAATACTGCCATCGTTATGAAACAAAACCTATCAACTATGAAAAAAACTTTGACAAATGCATCGAAATTTACAATTTCTCCGGTGACTTTGAAGTTTATGAAGATTTGTACGAGACTTATGAAACGAATCTGCACTCAGACGAAAGCTCTAGCGAAACCACATCGACAAGCATTTCAACAGAAAGCAAAACCTCCAGCACCGATACTAGCTACGAAGAAAAATACAAGTATTTTCTCAGCATTAAGTTCGAGGATGTTTATGAAGAAGAAAACTACAATACATTTGTTTCCCTCTTCGGCTACGCCCCCGATACTGAAATAATTTTTTACTTGACTAAGCACTGCTTCCAAAACTCTGAGAAGCCCCCAAACCATGACAGCAATTACGAAAAAGCACTTGACTTATATTTCCGATTCGAGTACAGCTACCTGGAAGAACTCTTTGCCGCTTACGATGAGAACCTGTATGAAGAGAAAAGCAGTAGTTCCTACTCCTACAGTTATTCCAACTCCGAGAGTAACACAAGCGGCCAGCCAGGCTCCGAAGAAGGCTATTCTTACTCCAACTCAGAGTCTTCTTCCAATGGTGACTCTTGGAGTTACTCTTACAGTAACCAGTACTCCTCGATGCAAGATGGCGATAATTACTCGCAAAGTGATCAATATCCACCACAGGACGGACAAAGTGGACAAGACGGCGGACAAAGTAATTCTGATTTGTATCAAAACAGTCAAAGCTCGTCAGAATACTCTTCCTCTTATGAAAGTAGTAGTTCCAATACCGAGCAGAGTTCAACCTATACATATGACTTCATTTTTTGATAAGAAAATTCTTTTGTGTGAATTGCTAATATACAACTATTTTTCTTGCACTTATCAATATTGCTTTGAAGGTGATGGGTTCTTAACACTTATGCTCATGTTATAAATAAAAAGATTTATGTAATGAACTCTCTTTCTTTTATTATATCGTAGGAAATTTGGCAGCAGTTATTTTTCATCATAAAAAAGAAAATAAACTTTTTTAATTTGAAAGGGAAAAAAAGGAAAAAGATAATAAAAAAGGTAATTTTGTGCATTCTCTAAACCTTTATTCATAATAGTCATGTCACAATAAAAAAAATATGTAGTAATTTACTAATTTGATTTTATAACACTTAAAAAGCTTCGATTTCAGCATCCAATCTGAAGATTATAAACGAGCTGATGTGTGCATCACATGACTTCTTTTACACCAATTTAAAGTTATTTTCCTATTATTGGAATTTTACTGTGATTCAATAGTTAACTCTTTAAATATAACCAACAAAGGCCAAATGGAAACCAGATTTAAAAAAAAAAATCGCCTGATTTGTCGCTAAGTTGACGACAAAACTTGGCGACCTAAAACTTGGCGATATATTGCAAGTGTTTGCATAAATTATAACACCACTTGAGTTTGCATTGAAATTAGCATTCATTTCCCCCCGAAAAGGTGTAAAAGACTCCCTTTGGAAAATTCGAATGCAACCAAGAAAGGAGGTGCACAACTAGACCCCACTAGGAGTCTACGTACCAAATTTCAACTTTCCAGGACTTACCATTCTTGAGTTATGCGACATATATACGCACATACATATACTTACGTATATACAGACGTATGATTCAATAGTTCACTCTCTAAATATCACCAACAGTGGCCAATTTGAAACAGATAAAAAAAAATCGTCAAATTTTTCGCCAAGTTGGTGGTCAAAAACTTGGTGACCAAAAGCTTGGCGATATTTCGCCAAGTGTTTGCATAAAATATAACACCATTTGAGTTTGCATTGAAATTAACATTAATTTCCCCCAGAAAAGGTGTAAAAGACCCTCTTTGGAACATAGAATGCAACCAAAAGAGGAGGTGCACAAATAAACCACGCAAGGAGTCTACGTACCAAATTTCAACTTTCTAGGACTTACTGTTCTTGAGTTATGCGACATACATACGCACATACATACATACGTACATACAGACGTACGATTCAATAGTTTACTCTTTAAATATCACCAACAGTGGCCCAATTGAAACAGATTTTAAAAACAGAAGGAAAAAAAATCACCAAAATTTGTCGCCAAGTTGGCGACAAAACTAGGTGACCAAGAGACTGGCGATATATCGCCAAGTTTATTGCCGAATTGTAACACCACTTGAGTTTATATCGAAATTAACAATGATTCCCCCCCCCCCAAAAGGGGCAAAAGACCCCTTTAGAAACACTCGAATGCAACCAAAAGGGGAGATGCACAACTAGACCCCACAAGGAGTCTACGTACCAAATTTCAACTTTCTAGGACTTACCGTTCTTGAGTAATGAGACATACATACGCACATCCGTACATACGCATATTCACACATACATACATGCGTACATACGGACATCACGAGAAAAGTCGTTGTAATTAACTCGGGGAATGTCAAAATGGGTATTTCGGGTGCCTATACATTCTTAGGTACTTATACGCGTGTGTTCGGTTGAAAACAAAAACTCAACATTAATTCGGGGGTGAGCAAAATGGAAATCAAGGCCGAATTTTGAGTGAAATTTTTTTCGTGAATACAATAGTTCAATTCTTGTAAAAGGAAGTAAAAATTCGTCAATAAATCATACACTAAACAATTATTTAAGATAGTGCAAAATGTACACTTTCTTAATGTAACATTTAATATATTGTAGCACTACGACACCTACGATGTATGATTTATTAGTTGTATTATCGTCTAAGAAGTATCCGTCGCCATCAAGAGAAAAATGCAACATTGCAGGGTGCACTTGATCTGCCAGTCTGTTTGTTTATCCTCGACGAAAACCACGCACCACTTCCAGGCCAGCAGAACATACTCCATATCATATCACGATACTCCCTCCCGATCCTTGCACAGTGCACGCATTCAAATGCACACATCAAAGGTTTCTAATTCATTAGCCAGTGAACAGTAATTTAATCTCATACAGGCTTAATAACGCATATCAAGGATAAATTAGTAAATTGATTTCCAGATACGTGTTTCGGGGTTTCAAGGAACGACTTTTCCAGTGCGAAGAAGGCCGAAAAGTTATCCGAGGGAAGTAGCTAGTTGGAACAGAAGACAATTATAAATGTAAAAATTGGAGGTTTTCAAAACAAAAAAACAAAAAAAAGGAATATAGATTTGAAATACCAAAAATATGGTTAAGCAATAAAATTCCAAAAAATCCGATAAGAAAATTTGTTTTTTCTAATAGTTGAAACATCTTATGATTAAATTAACAATAAATTTACTGTCAGAAAAAATACGTAACTAAACAATTGTAACATTAAAATAGTACAATTTAAAAAAATATTATATTTTTAAAAAAAAGGATCCCAATATAGAATTCCAAATCTGAAAAAAGTAGAAAAATTAATAAATATTCAAATAAAGTAAAAGCACCTGTTGTACATTACAATCGCATCTGTATATATTAACTTATTACTTGAAAAACTTGTAGTCTTGAAAAATTCAAAAATATGTAAATAAATAAATAGGAAAATAAAGTAATTATAGTCATTAAATAAAAATTAAAAGTGAATTTCTATCAAAAAAACTGTTTACAGCGCTGTCTTTTTGGGTAAAAAAAAAAAAAAAATACATCCTCTTAGATTTCTTTTTTCTCTTCTTTTTCGTTGGCAAAACTTACATTAAGAATTAATATTTAGAAAAAAAGAAAATAAAAGTACACCTCAATAAAAAATAAATTAACAAAAATAAAATAGTATGCAACTCTTTCTTTCAGGTAAAAAAATAAAGCACTCCAAATTTCTCTTATTTCTATTGCCAAAAATTATTGCGTTAAACAAAAACTCAAAAAATTAAATAAATAAAAATCGGAACGATAATTTTTCGATTTTTTACTAATAACTTTTTTTCCTATCTGTGGAAACCAAACTTTAAGAATGTATTAAGAATGTGCACACTTTTCTCATTTATTTATTTATATTCATATTAAAAATAATTTTTAGTATAGTTCAATGGCAGATTTTCAGGTTTGGAGACCGTCGCAATGAAGGGGCTCTTTGGTGTTGAACAGAAGTGCGTAAAATATTTTCCGTATGCCTTTTGGATCCTGCGTTGTGCGGGCTCCTCGCAATTGCGACATAGAAAATCCTCTCCTGGATCATTCCTCGTCAAATCCCCCAAATTAAATAGTCAGTCGTCACGTCACGCCTCAGATTTTGTCCATTATTTTTTTACGAATAGATACTATCTATGAGATGAGCTCAAATTATTTTTTTTTTAGATTTTTTGAATGAAAATTACATTTTGGAGATATTTTTCAAAACTTCGATTTTTGATCACTTTTCGGATTCACCTTTTTGGTGTGAATTTAGAAAATCTCCCTAATTTCTTTATTTTAAAACCAAGTAAAGGTACCAATTTCAAACTAATACTTTTCTTTTTCAGTATAAACAGCAAAATGTATTCTGTGAATATTGGGGTGTTGCCACTTACCTAAAGTCAGTTTTCATGTTTTTTTCAATTGGGAGATTTAATAAGTCATATCTCCAGAGCTCCGACTAATATCTGCTTCAAATGTTTTCGCAATATATTTTAATCATTCTCCTGTTATGTACAAAACTTTACAGAGGTGACTTTTGTTGTTTTGAAATAAAAAAAAGTATTTTTTGCAGGGAATTTACTTCAAATACAAGCTTTCTATAACTTTAATCCCTTTTTAAGCTTAAAAAAGTCTAAAATCTTTTCAGAACAAATAATACTGGAATGTCAAAGAATAAAAATTGAGTTGTATAAATCGTAAATCGTTAAAAAGTTGTTCACTTTGGAAAAGAATTGTGCAAACACTTCCGTTTCAGACTTGACAGAAAAAAGAAGAGAAAAAACTTTTGATTGAAAATATACTAAATATTAAGAACAATAACTAGAAGAATAGTTATAAAACATTTCTAATCTAATAAATCTAAAAGAGTCGGAGTCAAGAGTTGAAGACTTTAAACTTCCAAGTGTCGGAGTCAGTCATTTTCCCTCCGAGTATAAATTTCTGCACTGCTGTCTGAGTTTCAACACCGCGGAGTCAGTGGCGGAGTCGAGGAGACGGAGACCGACAAATTTTGGTGGACAGGTGTCGGGAATAGGTCATTATTTTCCCACCGAACTCCACAGGACTGGTGAAAACATTTGTGCCATTCCACGGAAAACGGTAATTTTGTCCCGCACGTGACGCTTCATATATTTCATAAAAAATAATAATTTAAAAGATGATGAACAAATATTTTGTTGCTTAAGAAATCACAAGCGCATGTGTGACTTCTTAAGCAAAAACTTTCTCCAAAATGTATTTCTTTTTAAGAAATATAGGAACCGTCACGTGCGGGACAAAATGACCATTTTCAATTGATTGAGCATATTCATATTTTTTTTCGGTGGTTTAAATAATTATTTCTAAACTAATAAGATATGTTTCCTTTGCGTTAGAACCATAACTTTCAAAATCTACAATTTGTTTCGTCATTGCTGTATTAATAGAGCAAAAACATAAGCTTATTCATTTGCAAGTTACCAGAAGTTGACTTTGGATGTCTCGCACGTGACGCATGTAAATAAATTTTATTTTAAATAGCAAAATTTTTTGATAAAAATATAATTGTGTCAGGAGTATCTTTGTATGAAATGTAAAGATTAAAAAAATTGCTTACCCCTGTTGCATTAAAATATTAAGAGATATGACGAAATGTTAATGAAATTTAAGCGTATTTTTGTCCCGCACGTGACGGTGGAATGGCCCATTTGCGCTTTGATTTCATTTTATTTTGATTCAGTCATACAAGTATTTATCTCCCACTCGCGTCAATATTAGTCTACGGAATATTGTAATTTGACTTTTGTTTTATTTTTTTTTTCAGTTTTTGAACGGATAATTAAAAATATATTCGGAATCTAAACCATATTTTCAATTTTCTAGGGCCAAAAAAAAAAAAAAAAAAAAAAAAAAAAAATCGCATTGTCGTTAGAGTTTACATTTTTTTGAATTGTTCAAAAATACCCTTAAAACGAGCTTATGTGTGCATCACATGGCTTCCTTTTATTCAAATTTAATGATAAAGGGCCTTGGAGTAAGCAAAGAAACGCTTTAAATATTTTCACCCCAAGTTTGTTGCGAACCGAAGCAAAGAAAACGTTTTATACAGATAAATTTTCCCAACATTGGCAGTTTTAATGTGATTCAATGGTTAACTCTCTAAAGAAGGCCAAATTGAAACCAGATTAAAAAATAAATAAATAAATAAATAAAACACCAAATTTGTCGTGAAGTTAACAATGATTTTACCCCAACCCCAAAAAGGTGTATAGACCCCCTTTGGAACATCCGAATGTAACCAAAAGGGAATGTGCACAACTAAACTCCACTAGGAGTCTTTTACCAAATTTCAACTTTCTAGGACATATCATTTTTGAGTTATGCGAGATACATAAGCACATACACACATATGCACATACACACATACGCACATACACATATACGCACATACATACGTATATACGGACGTCACGAGAAAACTCGTTATAACTAACTCGAGGATCGTCAAAATGGATACTTCGGATGTCTACACGTTCTTAGGAATATATCCACGTGTGGTCGGGTTGAAAAAAAAACTCAATATTCATTCGGGGGCAAGCAAAATGGAAATTAATTCCGATATTTGAGTGAAAATTTTCTTTCCTTTTTTGTAAAAGGAAGTAAAAAGCTAAATAAAAAAAAATTTGCTCTATATTAGAGGTGGGCAATGTCGTTCTTTTTATTGATCCGTTCGTCAGAGGATCGTTCATTCTTTTTATCCGTTCATTTAACTCGTTCATTTGAAAAAGGTAGCAGGTAATCTCTCTGCACGACATACTCACGCAAGTTCAAAATGTTTCATTAGATTAGTACAGTCGAACTCGCTTATAGCGAGCCCTGTTTTAATTTCTTCGGCGAGCCTCGGATTTAGTCAGGAAATCAAAAAGATTTGGTTGGTACAATGGTAGGTGTATGGGAACAAAACTCGCTTTAAATGAGCAAACCCCGCTTAAAGTTAGCAATATTTCTACAATTTATATATGTCTGTTGATTTCCTCCCTAGAAAAGATTATTCTGTTTTTGAAAAAATTCCATTAGCATTTCGAATTTAGCCGAAAGTAAGAGAAAATACATAAATCAAGACAAAAACAGTGACGACAATGCCGTTTTTTTTTTTTTTTTTTAATTCGTGGAGTAGAGAAGTATTTAAAAATTATATATTTATTGAAGAGAATGTTATCATGTACGAAACATTGTAAAGTAAACTGATAACGTGGGTACGTTGGTTCGCCTGGTGGGGCATGTTGAACCGCATAACTCAAACAACATTTGTTATAATTTTAGAGATAAACACTATCAAACGTTGAAACTACCTTATTCTCTTTTGTGTGTAGAGTCGAAAATATGAAATTTAAAGATCAATACAACATATTAAATTCATTTTAATTGATAAATCATCTTCAATTAAAAATCGCTTCAAGCATTCACCATTGGCAGACAATTATTTTTTTTTTAAAATCAAAGGAAAAAATCAATTATTGAATATTTATGACACAATTAATGGATTAATGCAGACTAAAGTTAACTAAAGATGCGTTAAGTGATGTCTGGGAATATAAAAGTGCTTTGGAAGTAGCACTTGTATTGAACTGGGTTTTGGAAGGATAAGTCATATGTTACTTTTATGCAAAGTTACATTAATATATGCTTGGGAGAAAAACTTCTTTTTTTCTTTATTGCATTGCATGAAATAACACCAAAAAGAAAAGAATCCAGCCACACTAAAACCATATTTTTCAAAGAAAAAGTGCAATTAAATTGACAGCTTTAGGTTAGCATATCTTTGTGTCCTAAAATCAAATACAAAAAAATTGATAATCTTAAGTAAAAGTATACTTTTTTGTCCCTTTTATCAATTATTTGTTTTATTTTGTTTCTACGTAGAATGCTTATTTAGCAAAAAAAAAGTTGTTTAATACATGAGCATTATAACATATTGAATATTTTACTCTTAGAAAACAATTGTCTGCAAAAACTATATTATATAGTATGTTTGAACTAGTATGTTTGACCCAACGTGCCCAACAAAGAGTGAACCATCCTACCTCACATTCTTGGTCTGAAAAAGTGATGTCATATTTTTTTTTTCTTTTTGACAAAAAAATGAAAAAATTGACAATTATTGTGAACTAAAAAAACTTACTTTAAATATTTCATTATAGGATTTATAGGACCATAGGTGCTAATTTTTGTTGGTCATAAAAAAAAATTAATAGTATTATTTAAATTGAAACCGGTCCAACATGCCCCAAGGTCCAACGTGCCCCATCTCCCTTTATGTGGAAATTCGATGAAAGTAAATTACTCGTTTTTGGAAACCTTTTAGCCCCTGGAAACCCTGATTAGGGACAGGAAAAAGGTAGGCAACCATACTTTAGCGATTTATTCAGTTTTTACTCTTCTTTTCACTTTTATGACACAATTTCAGGAAACGGATGAAGGTAAATTGTTCATTTTTGAGTACCGTTTAGGTCCTGGCAACCTTGGTTTGTTCAGACACAATAGATAGGCAACCTTACTTAAACGTTTTGTTAACAACTTTTAGTCTTCACTTACGATAACATTATTTGAAAGCTCAATAAGAGTAAATTACTCATTTTTGGGCACTTTTTAGCCTCTGGCAACCCTGCTTAGGGACCAGAAAAAGGTAGGCAACTTTACTTTAGCGCTTTATTTACAGCTTTTACTCTTCATTTGTGACCACAATTTCCGTAAACTTGATGGGGGGGAAAATTATCTCCCTTCTGGGGGACCTTTTAACCCCTGAAAACTCTCATTAGGGACCCGAAAAAGATAGGCAATCTTTACTTTTAAGCGTTTTATTTCCATCTTTTACTCTTCATTTATTATGTTAATGGTTTTCGGGAACTCGATGGGGGTAAATTACTCAATTTTACGCACCTTTCAACCCATGGCAACACTGATTAGTTCACTTGAAATAGGTAGAAATTTTTTTCTTTCGCGTTTCATTTACAACTTTTACTCTTCATCAACAATTCTTAGAAACTCGATGAGGGTAGGTCAAGCCTAGTGGTATCTTGGTCTATAAGCATTAGCATAATATTTTTAGGCTTTTGTGTGAACATTTCTTTCAATGATATCCACAGCAACCTAACCTGAGAAATGTTATACAGGGTGTTCTGTTTTAACCTGCAAGGCCTCTATTTCCGCAACTGTTACTCTTAGATGCATACTTCCAATTGATAAAATGTTCCAAAGCAGATGAAGAGTTAAGATATTGAAAATTTGAAGTAAAAATAAAAATCAGTCAAAAAATACAAAATTTAACTTTTTACACAAGCCCCGGGTTTTCTAACTTATATTTAGGGAAATAATATCCATTGAAAAACAATTCCAACACAAAAGGTTTGACATTAATACGACCAATATTCACCGAGATATGAAACGCGGCATTTTGTGACTTACACCACTTTACACTCACCGTCAATAACATTTTTTGGGGGAAAATATAGCAGTTAATAAGCGTTTAAAAGTGTATATGTGCAGAGTGTGGTTTTTCAAATTGTTAGAGGTTTTGCAGCGTGTTTTGCGTATCACGGCACAACATTTGCATTAATTTTTGAATAGCAATGAAAAATAAATACCTTGTTTTTTTTTTTTTTTTTTTAATTTGCCAACCTGTCATTCTTCTGGAAGACTAATAAGTTCCAATCTCATCTTCTGTATGGTCCCTTAACACTTTGAAATGGAATATCTCCTTGAGTTTTGGTCGCACAAGTGTCAAGTTTTTTGTGTCAGTTTTCAATGGAAATAATTTCTCTATAGATAAGTTAGGGGGGGGGGGTAAGGGCCCGTGTAAAAAGTTAAATTTTGTATTTTTTGAATCATTTTTGTTTTTGCTTCAAACTTTCGATATCTTAACTTCGCATCTGATTTTGAATATTTTTGCAATTGGTAGGGCTCGACCGATGACATTTTTTGGCCGATGGGCCGATGCTGATTGTTGCCGATTGTTCAAAGATGGCCGATGGCCCATTGTTCAAAGATGGCCGATGGCCGATTGTTTTCCTCCAAATGGCCGATTGCCGATGGCCGATGGCAAAAAAAAAATCTAACAGAAATAAATTGATAAGATTGTCATTGGGATCAAAAGGATCATTGATTCATTTCACTTTACTTCCTTTCTACGAATAAGGAATTGTAATCACAAAAAAAAATCAGATTTCGACCTAAATTTATATTTTACGATCACCCAATTTAAACTTCACAAGTTTTTTCGGCACATCTGTACATGCATATGTACCTAAGAACATATAGATGACTGAAATATACATTTTGAACGCCTCCTTAGTTAATTATCGCAAATTCTCTCGTGATGTCTTCATGCGCGTAAACTAGCGTCACTCAAAAACGTTATGAAATGGTAAGTTGAAAATTCATACGTATGAAGTACGATCTAAAAGTTCGAGGACAACTTGTATAAAATCTTACCATGAATAGTTCACATTACCGAAGTACATCTATCTACAAAATAGTCACCTTGAACGACTATGCACTTCTGCCAACGTCCGTATATCTTTTAGAAGGACTCCAGGAAGACATTTATCGCAACTTCCTGTAAGGCCTGTTGCGCTGCTGCTTTAACTTCATCGTGGGGAAGAAGTCGACTTTCATGTTGAGGATGCACGGTTCAAATGGTCAATACTCTGATATGACAAGAAATAACCTAACGTTTCTTCGGACTTAGCTCCGTGTGACTTTTACCAGTTACCAGCAAAAAAACATTTGCATGGACGCCGCTTTCTTCTGTCAGGAGAAGATAAAGCTGCATCACAGAATGTAGCGAAAAATGGCTTCCAGGAGTGTTTCCAAAAGTTATATGAACACTGGCAGAAGTACATAGTCCCTCAAGGTGACCTTTTGCAGGTGGATGTGCTTCGGTAATGTGAACTATTCTGAGTAAGGTTTTATACAGCTTGTTCCCCGAACTTTTGGAATCGTACAATCTGAATAGGGTGTAGTTATGCTTCTCCTGTTTTGACTGCTGTATGATGGAAGACAAAGAACAACAGCCAAAAAAAAAAAAAAAAGAAAGAAAAAGAAAGAAAGAAAGAAAAACAAAGAGACTGTTTAATAACCAATTGTTTTGTTTTTTTAATTGAACATTAAACTAAGATTTCAGTAATATCGTAATAATGTATGGATTTAGGTACACTAAACATAGCTAAAAAACATTAAATTTTGTTCGTGAAATACACCGCCAGCTAAGTCATTTCCAGCCGAGGATTGCAGTTTCGTGCTTATTAGCACTCATCAGCCCGGCATAGGAAAGTGACTGAGCTGGAGATGGAAAACCTCTTAGGGAAGCCAAGAGTGCGAAACAAACTGGTAGCTAATATAGAATTAGCAGACCAGCCGAGTGACCGAAGCAATGGTTCGGTTCGACAGTCCTCGGCTGGAAATGACTTAGCTGGCGGTGTATTTCACGTATTTCTGCTTTAGCCCTGGCTAATGGGCGGTAATTTACTGAATTAAATTTTGTTGTTTAATCATTCAAAAAACAAATTAAGAATAAAACTATGAAGCCGTCAACAAATTACGCAATTCAAGTGGAAAGATTACAGGTAGACATTTTTTAGTCATCAAATTAAGCAAAAAAGGTAACAGATAAATTACAATATTAAATCATAATAGGAATATTTTTATACTTATTTAAAATTTATGAATAGAAAAGTTTGCATTTTTCATAAAAGCTATAACGGTGACATAAATTTTGCGGAAAAAAGAAATAGACATGAAAAGAGTGAGGTTCTTAACACGCAGCTACAATAAACAAACTCAATATTTACACCAAGTTAATAACTGAATACATATACTACTTGATCTGATGTTTGCACACGTAATATTGAATAATTTGATTGTTAAATCTTTTGTGAAGCACTACAAACAAGTTCGAATTGAATTTTTCAATTTAACAATAATTTTCTGAAATTTAAAAAATTGCATAATAGAAAATCCTTGAAACTTTTCTATAACACATTATTAAAAATATGATGAAAATGAAAATAACTTATTGATTGATTTTATGTAAATACATAAAAATAGTTACTTACAACAGAAAAAAAATCGATCGCTATTAATGATGCAAAAAAGATGGCGTATTACGAAATATAGCGGAAACAAGTCGGCAAAATCTCTAATTTTATGAATGGTGTTAGTTTTAAACAACTCAGAAGTACAACTAGAGTTTAATTTCAGAAATTGAGGGAGTGGGAGGAGGGGCACGCAAGTGTTCTCGGAAATATAAAAAAATAGTCGTAAAAAATAGAGTTCAAAATAAACATAAGCATTGAGCAAAAAAAAAAAAAAAAAACTTTTAAAACTTGCACCTGAGTTTGTTTTGACGTGCAGTGGCGGATTTAAAGTATAGTAAATCTTGCGATTGCACGAGAGGCCCCATAAACGTAAGGGCACCGTAGGAGTTACAAAAATGGTTATGATAAATATTTTACAACTTCTGTGATAGAGAAATGGAGCTCCAAAATGTATTTCGACGGGCCCCAAACTTGTAGCTCCGCAGAAGCGATACAGAAAAGACTGCATTACTGTGATTCATATTACAAATATCGAAAAATTAAAAATTACCATCGGTTCAACGGGAATCAAACAAAATGAAACAAAACCAGTTTCGTCATCTCATATTTGTTTCCATAGTCTCTAATTCGGCAATATATCACCAAATGATCGTCAGTCTGAGACGCTATATTAGTTTTGCATTGAAATAAGTAATTGATAGTCACAAAAAATGAGTAAATAGGCTTTTTAGAACACCCGATCGAAAACAAAAAGGGAAGTGCACAACTAGAACGTACGCACACCCCACATGCGAAAATTTAGCCTTCTACAGCTTACCTTTTTTGAGTTATGACTTATGAGAGATACGTACATCCAGCCGCAAGAAACAACGCAATAATTAACTTGTTTGGTACCTGAATACAATATTAAAAACTCTTTCAGCGGTGACTAAAATAGAAATTCATACTGAAGTTTAAATAAAAAATTGTATGTGAAAACTATAACTCCTTTAACCTCCTTTGTGTTAAAAAGTAAAACAACAAGGGTCCTTTTTTTTCAAAAACATCGGCCAATTCCATCGGCTTTTCGATGTTTTTTAAGGCCGATGGGCCGATGTTTCCTGCAAGTTAGCATCGGCCGCCGATGCCGATGACAAAATTGTTGAACCATCAGCGCCGATGCATCGGGCAGGCTGATGCATCGGTCGCGTCCTAGCAATTGGAAGTATGCATCTTGGAATAACGGTTGCGAAAATAATTTCTTGCAAGTTAAAACGGAACACCCTGTATATCAGTCTGCAAATTTTAGCAGAAAAATTGATGAGATGCGACATTATGAGAATAAAATATCCTATGAAATGAGAGACGAATCAGTTTTAACGACGAATGGTTTTCATCTTATTATGGAAAAACAACTATTGCTAAACATTGCTGTTTGAGTCACATTTTCTAGAATATAGGGGCATTTTTGTGGAATGACCCGGTTGAAATTCGAAAATTGATTTTTTTTTTTTTTTTTGTGACCATCCTAATACTTCTATTGCTTTGTTATATGCATCTTTGTTCACCGAAATCTTAGCCATGTGGCCGTTTACTGATTTTTCGCCCAGAAAATTCTTGATGATGTGTGGACTCCTGGAGGCACCTGATAACATTAAGGGTTATTGCTATCTAATAGAATGACTTCGTTTTCAAACTCATTAAAGGTCTGATTAAATATACACAGCTGTCCTGCTAAATAGGCGAAAGAAAAACAAATTAATGATCCATTTTTTCCAAAATTTCTACCAGTGTTGTTGAAAAGTCAACTCATTAGAAAGAGAGTTCCTGATTAAATACAGACTACAGGAGATCGCGGCTGCCGATGGCTTCATACAAGCACGCTATTCTGATTCTGCTGACGATCGGTAAGTTTCAATCTTCGAAAATTCCATTTCTATCATTTGACAGTAAAAGAAAATATTACGGAATTCATTTTAGCCGAAATATGTCATAAATATGCTTTTTTAACGAAAAAAAAAAACAGCGTTTTCGCTACTTGCTGCTCTATGTGATGTATTAATCAAGCATACGGAATAGATAAAATCGCACTCATTTTTTTGTATGCTGTTTTTAATAAAAAGTCCTATATGTAAACTTACTAAAACAGTCACATGGGAAATGTTACAGGAGGTTAGCCCCCTTCCAAAAAGAAATGAACTTGCACTGTATAAAATAACATTTTTACTAGTGTTTCGTGGCATTCATGCGGTAATTTAAATTTTCTACCTCTTTTTAGTTTTTTTTTTCTTTCTTATCTGAAAGACAGTTAAATTAGAGAAACCATGTTATACATACCCGAACTTTATCAGTAGCGCAGCAAAGGGGGATAGATGAATCATGACAGAATCCCGTGCTCCATAAAGTAATGAAAATAATTGTATACACATATGTATGTACGTATATGCAGTGATGGATCTGCTCGAGACAATTTTAAATGTGGCTACCAGGCAATGGCGCAGCCTCGGGAGGGGAAAAACATTTTTCCGAACGGGACAGGTTTTGATGAAAAACTTCTAGCTTACGCAATAACTCTCCAATTCTTAAACCTACTGCAAACAATGTTTCGTGATGACTGATGCGTACCCCTACTGGCATCATATTTTTTTCATTTAAAAGGATAGGGACTCCAGTAAAAATATTTTATGTGATCTCTAATATCAACTGACCAAAAATTCTTCAAATGAAATGGATTTGGAAACTACTGATGCAGCGAAAACTCAACATTAATGGTAAGTCCGCTAATAACTTAGGATCAGTTATTAATTTCTCAGGATAAGATTTTGGATTATATGTTAAAACTGGAAAGCAGCCAACTAATATATCTCTTTTTTAAACCCTACGCTTGAGAAATTTTTTTTTTTGATGAAACTGTTTTGTATCTAGTTTTTTTCGAATTGGTGCCAGTTAAAAGACACTTTCTTACATTTATTTCATTCACTGTATCACATACAAAATCAAGGTTGTTGTTGTTTCTTTTTTTTAAATTATAATTTTTTTTAAGAGCGTTTTTATGTTATTTTGCAGCGGTGACGCTTATCTTCAACATTAAGAATTCTGAAAGCCTATTTGCGAAATTCACTTTTGGAATAACGATTTAATGGTCTTCATGTGCACATTCATAAAGACATTGATACATCTCAAAAGGAGGATTTAAATTATTATTAGTAGGGATTCTTTCTTTTTGACGATTCAAATCTTTGCGAATCAAGTAAGATTGCGAAGCAAACTTCAGGAGTTGGTGAGCGTTAGTGAGCAGAGGGTGGAGCGCCCTAGTATTTGAAAAAACGAAATCATTATTATTGAAGAATTGTACAAACTCGGTGCTTTATCTGCAGTATTTATTTTCGTTGCAGTTGTTGACGAACATATTTTTTTTACAAAACAATAGGGTGCTCCTTCAGATTTTGAATACCTGACGCTAACAAAAGCAACAAAATTCTTTAAATTAAAAAGTTCCAAACTCAACGCTTAACATATTTTGTAACTGCTACAAAAATGTTTTAAGAAGTATTACTTTGAATGCGCAAATATATGAGTACACGCATCTATTCTTTTGAGTTATTAAAAACACATCCAATATTTCTGACCACGGATGACATGGAATTGGCAAACGCCCAGTTAAGACGAGTTTATCTGAATGAGGGAGGAATATAAAAATGTGATGCTCGTTTTCCGCTCATTTGAGTGTTACTCTGCTTAATTTAAGAGGATTACACGCAGCTGCATAAGTTGGAAGCTGGAATCTCTGAAAACTAATAATTGCGCCCATTTCCGCCTGTAAACAGTATGTTTGCATTTCCATCTAGTTTGGGATCATACTGTACGTGTTCTTTCACATTTGCTCATATTAATACCTATAAAACAGTACCCCGCCTTTTAAATAACCTGTTGTGATACAAATCAATAGATTATACGATTGAAACCAAAATTAATTGATGATAAAGATTTCAAAATCCCTCCCGAAAACAAAAGTAATTGCACTGAGTTATTCGTATACTGTTGCGCAAACAGGAAATTAGTCTCCAGAGCTGTTGTTGTATTGAAATCCGGGGGGGGGGGCTTCTTTTTCGAAAAATGTTTAAGGAAAATCTTTTGAAAAATTGCAAATTGCATTTTTCGTTAATATTGATTTGGAAATTTTTAAGGTAATCTGCTAACAGAAAAAATTACTATTTTTCTCTTTTAGTTGAAAAAAAAAAACATAAGTCCAATTTTTTTTCAAAAATCGCAAAGACACGGTGAAATTCTTCATTTTTTTTTTTTTTTTTTTCATATTTTCAGGCTTGTTTCAGGATTAAAAGACATTATATCAGTTCAGTATCTTTTTTTTTTTCTTTTGGGTTTCTAAAATTTTCGAAAGTCGCAACGTTTCCATCTTGCAATATTAAAGAAAACATTGAAGCTAAGATTTTTAAATATTCATGACAAAACGGTGAAATTCCCTATTTTCCCCAACTTTTGGTTCATCAATCAAAACCTTTCTGAGAAATAAAGACTCTGAAAATAACAATTTTGATTTTTTTCGCACCACCCTATTTTGTAGCCTATCGCAGATGTTCTGTGGTTTGTTCATGTTTTCTTTAATTTTCAATTTGCATTGTATTGATTTGTGAAGTTGTTGTATTGTAGTTCATGATCCCTTATTTCTTCTTATAATCATTTTTATTTCCACATGTAGTTCATATGGGTCCAAATTCTATTGTTATAGCAGCAGATAATTGCACTTATAAAAGAGGTTAACTAATACATGAAATACACCGTCAGCACAGTCATTCCAGCCGAGGACTGCAGTTTCGTGCTTATTAGCACTCATCAGCCCGACATAGGGAGTGACTGAGCTGGAGGTGGAAAACCACTTAAGGAAACCAAGAGTGCCAAACAAATTGGTAGCTAATATGGAATAGCACAGACCAGACGAGTGACCGAAATAATGGTTCGGTCACTCGTCATCAATGGTACTGAATATACCTGCCTTGCCATCAATATTCGAGTTGAACCGAACCATTGCTTCGGTCACTCGTCTGGTCAGTGCTAATTCTGTGTTAGCTACCAGTTTGTTTGGTACGCTTGGTTTCCTTGGGAGGTTTTCCACCTCCAGCTCAATCACTCCTATGCCGTGCTGATGAGTGCTAATAAGCACGAAACTGCAGTCCTAGACTGGAATTGACTGAGCTGACTGCGTATTTTATATATTAGCTACCAGTTTGTTTGGCACTCTTGGTTTCCTTAAGAGGTTTTCCACCTCCAGCGCAATCAATTCCTATGTCGGGCTGATGAGTGCTAATAAGCATGAAACTGCAGTTCTCGGCTAGAATGACTGAGCTGGCGGTGTATTTCATATATTAGCTACCAGTTTGTTTGGCACTCTTGGTTTCCCTAAGAGGTTTTCCACCTCCAGCGCAATCAATTCCTATGTCGGGCTGATGAGTGCTAATAAGCATGAAACTGCAGCCCTCGGCTGGAATGACTGAGCTGGCGGTGTATTTCATGCATTTCCTCCTAAGCCCTGGCTATAGGGCGGTAATTTACTGAAAAAGGTTAACTAATATTTCTTGCACACTATTTTATTTCAAGAAAAAAAGAGAGTTACGTGTCCATATTAAGCGAAATTTATCTATTAAGACCAAATATTTATCATTCAGATGACCTTCCTCAGTTGCAATAAAATAATTTCTTATAAAAATAATTGAGGATTAAAATATAGTGTTCAAATAATGAAAGTACAGTATGGTTTATTGGTTGAAAATGAAATAGTTTTAAGAGAACGCTTCAAGAGAGCAGTTGTTGTACAAACCATGAAATGATGAGACTAAAAAATTCGAACTGTCATTTTGTCCCACGATATGGGGCAAAGTGATAGTATGACAAATATTTTGAAAGTAAAGAGAAAAAAAAAATTTTTTTCGCTTGAGTAAAAACTGCTTTTATATTTTTTAATGTGGTTATTATTTTTTAAACCTTTTTTCTCCTTTTAAAAGCGGTTAAAGATTTTTTTTATGGAAAAAATATATTGGCTGCTTTGTTTAAAAGCTGCTACAACTTTATTTTTTCGTTTATTTATTTTTTACGCATCTATTTCTTTAGATGAGCGAGGCATGTTTTAGTTATAGAAATCGGCTTAAAATGTTTAAAAGCTATGTTTGAAGTAATTTGTGATTTTAGCTAATTTTGAGAATATTGATCAGATACTAGAAAGTTCGTATTGGTATACTAGAGAGTAGGCTCGTTTAGTTTTTAACGGAGCTTCTTGTTTAAACTGAGGATGATCAAGAAACTAATTCTGGTAAAAATTCTTAAAAAGTCCAATCTATTTTTCATCACTTTTTATAACTGACTTATATTTAAGTGATTCGATATGATAGTACTTCAAAATTTGTCAGAATAAATATGGATTTCTACAAATATAATTGAAGTTTATTATTATCATATTCATCAATGAAAAATTGCATGCATAACGACCATCTAAATCAATAGGAATCAAACCACGTAAGGCGAAAGTAGGGACATTTCCTAACGATTCCATGAGAAATTCGTTGGTAACTTACTTTCTGATTCCAAGTAACATTTCAGATAAAGTAGATCATAATAATCTGTAAGTCATAGATGAAACTGATACAAAAGAGCACTCTTGCTCTTGTGTAGCAGTGAGTATTTTCTTACTTAGAGTTTCAGAACAAAGGATATCCAAAAACCGAAGAGAGAAAAGGTTTAGTTATAAAAAAAAGAGCATAAAAAGGGTAAAAATATCATTGCAAGTGATACTCTTGGAAAACAAATTTTGGAATAAGAAAACATAAAACTAGAGAAATAAATAAAATTAAAAAAAACCGTCGAAAATGTAGAAAAAAATTTAGATCTATTTGACACAACTGATGAGGTAGAAAAAATTAAAATGGGGATCTCATATTTTATCGGACCGTATTGACATGCGCGAAAATCTACCTTCTGGACTTTGAAGAGCTACATCATGGGACACTTGAAATTCTGTTAGTACACTGCAAATAAACCTGCACAATTCGGAACACTTTGTTTCAGAAAAAGTGATCCTAACATGTGAATGTGAGCTATGAAGTATTCTGAATAAGCTCCGTCAGAAGGAAAGTGTTCCGAATGTGTTCTGGATACTGAACCTCTAGTGCCAACACACGAGTCCAGGCAGCAGATGGTTCGTCAACACATTTGCAAACATATTTGGTCACATTTGGGCACACATGTAAAATCATTGCTTTCTTTGCTGTAATGAGAATGGCTATGAAGATTGGTTGGTTGTACTATATACTGTATGTATACACTATTAAATTAAATGACGTTATTTTTACTGTAAATTTTGTTATATTTTTTCAATACTCTCACTCATAAACTTAATTGAAAGAACTTTGTGCTACGAAATTGTGACGTATTTCATCACGTGTACCAAATTCTGCGAAGCTACACAGAAAGTATTAGTAAAAATTGATGTCGATTTCAGAATTTTCATCTGTAACTGTTTTGGTCTGGTTTGGAATAATTTAACGCAAGTTACTTATTTCCATTACTATTCATTACAATATGCTTAAACATTTGAAAATTGATTTAGCACTCGCAGGTCGTTGAGCTCCATATTTTGTGTACATTATGCGTTAGCATTTGTACATTAAGCACTTGTACATCTCTGAGCATTCACATTTTGTTTTAAATAAACTTTTATTCATGATACTGTTTAAGTTGTAGAAGAATCTAAATAACTAAATTTAAAAATTATACAATTTTAATCCAGATGTTTGATCATTGATTATGCTTGGAACAAGGATCCCTAACCTTTATTGTTATTTGTTACACTTTATTAATTTCTGAAATTCGAGTCTCACAATTTAATTTTAACACAAATGCAAAGCAAAAAAATGATGTTTCAATTTCTACTCTGAGCTCGAAATATATGCAAAAAGTTATATTAGCTATGTCATCTGATTTCTGAAACTACTAAAGCTTATATAGGCTTGTATAAATGTATGTGTGTCTCAGTACATATATCGGGCCTGGAATTATTCAAAAAAAGGACTGGGAAACAAAATGTTTAAAATCACCGGTTTAGAAGATAATTCTGAGAAATTTACCTTTTTTTTTTTTTTTTGCCTTATTTAAATAAATTTTTCAATTTGCTGTTCGACACGTTAATAAAAAACTTCATATTTTGAAAAATGACAGCGTCCTATTTAAGAAAAATGTACAACTTGATGAACTAAAATTAAATAACATATGATGAAAATTTTGACGAAAAACGTGTAATTATTGGATAAGTAAAAAGTTCATTCTGTTGCAGATATTAAAGGAATATTTCAATATTATACATATATTTCATACAAACTATTTAACACTATAAACGAGAGGCTCAGGGGGCCACAGACTGGAATACTCGGAATTTCAGGGCTTTTAATTAAAAAAAAAGTCTAATTTTAGCTTTAGTAACGCAATTTTCAGCCATATTTTTAATGTTCGGGCAAAGGTGTAGGGATACCTTCCCGAGATATTTGTTGGAGTTGATGCTTTGAAAATAACGTTTAAGCTGTCTTTGGGTAATGTAAAGGTGATAAAACGAAGGGGGTTGGGGCTAAAAAATGAATTAAACTGGAGTTTTAAAATTGCAATTTTAGATTGGTCTTTAGTAAACTATAAGGGTAAGAGTTACCATGAATGATCCCTTCCGAAAACGATTCAGAGGTGAAGAATTAAGAACATTTTTAGGGGACTTAAGGGGATATCCAACCTCAATGTTTCAAAATTTAATTTTAAAAGTATAGTTTTAAGCTGAACTTGAAGACGTTAGAGGAAGGAGACTCGGAGAATCTCGCCGTAAATTAAAACAAAAAAACTGATATCTTAAAAACATTTCAGCTATATTTGATGATAAAAGGGAAGGGAGGAGGGAGGGGGGTCTAATTCTACAAAAATATTTTCCAAGAGAATTTAGTGTTAAAGGGGACATATATTATTTGTGTTCAACTGATAAATTTTATAAATGTAAAAAATAGCTTTAAATAAATTTTTATGGAATTTTACAATAGAATCGACTTGCATGTAAAAACGAGGATTCTGCAATACAACTGTCCAGCAATATGATATAAATTTTAAAATCTGTACATGAGTCAAATATATTAATTAAAAAATATTGAGTAAATGACTGTTAAGTAGCAAAACTGTAAACGATTTCTGCAGATGCATTTCAAGATTTCCTTTTATTGAAAAGAAATGAACATACTTTTGTTCAAGCTCGAGTTACGTAAGACTTTTTGCTGACGTCGTTTGTATTTAAATTTACAGACATTTGAAACTGAAATTCATTTTTTTCGTATTTTTAAAAGCTTTGAAACAATGAACCTACCACACTAAATTAAATTAAACGTTCGACTGAAATAAAATAAGTCAAATTTGACCAACACTGAATTAATTAAACTTTTGCCCAATAACGATGATGATTCCGCAATACTACTTTCAGCAATGGGATGTAAATTTTAAAATGTGTATTTATATCAATTAGGTTAATTTTAAAAATATTTTGTTTTACGACAAGATGTGTTTAGTAAACTGCAAAATAGGAGTTCAGAGGTTCTAAGTGCATCAGTTTAAAATGTGTTTTAATTTTTAGCTGCATTAGGGATCTTATTTCTTCCTTGAGACAATTTAACTTTTTAAACAGCACTCTGTATTTCAAAGTATAATTAAGCAAGTTTGACCAGGAATTTCTGTGAACTCGTGTTTTTATTTAAAGAAAATTGCACTATTGAAAAAATTCAAGTGCAACTGAAAATTTTTAAGTTAAAGTGGCCCATTCAACTCAAAAATAATTCGATCCAATAGAATAAGATTGTATCTACCAATAGCACAGCCAAAGCATTGCCTCATCCAGTTGAAATTTTGCACTACGCTACTGGTAGATAGCATTCCATCGAGTTGAACACAATCGAGTTGAATGTGACATTAAAAAAAAAAGACAAGTTACGTTTAATAACTTTTGATCAACCTAATAATCGGATTTTCACAAAATTTTATTCCAGAAGTAATTTTCCCAAAAAATCATACTGAAAGAACAATTTAGAAACAGTACCTAGTGAAATGTTTGTAGCTCAATTTTTCACCAAGTGGGCGTCCATTCATAACATGATTTCAGGGGTACATTCAACCAACATAATTGATGATTCGATTCGAACGAATTTTATCAACCAAAAGTGAAGCCAGAAATTTCCTTTACTCCACCCAGAAGAAAATGTCTCGCTACGTGTCTGGTAGATACTATTCAATCGAATCAAGCATAATCGAGAAAAATATGCTTCTTAGTCGTCATTGAAATTTACACCGATTTGGCTCAAAAAAAGAAAAAGTGTAAACGCTTCTTTTGGAACCTCTGTGCACACCAAAAACGGAGGTGCACAACCAGACTCCACTCAGTCTAAACACAAAATTTTAACTTATTACGGCATACAGTTTTTCAGTTATGCGAGATACATTAAAACCAGGGGTGAATTTGTGCTTGGTCTTCTGGAACGCCGTTACTTTTCAAGAAAAATAATTCCGCTTCCACACAAAACTGGCCAAAAATCGTCATTCAATCATTTATCATTAGCGTTTCTGGTACTGAACCATTTACGAATTCACCTCTGATACATACGTACTTACTGACGTCACGAGAAAACTCGTGATAATGAATTAAGTAATTATCGAAAATGGTCATTTCGATTGCCCGTACATTCATATGCAGTTGCAGACGGGTCGAAAACACTAAACATACATCTGGGAATGTGTTAAATGGAATTTTTTGGCCTAATTCAAATGAAATTGGTTTTCTTTAATTTAATGCATTTACTCCTATACTTTGCACAAGGAAGAAAAACTAAATACTAACTACTTGGTAATTCCATCTTTGCAGTGAAGTTTCACAGAAATGATTAGTTGTTAAAGAATTTCATTGCATTTCAATGGTATAAAAAAAACACTGCTTTCTTTAATGGTCATTGATCATAAACCGAGCAGTAGAACTACTGAGTAGCTAAGTAGTAGGGACGTAAACAAATTAGAATTATAGACAGTAATAAAAAAGTTTTTGTTCTTGAGGAACTTTTTTTTTTCTAAATTAATTTATATAACCATTTGTATTTGACACATTTTTGTTTACTTTTTACACTATTGATTGGATTTGAAAATTTATTTATGGAAATTTATATTTCAAACTTAGTTGTCATTTCTGTAGTAAATATGATTTTGTACTACAATTTCCTGCTACTTTTTTTGCTCGTTTGTCATTTTGCTGTAAACTATTCAATTGGTTTTGAGATGCTATTAGATTTTACATTTTCATACTAATAATGAAGATTAATAATCATATTCGCTCAAAGTCTAAACCCATCATCAAGCCTGCAGTCTCAACAAAAATGAATTTAGTGAGTATTTTTTCTTTTTATAAGCTTCTTTTATACTTGGGTAGCACACATTCCGGGAGGATATTAGTGATCGGTAATTGTTCCGAAACATATCCTAAAAACTGTACTAAAACGTGTGGCACAAAATGTTTAGCGCAAGTGTTAAAAAAACATTCTTTAACACTATCCATGAAATGTCTAAAAAGTGCGCTAAAAAGTATATACATGTTCCGAACAGTGTTTCTAGAAGTGTTTTGAAAACTGACCGGAAAAAGTGTTCTGAAAAAGGGGACAAGTGTACGTGTTCAAAAAGTATCATGACATGTGTTCACAAAACGGTTCTAATAACTATTACAAAAATAGTGTTCTTAAAAAGGGGACAAGTGTACGTGTGCAAATAGTGTTCAAAAAGTGTTTGATTATTTGCAGTGTAATTGACATCAAACAGATTTTTTTTTTTATGTTGGAAATGTTTTAAGGGTAACTGATGACAATGAGGACCTGTACCTTAGCTGGTAGCGCGAAGTTAAACCATTTTATCTGTTTCTATTTGACCATTTGTACCAGATGTTGCATCCGTTCCAAATAAAAGTATTAAATTGTTAATAACAGTTCCTACGAAAAGAAATAATACTAAGCGAAATCAATATTTTTTTTGTAATTTGAAATTAAATTTTTATTTGAATGTATGATGAAACTTGAATTGTTTTTTCTTTATATTTTTAATTTTGATTTTAACGTTGAACATATTATGTTTTACTTAACCCTATATGCTGTCTCTCTGTGCCTTGTATGTTGTCTCACTGTGCCCTATACGTGGGGTACAGTGAGACAACATTTTACGTTTCTTTTTTTGTATTATCTCAAAAACTTTAAATAGAAATGATTTTTTTTTTTTTTTTTGTGTCTCAAAAGTTTGTATACTTAAGCTGCATTACAAATCCACTGTAAAAAATTTCTGATAAAATCAGAGTTTCCAAATTACTTGAATTTTAAAATTTTCGTCTCACTGTGCCCCACCCTCAGCTAATTGCAAGTGAATTTACGTTTAAAAATGTTTGTAACTGTATAACAATTTCAAAAAATCACTAACATTAAAATTAAATATTATTAAACAGTTATATGAAAAACATATCCGTATTATCCTTTTTCTTTTATAATATTCAGAAATAATTAAGTTTTTAATAAATTATTAATTTCAATTGTTAGTTTTACAAAATAGCTCAAAAGACCGTACCTGAGCCGTCTGAGTAGACTTAATCAAATAAAGTTTTCTCTGGTTAATGAATTTCATAAATTTCAATTTTATAATAAGAAATTTTTATCTTGGAAATAGATTCTTACTGCAATGTTAGGAAACTGTTTTTCTCACATTCTCTCATAAATACAGCATTGTCAGTCTTGCGACTGCTTCAAAATGATTTAGAGTCTTGTTGGTTACTGTATATAAAACCAAATTTTGTAAGAAATTTTCACTGGACTAGCCAAAAGTAT
Organism: Uloborus diversus; assembly: GCF_026930045.1. Taxonomy (NCBI): domain Eukaryota; kingdom Metazoa; phylum Arthropoda; class Arachnida; order Araneae; family Uloboridae; genus Uloborus; species Uloborus diversus. The sequence goes on along the minus strand of NC_072731.1, from coordinate 212,247,320 downwards.
TTCCGTTTTAGTTAAAAAAAATTCTTTACGTAGGAGAATGTGGGGCAAAGGGAAATAGTTAAGATGACTTACTTTTTTCAAGATGCATAAATTGGAAATGTGTTCTGAAAATTACGGTACATAAAGAAAGAACAATATACGTATTTTGTAATAAAACTTGCATTGAAACATTATTGTTTATTTTTGGCGATAAATTTGTACCGCCAAAAAACGGTAGAAAATTTTTCACTTCTTCTTTTCATGGAGCAAAGTGAAAAATAAGATATTTTTCTAATGCAATATTGTTTCTTCGCTTATTAAACATATTTTTGATCAAAGAAATGAGTAAATAAAAGAATGAATGAATAAATGAAAAGGAAATGAAACAATAAGCGAATAAAGAAATAAATAAGTGAATATATGAGAAAAAATAAGAGTGACTAAAATAGCGAATGAATAAGAAAACAAGTGGATGAATGAATAAATACAAGGGAATTATTGAATGAAGGAATGTAAATGAGATAATAAACGAATACGTAGGTAATTCGAAAAAAGGACTGAATAAGCAAATGAAATGAACCAATTCACTTTGTCCCGCATGCATTTGACTAATTGAGCAAAGCATTTAAAATAAAAATAAGCTTAAAATTAAGCAAATAAATACTGCACGAAATATTATTAGGTATCAATTAATATTTGAAATGTTAATAACAAGTACTTATCATTCAATAGCAACAAAAATAATTATCAACTTACTTTAAAATATTACAATTTGAGTATCAATTTTGGAAAATTGCTTGTATTATCATATTCCTTAATTTTCGGAGGTAAACTTTTCTTGACTGGAACAGACTACATGTGTTACTGCATAGTTAAAATATTACTAGATAGGTGGCGTTAAAAGCAAAGTAAATATTTCACCATTTCACTTTGGCCCGCTATTTCACTTTGGCCCACATTCCTCTACATAATATTTCTCAAAAAAAAAAAAAAAATTCAGTTTTCCATCAAAATTTCATTACAAAATGTCTTAAAATAAACCCAACAAGTGAATGTTTAAAATAAAAAGCTGCTCAGATCACACTACACACTCCATCCGGTAACGTATTTCAAAAAAAGAAAAAAAAATGAAAGACGAGATTTGAGAGAGAGATAATTTAGCAATTAACTCAAATAATTTACAAAATCTACCAATAGTCTTCATTCAAATTTTTAATTTGTTTTTTTTTTTTTTTGAAATAATTTGAAAATTTCTTTTTTATAATTTTTTACATTTTATTTTGATTCACTAACTTAAGAAAAATAAAGCTGAGACATTCAAATATCGTTAAGTATAGAAGAAAAGGACCCCTTAATGCGCATTTCAGTATTTATGCTAATGCTTCGAAATTTAAAAAATACTTAAATAATTTTCTTGTTTTACAGTTTGGCTTCTTGAAAGAGTGTTTTCTCATGAAAATTCGAGCCATCACAATCTCTCTGGGAGAAATCACGAATTTCATGTCCACGATGAAGTTTTTGATTTATTTACAAAAGTGCCTGTGGAAAACCAAAGTAAAAATTTGAATGCAACGAAAAACCCTGGTTCTGAAAGTAAAACTCATCAAGCATCACAGACAGAAAAGATCGAAGACAACCCAGATGCTAACAGCACAGATAATGAACAATTAGCGAAAAACAGTAGCATAAATGGAACAAAAAGCACAGAAGACGTATGGGATTTCTCGAAAATCTTTGAGTATTTTCTTTCATTTATATACAAGTTGGACCCAGAGGAAAATAATGAAACTTCAGAAAATTCCAATGACATAAAAAAAGACAGTCAGCGGTCCACATTTAGTAAAAACCAGTTTTCAACAAGCAATGAGGAATGCAGAACTGACAGCTGCGACTCTATTAAAAGAAAAGAAGATCATTATCGATCTGTTGGTGAGAATCCTGATGTAGATTTTGATAGTGATGATAAAATTATTGGCGAAAGTACTCAGAATCCTCAGCACATTTCTGAAGAATCGAAACAAGATGAGGAAGGAGTGTCAGAGACAAAACTGAAGTCAATAAGCAAAAGTGAAGAACACTCTCAATCAGCAGACTCGAATCCTGATGTTGCTTTCGACAAGAATGATGAATTAGAAAAAAGAGAGTCACTGGAAGGTGAAAATGATCCAGAAATGACAAGGAAACACGAGGAAAATATTTCAGAGAATAATCCTGCATCACAACTTGGAGGTGCAGGTCCCATCCAAAAAACTGATCACAATTCGGATTTTGTATTTTCCGGAGAAAGAAATGACGTTGGAGAACCACAAGAAACTCAAGTGGACGAAAAGTCTTTGTCTGGAAATACTGCAAAAAAACAATTTGACGTACATGAATCGACATATTATTCTTCCTCAGACAATGAGAATGAAGATTCTGAAGACGAATTAGATTCAACTGAAGAAAACGAATCACATAGAACTCAGGAAGATCAAATAAAAGGAAATAATTTTATGCCGCACGAAAGCGAACTCTATGACGAAGAGAAGGAACCTAAAGACGGTTCTTCCGACGTTAACGGAAAGGAAAGACTGACAGACAGTAAGGAAAACTCTGAAAGCAAAGCAAACTCAAACAACTTATTCAATAGTTCTGAGGAAAAACAAAGTTCTGAGGGAAACAAAAGAAGTTCTGAGGAAAACAAAAGCAGTTCTGAGGAAAACAAAAGAAATTCTGATGAAAACAAAAGAAGTTCTGTGGAAAACAAAAGCAGTTCTGAGGAAAACAAAAGAAGTTCCGAGGAAAACAAAAGAAGTTCTGAGGAAAGCAAAAGAAGTTCCGAGGAAAACAAAAGCAGTTCCGAGGAAAACAAAAGAAGTTCTGAGGAAAACAAAAGCAGTTCCAAGGAAAACAAAAGAAGTTCTGAGGAAAACAAAAGTTCTGAGGAAAACAAAAGAAGTTCTGAGGAAAATAAAAGAAATTCTGAGGAAAACAAAAGAAATTCTGAGGAAAACAAAAGAAGTTCTGAGGAAAACAAAAGAAGTTCTGAGGGAAATGAAAGAAATTCTGAGGAAAACAAAAGAAACTCCGAGGAATCTTCTGTGAAACCAAAAGTCAACCCTGAATTACTTTCAGAGAATAGTACTGAAACTTCGACGAAACACAAAACATACATTGAAACGGAACCAAAAGACGGTGGGGAGAAAGAATACTACGAAGAAGACAACATTGATGAAGATGAATATGAAGATGAAAATGAATATAAATATAAAAATCAAAATGAAGATGAAGGTGAATATAAAGAGGAAAATGAAGATGACTTAGACGTTATGTATTTCGATGACTTTGTGAATGAAGACGGTAATTATTATTATGATGAAAACTCAGAATATATATTTCAGGATTTTGTTCCTCCACAAACGAGTGACGACGAAATGGGAAATCCACAAGTCATTACTGATGAACCAAATGAAGAAACAGATTGTAATTATTCCAATCCTCACAAACCACTGGAGCCGTTCAATACAATATTGGAGTATTTGTATAAATATTCTAACAATCCTTTATTTATGAGTTTAAATCAGGAGAACAGCACTGAAGCAGAAAACAGGACCATGTAAAATACGCAATGCATTTCATCAACAAAATTTTAAGTGGGTAAAAGCTAGGTTGATGAACACAGTCATGAAAAGGCGAATGAATATGTTTTCAAAGCAATCTAAAAAGTTCTGATTTTGCAGTTGACATTGTTGTTTTTAACTTCTTCACTAATAAAATAATCTTCGTAAAATTCATTAATAATTACGTAATCGTTGTTTATATATGTTTAGATCTGAATCAAAACAATAAAAAGGTTTTATGCTCTCAATAGGGGAGGGGGACCCAAAGCGGGTAGGTTAACGAAGAATGATCCAAAATTGTAGTTTTTGACTTTTTATCGTAACAATTTTGGTTTTATTTCCTAGGAGGGACCTTGAACTTCAAAATAAAAAACAATTCTTGCATTATTTGCAACCTAATATATATTTATTAACAATTATTACAAATCTTCCAAAAACCCGCTTTGCCCTACCAGGGGGCCTAAAAAGGGTAAGCCGTTTGAGTAAAGCGGGTAAGCTTAACTAATTGTGATTTGGTACATTTGTCAGTCAAACATGAAATAAATAGGTAAACCAATTGACTGGCTAACTGCTATTATAAAAATTAATAAATCAATAAATAAATAAATAACGTTGTACTTATCGAATTTAAGTTAAAAATCTAAGTCAGCACATTTGTTTACAAAACTCAAAGAAAGAATTCATTAAATCAATCCACTAGCTAATTGCCATCATAAAAAATAAATTTTTAAAGTTCTACTTATTATACAGAAAATCTAAGTCAGTACGTTTGTTAACAAAACATATAGAAATCGAGTATACCCGCTTTGCCCTACCCAAACCCCTACTTTTGTCCAAAAGCACGTTTCCTTATTTCAACAATAGGAAAGTTTTCGATTTTTCAATTTTATTTTTATATGATAGAGTAACATGTATGAACATCATAGGTGAAAAAAATTTTGCGGCACGATAAGTAGTTTTTTTTAAATTAATTTTTAAAGTTCAAGCACAGCCATCTTAACACAAGGCCTGCGCGCTCATTCAACATGGCCGCCCGTGAAGGCGGTTTGTTTAAATGTCATAATAGCTCTACCGTGAATAAAAATTTAGATTTTTTTTATAATCCATTAAAAAAAAACAGTTAATTTTTACATGAAATACTCCGATACATCTCTAAATTAAAAATTTATATCGTTCGAGTTTTAATACCGACACAAATAATTCTTAAATAGTAAACTAAATTAAAATTCATGCATGACACATTAAATATTATATTCGCAATAAATATATAGATCATTAATAAAAAATGAAAATTTTAATGGGTAAAAAGAAAATACACTTCAACTTCAAATCATAATGCAAAAGAAAGTACGAAATAAATTTTGTTTACTGTAAATTGTAAAATGATTAAGACAGACGGGGAAGATAAACGGGAAGTGCATATTTCTTATTCATAAACTAACAAATATTTTGAATTTTTCACACGAATGATTTACAGTAGTATTGATTTTCTTTGATAAAAATACAGACAAATGAAAAAAAACAAAGATGGAATAAAATAAACCAATATTTAGCCATATTTCTAAATGTTACAAACAAAAGAAACAGCATACATTTTTGAGAAAAAAATCACTCCAATACCCAATAATAATTACAAAACATCTGAACAATTGAAACAAACTAAACAATTGGTATAAATAGACAATACTGATGCATATATTTCAGAGTAAAAAATATAATTAGATTTATCATGAGTTATCTGTTTTTTTTTTTTTTGAGAAGTTATTCAACAGTATGTTATAAATCGTTTGCATAATATTTCTCAAAATGAAGAAAATGGTGTGAGAGCTAAGCTTGTAATGGTCATGTACCACATTTCTAATGCATGGCTCGCTAATAGTTGTTAAAAGCGTTAATTCATTTTAATTTGCTATGAATTCCTCCAAAAAAAAAAAAAAATCCACAACATTTTAAAATACATTTATACAAATAGAAGCTGGGTTTAAAAGAAAAAGTTGGTGTTTTTCAAAAGTCACGATTTCATGTATCTATTAAACTGCACTCTTCAGAGAATTCATATTAAAAAGCTCCTTGAAATTTTAGTTGCAAAAAATAATCATTTACCAAAGTGAGGGCAAAAAGCTTCGTCATTAAAATCAAAAGTAATAAACGTGTATCACATGAAAAAAACATAAATAAAAATGTGTACCTTTCAATAATAGAGTGCAGTACCTTACAGAAATAGAAACTGCTTTAAAAGTTAAAACAGTTGCTCTTTTTAATGAACCGCGATCTAATATATATATTAAAAAGCACTCTTCAGTCAATTCATGTTAATAAGTTCCTTGAAACAATAGTTACAAAAAATAATCATTACACAAATTGAGGGCAAAAAAGCTTCGTCATTAAAATCGAAAGTGATAAAAATATGTAGCATGAAAAAACATACATAAAATTCGTCCCTTACAAGAAAGAATTCCTTAAAAAATCCTTAAAATATTATTTAACAAGTACAGTAAAACTCCTCTAATACGGACACTAACAAGACAAAAATTTTTGTTCGCAATAGAGGGGTGTCCGCATGACAGAGATTTAATACCTTTTAATTTTACCTTAGAATCGAGGAATTAAATACTGTCCACATAGGAGGGGTATCCGTTAGGAGGGATTTTACTGTATTTATTTTTATTATCAATTCTGCTTAAAAATTACCATTGGTAACCACACTTACCTTCTTAACATTTTTTAATCCAACAATAGTAGATTCAAACATATTTGGAGATGTTAAACATTTGATACGTTAAATTTTCACCAGTAAAGTATCTCATCGGCTTATAATGTAAACTGGACGAAACGTAACGATTTAGCACAGTCAAATACAAAGAACAAAAAAGAAAACATCATTTCAAGTCTCCATAAAGACAGTTGATAACGTATTCACATTTGGAATAAATATTACTTTGCTATTTGATACTAAAGTTGTGAGATGAAATACAATATTGCATCCGCAACGAGCAGCTACTTGAAGTCCACAACACTGTTTGAACTAAAGGGATTTTCCCGCTCAACGCCTGCTTGAGGTCACGTGACATCGATTGCGCAATACAGCGCGTAGGCCTGATATATAGAAGGCTGTGGTTCAAGCGCTTGTGACGTCAAATGGCATAGGAAGTGACGTCATGCGCTCTTCCTATAGGGGAGAAACCGAAGGACGTGCATTCGACTTCGAAGACGAAACGTAAAAGGCTTATCTCCTCGTATTTAACTCCTCGCGTTTCTGGAACATTAAACCTCTAATCCTCTCGGAAATATTCGAATATCATCATTGATGTTACTTGAGGAAGATTATTTAGATTGTGCTTTAACGAATCGGGCCTCTATAGTGTGTTCAAAATGTCCCTAGCGAAAACAAGGGATCTTCGGCGGAAGGCTGCCCATTAGTGCCCTGTGACGTAAGCTCGTGACTTTCAGAAGAGCGCACTTTTGCGCGTGGAGTTTTAAAAATTCATTAAAAATCAATCACGATATTTTAAAATTCGGCGATGGTGAATTTTTTTGCTTTGAGGGTCAATTAACAATATCCAATAGCCAAAATATGAACATTTAATAGGTTGCAACTTCCCTATTATAACCTTTAATTAAAATTTTAAAAAAGTAGAATGACCATCGTAGTTTATAGGTGCATAGTGTCAGAATAACGTAATATTGTTTTAAAAAAAAAGCTAGTCTTCGAGTAATTACAGTTAAATATCTTCAGTTTTTTTAGAAATGTAAAATTTTCTGTGTTGAAGTCTGGTTACGTCATGCTGATTCACCGCTGCTTCTCTGATACTGATTGAAACTCGGGGGTATTTCCAGAGCCGAATCTATGAGGGGGGGTGGGGAGAAGCAAGACGGGGGGTTCTTGCCCCGGCCGGCAACTTCAGGGGGTGGCAAATTCGAGTGGTGCTTCCCGGGGCGGACTGGTCTACCAACCCGGCGAGCCGGTGCGCCCCCCCCCCCATTCCGTGAGCCATTGCAGTTTCGTTTTTTTTTTTTTTTTTTTTCACCATCGAATTTATTTTTCGTTGTTTTCTTTTTTTCCTTCTCGAATATGCGCGAGTTCCGTTTTTTTTTTTTTCTTGCTCCCTCAAGCCTGTGCATATTTAACTTTTTGCTCATACCTGGACTTCCAAAGGGCTTTGAGAGTCCAGATTGATGCCCTCTTGGGGGAGGGCATCAATCTTTTTTGCCCCCCAAGAGGCAAAATAGGCTTTATTCTAAAATAGGCTTAATTCTAAAAAAAATTCCAGAAAGTACACGAAATATTAAACATTTAAAAAATGATATTGGAGAAAAAGAAGAAAGTAATGCACATGTTATTTAAACCAAGAAAATAAGCAGTTACTCACAAAAAAAAAAAAAAAAAAAAAAAAAAACTTAACACAGGATAAAAATTGTATAGGTGGGATTTTATGCTTTCTCGTGTATTTTGCTGCCAATTGAAATTGATTAATAGAATCATTTATTTTCAAAAACAGTTGCGTGTTTTTCAAAAGAAGTAAGTAAAACGCGGCGGCGAGCAGCAAGCGGGTATTTACACATGCGTTTTTAGATGTTAAAGAGAGGGATAAGTATAAGCACTTTTAGTGGGACTGAACTGGAACACATGTACAGTGCGGCCAAATTATTAGACTAAAGAGGGGGTTTTTTTTTTTGGTACACTATTTGTACTAAAATACTATTTATTTTACTGTTAAAATGCAGTACATACTGTACACTGATTATTACGTTATTTTAGCATAATTTAATATTTGCAGGTAGCAGCACTGTCTGCTTTGTTTATGTTCTTTGTTTATCTACCTACCAGGAACATAACCTCAATCAGCTTAAACAGTTCACTAATTCTTTTTATTATTGTGTTCTGTTATATTTAAGTTAGTTTTAGGTAATTAGGGAGAGTATGTGAGTATATATAATAGTGAGTATAAACAATTTTTTACAACAACAATTGACTGAGCTTAGGACACAGTCCCCTTAAAATAGAGTCAACTGATACACCCATATAAAATCTGAAAATGAAAAAACTACGAATCCGAAAAAAAATTAAGGCGGAGAGCTTTAAACGCTTCCCCCTAGTATCATTTAATATTGCTTAAAAACTTCGTCTTTTAGGACTTCTACTTCGAAATGTTTTTTAGCACTCGAGCATCACCTTTTTAAAACATCATCAAAGTTTGTCGGCAACAGCGTTTTGGAGCTTCCATTTCCAAAATGGGGGGGGGGAGTGATCAATTTCACTCCAGTTTTCAAAAAGATCGATCGGAAATAGCCACCATCCCTTACTCCAACGTCAAAAAATAATGCCTATTATAGCGTTTTTAAGACTTTAGTTTCTAAACATTTCCTCAGAAGTCCTCACGAAACTTTCCTCCACGTAACATCACCAGAGACCAGAGACACTTTAAACCTGCGTTCTTAGGACTATAATTTCAAAAATTTCTCCGAGGGAGAACCCCCGGCCCCCGCCCCTATTAGATAGGAACATTTTAAGTGTGCCTCCCTTAAAAATATTTTCTGCTTGTGCCACTGCCAGATGAATTGGTTTTTTCAACATCAAAAATGATTTGTCCCCGAAAAGAACTTTCAAACATTTACAACTGATTTTATTCCAGTATGTAATTGCTTCAAATGTGCCAAACCTTTCTGAACCTGTAGAGCAAATGAAGAAACCTCTTGCTCTTTTTTCAAATGTAGTAGCAAAAGTTTACAACCACCTTGTGACAAAGCTTTTAAAATATACTTTTTAGATTATATTAGACATTAGATTTGTACTTATACCGTACTTTTGAACTTAGATTTGAACATGTTTCAATGCATTTAATATATGCATTCTTTTCTTACTATTTGTAAAATTATAATTTTTATACAATAAATAAAAAATATTTATTAATTTTTTGCAAAATTTAAGTACTATATTGAAGTATCTGTATTATATATATACGAGGACTTATGAGAGCAAACTGCCGCCATCTTTGATGACGTTATGTCTAGAAAATGTACCAGATAGCAAATGTCCACCTAAGCTCAAAATACTTTCTAGGACACCGAATAAACTTTTTTGATAAAACATTCTCCCTGCTCAAAGTTTCTACAGAAGTAATGATCATTTATGAGAGCTACCGGCCGCCATCTTTGATGACGTCATAACAGGAAAATGTACCATGTGGAGGATGTCCAACCAAGTCCAAAATACTTTCCAGAACACGAATTGAACGCTTTAGGAAGAAAAAAAAAACTCTCTACTCAAGTTTTCCTACACATGTGCAGTCAGATCCTGGACTAAGGAGCGAAAACAATGTTACGGTACATCTCCGTTCTAACAAAAAAAATCATACTGACATGCTTAGTGTAAAATGAATTTTTAATCAAGCCTTTTAGTACTTTACGGTTTATTAAAAATACTAAACTAAAACTTGATAGAAAAATTTAAAGCAAGATGTATGTGTGTATGTGTGTGTGGGGGGGGGGCAGTATTTTGAAGTTTTGCCCCACCTCGGAAACTTCCTAAATCTGGCACTGGGTGTTCGGGTAAACACGACATACGTATGCTTTGGGCCACCCTCCCCTACCATTTCTTGCTCACTTAAAGCAAGATAAGTGATACACGCCTGTGTATGTGTGTGTGTGTTAGTGAGTTCAGAAAGGGGGTAAACACGACACGTGCAGCTGCTTTTGAAGCGGCAAGATGTCTTCGATTTTTAATTAAAGCACTCTATGATTGATTAAAAAATGTACACATACGATGTGTGAAAATAACATTGAATCTATAAAAAATAAATTCTAAAATAAAATCAGAGGCTGTTGGTCAGTTAAAGGTATAAAATATTGTTGTCAAAGTGATAAAATATCACTTTTATTTTATGAACTACAAAACAAACATGTGCTGATTGCACTCATACAAAGTCGATGTTTTTCGGACAGAATAACCAGCGCCTGATTACCACACAGGCCTGCCAGGTCTGGGCCTGGAACCCCCTTCCTAAGGGAACCCAAATTACTTAGAGAATTATGCACAGCATTGCAACTATGCGAAAAATACTTCGAAAAGGAGAATTTTTATTCATTCTGCGAATTTACCATCTGACAATTAAGAGAGGCCCCGAAAGACATTCATAAATGAACATGATAAATGATTTACATATCTGTTATAGACAAGGGGCCCCCAACCCTGTAGATCAACTACTGCATTCCGCCATAGAGCCTTCGGGGGCCTCAAAACTATTGTGGCCTTAGGGCCTCGCTTTTAGTTAGTCGGGCAATAACAGAACCAAGTCTCTATGCACGAACAAACAGAAAAATATCTGCAATGCTAACTTTTTGGAATTCTCCAATCCACTCTTGCTTATAACTCTTTTTGTTTTATTTCGTGAACAAAGTTTTAAGACTACATATGGACTATCTCAGATTTTTTTAAAATTTTTGGTAGAAAATTTTTGTTTATAGCACTATTATTTCTTTTGTAAAAAATATGAAAAGTGTTTCACCTAGTGTGTCACCTAGAAATGAAACCAAAAATATTTTGAACTATTGGAAAAATTGCATTAAATTAATTACACTGAAAAACAAATTTCAACGAATTTTCTGTTCCTCAACGTACTTTGGGTGTTTCTGATAGATTTCAAGGTGCTGAAAAAGAATATGTTTGCAAAAATTTTCTATCACCCTCCAATTTTCAGAAATTTCATTTATAAGTTTTGGATTATATATGCTATCTTATAGCAGTTAAAAGTTTGCTATATGTTTCTTTTAGATGCATTTGATCCATAGACACGTATTTTTTTTACTCATTACAGCAATAGAGTATGTAACAAGAGAGTAGAAACCGTATTCACTTTGATAAGTTTTGTATACGGGACCTTGAGCAGATGGGGCTAGGCTCCGTATCATTTCGGTTTCACGCAAGATTACTGTAGTTGAAGTTGTCACAGCAAGTTGGAACAACATGAACATTATATCAAAAAAGAAATGGCCAGAGGGCAAACAATATATTGCAGGTGAAAAATAAATGTATGCAAAACGTTCATCTAATTCATCTAATCGATTAAAAACAATATTCCCCCACCTTTAACACATAAAGTTGGGATTGATGAAAAATTTCGTTAAATTATTATAATTTCGTTAATAGATAAAAAAGGTGTAGATTTCAATATTTGTAGGAACAGTTCCTATCACTCATTTATGCAAAAATTAAGGAGGGTATTTTCATTGAACTACAGATAAGAATACTTATGAAGGACCAAAATTTTGTAGGAAGTTTAATTGATTTAGGAAAAACAGCATTGATTGATTTTAGAAATGTTGTGACACAGTCCTTAGGAGACTATCAAAGTCCTAATTATGAAAAATTAATTTAAGACATGTTAATAAGTTACAAAAAAAAATAGGATGTTCAATGTCACTGAATTTTTTTTCCCCCTGAAAGTATGGGAGCTGCGAGCGACAAGCATGGGAAGTGCTTACACCGGGATATTTCTGCAATTTAAGTGAGATATCACCGACAGTTTACTCCTAATATGCTCGGGATTACTGTTGGAATCTTATTAGAATATTATATCTCATTTAAGCTTGTGTTGGTGCCAATAATAAAGCATCCTCAGTTAAGGCAATTACAGCTGCATAAAGTATGAAATTTAGGAAATTTTTTTTACAAGTATCATTATTTTTTTCATCAAAAATCTCTTCCATTCTTCTACAATTTTTTAAGCAATACATATTTTTTGTGTTTTATACTAGTTTTAAGCTTTGTAATTGTTTATAAAATGGTAAATGACAAAAATATTGTACATGTTTTGAATAAATGTCATCAAATTGGGATTTTAAAGATTTTTTATTTTTCAAAAATCTATGGGTGATGGAATATTTTTATTGTCATATTCTTTTTCAGCACGCCGTAAAACATAAAAGTTACCATTTACTTAATGAGGAACAGAAACCTTGTTGACCAGTGTTATCATTATTTTATTTATTCATTATTTTTTTGGTGCGCCAACTCTATGCCAAATGTTGAATCAAATGAAGTGAATCCGAAGAAAATGAGATGCCTTGCAACATCATTCCACGGGCTCCTTTTCAGTTTTTCAAGCTCAGTAAAACATTCATAACAAAAAATTTAATTTTATTGTCTTCATACCTGGTCCCTTCTCTTCTGTTGTACTTAATATCGGGGATCATGTTCGGTTTCCTTCATAGAGATATAATGCTTAAAGATAAGAGGTATATTGCTTCGTACAAATATATTGCTTGGCGCATCCCCATGGGGGCCCATAGTGGGGCAAGTAGTGGGCGATCGATTCCCCCCCCCCTTAGAAATTAGAACTTCCTTGCTTTTAGTTTTTTTTTTTTTTTTTGCATAAATGTAAAAACATTTCTTCTCCAGCCATTAATGAATAAGTTAGGAAAAATGTCAAATTTTAATGACTCTAATCTGTCCTGAAATCGGTTTCCATGGGGAAAATATCCTGCTAAACTATGGGGAAAATATATGAGTCCCCCCTTACAATTTTGCATATGGGTGTCCTTGCGGGCACCACACACCCCTTAAAGGCTAGAGCACTCCCCTCAAAAACGAGAGCACCTCAAAAAAAAAAAAACCTTAGACGCTTTGAAATTTCCCCGAAAAATTTCAGTGGGCAGTATGTGCCATGGTCCCGCTCCCGCTTCATAGTCACCCCTGGCTTATTCTTGGGGGGGGGGGGATTCCGATAGAGAATTGTCCCTTCTTGGCATTTAGAAATGCCACGAATTAAAATACATAGTACTAAATAGTGATCGTGTCCTGAGGACCGACCTTATATGAAGATGAATTTCGCGGTTAAGAACACACATTGTTAACAAATATGAACTGACAGCAGATAGAAATTTTAAATCATTGAGCTTTTTCTTCTTGTTTTCCGACTATGAAATATCTGCCAATCACGCGTATAAAAGCTTAAAATTGCATTTAGAATTTACTTAACAAGATTATAGCTCCTACTGTATATAACTTGGAAGTTCCAAATAAATATAAAACGCAGAAAACTTCGTTCTTTCAATTAGCTCCAATATTTTTAACGTACGGTAAGTTTTTACTACCATAATTGTGAAAAAAGTTAAGTTGGCTTTTAATATCTCCGATTCTCCGGTAATTAAAGTTCTACAAAAACGAGGCTAATCTAAATCAAATAGACACACATATACACATTTTTAAAACTTATTATCCCTTCCTTTTTGCGACGGAGGGTACAAATTGGCCTCGGAAATGATACCTTATAATTTAAATAGGGAAGAAAACCTAATTGAAACGAAATTTAATAGTCTTTTATTCAAATATTTAATGATGTATATAAGAATTTTTAGAGTAGAAAAGATCCGTTTAAGATCCGTCAAAAAAGTAACGGATACGGATACGGATAAATATCTTTATTTTCCCTCGGTTATCCGCGGATACGGATACGGATATCCGGAACATCACTCGTACTAAATATGAAATTTGATACAAAAGCCTCCCCCCCCCCCCGTCTTGCCACTGGAAAACCTTAAAATGATTCTTTTTTTTTCATTTTCACTTAGCTCACTTAGCTTGCCCCTAAATCAAATTTGAAAAAAAAAAAAAAAATCTTATTAGTAGATATATTATACTTGACTTTATCTATTTTAGTTGGTCAATTGCTCTGCAGATGGCGCCATGTTTCACAGTGAATGCGTTTATTTTTAAATAGGGTTGGTTGGGGTAAGTGGGACCTCTTTTGAGAATAGTTCGTTTTTGAAACCTTACACAAACGTTTTGAAACTGAAAAATATAAACTTATTGCCTTATTTTATCTTGGACATTATTTATAAACAAAAATTCATAATTATTTTCTAAAATAATTCTTAAAATATTCTTAACGATTATATTATTTAAAAAATAGAATGGGTGTCCCACTTGCCCCATTGTAAAGGGTAAGTGCGTCAACCCCCTTTTATTTAAATTTAAATGACGCATATCTAAAACAGGGATATGGTAGTCTTACATGATAAAGTATGTAATTTTTTAGTGTGAATTATTTTTTTGTAAATGCATCCATTTATGAGATATTTACTGTCTTAAATCTGTATCACGGAAAAGTGTAAAACAAAAAACAAAACAATTTCATTTGTGAAATTTATTGAAAGCTTATATGTTTTACTTTTACATATAAAGATGTGTTGAATGAAAGTAATACGGTTGATTAAGATCAATTTTGGAAAAAAGGCCAAAACTATAAGTTGGAAAAGAAACAAGAAATACTACATGACTGCATTTATGCAAAGTTGACTAAGGAAGAACCTATATCAATTCATCTGAAATAATTATTTAAACATCATCTGCACCATGCCAATGAAAAGTGTCATTATTTCTATTCGCTACTTCAAATTCAACAGTATTTTTTCATTTGTATCATCCATCAACTACCAACATTGGACCTACTAAATCTTAATGGTTTTCTGTAAGTTTCACAAATACATATTCACCAGCTTTAGCAGTTTTTGTAGCAGAACTAGCAATTCCTAGTAAGTCATCGTAGTAGTCTTGTATTTCACTAATACAAATATTTCATCAGATTTGCTTCTGATTTTCAAATTCTCACTATTATGGGTGGATCCACTTACCCCATAGTGAGGAAATCCATTTACCCCTAATAGCGAAAATGAACGGGGTAAGTGGGACCCCTCCTTTAAAACAGTCATAAATATTTTTTTTTTCAAAAATTCTTGTTGCAGTATGCTTTTTTCGTTAAACCATACACAAAAGTTGAATTATCATTTTAAAAAAAATTAATACTAATAATAATAAGAACTAACCAGGAAACATTTGTTTGAAAATTGTTGCTTAAACTCGTAAAAAAAAAATTTCAGATTTTTTTTTTTTTTTTTTGACTAAGTTGTATGACCTAATAAAAAATTCCAAGAAACCCAACTATATGCAAAACCAATCACTGTGATGAACTATGACATGACCAAAGTAAAAAAAGTATAAAAACTATATGCATATTTCAGTTGGAGGGGGGACCCACTTACCCCAGTGACACACTTACTTAGTACGTTCTGAAATTTATTTCAATATTTTTCTAAAATATTTATTATTTTCTCTATTTTGATTTTTTAAGCGTTTAAAAATTAATTTTTGAACAATTCGCATGCAACCAGAACCAATTCTAATTTTTGAACAAAGAACTTTGTTCTTTGCTTTTTTTAGAGATAATCTGAGAAAGAGATTTCAAAATCCATAGCTAAATAAACGAGTTCTCTTATTGGTTAGATTTCCGTACAACACGAAATGAATGCAAACTTTTTATATTTGAAAGTCATTTCTTTCTGCGGAAAAAAAGATAGAGGGAGAGAGTGAAAGAAAGAAAGAAATTGTTCATATACTTTTATAATCTTTGAGAGTTGCTACATAGCAGTGACAGTTTAGCGGTTATTTTAAAAAGCGGTATTTTTCTTTAGGAATGGAACGAGCAAGGGAAAATGGAGGAAAAAAAAAGAGAGAGAAAGAGAGATAAAAAGAAAGACGACGTGAAAAATAAGTAATAAGTCTCAAAATATTGTATGTTTTTTTATGGGGCGGAGAGCAGTTTTTTTCTTTTTTCTTTTTTTTTTTGTAAACATGCAGTGCTAAAACCTTTGTACTACTGTCAAGTTTTTGCTTTAAAACTTGTAATAGTACAGAAAAGTTGCCTCATGCAACTAAATCAAAGTCAAAAATTCTATCACTATTAATTAGCATGTTTTCTCCACAAGGTTTACATTACACCCATCAAAAAAATCATTATTTTTTTTAAATTCAAGAATGACATGTTGTTATGTACATCAATAAATCAAGATATAAATTTTTACACACTAGTTTTACTGTGTGAAACAACTTTTCCCCACCTGTGAGCAGTGCATTTCCTCAATGAGCATTCCTCAGTTTTTAAGTAGCATAAGTAGAGAAGGTGGGGCAAAGTGAAACAGTTACGATAACTTAAATTTTTCAACATGAACAAGTTGGAAATTTGTTTTGAAAATTATAGTACGCAAGGAAGAACAAGGTATTTTATAACAAAACTTCCATTCAAGCATTATTTTTGATTTTTGGAAGTAAATTTGCACCTTGAAATAAAATTGGCCAAGGATAAACTAAAATATTCTTCTAATGAAATATTTTTTATTTGATTATGAAAAACATTTTTGATCTGATACTGAGCAAATAAAAGAAGGAATAAATAAATAAATTGTGTTAACTTATTAGTTCATGAAATAAAAAAACGAGTGAAAAAATAGTGGATAAATAAGAAACTAAATGAATGAATGAATGAATATGTGAATTATAAAATAATATAAACAACGTTTTCATGCACAAGTTACCAGAAGAGCTGCAAAATGTTGACAAATAAAATGTTTCCAAAGTTGATCTTATGACAGATACTTATTTTGTGCGATTAAGAATACCTATTATAGTTTCTTTGGAATTTAAAACTATTCGCCAAAACATAAAACTAGATTTAGAGTTGCTTCAAAACTTAAAATAATCCTCCAACTGCATAGTTCATCGCTTAACGCGTCAAGCAACCACGTTACCGGAACCCAACCCTTTAGCGAGTGAAGCGCTTTTTTTTTGCAATTTAAAATGTTTTGCCAAAAAAGAAAAGCCATCAAATAGTATCCTTCAAACGTAAAATATTTCCTTAACTCTCTTGTTTATTGCCAAACTCGCCAAAAGTAATCACGCCAGTGAAGTGAATTCCAATCGATTACCGATGCGATCAAATTCCTTTTCAAGTTACATTAGTAAGGAAGGTGGGGCAAAGTGAAACAGTTGCGATAACTTACCTTTTTCAAAATTAACAAGTTGGAAATTTGTTTTGAAAATTACAGTACATAAGGAAAGAACAATGTATTTTAGAACAAAACTTTCATTGAAATATTATTTTTGAATTTTGGAAGTAAATTTGTATATTGAAATAAAAGGGGCTAATGGAAAACTAAAATATTTTTCTAATGAAATATTTCTATTTGATTACGAAAAATATTTTTGATCAAATGACTGAGTAAATAAAATAATAAATTAAAAAATGAATCGAGAATGAAACAATAAACTAATTAATAAATTAACTAATGTATTACAAAAACGAAAGAATAAAATAGTGAATGAATAAGAAAATAAATGAATAAATATGTGACTTATAAAGGGAATATAAAACCACGTTTTCATTCACAAATTAGCAGGAGAACTGCAAAATGTGAACATTTGTATATAATAAAGAAGAAATAAAATATCTTCCAAAATTAATCTTATCACAGGTTCTTATTATTTTAAACCAAGAAGTTTTACCCTACCTTTTAACTTTAGAAAATATTTTCATACGTATTGTGCTCCTGAAAATCACCATAAATAAAAATGAAGAAATAAAATATTTTCTAAAATTTATCTTATAGATAATTTATACAAGGTTACTGATTATTTCTTTCTATTTTTAATAATCAGAGACTTTCACGAGAAAAAAGTTTTATTTTTCACTTGGCCTCTTTTATTTTAAGGTACAAATTTACTGAAATGTGTGAATTATTAAGTAAAGGGATGTGCATTAATTAATATATTTGACTTTGGTCCGAATGCGCTTGCCTAATCGTACAAAACATTTTAAATAAAAATAAGCTTCATATTAAATAAATATTGCAATATTAGTGGACCTCAATTGATATTTAAAATGCTAATAACAAGAACTTTGTCATTTTATAACATAGTAAATGATTTTTGACTAACAGTAAAATATTACACAATGAGTATCAATTTTTGACAGTTGTTGGTATTATCACTTTCTTTGATCTTCAGAGATAAACTTTTTATGACTGGAGTAGACAACATGTATTACTGCATATTTAAAACATTTTAAGATAAGTGGGGCTAAAAACAATAAATATTTCATCAAATTATTTATCGTGATCTATCGTAATTATTTATCGTGTGATTTTTAGGAACACAATACGTATAAAAATTATTTTCGGAAGTTAAAAGGTAGGGCAAAACTTCCTTGCATAACATAAGTACCTATCTATCATAAGATTAATGTTTTTATTTCTTTTTTACTATTTGCTAATGTATTTGTGTAAAAGTAGTTTTTCAAATTAAATAATTCTATTCTTTGATCTTTAAATACTTAAATTTTTCATTTCTTGTTCATTATTTTTGCGAAAATAAAACCTTTTGAACTCAGATTTTATGAAAATACACTAATTAGGGGAGAATGAATTTGAGAAGCACATTTTCTAGAGTGTGACATTACCATCCTTCAACTTTTTATTCAATTATTGGTGTGTTTAAAGATTTTTTTCTAAATTTTAGATTAATTATTATAATATTATTTGTTTTGAAGTGAGGCAAAATTTTATTTATTTAATTATTTTTCATTTATTGGAAAAGACTTCATATGGTTATTTTCACGCGCATGAAAGAAGAACGATTTTTTTCTATTTATTATTATTATTATTATTATTATTATTATTGAGGCATTTTTATTTATTTATTTATTTATTCATTTATTGGAAAAGACCTCATTTGGTTTTTTTCACGCGCATACGGTTTCTAACTTTTCATTTATTATTATTATTATTATTATTATTATTATTATTATTATTATTATTATCTTATTTATTTAAATCCTCATAAATTACTTTAATTAAAGTTTATCCTTTAAAAAAACTGGAAATAAATAGTCAATGTAAATACAAAAAACTAAGACTTGTTATTCTACAGGGGTGTACTTCTACAGAACAAAACTCATCTAATATTATTTCGGAGTTTTCTCTTCCTTTTCCTACCAAATTCTTTCATTTACTGCGTTTGATTTCAATTATAGGTAAAGCCGTGGGCATATTGCTAGAAACAATGGTTCAAAACGTCGAATATAAAAAACATCGAACGGTTTGAACTGTTTTAAATTTCAAAACGACGTTTAAGACGTTTTCAAACAACTGAAGTATTTTCGAGACAAATAGACTAATCTGGTGGTCGTGGACATAGTCCAGTCAAATTAGGTCGAAAAAGGACCGAACCCGAACATTCAAAAAAAAAAGTATGCATTTTGTCTTCAATATAATCTGCAGAAAATCCACACAAAAAAGTTTTCCTTTTAGTTTTCTCTAAATGTTTTGCAAATTTTTTGAAAATTAAAAAAATCTGTAAATTGTCTTCAATTAGATCTACAGAAAATCTACACAAAAAAATATCTTACAGTTTTCTCTAAATAGTGTGTAGATTTTTTTATGTTTATTAAAAAATAAAAAAAAAAATCTGTACTTCAATTTAAATTGCTTTGCGCAATTTTTTACTACACAGCATAAAAGTTGACTGTTCTATATTTTTTTAATATTGAAACTGATATTTTTAGTCTGCATTTTCTCTGCAAGAACATGTTTTATAATATTGTCTCATTACAGCTTTATTTCAATGGATGTGAAACAAAACTCAAGTAACTATTTACTTAACAAGAAGAAATTCATTCTCATGTGCTGTGTATAACAATATTTTTTTATTTACTTGAAAAAATATAGTTATGTGTGGATACACATGTTTGTAAGGTAATAAAATCATACTAATAAATGGAAAAATTAAAGTTCAACAGACTAAAAATATTAATTTTTGTCTCTATTAATTGTTCTTGCTTCAACATTATTTCACTATTTTATTTATTTATTTTTTTTTCCCAGTTTCCAGGAAATCAAACAAATTGCTTTGTTTTTCTACTTTAAATCAGTAATAAATAACTTAAAGTTTTTTTCCCAAGAATTTTTATTTATATTTTGATAACTTAAATTTAAGTTTAAAAGCATTTCAACACGTCTGAAACATTTACCATATAAAAAATGTCTGTTTATTGTATTATACAAATAATTATGACATGAAAATCAATTTTAATTTTATTGAATGACTCAAATAAAAATGAAATAGAAATTTTTCATCATTTTTTGTTGAAAAAAAACGATATTGAATAACGTAAGTTATTACATGGTTTCAAAGGGCTTTCAAAAATGTCAATTTCACGAAGGATACGTATTTTAACAGAGTCAAATTTGTCTCATTTGGAGAAAAATCAGGAAATTAAAATTAAATAAGAACAAATATGACTTGAAATAATGTTCTCGAACGGCATTCCGCCTAGTACAAACGCATCGAACGCCAACCCTCTTACCGTCCGTTCCGCAATATGCGGGTGCCACAGGGCTACGAGAGCAGATGACCGGTCGACCAGGTGACGTGTGTTGTTTTTCCTCCGTTACGGAAACAAATAATTAAGACATTTTCAAGTTTCATCATTGGAAACCCATGAAAATATATTGGATTCATGCCCCGGTTTACAAGAAGGTAAGACACTTTAAAATTCAACAATTATTATTTGAGTAAATTAACTATTGTTTGATAAGTGTATAGTATATTAAGGTTAGTTAGAAACTTTATGCCTAATCTGATATTTTTAATTTTTGAAATTTTTACTTTTTCACCGATTGGCTTAAAATTTTGAGCAAACATTCACATTGTCAACATCTCTATTAATAAAAAAAATTGTGTTAGTCTCAATAATAACCAGTCTAATTAATTTAATTACTTTCCACCACATGGTCAATTTGGGGGAATTTCGCAAAATTTTTAATTCTTACAAATAGTTCTATTTATTATTTTGTCTTGAAACATTGTACTAATTTTATAATCATAGCAATGTATTTTTGTGCCAAACTTGATTTGGTTATTTCAGTTTGCATATGCTCTGAATTAATAAAATCAAAGTTTTCATTTCTGAGGAGTAGTTTAAGTTTTAATTATATGTTTTATTAAACGCACATGAAACACCACTCTGCAGTGAATTTACTCATTTTTATTAAAGAAATGTCGAAATTTGAAATGTTTTCGGATTTTTATTGCTCTAATTTCATTTGTTATTAGATGCTATCTACTATTTTTAATTTGTTGGGTACATTTTTTGCAGTTTATCTACAGATTTTCTGCAGAATATTTTTAAAAAGCATCTGCGGAAAATTTGAGCATATTTGGAACGTTATTTCTTTAGAAAATTTGTAGATACAGATCTGCAGAATTTTTAAGCATATTTGGAACATGCTTTCTTCACAAAATCTGCAGTAAAAAATCTGTACCAAAAATTTGCAGAAAATTTGAGCATATTTTTAACATGCTTTCTGCAAAAAATCCACAGATTAAAAACTGCAGATTTTCTTTAGAAAGCATGCTCCAAATATGCTTAAATTTTCTGCAGATTCTTTTAAAAGATTTTCTGCAGATTTTTTTTTAAAGATTTTCTGCAGATTTTTTTTAGCTGGGATGTGTGCATGGGGATTATTTCCCGAAATATTAGTTAGGGACCTAAAGCCCGAATAAAAAGTTAAATTTTGCATTTTTGATTCACTTTTATTTTTGCTTCAAGCTTTCAATATCTTGACTCAGCATCTGATTTTGAACGTTTTTGCAATTGGAAGTATACACCTAGGACTAGTGTGTGTGTTAATGATTTTTGCTCAACTCTCTTATTCTTCTAGCACGATCAATATCTGTCAATTAATCTCAGGTTTCATGCAAAGAGTGTCAATTCAATACTGCAGCGGAATAGTAAAGTGCAAAATCAGCAACTTTAGATTTTTTTCGTATTCTTATGAACTTTTGTACTTTTGCTTTATTGCATAAGCTTTGCTTATTCGGTTTCCGCAGAAAATGAAGGCGAGAAAAAAAGAACGTCGAATTCCTACATTTAGTGTTGGAATCCAAAACACGTTTTTCAAACATATCAAAAGCTCATTTTTACTGATACTGCGCTTTACCTTCCAACGGCAGAATGCTTTTTTTTTTTTTTTTTTAATACGGGAATAGAGCAGAAATTTTATCATTCAATGTCATTTTATTTATTTATTTAGCATATCCGACATTTAAAACACAAAAAAAAAGTACAAAAGCAAAGAGGCCGAGATTTTTCTCTCTCTTAATTGAGCCCTCTGAATTACATTAATTTTGCATTGTTAACAAATTCGTGAAAACAAAGTCGCGTCAAGTACCGATGTTTACTGGGAAAACCGGAAGAAGTTACAAAGTGTCTTATAAGATGAATTCTCTTCCAACAGAAGCGTCACCCACTCACCCTTTCCTTGAAAGAAACAAAACTCATTATGAGTCATGCATTGACGTCATGCATACTTCCGTCCGTAAAATCTGAAACTTCAAACCGACGGAGCAGACATGTTTGGTCGCTTGGTTTAAAGGTCATGTATCAGTGAGCGTAAACGAGAACTCGTTTTGCATTCGATGCTTTTCCGATGCCGAATGTCGATGTTTTCTATTTGAATGAAAGACATGATTCGGAGGGGAAAAAAGAATGCAAAAAAAAAAAAAAACAGTTATGATTTTTCAAAATATAAGCAGTTACGATGAAAAACTACATCGAAAATCAGTGACCGCAGCATCCATTTCATTGAAAGGAGTTTTTTGTGGATGTAAGTATAAAGAGTGTGGCTATTTTACGGGAGAGATAATGAGGGTAGTTATCCATTAACAGGAAGCTTTTTTCTTTCTTCTAAATTTTAATAAAGTGGAAAATGTGTTTTTAAAAAATATGAAAGAAAGTAATATGATGATAAATACAGGTATAAGTCAACAATATACTAATACTACCTAAGTAGCACACTTTGTTTAATAACGTTGTGACAGCCGCTTTAAAACGTTTATTAAACGTTTATACGTAACGTGTGCTACCTGGGATAACGATAGAGAATTATAATCCGTTATCAAATTCTATTTCTGAAAACGGTAGGGCATATTTTGCAGTCAGTTTCAACTGTTAATGAGTTTTCCCATTCGGAACACTTTACATTAAGCTATTTCGTCTAATATTTAAGTGTATAATTTTACGAAAGGCAAACTGGGGGACAGAATTACAAATAAATATCTCTCACAACTTATCATTTCGAATCTGAATGTGTAAAAAAAATAAATAAATGTGCTGGAAAAGTAACAGCACCTTTTGAAAAATACAAAAGCAGCATAGAAAGCGTAAAAGAAGTGAACCTGCGCCATGGGCGTAGGCAGGGCATGCAAGGTCGTGCACTAATACCCATCTCCACATGGATTTTGAAAAAAAAAAAAAAAAATATATATATATATATATATATATATATATATATATATATATATATATATATATATATATATATATATATATATATATATATATATATATATATATATATATATATATATATATATTAACAATAATAATAATATAATAAATGAATCAGAAAAAAGTATTCATTTAATTTTTTTTTTTTTTGAATTAAAAGAATTAAACAATTATTTACATTAAATAAATTAGATGCATTCCTTTTAAACTATGGACAAACTACAAAGTACATCACGAAAAAAATTAAAGTCATGTTTATGTCTATGAGCACCAGCAGAGGAAGATGGTGCACTTTCACCCCTGGATTTTAGAAATAAAATTTAATTGATTAAAGGAGACTAACCACGAAATACTTTTAAAACAGCAAACTACATTACGAAAATTATTAATCTCATGGGTATCTCCACAAGCGCCGGTAGGTGGTGCGAAGAGGTGCATTCTTACACCCCTTGTTTTTTTTTTTTTTTTTTTTTAATAAAATAAAATAGAATCAGGACAAACTGCAAAACACTTTGTAAAAAATCTGATGTGGATTATTACTATACTAGGGTAATGTGGGGCAAAGTGAAATAGCAGCGCAAAGAGAAATGGTGAAATATTTACTCCGCTTTTAATACCACTTACCTAGTAATATTTTAACTATGTCTTAACGTATGTAATCTATTCCAGTCAGAAAAAATTTACCTCTGAAAATCAAAGCAAATGATAATACAAGCAATTTTCAAAAAATGATACTCAAATTCTAATATTTCGTTGTTAAGTCAAAAATTATTTTGATATTATGAAATGATAAAGCTTTTGTTATTAACATTTTAAATATTAATTGGGACCTTCTAATATTTGTAGTAGTATTTATTTAATTAAAATTTAGCTTATTTGTATTTGTTAATATTTTCCAGTATTAGTCATGTGCATGCGGGGCAAAGTAGATAAGGCAAAGTGAAATAGTTCATTTCGTTTACTCATTCAATCATTTACGAAATCATTTACGTATTCATTTATTAAGTAACATATTTACATTTCTTCATTTAACAATTCACTTATTAATTCATTCTTTCACTTATTTTCTTATTCATTCACTATTTTATTCACTCATGTATTTTCCCTCGTGCATTAATTAATAAATGAATTTATTAATTTGCTATTTCGTTATCTTTTCATTTATTAAATTATCATTTTATTTGCTCATTACCTTGTTCAAAAATACTATTCACAATCGAATACAAAATATTTCAATTTTCACTTTGCCCCATGAAAAAAAAAAGTAAAAATTTTCCACTTTTTTTTTCCTGAAGACTCAACTTTACTGCCAAAAATAAAAAAATAATGTTTCAATGCAATTTTTATTATAAAATATAATGTTCCTTCTTTATATACTGTAATTTTCAAATTGTTCATTTTGAAAAAGCTCAGTCATCTTAACTATTTCACTTTTCCCCACATTCCCCTACTTCCTTTTATTTCTGTTAAATAATAAATGTTTTTAATAACTCAAAAGAATGAATGCGTGTATTCATACAGGCGCGTAAGGCGTAATACTTTTGAAATGAATGCTTTTTTCTTATACATATAAACGTAACGGTAAACAGAGAAAATTGGGTACTTTTCCTGTTTACCCTTGATCCATTTTAAATCTTGGCGTTCATTTTTCGTTTTGTTCATTGCTCTCATGTTTGGTCGAAATTACATAAACTTCTTGTTTGGCGGCAGCATATGCTATTTTATTTTCTTGCTAGACTTTTAACATGATTAAAATTTCCAATAAATGAAAATTAAAAAAAAAGATCTTATGCAAAGAATCACTTGCCACTGACACCTATGATAACCAATATATTATCGGCATGACTTGTTTAAAAAAATAATTTGTTTTAAAATAATAATAACAAAATGGTTTCAACGCACCTTAAAATTACACTTACTGCAGTGGTGAAGGAGAAAAAAAAAGAAAACGAAGACGAGAAAAGAAACGACAAGGACATTTTATTTTAGTAGTTACATAACGTGAATGTGAGTTACTTTGTGTTTTAGCCAATAATTATCCTAATGAGAAAACAAAGATTTCTTTTTCGCTCTCTCTCTCTCTCTCTCTCTCTCTCTACGTTGATCAACGAGATTTTTTACTCCAACGCTAGAACCTGAGAAGAACGCGGTTGAGTACGTTTTCAAAGGTTACAAAAACAGCTAATGTATTTATATATATATTAAAAAAAAAAACATTTAGTCGCTTTCAAAATGAAAAAAAAAATGATTAAAAATAGAAAGTACATTAAAATAGGTAATTTTTATCAAAAACGAAATCATTTGCAGCTCTTTCTTTTGGGTTTAAAAAAAATCGGATCTCTTCTCTTTTCATATAGCTATTTTTGTTTTCAATGGTTGAAAACTCAGTAATAAAATAATTTATATTAAAAAAATAAATTATAATAAATAAATTATATCATTGAAAGTTTAAAAATAAGCATAAATAAACAATTTTTATGCAATAAAACAATTATCTTTTCAGCAGTAAAAAATCAATGAAAATGCAGCATGGAAAAAATAAATTTTGCGTTAACTGTTGAATAACATAATTGTGTTTTTTTTTATTGGAAAAAAAAAGGTTTCTCTCGAATCAAACTTAGAACAATACCATTCTTTTCAATGTTAGTTGAAACAGAGAAAAAGTTGTTGCCATAGACTAGTATTTCCTAATTTATTTGCTAAGTGGAACAGTATCTGATATTCACTTTTTACACGAAACCCCTTACATTGACAACAAATGAGGCAGTAAGAAGGAAAGAAATGCAAGTGCCAAAATTAAAAATTTTGAGATAGCCAGTACAAAAATGGTACGTGAATATCGCCTCTTTTTTGGGCCAAGAGCAACAGGGGCGTGCACGGGGGGAGGGGGGAGAAGGAACACCTGTTTGCCTGGGCCCGAGCCTGAAGGGGGCCTGAGATTTTTTTAATGAGGGGGCAATACATGTTGGGACGTTGGGGTGAACAATATGAAGGGCGGGGGCGTAAAAGTAATTTGTTACGGGCCCCAAAATTTCTGTGCACGCCCCCGAAAGAGCTGGTACTAGTAGCCCTGGTAGGTGCTGCTATACAGCATGATTTAACAAAGATTTTCAATGAAAGCCTACCTAGGTCCTCCACTGAAAACGCATTTTACTCAAAACTTGAAAATGTCCACATACATTCCTTTGCATCTCGTTGCCTCAATTGAATTTTTAATGCACAATTAACTTTGATGTTTTCCTCGTTGTTCATTTGGAAAATTTTGATTGAAGTCTTCACTCGGAATTTATTTTTGCCGAAGATCATTTTGAATTTTTAAAAAAAGAGTGCGGAACTCTTACTTGACTTTTCATGGAACCCTGGGATTCCACGGAACACAATAGAAGCAACGTTGCCAAAGACAAAAACGAAATAAATAAAACTGAAACTTATTTAGATGCAGTTCTTCTTTGTCGAAAGTTGTTTTTTCGTCGAAGACGACGTAGTGAGTGACGTATTTTCCGACCCTGAACTTCGCTTCTTGTTTGGGTTTCGAAGTAGGCCGGGCTCCTTTGCAGCCCGATTTTTACATTTCTCGAAAATCAGTACTCGTTCCGATGTTTCCCCGATCACGTAGGTGGGATAAAACGTTCTTTCGCAAGTGTTTTCAAGCGACGCTCGCAAAATAAGGCCGAGAAACTGGTTCACTGTTGACCGGTGACGTCAGAATTGAGTCCTAAACGAGCGGTCCTACCTGTTTAATATGGGGGAATTTCGGCGCCCTTGCACATCCGAGTTGCAACGGGCTGCAGAACGAGGGCAGGGCTCGGTGAATGTCCCGGGAAAGTCATCGGGGTCCTTTAATTGCGTGCGTTTGTTTCTTAATCTGGCGGGAAAACGGAAAAGATAGTTGTCGGTTCAGTGACTTTGAGGAAGATCGATTTTCCGGAATGAGAAAGCAGCGCACTCATCTACACAGAAAGGGAATCTGTATTTGCTCGTATGCACATTTCTGCGAAAACAAATTTTTTGTTGCATAGTTACAAAATAATTTGACACTTTTGACAAAAAAAAAAAAGTGCTTTAGAAAATATATGAACTACTTAAAAGCAAAATAAGATGCTCATCATGCGAATATATGCCTGACCCAGCCACTTACTTACGTCGTATTCTTTTGCATTAACATTACATTTTAGACTTCATACTTGAGACATTTGCGGGAAAGGTCCCCAGAACTCAACTGTTTACATTTTCACATTCACTTATGACGGTTTTTCTGCCGATTTTCTCTAAATATCAGCGGAAAAGAATCAGAGTGAGTGGAGATGAGGCTTTTCTATTTAGATAAATCTTCTGATTTAAATAAAAATTAATAAATAAATTGATAAAATTTACTAAATGAATAGAAAACTATCATAAATTATTTTTACTATTACCTCTTGTGGTTCGAGATGAGTGACACATTATACAGCTTACACATCTGAAGAATCATCAACAAAAATACTTTTCTAACTGGAACTAAAGATTCTGGCGTTGCAAGTAGCAAGAGAAAAAAAATGTTTGCTTATACTATAAACGATGTTCGTTACAGTCAAAAGTTGAGTCCTTATACTATGCCTTCTTTGAAAAGCGATTTTCCAAGACAAAATTTTGAAATTGTGCCTAATGATGATTATTGAACATAATTCTGCTATTTTAAACGGATCTAAAGTTTTCTTTTGAAAAGAAGCTTCAAAATTTTAATTTATTTTAAGTAAAATAAGCAATTAAGTCTTTTAAGCAACATTTTAATGTAATGAAAGAAGGATATAATTTTTTCGTTTTAGTATTTTGCTTAATTTAATAATTTCAGTTATTTTTTTTTTTTTTAATATTAGTATTTCTTCTGTTTGGAGTCACGAAAACAGTAGGACAAAATCTGCAGATATTTTAAACCTGGGACAAAGCAAAAATTGTACAACACTAAAACATGGAGGAATTCAAAAATCAACGAGAAAGAATATTGACCATGTTGGGCGAGCTTTTAACGTGAAATTCAGGTAGGGAGTGGATTATGTAGTTAGGATCATAAAGGTGGGTGGTCGTTGGACTTGAACGACTTCGTTCAAAAAATTCGTTTTGGAAAATGAAGTAATAGTTTCACCACCATTCGTGGTGAAGTACCAAAATAAATGGCAAAAAAAGACATTACTATAATGCAAAAAAAGAAAAAAAAAACTCTAATTCAAATAAAAGCAAATAATTAATAATAATGATAAAAGTGATACCGTTAACGACGAAGAATTTCAAGCTAAACCATCCTTTACATTGCCAATAGCTTTTGATATCCAGAAACACCTGTAAATATTTTCGAAGCTAGGGGGACAATGTTTTTCAAACCATGAGTAGTTTTCGAAAAATAGTAACTCAAGAAAGAGACAATAAGATGATCAAAAACCTTCTTTGGCACTGCACAAAAATAAAATATTAAAATGCAAAAGTGTGTTTTAGTTTTGATGATTTCATTTTCTCGAATCCGTCTTGGACGACCATTCTGTTATAACGAGTAAATATCGCGGTTCGTTATAAGCGAGTTCGATAGTGCATTACTTTTAAAGTTAAAAAATTATTCCCCTTTCGGGTACGTGAAAGCTATCAAATGAAGACGGGCTAAGATAATGAACTATTAATTTTTTTACGAAGAATCCAAAGAGATTCAAAAGAAAATGCCGTTTTAACTTAAGATAGAATTAGCGAAATGATTATGTCGTACATTAGTCATAATGTCTTAACTTATCTAGATTAGGACTCGACCGATGCATCGGCCTGGCCGATGCATCGGCGCCGATGGTTCAACAATTTAGCCATCGGCATCGACATCGGCGGCCGATGCTAACTTGCGGGAAACATCGGCCCATCGGCCTTAAAAAACATCGAAAAGCCGATGGAATTGGCCGATGTTTTTGAAAAAAAAAAAGGACCTTTGCCGTTTTACTTTTTAATACAAAGTAAATGGAGTTGTTGTTTTCATATAAAATTATTTACTTAAATTTCAGTATGAATTTCTATTTTTAGTCATCCCTAGAAGAGTTTTTAATACTACATTCAGGTACCAAACAAGTTAATTATTGCGTTGTTTCTTGTAGCAGGATGTACGTATGTATCTGTCATAAGTCATAACTCAAAAATGATAATCTGTAGAAGGTTAAAGTTTCGTATGTGGGGTGGTCTGCGGACGTTCCAGTTGTGCACTTCTCTTTTTGTTTTCGATCGGGTGTTCTGAAAAGCCTGTTTACTCATTTTTTGTGGCTATTAATTACTTATTTCAATGCAAAACTAATATAGCGTCTCAGACTGACGATCATTTGGTGATATATTGCCGAATTGGAGACCATGGAAACAAATATGAGATGGCGAAACCGATTTTTGTGTCATTTTATTAGATTCCCGTTGAACCGACGGTAATTTTTAATTTTTCGATATTTGTAATATGAATCACAGTAATGCAGTCTTTCCTGTATCGCTTCGGCGGCGTTACAAGTTTGGGGCCCGTCGAAATACATTTTGGGGACCACAGAAGTTGTAAAACATTTATCATTCGCATTTTTGTAACTCCTTCGGTGGCCGTATGGTTATGGGGCCTCTCTCGCAATTGCAACATTTGCTATATTTTAAATCCGCCATTGCACGTCAAAACAAACTCGGGTGCAAGTTTTGAAAGGGTTTTCTGCTCAATGTTTATGATTATTTTTAACTCTATTTTTACGACTATTTTTTGAATTTTTGAGAACACTTGCGTGCCCCTCCTCCCACTCCCTCAATTTTTGAAATCACAAACTCTAGTTGTACCTCTGAGTTGTTTAAAACTAACACCATTCATAAAATTGGAGATTTTTTTTTCAAACTTTATCTATTGTTTAGAAAGAATTTAGGGCATTAATGCAAGAAATTGATTAAAGACGTTTTGAATGGTGACATAATTCGAAAATCAAAGGGACTTTTGATTTTTTTTTTTTTTTTTCGGAAGTGCTGAAGTAAATTCAGAAACTCTTCCGAGGCTTTGGTGGTAGCTGTTCTGTACTAAAAAAATGAGGCAGAGGTTGGGGCCGAAGTGTGATTTACTCCGAAATCAGAGGGTGACCCCCCTAACCCTACCTCGTCGTTTCAAGCATTTCTTTAATATTGAGCGATTATTTATTTTGGTCAAGAAATGTCATTTTGCGTATTTCTCATACTTTTGTTTCACCTATATTTCGTAAATTGCCATCTTTTTTGCATCATTAATAGCGATTGATTTTTTTTCTTGTTGTAAGTAACTATTTTTATGTATTATATGAAATCAATGAATAAATTATTTTCGTTTTTTATAGAAAAGTTTCAAGGATTTTCTATTATGCAATTTTTCAAATTTCAGAAAATTATTGTTAAATTGAAAAATTTAATTTGAACTTGTTTGTAAAGCTTCATAAAAGATTAAACAATCAAATTGTTCAATACTATGTGTGCAAACATGAGATCAAGTATTATATGTATTCAGTTATTAACTTGGTGTAAATATTGAGTTTGTTTATTGTACCTGCGTTTTAAGAACCTTGCTCTTTTCATGGCTATTTTTTTTCAGCAAAATGTATGTCACTGTTATAGCTTTTATGAAAAATGCAAACTTTTCTATTCATAAATTTTAAATAAGTATAATAATATTTCTATTTTGATTTAATATTGTAATTTATCTGTTACCTTTTTTGTTTAATTTGATGACTAAAAAATGTCTACGTGCAATCTTTCCACTTTAATTGCGTAATTTGTTGACGGTTTCATAGTTCTATTCTTATTCTTATTATTATTATTATTTTGAATGATTAAACAACGTAATTTAATTTTTTTAACTATGTTTAGTGTACCTAAATCTACACATTATTACAACATTACTGAAATCTTAGTTATATGCTCAATTAAAAAAAAAAACTAATCAATTGGTTATAAACAGTCTCTTTGCTTTTCTTCCTTCTTTTTTGGCTATTGTTCTTTCTCTTTCATCATATAGCAGTCAAAAAAGGAGAAGCATAACTACACCCTATACAGATTGTACGTAGTACGATGCAAAAGTTCGAGGACAGGCTGTATAAAATCTTACCCAGAATAGTTCACATTACCGAAGCACATCCACCTTCAAAAGGTCGCCTTAAGGGGCTATGTACTTCTGCCAGTGTTCATATAACTTTTGGAAACACCCCTGGAAGCCATTTTTCGCTACCTTCTATGATGCAGCTTCATCTTCTCCTGACGGAAAAAAGCGGCGTCTATGCAAATGTTTTTTTTTGCTGGGAACAGGTAAAAGTCACACGGAGCTAAGTCCGACGAAACGTTATGTTATTTGATTGTTATATCAGAGTATTGACCAATTGAACCGTGCATCCTCAACATGAAAGTCGCCTTCTTCCCCACGATGAAGTTAAAGTAGCAGCGCAAGAGGCCTTACAGGAATTTGCGAAAAATGTCTTCCAAGAGTGCTTCTAAAAGCTATACGAACGTTGGCAGAAGTGCATAATCGTTCAAGGTGACTATTTTGTAGATAGATATATGTTTCGGTAATGTGAACTATTCAGGGTAAGGTTTTATACAACTTGACCTCGAACTGTTAGAACATACTACGTACGTACGAGTTTTCAATTTACTATTTCATAACGTTTTTGAGTGACGCAAGTTTACGCGCATGAAGACATCACAAGAGAATTTGCGATAATTAACTGAGGAGGCGTTCAAAATGGATATTTGGTTATCTATACGTTCTTAGGTACATATGTATGTACAGATGTGCAGAAAAAACTTGTGAAGTATAAATTTGGTGATAGTAAAATAGAAATTTAGGTCGAAATCTGTTTTTTTTTTTTTTTTTTTTTTTTGTGATTACAATTCTTTATTCGTAGAAAGGAAGTAAAGTGAAATGAATCAATGATCCTTTAAATTCCTAACAATCTTATCAATTTATTTCTGTTTGATTTTTTTTTTTTTTTTTTTTTTTTTTGCCATCGGCCAACGGCATCGGCCATTGGCCATTGGCAATCGGCCATTTGGAGGAAAACAATCGGCCATCTTTGAACAATCGGCCAACAATCGGCATCGGCCCATCGGCCAAAAAATGCCATCGGTCGAGCCATAATCAAGATGTCAATTATTTAAATCAATTGATGTATACCAGTAACTTAAATCAATTTATGACTAATTTAAATCACTTAAATCCTAGAAATCTTGATTTTCGATTTTGTCCCTAGAATTTGTCCTCCTCTTAACTTATTATTCTCTATCCTTACTCAATCTGAGAAAAATAAAAGATTTTTAAATTAAAGTATCCAGTGAACAGGAGTATAAAAATCAAGCTAGAGAAATTTTTATGATCGCCAATGCCTAGTAGGAGCACATTTATTAATCACCATTCCTTTTTTGTCTCGTCGCCCCATTTTTGTAAACCACAAAAAAGTAGCTATCAAAAAATTTTATTGCAACTAAAACATAAAATTAACAGTTTAAAAAAGGTTAATATAATATAAAATTGCTGTTATTAATGTGAATTGTATAATTACGTGTTAATTAAAAGAAAAGGATTTTATTTTATTTCGAAGGAAAATTTTTCTGAAAACTTTCACATTATAACTTTACTCCTCCGCAACTTACCAACAAAGAAGAAGAAAAAAAAATCTCCATAAGTAACAACAATTCGAAAGAAAAATAAAAGAGACCATTTTGCAAATGTTATGGATTTGGTCGTCTGGTTCGGATAATATCAAACTACCACAACCGCACAGCACTGATGATGAAGAATGAAGATGCATCAATGATGGAAGTCCTTCAATTGAACGAACGGCTTTATTTTTCAGAAAAAAATCTGGTTTTCATGAGCTCGAAGCAAGTGGTGGCGACTTGTTTAGGCTGGACTCAGGAGTTAAATACAGGTGGATTTACAAATGTGCCGCCTATATGCTGAACTAATTCTCCACCTTTCTTAAGAATAAAAAAGAAATAATTCGGGGAGGAAAAGCGGGGGAGGGATAAAAAAGGGCGAAATTCAAACGTTTTCAGCAATAAAATATTAGACTAAATTTCTGGAAAATGGCAAGCGTGATTATTTCTTCTTCATCTTTGAAGAGATTTTATTTCGAACGTAATGATAGGTTCTTAGTTTTGACTAGAGTGACATTAAAATCGTAACGGTCCGCTGTTTTGTAAAAAATAAATAAATAAATAAATAAATAAATAATGGTTCTATTATGTTTAATGGCGCTAGAGCCTTTATAGGCTATATATTGCGCCTATATATATATATATATATATACTATATATATATATATATATATATATATATATATATATATATATATATATATATATATATACTAGATATATAGATACTAAAATAATAATAATAAATGTTGGGGTAATTTTAGACATCTACTTCTTTCCTCTCGGAATGGCCGGCTTTTTACTGGCATTTAAAGGAGCGTCCACATGGCGGAGGTTTTCAATTTAAATAAAGTCCTGGATGACAGTAACTTTGCTTCGCTACTGTCGCCCAAAATGAAAGTTTTTCCGAAGAAAATACCCTACTATATAATAACTTGATATGAACACTGTTAAAAATTCAAGAAACTTTTATGGTAATTTTTTCTGCAAAATGGAGTGTTTACAGAACAGAAAAAATGTATAGTAAATTGCACCGAAAAAAATTGAACTATTGAAAGACCAATTGATAGACCATGTGACTCACAGTGTGGAGCACATAACACTGTATTTCCCCTCAATCGCTGTTTCCCAACTGGTATGGTGGCCAGCAAAGCCGCCTGCCAATACTAAGGTATCGAGATCGATCCAGCTATTTGCGTTTTTTAACTCAAACTCGTTTACTCCACCGCAAAATTTTACAGTAAAATAGGATTTTACTTTAAAAGTTACTGACAACATAGATGCGATAACATTTACCGTAAAATATCAGGATATTTTTAACAGTGTAAAATATGCTTGAAATAAAAAAATACCAAAGAAAAAGACTTCAAAAATCATTACTTCCAATTTATTATACTTTTTGAAAGACTGTTATTTCATGTTTTCTGATATATTTATGTAGCAAAACATAACCTTCTCTAATTAGACTACTTTGATTTAGACAATTCTAATTCTATCTAGGTAAGAACAACAAAGTCGCTTACCTGTTAGGTCCGTTTCCATCTGTAGTTCTCAGCAATAGAATAATCCCGTAGGTGATGTTGATCATTACACGTTAAGAAATACTCATTCAAGGAAGACAGCACAATATTTTAATATGGTACACTAATCTATTTGCATTTTATGATTTACAAAACAAACGCCATACTAATAAAAAACACTTATTAGCATAAAGATGAACAATCTTTCGAATCAACTATTGCATTTTTGATCCGGTATTGCAATCACTAGTAAAATGTGAAAAGTATTGCTCTTATTGTAATTAAGTTTTGAGAGAAAACTCTTGAATATTCTTTCTTGAGATCTAGACTTTTACACCTCTACTAGTGCCATTACCCTTTTGTGCGATAATTGTTTATCACGGACTCCATTGGGACGTGGATCAAAGCCAAGCAGATCCTCTTTTCATGCGAACTCCCGTGTACCAAAGTGGAACGTTTTTGCTGGCAGCCTCTCAAATTGCTTCGCATTTTTCCTGGCGACCTTGCGATAGTTCTGGAAGCTAGCGCTAACATCGGAATTTATTTTCAGAATGAAGCTCTTCTCTTGAAGTGCACCTTGCATATGAATGAAATGTCAAATTTTTCTCGATAAAACCTTGCACATTTTTCAGAAGAACAGAAATCAACTCTGGGGAAGCAAAAGTCATTCTCGATTACCAGTTCGGCGAAAAGCATCGTTTTAAAATCTAAAAATTGTCGGCCGTCTCTTCCCGGGAGATCCTTCCTTCCTAAATGAGTTGGATGGAATGTGTATAAAATTTAAGTATCTTTTCTCTACGTTTCCCAGGGGCTGCCCCGATGGGATGTCACTGTGACCTTCCAAAAATGTCCTTTATTCGGCAAATTTTGTCTAACGATCCGTTAAAATTTGTAATGTTAAAGATCCCCGCTTAATCGAATAATTGCCCCGGATAATCAAATAATATTTATCAGCTTTCGCAAATATTTTTGTTGAAATTTTTTTGAATAAATTAGAAATAAGTAAAGTAAGAACAATTGTTGACGTAAAAATATACGCGGTCAACGGGCGAGAAAAAAATTCATTTTTCATCAAAATATTTCCTTTATTCTATCTAATTTCTTTTGTCGCTGCCATTTAAAAAAAAAATAATAATTGCAGCACAGTCAATAATTAAATTAAGTAACACAAAGAAAAAAAACACATTTCGAACGATAATAAATTGATAAATATTAATTGTAAAACACGGCAGATGAGAAAAGGACTTCCCAAAAGATCTTGGAGCAAGCAATCCACTATTATGGAATTTTTTCGAAAAATATTGTTCTGAAATAAGAAGCTAAAACATTTCATAAACTCAAGTTGAAAGTTACTTTTTTTTGAACTTTCAGTCGTATGTACAAATTATGAAATTTCGTTGTTTGTTTATTTCAAAACCTTTTTCAAATAACATTAGTTATTTCCTTTATATAGCTATTGATTTATAATTATTACGTTTCAAGACAAATGTTATCAATTTAGAAGGGCAAAGAAAAATTTCCCCACACTTTATTTAATATTATTTATATTATTAAGTCTAAGAAGACATTTATAAGTTAATAGTTCATTCTTGCTTTTAACTAAATTACATTGTAAATAGTTGTGCAGGTATTTCTCCCGAATGTTCAGTCTCTTATGCCTAATAGTTTTTGAGTTATATGAAATATACAAATACTTACTGACGTCACGGCAAAGCTACTCGAAATAGATTTTGTTGACCAAAAGTGATATTTTTTTCCGGTTTCTCTAGGGAACAAACATACAATCCTGCGTATAGACGTCATAACATTACTGTCCGTTCTCGAAAACCAAAACCAGCAATTGGGATCGATTCTATTTTAAAAAGGGGCCATTGGTTGAGGATGGGCACTATCCGCTCGCACTTGCTATTTTTTTAGACGCTACTTTGGAAGAACTGTTGAACACGTTATTTTTCCTTTCTAATTTGCATCCTTTTGCTTCCAGGTTTTCACCCATATTTTGATAAAATCAGAGCAGACTTGGTGCATGCGCAAACTTGCTGGTGGTTTCTGCAAAGGAAAACAGATTGATCAGATTTGTTCATGAGTGTTTAAAATGGAAACATAAGTTGAAATCTCAGTGAGATTTTTTTCATGAATACAATAATGTCTTTGTTTCGTATACGACAGTACAAAAATAGCTGAATTTAAATGATTTAAAAGACTACAAATAAATTAATTCACTCATAATATTCAAGAAAAAAAGAATGTAAATAAATATTAACTGGTTTGTTCACGAATATTAAACAAAAAGAAATAATTTTACATAGCTTTTTTAAAACTTAATTAAGAATTAAAACAATAACAATAATTTAAAATAAAAAATCAATCTCTTTCCCTGCTGATCAGTGTCCAGAACTAAATGAGCCTCTACTTTCCCGTTTACCAACTTTGATTTTCAAGCATCAGCTTAATTTCTCCCTCAGTAGGCTTGGGTTGCAAATTATTTCAGACACACCTTTTTACAAATAGAATAATTTTCAGGAAACAAAATATACTTTTCTGTGCAAAAATAAACAAATAAAAGAAACAATAAAACAAAAACAATAAATATTGTGGGAATATTTACTGATATTTGATAAACGTTACTGAAAAAAAAAAAAACAAGCGTAAATATATTTCCATTTAAACGATGCAATGTTTTGGATTTTCCTTCAGTTGTTTTTTTGTAATCAAGTTTTTAAATGTCAGATATTTGCTGAAATCCAAATGTCAGGGTTGCAGATTACCAAATGCGTTGTTTTTTTATGATCACTGATAAGTCCGATAATTAACTCCGATTCTCTAAACCTTCTACGGAACACGAAACAAATAAAGAAGAAAAGAAAAAGCTTTCATTCATGAAAACAACTTTATGAATGAAACAGGAATTGCGTCATTTTACGCATCCACGTGGCTACACAGAAGAGCATTCTGAGTGGGTCGCTTACGAGCCTCCACGCGTTGCCTTGGAAACCAGCCAAAGCATGACGTCATGGATGCAAGAATGACAAACCTGACCGGATAAAGCACTTAGAACAGTAAAGAGTTCCAACCGAAAAGAACGCTTTTCCGGCGGCGTGCGCTTTCGCTGGGTGGTCGTGAGTTCCAAAGATTCAACATCATGTGACTGTAATGCTGTAATGCCGTGCAGAACCATTACCTAGATGAAAATGCATGATGCATTCGCGGCGCGAAAGTAGTTCGCGGAAGAATACTAATGGAGTCTGCTTCGGAGAACCTGCCCGAAGATGATAGCTCGAGTGCAATATTTCCCGGTATTCGAACGCCTTGCGCAATAGCCTCCGAGGGCCTGTTCGAAATGCGTTATATGCGAAATATCGTTTGTTCTTCACTCATTTCAACAGATGTACTCGCCGACGTATGTCGTGTTGCGGTCTTATTTATGTCAAGTGCTCCAGTGTGAAGTGACTCATCAAATTGTGATTGACACATGCCGATAATAATTTGTGTTTATGAAACAGTTAAAGGAATTTTTTAAACATTCCAAGATTCAGAACTAACGGAGACAACAAGTGTGTTATTGGATTGTTTTGAAATGTGACAGTAATCAGACAGTTCGTACGCATTCTTATTTGACATTTTTAGTTGGTGTTTTGGCAGCTTTTGGAGTTATATTCAAGTGTTGCTACTGAGAGAAGTATCTTCTTTGTGATATTTACGGAAGATTTGTGATAATCTGTGATCTTTTCATGCCCCTGTCTTTGTGGACATCAAGGGTGTTGTGAGGGCGCATCGGAAGTGATCCCTGAGTCACGTGCCGGTGTTTTGATCCACGTGGGCCGACCGCAGCCTGGAAGCAGCGATCGTCGGACGCCTCTCTCTGCGGTCTGTCGGTCCTCCCGACCACATAATGCATCTGCCCGCCGAGCCCATCGGATTCGGACTGATGAGCGGCGGCGAGCCCCCTCCGACCTTTGACAGCAAGTCGGCCCTCGCCGCCCCGTTCGACCCCCTGGCGTCTCTGGGGCCCGAAGCAGGCGATCTGGTCCGGACGGGGAGCCCCTGCTTCGCGTGCAGCCCCCTACCCGGCCACTGGCGTTCGAACAAGACGCTCCCCACCGCCTTTCGAGTCGTCTGCCTGGGCGACGTGCCCGACGGCACGGCGGTGCGCGTGCAAGCCGGCAACGACGAAAATTTCTGCGGCGAGCTCAAGAACGCCACGGCCGTTTTCAAGAATAACGTCGCCAAGTTCAACGATTTGAGGTTCGTCGGGAGGAGTGGCAGAGGTGAGTGTTGATTTTTTTATCCGCTGGGAGGGGGGGGGGGGGCCGAATTTTTATTTCAATTTGACTCAAGAAAAATAGTTTCAGCTCGCCAGGAGCGCTGTCAAAATTTTTCTCTGCCCGGGTGGAGTGGGAGGCGGAGTCATAACAATCTTTTCCAGCTATTAATGAATAAGTTATTAAAAATGTCAAATTTTAATATCTAATTTGTGCTGAAAACGGTTTCCATGGCGAAAATATTTTGCTAAACCATAGAGAAAAATTCTGCCCCCCCCCCTTTAAAATTTTGCATAGGGGCGCCCTTGATGTCTAATTTCCCTTTTCATTAGGTGTAACATTAGTATGATATGTGACCATAGTATTTTACTCTGACTCATCTTTTTGAGTTATTAGAAGACGGAAACCGCCCTCACCTGGCGTCGAAAAATCATTGTGTTTGTGTATTAGTGGGCGTGTCTTTTGTTGTTATCCATAATACTGTGAATTGTTGGGATGTCCACGTGGGGTGATTATGGCGCAAGTTGCGCCATCAAAAGTTTGGGGGGGGGGAGGATTTTTCAAATGTTTTTAAATTTATTCATTTAAATTTATTTATCGATTTTTTTTTAATTTTTCATTTTATTTTATTCTGTTTACATTTTATTTCATTAGTTTATTTAGTTTGTATGTGTGTGTGTTCATATGTCATTGGCGTAGCACAGAACTTTTCTGATAAAATAATAATGATAATTATAAATAAATACATGAAAAATTTAAAGAAAAAGAGAGAGCTAGAAATAAAAAAGTTAAAGAGGATTGAGAATTTTCTTTTTTTTTTGGGGGGGGGGAATGTATGCCATTGCACTTGGGGGGGGGCACCCCTAGTGTGTAGAGTAGAGGCCATTTTCCCTCTTTCCCGCCCCTTGGAAAAATTTGACGGGACTGATTTATCGATAGGTAAAATTCAGAATTGCTTTTTGTAAATTCAGAATTTTACGCTTCCCAAAAAGTTTGGGTGACCCTGATAGCTGTACTTACATGTATATTAACTTAGTAAGAGGTTTAACCACCGACCT
This sequence comes from Uloborus diversus, assembly GCF_026930045.1. Classification (NCBI taxonomy): domain Eukaryota; kingdom Metazoa; phylum Arthropoda; class Arachnida; order Araneae; family Uloboridae; genus Uloborus; species Uloborus diversus. The sequence continues at coordinate 212,207,089 of NC_072731.1, read as the reverse complement.
TCTTTGCTGAATCTCTCTCTCTCCCCCTCTTCCTCACCCATTAGCGCATTCTTTTGGGAAAGGAAGGAGGGAGACTTAGTGACTTCCAAGGGGTGCAATTATTCTTTTTTGAAATATGTTATGGTTAATGCCTCAGAATCAAATGCATGCGCACAAAATATTTGAACTTTACTTTTTACTACAGCTTTTAAATTCTCTCTGAATGCTTTAAATAAGATATTGTTTTTCATTGAAATTTGTTAAATGAGCAGTAAACTAGAGCAATAATTTTTGAGTCTGTAACAGTCTTTTATAATGTCCCTTTTTTAAGTTTTTATATTGAAATTTTTCTCAAATGATTTTTGTGCTTACCAACTCAGACATTATTTGGTTTGTAGTTGTTTCCCCCTAATTGACAGAAAAGTGTAATTTGTCATTCAAGGGTTTTTTTTTGAGGAGAAGGGTGTTTTTACTATTTTTTTTTTTTTTTTTTTTGGACAGAAAATGAATTTAAAAGCATTTGTAGAGATTTTAAGCTAGCATCAAAATCCTAATCGCTTGGTGCCCTCCATCCACTCTGATGAAAGCAGATATTTAAAATATCTGTTTTAAACATAAACGTCTTTATTTTAACTTCGTGCGAATTAAAAATTTACATAGATTTTGTTTTCTTTTGAAGCATGAAAAAGCTCTTATAATTTAGTAAAAAATATCATTAAAGTAATTTAAAAAAAAAAAAACTTATTGTAAAAGAAAAACTTCGGTCTTGTTTTGTTCTTACAATTTCAAGCAAAAACAAATTAGTTTTATTAATGTGCTTGCAAAATTTTGAAACACCATCTTAGATTCCAGTTACAAAAACTAAAGGTAATCTGCAGTAGTGATTATAAACACCAGATAATTCTCTGAATGAGACAACAAGAATTATATCTTCAATTGCTGTACGATTTTAGGGAGATGGGGCACGTTGGATCGGTCTCAATTATTTTAATATTATTAATATTTTTTATTTTATTGTATGACCAACAAACAGCACCTATAGTTCTACAAATCCTATCATGGAATCACATGTTACAGATATATTGAACAAATTTTATTCCAGAAAGTGTTATTTCAGTACTCCTGGGTAATTTTCAGAAAACTATAATTTTATTTTTTTTAGTAATTTTCATCATGATTATGTGAAAAAATTTTTGAATTCCTTTCTTAAAGTAAGTTCTTTTAACTCACAATTATTGGTAATTTTTTTATCTTTTGTCAAAAAGAAAAAAAAAATGACATCACTTTTTCAGACCAAGAATGTGGGGTAGGTTGGTCCACTCTTTGCGGGGCACGTTGGACCTACCCCACGTAATTTAAAAACTTTTTTTTTCTCTTAAATCACAATAATTATAACAATGTTCTACTTGTTTGTATATTATACATTCATTTCATTTCATTTTACACATGTTTCGAAATAATAATAATAAAAACGTAGGGAAAAGAACAAAAAAAAAAAAAAAAAAAAAGATATATTTTAAAATTATTTAGCAAAAATTATGCTAAATTACTTTTACCAAAAGATTTATTTCATATCTGCACTTTTTTACTATTTATATTTTCAAAAATACTTCTAAAATTTTCCAGACAGTTTTTTAAGAGTAAAGTATGAAATACAATAAAGTTCCTGTATTAAAATTTTTTTTTTGTTTTTCTAAACAAGCATTCTACATAGAAACAAAATAAAACGAATAATTGATTAAAGGAACAAAAAAGTATAATTTTACTTAAGATTATCTAATTTCATTTTTTATATTTGATTTTAGAGCACATAGATATGCTAACTTGAAGCTCTCAATTTTATTGTACTTGTTCTTTGAAATATATGGCATAACAGGATTCTTTTCTTTTTGGAGTTGTTTCATGCAATGCAGTGAAGAAAAAAAGAGCTTTTCCCACCTAGCAAATGTTGATGCAACTTTGCATAAAAGTAACATATGATTTATATCCTTTAAAAAACCCAGTCCAAGAAAAGTGCTATTTCCAAAGCTCTGGAAGTAGCACTTTTATATTCCCAGATATCATTTAACACATCTTTGGTTAACTTGAATCTGCATTAATTGTCTCCTGAATATTCAATAATGGGTTTTTCTTTTTAAAAAAATATGTGTGTACTATATATAATGGTGAGTGCTTATTGCTGTTCTTAATTAAAGATGATTTATCAATTAAAATAAATTTAATATGTTATATTGATCTTTAAAACTTATATTTTTCACTCTACACACAAAAGAGAATAAGGAGGTTACCCCATTTGATAGTAGTATTTATCAAAAATTTAAATTAAAATTTTTTTAAAAAAATTTTTAAAAAATTGTAACAAATGTTGTTTGAGTTATGCGGTCCAATGCGCCTCACCAGGCGGACCAACGTATCCAACCCGTCGGGCACATTGGTCCACTTTACAAGTTTCCGTTAAAAAATCAATATAAAAGATCAATAAAAAAATATCAATTCAACATTTTCTAAATAATCTGTGGTGTTGAGAAGTATTGAGTGAAACTTATTGTAGAAAATTGAACTGCTTTTTTGATGGGATAAAAAATTATGAGTAAAAAACGGACCAACGTGCCCCACCTCCCCTTATTTGTTTATTTAAACTTTTTGGTCCTTTTTTTCATTTGTAAATTTTAAACTATTCATATATTATCTATCTAGGCTACGGCAGCTTTTCATTTCTTTTTTGGCCCAACGAATTGTAAAATTTACAAATTAAAAATATATATATATATATGTATATATTTATTAAAAACTTAATAAATAAGTTAAAAGTAACATTTTTATTATCATTTACTTTGAGCAATATTTCGATGTAAAGACAAACAAATATCGTAGTTAATAGTAAGAAAATCTTTGAAAATAAAATTAATTACTTATTGAGGTTATAACCTTCGAACTGCTTGCAGTGACCATTGGATCGCTTCGCAATCGGAACTTGCTTCGTTCACTCATTGAATCTTAAAAAATTTTAGTCTAGCTTTATCACTACCACAGAAAGAATTGGTAAAAGATACAATTTTCAGAGTGGTATTTTACACATGGAGAAGAGATAAAAATGGAGGGAGTGAAGACTTTCATTCGTTAAGAAAAGACTCCAAGTCATGTGTTAAATTTTAAAGAAAGGCAATGGCAGAAATCAGGTTTCTTTCGCTAGTGGCACGCAAAACGTGTCAACCATTCTTCGTTGTTGAGTCAAGTGACCCAAGGTTTTTGCTTAAGCTTTTGCTTAGCCAATGATTGGACATGCGCCCTCCATTTACCTATTCCTGCTCTAAGATTTTACACAATACAGCTTGTAACTCTTCAAAATTAAATGACAAAACTCTCACACTTCAGTTGTGTTTCGAAAATAGGGTTCTAGTGTTTGATATGTGCATATTAACAAAACGCCTTTTTCTAAACTTGATAAAAAGCACAAAATTGTCAAAAAAAAAAAAAGTTTGAAATTTTATTTTCTACACTCTGGTTTGAAAATTAGTTCCCTGGTGCAATTATTTCGAAGTCTGTGTGCTAAAACGTGGGTATACCGTTTACATAAAGGGCCATTCCACCGTCACGTGCGGGACAAAAATACGCTTAAATTTCATTAACATTTCGTCATATCTCTTAATATTTTAATGAAACAGGGGTAAGCAATTTTTTTAATCTTTACATTTCATACAAAGATACTCCTGACACAATTATATTTTTATTAAATAATTATGTTATTTAAAATAAAATTTATTTACATGCGTCACGTGCGGGACATCCAAAGTCAACTTCTGGTAACTTGCTTATGAATAAGCTAATATTTTTGCTCTATTAATACAGCAATGACGAAACAAATTGTAGATTTTGAAAGCTATGGTTTCAACGCAAAGGAAACATATCTCATTAGTTGAGAAGTAATTATTTAAACCATTGGAAAAAAAAATATGTATATGCCCATTCCATTGAAAATAGTCATTTTGTCCCGCACGTGACGGTTCCTATATTTCATAAAAAATAAATAATTGTTGAAGAAAGTTTTTGCTTAAGAAGTCACACATGCGTTTGTGATTTCTTAAGCAACAAAATTTTGTTCATCATCTTTTTAAATTATTATTTTTTAAGAAATATATGAAGCGTCACGTGCGGGACAAAATTACCGTTTTCCGTGGAATGGCACTAAAAAATTATCAAAAGGTGTCCACCAAAATTACCCGCCTACCAAAACTCATGTTTCTACGTTTACCCCTCTCTCTCTCTCTCTTTCCCAGGAAGCTCTCCACAAACGCATACAAAAACTCCGAATTTCATTATATATGTAGATATAAAGAATATTTTAATCAAAATGATTTGCAGATAGGAAATTTAAGGTTCCGTCAAAGTTTTCCGCGCCCATGATTAGTTTTCCCTTTGTTGTATTTAAAAACTATTGAAAAGTTGCAATTAAAAACAGCTACATTTTCATCCAAGTATGTTTTCTCCTTTGAACATTTCATGACTTAGGTACCACTGTGATCAGGCAGGGGCGGGCGCCCCGAACTAAAATTTTGGGGAAGGGAAAAAATTATCGATTTCCCGAATGAAACTTATTCTTTCCCGAATGAATGCACACATATCATACATACATAACATCTAATCAGGCCCGTCATTTAACAGTAGATGGGACGAGAGGGGGGTCTCTTGACCCCACCCCCTTGTAAAGCCTTAAAATGACGGGACTGCATAATGAAAAGGAAAATACTGGTCATCATTAAATAAGATTTTTAAAATATATAAAGAAAAAAGGATATCATTGTTGTCTCTGAATTTGCTTAATTTTCAAGAAAATTTACCGAATAAAGAAAATTTTTGGAAGGTCCCGTGACTGCCTATCGGGGCGCCCCTGCTATCAGGCCTTGATCATGACTGATTCCTTTTTTCGTTAGTTACATTTCAAAGATCTGAACATTTACTAGGCTTTATAGCTTAAATATTGTTTAAATAATATTTTCCTCGACATAATATTATTTAGAGTATTACATAAAATAATTATAAAATATATATCTTGAAAAATTAACGACAGCATTATATAGTCAGTTAATATCTATTTTAACCAGTAAATGTAGCAGATGATCACTCTCTTCTCATGGGGGAAAACACCAAAATGGTTTTTGCCCTGTTTGTTTCCCCTTTTCTTCGCAAGGGGTAATTAGGGGATGTGGAATAGTGGTCGCCGCGGCGAAGCGGCCCCTTTTGTCTTCAAGGCAGAAACACAAGAATATAATTTTAGCAGCCTCATTACACTGGTAGAAGCCTCATTCCTGGTGCACCCTGCTTTCTTTCTTTTTTTTTTTTTTCTTTTTAGAATAGTGTCCTTCAACTTTTTCAGGCATTATCTCACGAAATATTTGACAATTTTAGAAATAGAATAAAGTAGTCTGCTTTTTAAATGATTTTTTTCTCTTCTATTTCTTTTGTCTTTTGTTTTTCTTTTTTGTACTAGTAGTGGCGCTAGTAAACATATTCAAACTGAGACCGATCTGGCCCCCGCGCCCATAGGCGCCAAGCTGTATATTCTAAAAAGGGGCAGGGGGAAGGGAGTGGGTGGTCCGATAGCTGTGTTTAATTTTTATTTCATAAATTTCAGATAAATTCTTTTTTTGATAACATTTTTGAAATTTGTAGAATTCTAAACGATAGTCTGAAAGGTACGCTAAATAAATATGGGTGGTGATTTCAAAATATCCTCGATTGAGAAACATAATTTGCTTCCTTGCGATTTGAATAGTCTTAATTTTGATTCAGTCAATCAATCTTCAAATTTTCGTCTATTTTATTATCTACGAGAATCTGCATATTGATTTCTATTAATAGCATTTGTATGTTGTTTCAAACAAATATCTAAACATGTTCAGAATTTTTGCAGTTTTCTCCATTTTTCGGTACTAAAAAATTATTTTAAGTGTCGTTGGCTTCTAAACTCAAAACGTTCGAAAAAGCATATTCTAGACTTTTTTTTACAATAAAAGTGAATTCGAAACAAATCCACCTTTTAGTTTGAGATCTACGAATAGAAATGGTTTTGCGATTGAGTTCTTGAGCCATACTTGCCTTAATTTTATGTTACAAATAGTATACGCTACTTATCTTAACTCATGATTCTTGCAACATTTTTCGATTAATAAATTTTTGAATCTTGTTACAATTTGATATACCAAATCTCTTTTTTTCAAAAGTAATTGCTAGAGCTTCAAATCAGGGCGGAAAATAACTGTTATGCCTTTCTGGTGAAGAAATTACATCCTGTTTTAGCTGTTACACTTTATTATTACATTTTCTACATTTTTCAAAACTATAAACAAAGAAAAAATATTATCACTTGCTTTTGCTTTTACGAAAAATAATTATTTTATGTGAGCCGTTGTACAATGAGACACTACAATAAGGGAGGGCATGGGATCAAAATGTTTAGGACAACCTCCCTGCCGTAACGCCTCCTCTAAAACTAAAAGTTTGATCCGCTCTTCCTTAATCCTTTCTCTAAAAATTTTGTTCGTATAATTATGATAATTACATAATTTAGCTTTTTTTATTTAATTTGTATTCAGGTAAACACTTCAATCTGACGCTAACGATCGAGACGAATCCCCCTCAAGTGGCCACCTACAACAAGGCCATCAAGATCACGGTGGATGGACCAAGGGAGCCCAGGACCAAGAGCCACCCGCATCGTGAGTAACCATTAATACATTCTTTGATTGAGCTCAGTGCAGCATTTTAGTTTGATTTCGAATCCAAGTTATCAGAGGTGTATGCATAAGACTGGTTCTTGAGTTCAGACCCCTTCTCCCAACATCTTAGGAATGTTTATAGCATTGAGAAACAGGAACGGATACAGGGGAGGGGCGACTGCCCTCCCTTGAGACTACCGGTGGACTCTCCACCGGTAACTTTTCGAAAATGAAGTTTAGAAAATGCAAATTTACACAAATTTCATCGATGTTGGAGGAAGGCAGGTTTTGGTTTGGGACAATATCCCGCAACTGTTTCGGAATTTAAGTCGAAAATCTTTGTGATCAATATTTTAAAATCAGTATACATAGTAAAAAGTAAGTAATAAGAATCAATCGCGCCTCCCTTGAAAAATTTTTGGATCCGTCCTTGTTGAAAAAGCTTATTCTAGCTTTAAAAATTGTATTTCTTCAGCTGAAGATTTCCATGTGCGTAGCATTGCCAATGTAACGTAGAATTGAAGTCTGACAGTTTTTGTGTGCAGCAATGATATGTAAGGAATAAATTAGGATAAAACCAACGTCGTGAGGCACAAATAAAACACTTTTGCTTGAGCGAAAACAGTTGTCCGAGGTTTCGTAACCGTGACCGAAGAGAACTCGAAGGTCTCTTTGACCCTATGGAGGATGAAACATTTTACATTTAAATGCATCAAAACTTGCAGCTGGCTTATACGTCGCAATAGCAGAATCTATAGAGTTTTATATTAAGTTTTGATGACCATATTAAACTACTGTGTGGTTAATATCACTTTATAGTATACAATTCTAATAATAGCTTTATTATGTACATACGCCAAAATAAAAATTAAGAATGTTTAAGTTTTTGAGTGAAATAAACTGCAACAATTATTAAAAAGTATTTCAATTAATACTGGATACTGGTTCAATTTTAAAATTGAACTTTTTTTTTCCAACGAATGAAAAAAGTGCAACAGTTATTGTGTGAAAACTCATATACTGGTTCAATTTAGAAATTGAAAATTTTAATAGACCTATAAAGGTAGATATATTTAGTTTTGTAGTCACTTTTTTATCATTAGTTGCCACTTTATCCAGGAATTCTTTACTGAAATTAAAAAGGCACTACTCACTAAAAGGTAAGTTGTGAAAGAAAACGTTGGCATATAAGACTATGTACTCATGAATATTTATTTAAAAAATGGAATATCGGAAATCTAAGAATCAATATTGCTTCAACCATTAATTTTGTAAAAGATTTGAAGTATACGTGTAAGTAAAATAATCAATTTTGCAAAAAATGTTTATTGAAATGAGAAGTTTTAAATTTTTAAAACGAAGTCTACATTCTGTAATTTTATGCATAAAACTAAAATAACAGAAAAGAATGAAATGTCTTTTTTTTTCTTTTAGAATGATTCCACTATTAATGAATTAGTTTTATAATGTCAAATCTGATCAGTATCACATTGGACGTTTTAATCAGAATTTCTTAAGTATCTTTCTGCGTTGAAAAAAATCTGCCATTCAATTTCTTCTTAGCAGCGCTCTAAATTCTTTTCACAGCTTCGCATTTCTTTCTTTTTTTCTCGAAACCCTAAGCGTTCAAATCTTTTTCACCCATAACACGGAATACTACGACAATTTGAGATCGTTTTTACATCACAAAGTTCGACGAAATTGAAATTAATTGTTTTGGGAAAAATAATAATTATAAAACCACAACTGCGGGTGGTCGGTTGAGTTGTTTAAAAGTGGTCGATATAGTGTTTCAGTGATTATTTTCAGTTCTGCATTTTGAGTTTACAAATGAAGTAAAGTTCAACAGGTAGGGCTTCTCAAGGGGGAAAAAATCAAGAGGGCCACAGATTCCCCATCCCTGGGCTTAATGGGGAATACTTATAAGGTAGGGATATCTCGTGAATTCATATATGCTCCATTCCACGAATGTCATAATTACGCATGCTACATAACTTTCGATTTACATTGGAAACTGATTCAATGCAAAAGTTGAATATTTTAAGTTTCTGAATTAAAATTAATGCAACAGGTGAGGCTTCTTAAAAAGCTCAGTAATGCCGCAGGTTCACCATCGCTGGGCTATACGAGTACCTAAAAGACAGAGGTGTCTCTGGAATTCACAGGCTGTATTCCACAAATGTCGTATTTACACTTGTTACATAACTTACGATTTACATTGGAAAATGATTCAATGCAAAAGTTGAACATTTTTAGTTCCCGAATGAAATAAGTACAAAAGATAAGGCTGGTTCTTAAAAAAACTCAACAAGGCCTTAGGTTCACCATCGCTAGCCTATACGAATACTTGTAAGATAGAGATGTCTCTGGAATTCATATGCTCTATTCCAGGAAATGCCGTATTTACACATGCTATCCTCTTCAACTTCGAAGATTTTCAGACCGGAAATCAGATGAGCTTTCTCGGATGAAAATGATATGCGTCGCGATTTCGATGAAGAAAACACAAGTTTTTACGATTATAAGACACGTGAATAGTTTAAATTCGCAGATGCGAAAGTTTGTACAGTTGTCAGAGACTAATCTGAAAGTAGTTCCCACGGTACCTTTACATGGAATATTTTTTTATTGGGGTGATCAATCTTTAGAGAGCAGTTTTGTTTTATCTCAAGTAGACTTCTTCTACACTTCTTGGAACTTGTTGTTGTTTATTTAATTTCACTAATCAAGTTAAGACTGCCTCTTCATTCAGATGTAACCAGTTTCTTAAAGCTTGTTCAAAACCAAGCAATAAATTTATGCAGGGGTCGAAGTAGTCCTATATATCCTATATTTCCTATATTTTCAGAAAAAGCATCAAAATTGTCCTATATTTCCTATGTTTTTCAAAAATGTCCTATATTTTCTATATTCCTTTTTTTACCCTATATATCTTTTAAAAAGAACAGTAAATAAACTTTCTGACATCGGATTTTTCGCTGAAAGTACGTGCCCGAACGAATTTCAAATTAAAAAACGCAACTGACTAAATCCTGCAACAGGCATCTTCTCTCATTGGCTACAGCAATGTGACATCACTCTATAGTTGGTGGAGTTTCGAGAACTAAGCCTGAAGTTGGTTTTAGAATTTTGCGTTTGGGGGGCAACAGCCGTTTGTTTTGTTTTCCATCATTGGGGTTTTCGCTTTTGTTGGTATAGGGGCCTTGGTGGTCGTGTGGTTTCGCCAACTTGCTTTGTAAGCAGAGAGGCGCAGGTTCGATTCCCGTCTGTGCCATGAGTGTTCTTTTATTCCTATGTAATTTACATCTTTCATGTGTATTTTCCTGGAAATAAAATATGGAAAAAGGTTGTGGATTATTAGAGGTAAAATCTTCTCCGCTGAGAATAGCTTATATACCCCAATGTGTGTTACCATAAATCAAATCAAATCGTTGGTATATTTTTGTGTTCAGTGCATTTTCTAATTGGAATTTTCTAATATTCTTTTTGCAATTTTTTCTTTTTGTAAAATTTTGGGATCATCGAATGTTAGTTCCTTATGACGTTAAAATGTAGTTAGTTGTATTAAGTGGAATTATAATGGCGAAATCGCATCGCTTAACACAATTTTGTGTGGAGTGATTGAACCAGGAGGACATTAATTGTACAACTTTTGGTGCATGTGCACTAAAGGAAAAGATGATTTTACCGCTTTTTGCCATTTTTGCAACTGTTTGTCATTTTGCAACCATTTGAGGCAGCATGCTAAAACATTCAAGCGTGAAGAAAACGTCAGGAGGATCCTCCTCAAGCTCTGTTTGTTCTTAATAGAAGTGGTAAAAGGTTCAGTTTAGATATAGAATCAAATAATAGTGGAATTTGTACTTGGGTCATGAGTGAGGAAGAAAAATAAAAATCAGCTTTGTTCAAATTTTGTTCAGTTATTTAGTCTATAAAATACACTTTTTTCAAAAATTACTGTTTCAACTACAGGAAAGTCATTTGAGATGTAAGTTATAATTTTGTTTGAGGTTTTTTTTTGAAACAAAAACATTGATAAGAATAACTAAATAATATATGATATGTATTATTTCTTTTTTCATAGCAAAATTATTCATATAATGTGTCTATATTTGTCCTATATTTTTTTGTGGAAAATGTCCTATATGTGACAATTCGGTCACTTCTACCCCTGATCTAAAACTGAACGAGCCCATTTTTTCCCGTGAATCAACATTAAATTTGTGTCACTATCTATTTCTCTCTCTCTTTCTCGTTATCTCTCTCGTATGTTTAGGCTTTTATGATTTTAAACAGACAATTTTAAGTTTTATCGATTAACGGACGCAAAGTAAAATAAATCAATTTTGATAAGGAAAAAAAAGGTTATTACCTATTATGTAAACGATATGAAATTACTTTTGATTAGAACATTTTTAATCTGTGGGCGATTTTTCATTGTGTTGCAAAATGCAGATTCATAACAAAATTTCTCTTAATGTAAAATTTAATCATGTGATAGGTTAAGAAATTAATTAAAATCAATTGAAAGTAGAACAGAAATATGTCATCATCTTATAATCTTTTTTGGCCAAAAACAACCAAATTCTTGTGTTCTTCATTCGTTATCGATATAACGAAAAAAAGAATGCTAAGTATGAATGAAAGTAAAATATTTACTAATTATCTATACATATAATAAAATGTGTGTGTGGCGCGCATCCCGGGAAAACGGTAAGGCCTAGGAAGATGAAATTTGGTATACAGGTGTAGTTTTTGCTGAAGTTGTGCACCTCGGGCTTCGATTTTTGATATTTTAATTAGAAAAACAGTTATTTAATGTTTTATGTGATTTTTAGCACTTTTTAGTACTTTTAACCTCACAGACCCCGAACCAATCTCGCCAGACAAATATTTTTGGTACTATAGTGTCGGAAATTTAATTTTAAATATAATGAACAAAAAAATTTTGAAGATAGAGCAATTTTTGTATTTTTTATGAATTTTTGAAAAAACCTTTAATTTGCATGTTTTTCTGAGTTTTATTTTTTTCTAATATCATCCTGCGAGAAGTATCAAAGCCTCATTTCTGAAATTTAAGTTGGTAATAGTAAAAACATTTCGCCCTCTTCAGAAGAAAAAAGTTCTTAAAAATACGCAATAGTTTTTTTTTTTTACAATTTTTTAATGCTGAACACATCATGTCCTTTCACGCATCAGTCGAAAAAAGCGTTCTTCAATCTTTTATGCCTGTGACGTCACTACTTGGGTTTCGATTCGATATTTACGATGGAATCTTAATCGCAAGCAATGTTAATCTTTTTTTTTTTTTTTTTTTTACTATATAGCTTACTTCTACATTTTCTGACGTGATGACCACGTGTTTTTTCGGCAGCGCTTGCTTTTTTTCTTTCCTTTTTTATTTTATTTAGGGATTGCATTTATTTCTTTTTCCACCCCCCCCCCCAAGCTGGACCTTTCGCTGTATCTATATTACGTTACATTTCATAGTTGTGCGCATTAATTCAATAAAAACAGCGAGATTTTTTTTTATCTTTGTCAAACACTACTTTTTGCACACTACGGGGAATTTGAGCTTTTTTTTTTTGCTCTACTTAAATAAAAAAAGCGTTTTTTTGAGTGTTCTCTGTTTTTATTAGGAAATGGGTGAGGAGGTCAAAATAAATAGAGATGGATAAGAAAATGTAGAGATAGATTGTAAAGGTAGATAGCCGCCGAAGGCGGCAATCTTGGCGTAAAAATGTGAATGGCACAAAAAAAAAAAGATAGAGATGGATTGATTAATACTGCTGCCAAATTTATTCAAACAACTGCCGAAGGCGGCAAACTTGAAGTAAAAAGGTAAATGACAAGTTAGCCAAACAGCCGCCGTAGGTGGCTGCTTGCACATTGGATGTCAATGCCCCCCTCCCCCCCCACATACACCATGACTTTGGAAAAACAATGCTTTCACATAAAAGTGGAAGTGCATTTTGTTATTTTTCGACCAAATTTGCATGAAGAGTACGTCGTTTGTGTCTCCCCTCCCCCTACTTTAAAAATATTCCAAACGACGAAACTGGAGACAGATCTAGAAAATATTTTATTCAAATTATTAATGATATAGATTGATTGACACCGCCACGAAATTTATTTAAGCAGCCGCCGAAGGCGGCACCCCTGGCGTAAAAAGGCAAATGGCGTAAAAAGCGGACCAGCTGGTCGCCGCAGGTGGCTAGTATCAAAATAAAAAAAAGGTCACAACTGCAAAATGTTAAATCTTCAAAGGAATTGAATATTAAGGTTGTTACATTAGTATTTTTGCTTCTTTTTCCCCCACTTCTAAAAATTAAACAAAAAGGAATACCTTAAAATTTAGATTTAAAATTTAAATTTTTCATTATAATAGTCATTAATATCAAAAATGGAATTGGATAGAATTGTTTTGTTTAAGTTTATTTATTTATATTGTATGAAAAATAAATATTTCGAATTCACTTCATTTCGACTCCATCTATGAATCTTTTACTTTTGTTAATGTTGAGTTTAAAGCAATGAATTTCAAATTTTATTAACATATTCTATTTGGATTGAAACAGAAAAATATAAATGTATTCGAAATCTCTGCACTTTTATTAATTTTTTAGTTCTAAAAAAATTTTTCGGTTGAATAATTAGTTTTTTTTTTTAAATTTTAAATAAAATGGTTTAAGCTTTTCCCGAAGACGCCAATATTGCAAAGTGTTGAAGTGTACGAAAAATTCCCTTTGATCAACCAAATCAGAAAAAGACTTTAGTGTACAGTACATGTTTAAAGTAGCTCCTGCTTAGTTTATTCGAAATCGTCTGTTCGAATGGGTTTTATGTAGAACTCAAACTTACCCGTAGATTCTAATGTTCCTACCCTCATAAAACTGTTCAAATTTGAATGAAAAAAACTTAGATAAAAAGAAATGGAACAGGAAAATGAGATTTCCTGACGGAGATCTTTCTGAGAAAAAATTGCTTTGTTCGAGTCAAACTACTCTTTCAAAAGTTGTTTATTACACGTACACAGACAAACACATATCCTCTCTTTCCTTATTGCAATTTTAATTTCAATTACTTTCAATTTCACTTGCGATTTGTAACGTTGATTTTATGTTTACCATCTATTGAAATACAATAGTTAAAAGTTTATAACACATCCTTAATATTTTACCGTCATCAAAGTATGAAAGTTATAAATCTTTTGCAAATTCTACTAAAGAATAACTACCGTTGTTCAAATAAGATGCACTAAAAAAATCGGAAGTTTACAGCCAGATTCGTAAGCTTACTGGCAAATCCCTGTCAGGAGTTATTATTATTATTATTATTATTATTATTTTTTTGGAAACTACTCTTTTCGAATTTTGATGTTCTATAGATAATTACGCATGTTTCTCAAAACTATAGTTTTGCATAACTTTTAGACTACTTTTTCAGACATTTTATTCGTACTAAATATCATAAGAAAAGAACAGCAACGAATCGAATCACTTTAAATGTTAAATTATGATACCATGAAGCAAACATCGTACCAAACATTTTCGAAGAAATGTGCACAATTGTAATACAGTCGAACCTCGTTAAAACGAACACAAAAGGACTTTTAAATCAATTCGTCTTAACCGTAGTTCGTTTAATCAGAAGGACCATAAGCAACAAACGAGAGGACGGGGATCTCAAATCAAGCTCGCCTTAGCAGTAATTCGTTTTAAGCGAGCTCAAATTAACGAGGTTCGATTAAAACGTTCTATTAAACAATTGTAACATTGTATTTTAAAATTTAAATCATAGCGTTTAAAGTTAAACAATGTTCCAAAAATAGAAAATAACGGATACAAAAATGTCAAAAACAGAAACAAAAAATCAGAACTGCGGGGGGGGGGGGCTATATGCCTATTTGTTAAAGCATAGGTAGAATGATAGTAGATAAAATTGAAATCTTTGAGTTGTTCGAATCATCTGTGAAAATGAAATGAGCAAAAGAAAGGTTAAATTTCATTAGTGACAGAGTATTAGAATTTAAGCTGAAGGGGTTTCATCTCCAGTCCTGATAAGCGGAGAAGCTTTAAAAAAGTAATATTGGAAAAAAAATCTGACGCAGAACAATCTGCTCTTTATTAGATTCGTATCAAAATTTTAACTAAATGAGTTTTTTTTTTACCTGATTTCCGAAAAAAAAATAATAATTGCCCCTTTAATTGATATTTTTGTTAATTCATAAAAAATAGATTTATATTTTTGCATAGGGAAATATACGAAGAAAAAAGGACGTTTTGTTTTGAGTTGACAAAATCATCAAAATATATTTTGAGTTTTTTTTTTCTTATTTTCACATAACATCCACAGTTATATTTTTTAATATGCTGTGTTCGTAACGAGTAAGTCTTGAGATTTATTGTTTTGCTTTAATTTTTCTCAAATTTTTATATTTCAATGAATTTTCCTTTGACAGAAGTTAAATTTTTTCTTTTCCCGTCGACAAACTCTTAATTTTTCCGCTATAGGGATAGTAAAAGCATTTTTTCTCTACTAAAAGTGTTAGAACTCGGAGTTGCTCTACAGATCTATGATTACAATTTTGATATTTTAATAATAACATGAAGTGACTCTCAGTTTATTTAATTTTGATGTTAGTGAGGTGCAGAAAGTGTAAAAACATGCTAAAATAGAAGTTCAGAGCATATAAAGGTAAACCTGCGGGTCCTAGGAAAGAATGTATGACGAAATGGTGATTCCTAGGCTCGCTCAAAATGAATGTGGAATATTTACTTATATGTTTACCTTTAAAGAGATCTTTGTTTCCTGATTTCCGTGTACTTTAAGATTTTTTATATTTTTTACTTGGTGTTGGAGGGGTTTTGAAAATTCATATTTTCGTCTAAGTCGAATAATTCCCTGAATATTTCCTCCCCTTCTGTTTCCTTTGTTCAGATGAATACTTTTTTTCGAATGTCTTTCATAAGTACACTGATCACAGGTTACAAGGTACTTTTACAAATCATCAAACCATCCGCAGGAAATTCCATCTTGCCGTTTTGCTTTTCTTAGAAAACATGGTAAGTCTCGGTTCATGGTAGAACCGTAGTAATAGAACCGTTGTAATGATTGCAATTACATTAAATGTAACCACTAGTACCGATTAGATATGTAAGATATTCAATGTTTTTTTCATATTTGCAGAGTCGAGTGGTTGTCGAAAATAGCCCCAAGCGTAGGATTTCCCTTGCGACCTTTTTTGAAAATGCATTTGCATAAAGAGTTGCAAAGACCTTACCAACGTAATGAGATTGCGTGTTTCGATGGAATTTCTTGATGGTTAGTTTGAGAGTTTCTCAATTTCACTAGAAGTTGCTCTCTGGGATCGAAATTAAATGTTATGTATGCATGTAACAGAAAAGTTGAACGGTCTCTTTATTTAAAAAAAATTATAATGTACCGCGCTATCTTCCAGGTTGTGAAATTAATTAGCTGTTTTGATAATTGTACAAAACTTTTTTTTTGGTTAAATTTGACTGTCGACCAACTAATTCCCATACAACAAAAAGTATATCATCTCGTTGAAGACATTACATGTATAACACAATACGAGGGGGGGGGGGGTACTGATATTCTTGTTCTCTCGCATTAAAAAAATGGAAAGGAAAAAGAAATAGCCAAAACATTAATTCAACTATGTTATTTTATCTTTACTTTTTTTCCAATGAGAGAGAGAGAAAAGAACTCTAAATAGTTTACTCGTTATTATGCAATTGGCTTTTAATTCCTTACAGCGGCATTTCTTTTTGAATTGAAAGCACAGCTTTTTAATTTTTCTTTTTTTTTTTCTTTTTTTTTTTTGGTTAGGATAAAGAAACTTCACGCAAAAAATATTGTTTACATTTTCACTACAGGAGGAGTTTGTGCACTATAGATAGATTGACCAGTGAATGAATATTTCGCTACTTGTTTTTTAAAGTAAGATTTCAAAACTTTCTTCTTTGATGAATTGGCAACAGTAACTTCCTTCTATACTATTTCAAGGAAACTACCAAAAAAGGTTGTGCTTGTACACTGGTTGCAAATGTTCATTTACAGGGTTAGTGCCCTTTTTCTATTTAAACCCTCAAAAAACCTGAAGCATAATCCTAAGTATTCTTTGTTTTTGGTTAGCAGTTACTGACATCAATAAGCATGTTTTTAATGCCATAAACCAAGTGCTAAAATGTTTAATGATATTGTAAATTTCTGAAAGGTGCTCAGAGTTCAATTCACTGACCAGACTACCTACATTGATAATTTTAATTTTGCAACTATAAGTAGCATAAGTTTTAACATAATTGAATAAAAAAAAAATCTTCTTGACAGCTGAAGAAACTAGTGCTTTAGAGGAAACAACTGCTAACATTTAAGTGATTTAAAACTGTTTTAGCCCTGTATTATTTTGGTGGTAGATCATCAGGTTTAACCATCCTAAATTCAAACTGAAGCAAACGATATTATACCGTGTCTCATCCTCATCATAATAACCTCCCATCATACTCTTAGATCCTGCACAGCATCCAATCAGAACGAAATCACCTGTCCACTTGTTTGAAGTCCCGCCTCTTTTTCTTGATCAAAATCCAACAATGCAACCGAAGAAAATAAAGAAAATGCTGTGGGAATCCCACTAAAGGATTATGATTGCACGTTCGGCGCCAGCGATTGACAGCGGCAAATTGCTTGTCTGCAGGTTTAACTTTTACAGTTGCCGCCCTGCACCTTGTTAATCAAGAGTCAACTGGAGGCACATTCTTTCCAATGAATTCAAAATGAGTTTTTATATTTAGGAAGATGCATTCAAAGAGCCCCTTGCTTTGAAAAGGGGTTGGGAGTGATTTTCCCC
The DNA here is from genome assembly GCF_026930045.1 of Uloborus diversus. NCBI lineage: Eukaryota > Metazoa > Arthropoda > Arachnida > Araneae > Uloboridae > Uloborus > Uloborus diversus. The sequence continues at coordinate 212,189,521 of NC_072731.1, read as the reverse complement.
TAAACAAAATAGGTGTTCTGAATTAAATTTATGTTTAACTAAAAGCAAAAAGAGAAAATTTTATGACTTCAATTATTTCTCACTTATGCGCCGGCCAATGGGAGTAACAGAAAAGTGCAGAAGTGAATGAGATGCATAAAAATAAAAAGACACATAAAAATTGTTTTAATCAATATAAATATCTCTGTATACATATCTGTATGTTTAGATCAATATATATGTATATCTATTAATTTCAAAAAAAAAAAAGAAAACATTATCCATCTACGTATATCTATACCTGTATTTATCTATCTACGCCCATCGATCTCTATATTTTTTGTCTATGTATCTCTGTCTGTCTTCAGGGTCGTAAACGGGGGGGGGGGGAGAAGGGACACCTGTTGGCCCAGACCTGAGCCTGAAGGGGGCCCGAGATTTTTAAAATGGCTGGTGAAATATATGTAGGGATGTAAGGGTAACCAATATGGAGAGGGCCCGTAAAAGTCATTTGTGACGGGCCCCAAAATGTCTGTACGCGCTCCTGTCTGTCTTCGCTCATTAATCTATATCTATATAAATATTAATTTCAGAAAAACATTCCTATTCTGTAACTGTAAATCTGTGTTTGTCTAACTCTAATTTATTATTTATTGCTCTTTCTATATTTATTAATATGTACTTGCCCATATAAATATTAGTTTCAAGAAAACATTTTCAGAGTACAAGTGTTCCCTATCATCGTGTTTTTCAAAATCTCTATGTATAAATTTTTATCTATCTATAAAAATAATCTACACCTCTATACCAAATTTCATGTTTCTAGCCATAACTTTTTCTCGGGATGCGTGACATAAATACACAACTAATTTTTTCATAACTCAACAATGTATGTTTATTTCTACCTTAGGCTGAATTGTTAATGGAGTTCATTGTTGCATATTCTTAACAATTCCGTTTCCCTATGTACAACAATGCGTAAAGAAAAACATAAAAATTAGTTCAGAGTCTTTGGGATAAAAAGTATCCACATAAAACAAACCTTTTCTAACTTAATTTATTAAAAATCTGGCGATGAGGTGCAAAAGATCGGCGAAAACTACACCTGCGTACTAAGTTTCATGTTTATGGTCCTTACTTTATTTTGACGGGACACTCACTCGAAACACATAAATTTTTTTGTTCTCAGTTCATAACAAAGTATTTATTTTAAACTTGAACTGAAACTCTTGGGAAAATTTTTGTTGTTAGGGATTCTTATCTAATTGAACACCAGTAAAAGAGAGTTTTTCATGCAATTAATTACTTACCATCCAGATACTAATACCAAATAGAAATTTGCCTATTCTTTTACTTTTGTTTCCATAAGAGAAAAACAAGTCTTGATACATTTTATGTAATTATTAATCAAAACTTTCAAAAATCCCCCCTCCCCACCCCCATTCCACTAATTTTGAATCTTTAAAAAAATTTCTATCTGTATTATTATTTTTTTTTCTCTTATTAATCGTCATAAAATAAGAATGCCTAAGAATTGATTTTGTTGAGTTTTGGCCCCCAGTTGGATATGGTCCCAGGTTGCAGATTTTCTTGCAAAAAAAGAGTTTCAGTTTTCAACAAACGAAAAACACCAACCACCGGCAGGTTCTCCTGAAAGAAAACATTTAAAAATTAAGCTACTGGACGTCGGGTTCAGATCTGTTGAATTGCACAATCGAAAATATAAAGTCTTAAGCAGGGTTGTTTGGTTTAAACTATTGTTTAAACCTTGATTTAAACCAAGTGTTGTTTTTTTTTTTTTTTTTTTCAAAAATGGTTTTTTGAAAAATTTCATTGCTTTCCCCAAATGTTTTCATAAATTTTACATATTATTGCAAAGAGTAAAATCTAAATGCAAAGTAACTAGCAAAGCTTTATATATAAATGACAGATATAATAAATTTAGAAACTTTTGTTGTTTAAGGTAATGCAAGTTTGCTAAATAATTTTTATTTTGCTTTTTTCCTTTTTTGGAAATCGATGCGGCTTTCCTATGAGGTAACTAATTATACTAGGCAGACCAACTAAGGTTTTCTAAAATTACATGTATAAAAATCCAAGTAGTTCTTTTATAATTTTTTTAATTACCATTATTTTTCAGTTTTTCCATTTCAAAATAGTCTAAAAAGCATATTTCAACCAAAACTTCATATAATACCTTATTTGCTTCATTGCTTCAGATTTATTGAGATAGACTATGTACCATTGCGTAAAATTATCTTAACACTAGAATATTAAATGGCAAGAGAAAAAAAAATAACTAAAGAAGTCCAAGAACACTTAGAGATGGCATAAAATTGTGCTTATACCTGCACAACTTTTTGCATCCCCGCTAGACGATGCACTCAGAGCAGGAAAAGAAAATATATAAAATTATGAAAATAGAAAATATTCAATAGGGCTTGACCGATGGCATTTTTTGGCCGATGGGCCGATGCCGATTGTTGGCCGATTGTTCAAGGATGGCCGATGGCCGATTGTTTTCCTCCAAATGGCCGATTGCCGATGGCCGATGGCCGATACCGTTGGCCGATGGCAAAAAAAAAATAGAAAAAAAAATCAAACAGAAATAAATTGATAAGATTGTCAGGGATTTAAAGGATCATTGATTCATTTCACTTTACTTCCTTTCTACGAATAAAGAATTGTAATCACAAAAAAAAAAAATCAGATTTCGACCTAAATTTCTATTTTACTATCACCAAATTTATACTTCACAAGTTTTTTCGGCACATCTGTACATACATATGTACCTAAGAACATATAGATAACCAAATATCCATTTTGAACGCCTCCTCAGTTAATTATCGCAAATTCTCTTGTGATGTCTTCATACGCGTAAACTTGCGTCACTCAAAAACGTTATGAAATAGTAAATTGAAAACTTATACGTACGTAGTATGATCTAAAAGTTCGAGGTCAAGTTGTATAAAACCTTACCCTGAATAGTTCACATTACCGAAGCATATATCTATCTACAAAATAGTTACCTTGAACGATTATGCACTTCTGCCAACGTTCGTTTAGCTTTTAGAAGCACTCCTGGAAGACATTTTTCGCAAATTCCTGTAAGGCCTCTTGCGCTGCTGCTTTAACTTCATCGTGGGGAAGAAGGCGACTTTCATGTTGAGGATGCACAGTTCGATTGGTCAATACTCTGATATGACAAACAAATAACATAACGTTTCGACGGACTTAGCTTCGTGTGACTTTTACCTGTTCCCAGCAAAAAAAAAAAAAAAAACATTTGCATAGACGCCGCTTTTTTCCGTCAGGAGAAGATGAAGCTGCATCATAGAAGCTAGAGAAAAATGGCTTCCGGGAGTGTTTCCAAAAGTTATATGAACACTGGCAGAAGTACATAGTCCCTTAAGGCGACCTTTTGAAGGTGGATGTACTTCGGTAATGTGAACTATTCTGGTTAAGGTTTTATACAGCTTGTCCCCGAACTTTGGCATCGTACTACGTACAATCTGTATAGGGTGTAGTTATGCTTCTCCTTTTTTGACTGCTGTATGATGAAAGAGAAAGAACAATAGCCAACAAAAGAAGGCAGAAAAACAAAGAGACTGTTTGATAACCAATTGATTTGTTTTTTTTTTTAACTGAGCATATAACTAAGATTTCAGTAATGTTGTAATAATGTATGGATTTAGGTACACTAAACATAGTTAAAAAAAATTAATTTACGTTGTTTAATCATTCAAAAAAAAATTAAGAATAAAACTATGAAACCGTCAACAAATTACGCAATGAAAGTGGAAAGATTGCACATATACATTTTTTAGTCATCAAATTAAACAAAAAAGGTAACAGATAAATTACAATATTAAATTAAAATAGTAATATTTTTATACTTATTTAAAATTTATGAATAGAAAAGTTATAACAGTGATATACATTTTGCTGAAAAAAAATAGCCATGAAAAGAGCAAGGTTCTTAAAACGCAGGTACAATAAACAAACTCAATATTTACACCAAGTTAATAACTGAATACATATACTACTTGATCTGATGTTTGCACACATATTATTGAACAATTTGATTGTTTAATCTTTTATGAAGCTTTACAAACAAGTTCAAATTAAATGTTTCAATTTAACAATAATTTTCTGAAATTTGAAAAATTGCATAATAGAAAATCCTTGAAACATTTCTATAAAAAACGAAAATAACTTATTCATTGATTTTATATAAATACATAAAAATAGTTACTTACAACAGAAAAAAAAATCAATCGCTATCAATGGTGCAAAAAAGATGGCAATTTACGAAATATAGATGAAACAAGTATGATAAATACGCAAAATGACATTTCTTGACCAAAATAAATAATCGCTAAATATTTAAGAAATGCTTGAAACGACGAGGATGGGTTAGGAGGGTCACCCTCTGATTTTGGAGTAAATCACACTTTGGCCCCAACCTCTGCCTCATTTTTTTAGTAAAGAACAGCTACCACCAACGCCTCGGAAGAGTTTCTGAATTTACTTCAGCACTTCCGAAAAAAAAAAGTCAAAAGTCCCTTTGATTTGCGAATTATGTTACCATTCAAAACGTCTTCAATCAATTTCTTACATTAATGCCCTAAATTCTTTCTAAACAATAGATAAAGTTTGAAAAAAAAATCTCCAATTTTATGAATGGTGTTAGTTTTAAACAACTCAGAAATACAACTAGAGTTTAATTTCAGAAATTGAGGGAGTGTGAGGAGGAGCATGCAAGTGTTCTCGGAAATTCAAAAAATAGTCGTAAAAATAGAGTTCAAAATAATCATAAACATTGAGCAGAAAACCCTTTCAAAACTTGCACCCGAGTTTGTTTTGACGTGCAATGGCGGATTTAAAATATAGCAAATGTTGCAATTGCGCGACAGGCCCCATAACCATAGGGCCACCGAATGAGTTACAAAAATGCGAATGATAAATGTTTTTCAACTTCTGTGATCCCCAAAATGTATTTCGACGGGCCCTAAACTTGTAACTCCGCCGAAGCGATACAGAAAAGACTGCATTATTGTGATTCATATTACAAATATCGAAAAATTAAAAATTACCGTCGGTTCAACGGGAATCTAATAAAATGACACAAAAATCGGTTTCGCTATCTCATATTTGTTTCCATGGTCTCCAATTCGGCAATATATCAAAAAAATGATCGTCAGTCTGAGACGCTATATTAGTTTTGCATTGAAATAAGTAATAAATAGCCACAAAAAATGAGTAAACAGGCTTTTCAGAACACCCGATCGAAAACAAAAAGGGAATTGCACAACTAGAACATCCGCAGACCCCACATACGAAACTTGAACCTTCTACAGATTATCCTTTTTGAGTTATGACTTATGACAGATACGTACATCCTGCTGCAAGAAACAACGCAATAATTAACTTGTTTGGTACCTGAATGTAGTATTAAAAACTCTTCTAGGGATGACTAAAAATAGAAATTCATACTGAAATTTAAGTAAATAATTTTATATGAAAATAACAACTCCATTTATTTTGTATTAAAAAGTAAAACAGCAAAGGTCGTTTTTTTTTTAAAAAAACATCGGCCAATTCCATCGGCTTTTCGATGTTTTTTAAGGCCAATGGGCCGATGTTTCCCGCAAGTTAGCATCGGCCGCCGATGCCGATGCCGATGGCTAAATTGTTGAACCATCGGCGCCGATGCATGTATGAATGGTGGAAGAATCAATAAACATTAATTTTTATGACAGTCTCTATTATTAAAATATGTTAAAAGAGTATTTTCATTTAAGTTTGTACTGAGGCTTTTTGATTAAAATGAATTTTTTTTTCTTTGATTAAAAAATTGTATTCCTAAATGCATTAAACGAGGAGAAATAATGTCCACAATGGAAAACATAATGATTTTCTTAAAACCTACTTGTCCTGTTTCTATAATTGTTGTCACTGATTCATTAGGTAAATAAATTACATAATTTGTAATTTCATTTAAAATCTTTAAACAAAGTATGCATTGATCTTTTGATTTTTAAAGTTGTATAATGAACATCAGACTTATGATTCATTTTTAGATGTTGCAAAATACTTTCCATGTTTAAGCATGCCCGATTTTAATTTTAGTTTTATTTTTTATTTATAACAGATTGCTATGATTATGAGGAAATTAATTTGCAAGAATTTATCCTTGGTCATTTGCAATTAATAATGTCTGAACAATCACAGTAAATTATCTCTTTGAATATTTATACCAAGACCCATTTACATATTGTATTTTTTATAATAGTTAAAGATTTTCAAACTATATTCTCGTATAGAAATCTCTAAGTATGAGGAAATGAATTTACAAGATTTTACTCTTAATTATTTAATTAATTACGAAGAAATTAGGTAAAAATATGAATATTAAACATTCCTTAACAATTAATTCATAAAACCTTCATGCTTTTCTTAAGAAAAACTGTTTTCATAACAAATAGTCATAAAAACCAAAAAAAAACTGGTTTAAACCAAAGAAACGGTCTTTTTGGGGTTTAAAAAAAAACGGTTTTTATACTAACCCTGGTCTTAAGTGACTGGGGTGACTCAGATCCCAGCGCGAGTTCTCAGAGTTTAACAATTCACGCAGTGTATTATTTTTTCTTGGTCAGATTTTTTTTAACTTTTAACCTGAGATAATTTATATACATATATACAAATCTAAAAAAAAAAAAAAAAGGATTAACCCATTCCGATCACGTGACGGTGGAATAACCCCAATATTCAGGTGAGGTAAGTGTTCATCCCTTCATAAATTCTCCATTAATAAATTTTTTTCGCAATTCAACTGTGTTTATAAAGTAGCATTAAACAGTGATACTATGTAAAACTTATATCAGGACTTCTTGTGTGGAGTCCGATATCTTTTTCCCTGTTCTGCGTCTAAAAGAATAAGTTTTCACGGTCTGAGAGAATTACATCTTTGTTCTTTCTCCACGGGGGAATACGAGAGGGATCGTTTTCTTCTCTTCCCTCGGCACGAGCCTGTTTGCGCTCTCGCTTTGTCTTGCTGGCCGACTTCCTAGAAAGGGTTGCGTCTGATCATGCAACGCAGCTTGTTCGCCCAGTTTTGATCATATTCACTTTTTCTTCATCGAAAACTCGATTATATCTCCCGATTTGAATGATTTAATAAAAAAAAATGTTAGGTGTGGTGATTTTTTGAATACAAGTCAGTGGTTCAAGCTTTCAGAGGATATTTTTATTAAGATTTTTATCAGATGCTTTGTATACAAGGTGAACACACCAGTAGTGACCAGTGCTTCAATAGTGGCCACTTCAATGTTGCTTGTATACTTTGAAGAAAGAAATAAACAATAATTATGTGATTAATGTATTGGTACTTAATGTAACTATCATATTGAATCAATTTTATTCATCAGTTATTTGAATTTAAAGAAAGTAATATAAATTCTTCGGATGGGAGGATGTCAGATGGCCACTACTGAATTTTTCAGATTTTGGAGAGGCCGCTACTGGATCAAATTTGAGGTTTGGGGAAAAAATGGATAAAAATTGAACAAATTGAAATTCTGGCATTTTTAGAAAATGGGACGATTAAGAAAGAATTGGGCTTTAATTCGCTCATTGAGTTTCAGGAGAGGTAATTAATATTTCAGACCCACTGTGGCCATTACTCGTGCTTTTACCTTACATATTTGATTTTAACGAATATCTTTCAAATACATTGGTTAAAATCAAATATTTTAAAAATATCATGATTTTTTAAAGCATTCAAATAAAGAAGCATTTTACATTTTAATGTTTGAAACGACAAAAACAAAAAATATTTTACAAATATTATTTGAGGATTGGTATTTTATACGAAGTTTTAAATGATAAGTATAAAATATTAGAATAAACTATTATTTCAACGTAACTGTTGTACATTAACATTTAAAGTAGCATCGAAATAATTTTCAGTTTTTGTTTGCAATGTTAAGTAAGAATTTTAAAATTACATCTAGTTTTAAAAAAAACTTATTTGAATTACTTTTATGATTCTTTACCTTTTGCAAAAAACACTTGTCTGATTATTGGACATAAAAAATAATAATTACCACTTAAGTATTATTCAGAATGGAAAAAATTCTCATGTAAGCTGTATGAAAACAATTCAACCGTTAAAGCATTTTATAGAGAATTTTTCTGACGCATATTCTTCAATTATTTTGATTTCAGACTGATATTCAGTTGCTTTGTTATATAATGTAAGTTACAATAAATGCATAAGGGATATAGAGTTTTTAACAGGGGTGTTCCCATAGGGTATACTCCATAAAAGCCGCATACTCTCAAACATTTTTTAGACATATATCGCTTACCCTCAAGATTCAAAAAATTTCATATTATGATATGTTATGTATATGATCGCATTTCTGGCAGTATAATTGAAGTCAGAAAAAGTGATGGGAACATCACTGGTTTTTAATTATATGTATCGAAGTATTTAAAAAGAGTTTAAAATGCCCTTAAAATAATCAGCGCTGTTCCAGTTGCATTTCAGAAACTAGCGGTTAATGTTCCCTTTTATGTACAAAAACATTATGATTTCTTCTAATTCTTGCAATGATATATTTCAAGAGGCATTTTTGTTTCTGCTATATTTCAGCATTAGTAACTGTGTTTGGATTTCTTTTTTTCTCAAAGGGATCAAAATGATACCTCCCCACGCTTTTAAGTATAAACCTATAGTTCAGGTTTAAAAAAAAATCTTGAAAACTATATTATTACGCTGCACGATGATTTAAGAAAAGTCAAAAAATGATTAAGCTTTTCATGAAAATACTGAGGAGCAAACCGCAAAATAAGCGTGCTTGGGGATCAAAATGGCCCCTCCCATAATTCTAACGTTAATCAAAAGAATCAGAATTAAATTTAAACACAAATTTTCTTTTCTTTCTTTCTTTCTTTTTTTTAAAATAAAAACCGCAATTTTTTTAATACCCTGTTGGCTGAAGCACCTTTAAAAGTGAAAAAGTAGAAGAAAAAAAAAGTTACATTCCATATGTTTGTCTTTTATTTATTTATTTTTTAATGAAAATTAGCTATGTTGTAGGTAATTTAAGCTTAATGAAATGAAAAATGTCAAACAAGGAAAAACAAATAAGATAAATAAAAAACGTAAATTTTTGAAATTGTATCAAAGCTAGAAATATAGATGTTTATTCGCTAAGAGAAATATTAATCATTGGACCATATAATTGAATTATTGATTATTTTTCTAAATGTGTAACAAAAATAATAGTGCATATGATGTACTAGTATTAAAAATGTTAAAAATATTTGAATCTGAAAACAATGCAAATTATCTTTTAAATAGTTAACACAGTAGAAATCGTTTTTTACGATATATTTACCTATCTTTACGAAAAGTTATCTTTACGATTACGTTAATTGCCACAGCTTTCAAACCGCAAAATCCACCATTCACTGTTTCAAATAGCGAGTTTACAACGTATGCAAATTGAAACATTACCATTTCAAAGCCCAATAAAAATAAAACAAGAATATTCAATGGATATTATTATTTTATGACCAACTCTAAGAATTTTTGATGTTTTCTGTTTACTACATCTTTTGGAAGAAAATGTTATTCGGGTGGTAATGTTGTTATCGCGTATTTGTGGATTGTTTTACCTACATATTTTGTTTCTGATTGTGTGAACAATTGTGTTGCAAGTAAAAACTTATATTTCAATCTATCAAGTCTTACCTATCAACCGTATTTTCTTCCTTGAAGTGAAACCAAATACAACAAACTAGCATTTTTCAAAAAGAATACTAACATTGAAACGTTTGTCTTCTCTCATAGTTTAATGGTTTTATTGTATTTCCTGGTATTAAACGGATGAAACATTTAAAATATGGAGCTATTATCCAAAATTAAAAAAAAAATACATATTAAATACGTTGAGAATGAATTATCAGTTGGTTCAAAGCTATTCAAGGGTAACTTCAGGGGCGGCATTTCAGCATTTCGTTTGGAGGGTCAAGTTTCTTGAACATGAATTTCCTCAGTACGGTATAAAATTCCTATTGGTTAACAAGAAGTGATAATAAAATGGTTTTAATGTTAAGAATAATTAGGTTTGTTAAGAACAACTAAAATTTTTACGGCTGAAGCTTAAAATTTATTTTGTAATAAGTTAGCTCACAAAACATCTCGGTACTAGTTTTTATTTTTTGGTAAAATTTTAATATGATATTTTTGGAGTCAGGAAGAACAGACAATTTTGTAACTATATTTAATCAATATCCTGCGTTTTGCTTTATTGCCAGTACAGCTAAAGATGAAGGTCTTCCTTGCCTCATTGTGCTTCGAAAGTAATTCTCTAACCTCCTGACACAAAATTCAAAATTGGTGGACGTTCAGTTCTCCCACAACTTTCTGGTTGTGTGCTGAGTTTTTTGCACTGATGAAGAGCCTCCATTGTAGCCTTGAAATAGCTATATGATGTATTTTCGTGTTAATTTGTACTTTATTTACGTTGGTTTTGCAATTTATTCACAAAAGCCATCTTTCAAATGACTGACCTGATTGAAACATTCAAAAAACAATGGAAGCAAGAACGTTATGTAAAAAAACACATTTCCTTCAGATTCCTCTCTTTAAAATAACTAAGAAAGCTTTTTAAATTGGGCTAGTATTTATTTTGCATCATTAAAAAGTATAGTTGCAAAAAACTTGAAAATGCCCATTTACATCCCTTTGCTTCTCACTGCCTCAATTATCAATCCAAGAATTAAGATAAGCGGATTGAAATTTTTACGATAGTGTGTAGCATTGTTCAAGAAACGCTCCGCATTATAAATAAAGTAAACAAAAATTCAAACAAAGTCATACGGATTAAAATGACTTCAGATACTCTATCAATGAAAAGGTCGCTTTCCAGTAATTCTCCGGGGGAGAAAAGGGGGGGGGAGCTTTTATAGATTCAACTCTTGAATACCATCTTGTGTCACTCAGAGATTGTCAAGTAAAGAGCCTCAAGATATATTCAAGATATATTTGTTGACGTGAAACAATTTTTTTTTTTTTGATGTTTTTCAAAAATAGCATATCTTTACAAAAGTCTCCATGAAAGCTTATAATACATCGAGTTGTTAAAATGTTTGTAGTACAAGGCATCAATGCATACTTACAGATAAATATTAAGTTATAATATGAGCATAAAAATTTATGTAAAATGACATGGAGTTTACGCGTAAAAACTGCACAGTCTCAACACTGTACGGACATCTCATACAATATGCACCATCGTAACATAGAGTACACAATTTTGAAGTATTTACCCCAAGTTAGGTTCCACGGCACACAGATTCTCGGTTAATTATCGGTTTATTTAGTTATATCTATGTACACAACAACTATTCACATATGTACACGTTGATAGCATATATGATGCTCAGTCTTTCACAGTCTTTGTAACTCCACTTGGGGACCCGGGCACTACTCTCCCGTTCGTCACAGTCCACGCTTTACGACAGGCACAATCTCTCCCGTCAGTACCGTCTCTTTCAGGATTACGGGCCCAAACTCTCCCGTTCCTGTTCAGTCCGGACCTAGCTTGGTCCTGTAATAAAACCGGCAGCCCCCGCGACCGCAACTGTCTCGCTCTCTCCTCGGTCTCTCCTCCGTCTCTCCGGTGGGTCCTATTTATAGGGGGTGCCTAACCTTCGGTCAACACGGAGGGCTTAGGGACTCACGTATGCAGTTTTTGGATCACGTAGCCCCTTTGCCCTGTCACGTACGTATCTTCTTGGTCACGTATGCCGTGCCGACCTAGGCCTAGCCTGACACCCCCCACCCAAAACTGGCTACCGGGCGACCAGCTCTGTAGACAGTCCTGCCCTTTTTTTATCGTGGTAGCCCCCAAACCTATCTCCCTCTGAGAGGTTGCCTTGGATGTCACCATCCCCATTTTCTTCCTTGAGTGCCAGCCTTGATAAAGCATCAGCATTTTGGTGCAATGCACCCTTTCTATGTGTGATTTTTAACTTATATCTTTGCAACGCGAGAGCCCATCTCTGTAGCTTCGGACTGGGAGATGCATTCTGTGTGATGAATGTCAGGGGGTTGTGATCGGTGATAAGTTCTACTTCCGCCCCAAACGTCCACACCTCAAACTTTTTCAATGCCCACATAGCGGCATATGCCTCCCTTTCGGCAACTGCCCATCGTCTCTGTGCCCGACTGAATATTGAACTCGCGAACGCAATCGGATGCACCCTTTCGTCTCTTTTCTGTGCTAGACAAGCGCCGACCCCTACGTCACTAGCATCCGCGTACACTAAGAATGGGCGTCCCACCTCCGGTGTATACAACGCTACCGCTTCACACAACAGCTCCTTTAACTTCCGGAAGGCTCTTTCCTCAACTACCGTCCATGGAATGCTTACCGGTACCCTGCGCTTTGTCAGCTCAGTGAGTGGCAATGCCACCTCTGCAAATTTCGGGACGTAATCGCGGTAGTAATTAAATAACCCTAGAACACTTTTTAATTCCTTCTTTGTGGTCGGGGATTTCAAATTTGTTATGGCTTTTATCTTTTCGGCATCCGGTTCATGCCTCCCTGAACCTATCTCGTGTCCCAAATATTTCACTGATCTAAGCGCAAAGTTACATTTTTTTAAATTTACCGTTAACCGTTTGTCCTTTAAAGTTTTCAACACTGCATCTATATGCTGCAAGTGCTGTTCCAATGTTCCTTTAGTAAAAATGGCGATATCGTCTATGTATGCCCTCGCATATGATTTATGAATTTCCAACGTCTCATTTAAAACTTTTTGAAAGGTACCGGAACTTCCTATTAACCCAAATGGCATAACCAGCCAATCATATACCCCTCTATGCGTCATAAAAGCGGTAAGCGGGATCGCCTTCTCATCCAGCGGTATCATCCAATACCCCTTCAGCAAATCTAAAGTTGTTATATAATTTGCCTCCGCTACCTTGTAAATTAGTTCCTTTGCATTTTCCATCGGAAACGCGGGAGCATCCGTGACAGCATTTAACGCTCTATAGTCCACGCAAAGCCTGATCTCCCCATTTCGTTTTGCAACACATACTATCGGGTGAGCTTCGGAACTTTTACTAGGACGGATCAACCCTTCCCTTAGTAAATCTTGTACCTGTTTATCAACTTCGTCCTTCAATGCTTCAGGCACCCTATATCTATGAATTTTTCCCAATGTTGCCCCTTCTTTTAGTTTTATTTCATGCTTTCCTACTTGTGCTGTTTGCAATTTATTCTTAAATAATTCTCTATGCTTATTCAGATATTTGCCTAGTCTTACTCTTTCCTCCTTAGTTAATCCGGTACAGTTGTCTTCTATGATTCTCCCAATTTCTCCTGTTTCTCTACAATCTGCTTTCGTTGGTACACAGCTAATCTCACCCATTTCCTTATCTTCCTCAAAAATTACTCCTACGGTATCCACTCTCTGTTTGAAAGGTCTAAGTTTGTTTACGTGCACATGCTTTTTAGATCCATCCCCCAATTGCACTATATAGCTATGAGGTGGCACTTTGCCTACTATGTCCCCAGGACCAATCCATTTAGCTAACATCTTGCTCGTACTATCCGGAATTAATATTATCACTTTATCTCCCTTGTCAAACTCTCTCATTTTTGATCTTTTATTGTAATAATTCGCCATATTACTTTGATTTTGTTCTGCAGTCAGTCGGGCTGCTTTTGCTGCTTCCTCCAAATTTTTCTTTAAATCTAACAAGTAATTCACTGCGCTTTGATTCTTCAAATTTGGAACCCATTCTTCTCCCGTAAAGCTTTGTTTCAATATCGATAATGGACCTGTCGGATCTCTCCCATACAATAGCTTGAATGGTGCTATCCCAGTAGTCGCATTCGGCACTTCCCTGTATGCCCACAATAAGAATGGCACCTGCTTATCCCAGTTTTTAGGGTCTGTTCTCATTACATGATATAACATGTTTCTGAGTACGCCATTCCATCTTTCCACTAATCCATTTGACTCCTTATGCCCGGGCGTAGAGAATCTTGGCGCGGTTCCTAATATTTTAAGAAACTCCTCAGTGAGTTCTGCTGTGAAATTTGTTCCCCTGTCAGTGCAAATCGTTTGAGGTATCCCTGTTCTAGAGAAAATGGTCAATAAAGCCCCACACATTTCTTTAGCCGTAAGTCCCTTTAACGGCACACACTCCGGCCATCTGGTGTGTTGATCTACTAGTGTCATTGCATACTTGTGCCCTCTACCCGACTTAATATCTAGTGGTCCTAGCACGTCACAATTCACTACCTGAAACGGAAGTTCCGGTCTCACGACAGGTGTTATAGGTATCCTATCCGCTGTCCTTATCCTCCCTCTAAGTTGACAGTCCTCACATCCATCTACATACGCTCTGATATCCTTATTCATTGTAGGCCAAGAAAAGGAATATTTGATTCGCTCTGCCGTTTTTCGAACACCTAAATGCCCTCCAAACACTGATTCATGCGCTAATTTCATGACATTCTTTCTTTTCTCTAACGGCAAGACTAATTGCTCAACCTTGCTTCCTCCCACATTTCCCTTACTATATAAGATACCATCACTCAATATGCAATTTCCCTTTCCCTTTTTAACTTCCTCCCACATTACTTTTAATGTAGGACAACACCGTTGTTGCGCTTTCAATTTCTCTTTTTCTGACAGTGCTCCCATATCACAATCAGCGATTTGCGGGTTTTCTGTTTTCTCCTCTCCTCGCACGTCAATGTCAACAGCGCAAATCCCCCACTCTTCATTTTCTTCAGCCCCCTTTTCTTCCGCGCTTTCTCCCTTAACCGGACAAAGGCTATCTGCCTGTATTCTCAGCGTTTCGTAATCGCCCGGGGTTAGCAACAAACTACCGTTCAACTTTGGTGTGCTGGCTACAGTAATGTATATTTCGGGTTTTAATTCACTATTGAATTCATTCTCTAAGCTTATGGGAATATTTATCAGGTCAGCTTCTATATGCTTGCCGAATGCGGGTTGTAATAAGATTTTCCCACTAGGGTTAATATCCTTTTCTAGCAATAATTTTTCATTGATGACCGATATCTGTGCTCCGCTGTCAATAGTTCCCTCTATTTTTTTGTTTCTATAATTAATCTTAACTTTTACGAGATCTGACACAATATTTTCTTTTCCTCTTTCTCTACTATCCAGGAAATCCCGGTTTACGTGAGCTACAACCTTATTATTTTCATCTACCCTGTTTGACACTCGCCCCCTTTTTGTCTTGTTTTCATCAATGACCTTAACCTCCTGTGCCTTTACTCTTTTCTCATTTTCTTTACAATATTTTGCTATGTGCCCCTCTAGTTTGCACTTATAACAGGTTTTCCCGGTATTATTATTTCTTTCCCATCTCATAGGATTTCTTTCCCTTGGTTCCGTATATATTTTCCCTTTATTTGCTAACGTATTTTCTGCCGCCCTCTCATGTATTTCGGCTAAGTAAGCTGCCTCACTTAATTTAAATCCATCATCTTTTTCCTGTAACCCAAGATATTTTTTTGTTTCCCATGGCATTTCTGCCTTTAATCTGTCCACTACGACAATGTTATTCACGTCTTCCTTCGTTTCCACATTTTTACTTTTTAGGTAGAATGCCCACAAAGAGTTTAACCTATCCGCAAATTGCGTCCAGGATTCATTTACTCTTTTCTTCGCAGTATCGAACCGTTTCCTGTACTCATCTGGGGTCAACCTATTATGCTTTAAAATTTCCTCTTTAATCCTTTCATATTTGTCAAGCTCTTCCGCTTTTAAATTTACAAACAACGGCCTTACTAAACAGCCTAACAGTGGTACGACTAGCCGTCCCTGCAACTCATCTGGCACATTTTGTGAGGAAAACACCCCTTCTATAGTTTCAAAAAACAAAGGCAAATCTCCCACGTCCGAAGGTACAGGTGGAATCAATGATTTGAGTACTCTATGGTACCTCTCTATATTATCTGACGGGTTACCCTTTTCTTTTTCTCTATTTTGACTACCTTCAGTTAATTCTAACTTTCTAATTTCCAATTCTTTTTCTTTTAATGCAATTTCTTTTTCCCTTAATTCAATTTCTCTCAACCTTAATTGAATTTCACTATCTCTTCCCGCGTCTACTGACATCTTAGTATTTTTACTCTGACTTCTTAATACCGGTGACATACAAGGAACCCCCAAAAGCAGACAGATAGAAATTTGGGGACTTACCCTACACCAGCCGCTGGAGCTCTCGCACGGGGTTCTCGGTGATCCAACACTTGCTTCGGGGTTTCTTCCTTCTCTCCGCTGCTCCTTGTCCAACAATAAGCTCTACGTCACCTCCAGGTATTTCTCAGCATCCTAGTAGGTCCAAGCGACCGTCCGATGTCTCAGCGCCGCAGATCAGATAGCCTTCTCAGGAATGTCAATAATCCAACAGCAGATGCCCACCGATATAATACTTTATCTCGTTCATTTCAGTCTTCTATGCAACCGCGGATGATCCCAGAGATCCTTTACTTTCTCTTGGGTGATGAAAGTCCTGCCGTGCTGCGCCAGTTAGGTTCCACGGCACACAGATTCTCGGTTAATTATCGGTTTATTTAGTTATATCTATGTACACAACAACTATTCACATATGTACACGTTGATAGCATATATGATGCTCAGTCTTTCACAGTCTTTGTAACTCCACTTGGGGACCCGGGCACTACTCTCCCGTTCGTCACAGTCCACGCTTTACGACAGGCACAATCTCTCCCGTCAGTACCGTCTCTTTCAGGATTACGGGCCCAAACTCTCCCGTTCCTGTTCAGTCCGGACCTAGCTTGGTCCTGTAATAAAACCGGCAGCCCCCGCGACCGCAACTGTCTCGCTCTCTCCTCGGTCTCTCCTCCGTCTCTCCGGTGGGTCCTATTTATAGGGGGTGCCTAACCTTCGGTCAACACGGAGGGCTTAGGGACTCACGTATGCAGTTTTTGGATCACGTAGCCCCTTTGCCCTGTCACGTACGTATCTTCTTGGTCACGTATGCCGTGCCGACCTAGGCCTAGCCTGACACCCCATATGAAGAGATTACTTCTTTAGTTAAGGCAAACAATTACTCCCCATCAGTTTTTTCTGTTCTGGAAATGCAGGCAAATGTATTTCTAAGTTATCTAAGTTGAATGAACCCATTTTTTTTTATTATTCTTAGTAAAAAATTTGGGGATGCAGCCGTCCCACTCGCCCCCTCCCTATTTGCCGCCCCCGGGTAACTTTGAGCTACGTCATAAAACTTATACAAAGTAAATTAATTTAATTAAAATAATGAAATTTTAGTGTAGCGAAAAAATTCCTTTTTGTTTAAAAACATCCCCATTGTGATTCCCAACATCACAAGATTTCTGTCATAATATTGCATAGAATATTGCAATGTAGAAGGAGTACTTTTAAGAACTTCAAAAATAGCTTTACAGTAACTTCGTCAGAATTATTTAACGATGAAATTAGTTGTATACAATAATTTCAACTTTTTTTTCCTTTTAAAACTAATCATTATCTATCAATATCTATCGATCGATCTCTTCCTATATCCATATATCTGTTGCGTCCGGTAAAAGAAGCACAAGTTAAAAAAAAAAAAAAATAAATAAACATTTTACAGGAGGACGAATTGAATATTGAGCAGCATACTGTAAATCGAAATTTCTCTCAATTGTTTTACTATTAGGGGGATACATAACAAATTTCTATCTTCAAGCATCAGTACTATTTTTATTAAAATAAAGTAATTTCTTTTCATGTTTTTCATGACATGAGTCATTTTTACTGATCACCTTTCATTCAGATGTGTCTTTATTTTTCTTTACTCTTCAATATTCTTTGGGCTGAAGAAATAGTCCTAGGGTTGAAAAATGAACAAAGAAAAATAACAGACTGTTTTTTAGATAAACATTAAAATGAACAATACAGTTGATAATTATGATAAAAGTAGGTAAAACTTCTCAAAAATGAAAGATTTTACATTTGACTTTTTTTATCGCCCTGCAAAGATAAATCCATCTCTCTCTATTTATATCTCTATCCCTCCATATGTCTCAATATTTTTGCGCCTGTATGTGATTATAAATGATAATCTCTTGCTTCCCCTCCCTCTTCATTCTTCCTCCACGAAAAATTCCCGTCTACGCCACTGATAAAAGATACGGAAGCTCTTGCAAATGAAATAATGTACCAGTGAATCACATGATATTGTTCCCGTCTCATTTACCCAAACATTTTTTATTTGATTGTTTTCATTATTCCTTTTATGTGAGAAAATGAAAGCAAAGATTCGTCTGTCAACGCTCGCCATATTAGAATGTTATTTGGGCTACGCGAACTTCTCTTCGCAGTCACTTCCTTTTTGGAAGATTGTCGCCGATGTTCTTCGATGAATTGTAAACAATAAGATTCCGAATTATCTAGCAACGTGAGTTACTGCTCCAATAGTAAGTTCGTAAAATTCATTATCACTGGAAGTGATAAAAAAAAAGAAAAGAAAGAAAAGAAACTGAGCCGTCTGATTGAATATGTCATTCTTTGGCTCCTTGTTAGATAATAGTTCAGACACAACAAAGCCTCAATGCTTTAATTTTCCACAAATGTCTTTTCCACAAATCTTTATGTAGTTACTCTCGTCTAGTGAGGTTTGTGAATGTCTCCCTGAAATTGGTGTTGCCATTAATTTTTTGCAAAAGTTGTGTTGGAAAATTAATTTCAGTGTTGCAGCAACAGTTCTCACTGTCACGAAAATTAAATTAACGTGACTAATTCAATCTAAAAAAAACATGCAACATTCACATTTCCATTTTGACGTCTTGAATTCAAATTAAATTTTTCACAATCACGAATTGCGATAGGACCCTACTCGCTGGGTTTCTTGTTTGTACAAATGGAATGAACCGGAAATAGCGTGAATTACTCAATAACAAAACACATCAAGGCTAAAGCAGATCCAACAGTTTCATAGACCTTCGGACACGTCCAATGTTACATATTTTATTTAAAGGGTTATTAAAGGTTTAGTTAATATATTTGGCTGATTTTTTTTTTTAAATAGTTATCACGAATTGCTTAATATCCTTACATGACCAAAGTTGAAGTTGCTCTGATTTTCAAATTACCATGACAACGGTTGTCCTTAATATTGCAGGGTTGCCAGCCTTTGAGGAGCATGTGTGGTGTTTTTGAAGAGCAATTTGAAAAATTTGCGGAGCAGTTAGGTATTTTGTATAAAAATCAATAAAAATAACTAAAACCGCTTATCTAAAATTGTTTTAGAGCTTTATTAATCATTTTAAGTACTAGTATAAAAATATTTATAAAACAGTTTCAAACACTATTTCAATCTTTGAGTATAAGCATCTTTAATTCCTCATATTTACATTTTTGAAATGATAATAGCTAAATATAAGCTTGAAAACGTTCGGCTGGGAAATGCGGAGCAAAATAACTTCTTTGTGGATCCGCGGAGTTCCGCCATTTTTGCGGAGCAACTCCGCAAAACACGGATCAGTTGGCAACCTTGAATTGATTTAGAGAGCGAAATTTTCGTCGTCATAGATCAAATCGTGTATCGTTTGATTTTATTCATATCTTTTTCAGGGTCAACTCAAGCGGATTTAACATTAAAAAAAGCGTTTTTTTGTGTAAAATTAATTTTTTTCAGAACCTCCCCCCCCCCACCTACATAGCAGCAAAACTTCATCTATACAAAATTTTCAGATTACTAATTCCCCTCATTTAAGATTGAAAGGCAATATAAATACCATAACTATATACGCTGTAAACAATCTTTATGAGAAGTGTACTAGCGGATATCGACCATGAAATCTTTATCTTGATTACCACATCCAATTTTATTTATTTATTTATTTATATTTTAAATTAATTCAATGACTATTTTTATATAATGTCAAATATATTTTAAAAATAAAAGGCCTCGATTAATGCAGCCTAGATTTTTGTTACTTGCTACGGCTTTCGGACCTGAAATGGACTTGAAATACAAATAACCTGTTTTGTTCTCTGCCTGAGATGCTTTAGGAGGGATGCGGAGGAGGAGAAGCTGATGAGAAAAGATCGAGGCATCCGCATGTGCGGTTGAAATGCACTCCCGCTGCGTGGAGTGCAGGAAGGATCTGAGAATGTACCGGCCGTCCTCGCACGCAATCGCACGACCTTGTGCACGTGGGGGGAGAGGTACACCTGTGGAATGCAAAGCATGTGGACTGGAACGGAAATGGCTTCAGAACTGGATTCTGAGAGTAAGGGAGGGTGTGGGTCCGTTGAGGATGGTTTAAAATGTATAAGAACACCCAAGCTATCAGTGAAAGGTTTTTTATACAGAAAAAAATTGTCTTCTCAAACACAAGCAGGAAATAAAAACTTCATAAACTAGAGTTGAAAAGCCTCTAAAGCTGTCACTTCTAAATATTATAATTAAAATCCATAACCGTTGGGTCCTAAATTATGACCTTTAAGAACAAATACAATGTTCTTTCATCGAACGTACTCTTTATGAACAAAAAAAGAGAGCACATCAATTAGAATGCATCACTGATAATTTTCATGGTTTCTATTGCAGTTAGGAGCAAAATGAATTATTCATCGTAATGAAAAATTAATAAAGTAATATAAATATTATTCATATTTATTTATCTTCATATTCATGCCTACATAGTCAGCAATTTTGTCCAACCTAAAATGTTACGGAAAAAGGAAAGATGTACTGGAATTGAACTCCCATGGTTTCCGTTAAATTTAAGCCCCGAGAAAGAGGTTGGGGGGGGGGGGGACGAAGCTTTTATTTGCCATTTTTAACGAAAATGCTGACGATTCTATGTATGTGTAATGGAATTATAATTTAAATAACTCTTCATTTGAAATTCTTTTCGCTCTCTTCAGGTCCTTTGCAGTTGAAGTCTTATTCTCCTCACAGCCGTAGTAGCTCACCCAACGTGGAACTTATACAGTTCCAAAGAGTACATTCGGATCCACCTCTACCCTCAGAGTGGGGAGAGACTCAAGTAAAAAAAGAACAACAGTGGAATCCCGTGGAAATTCCACACTGCACACCAGTCACTACGCATAGTAAGTTTTTCTTTCAATGTACATACTTATGATCAAAATTCACTTCTTGAGACAACGACAAAAATTCTCTTGTGATATTGTTACCATAGTTATAAACTTACACACTGAGGGTTAGTCTGTGTTAATAGACATCATAGTGCAATCAACAAATCTCCTTCTAAATGAAAAGTTTTTGGTGACTTGAAAGCATGTCAACGACTAGGAATTGCATTACCGGACCAAAAATCCAGTACCGGTATTTGGTATTTTTAAAACGCGGTACCGGACTACCGGTATTAGAAGTTTCTCAGAAAATGATCGAAAACATATTGTTTCGTTGCTACACTTCATGAATTTTGTGCAAAAATTGTATTATCTATAAAACGTATTGTGAACAAATATAAAATGAAGGAACACATGTAATAACTAAAAATCAGCAATAGCAAGAAACCTAATGCCTCTATTGAATTATCTCTAAGCCTTATGTTAGTGCACGACTTTCCTGCAGTTGAAAATACTCTTTCTAAATTCACGCAGGTCGCTACTGTTAACAACGCGTGATACACCTCCTCCAATTGCCTCCTTCACCTTCAAATATAATCCTTCATCTTCAAATAATTTATTCTCTTGCGTATTCTTTTGGAAAAATTCTCTTGTGTGTGTGTATCAGTTTCTTTTGTATTGTATGTATTATTATTTTTATTTTATATATATATATATATATATATATATATATATATATATATATATATATATATATATATATGTGTGTGTGTGTATATATATATATATATATATATTGAATTATTGAATTTATCGCTTGTTGTAATTTTTCTTCGAGGGACGATACTTTTCCAATGTTAACATCATCCTCAACGATTTTCTCTTGACCAGGATGGGCTTGTATTTGCTTTTATTAGCAATTTTGTATGAAATTCAGGAGGAATTTAACTAAATTTGTGTTAATCATGTTAATTTATTTTAATCGTTTTCGTTTTCTTTTCAAAATAATTTAATAATAATCATGCAAATGTCTGACATTATGTTCCAGTTTGGTATTCCTTTACCTCTATAATAATTTTAAAGACACTATATAATTTCTAAATATTATATTGCCAAGTATAAAGCTAAATAGCGAGACGGGAGAAAAAACAAATACCGGTGACAACAAATTACTATCTGTTATTCTATCAGGAAAAAAGCTTTTATCAAAGAAACCAGTACAATAAATAAATGAAGTATTTCTGTAATTGATGGTTGGAACAAATTGTTTGTGGGACAAATTAATTCGAAATTACTCTTGAAAATAATTTTCACAAAAGGGAAAATGAGTGATCAGGGAAATGGAAAAGAAGAAAAACATGGTGCACATAAGAGCACGAAAATGCGATTCATCTCACCATCTAGTAATGAAAATATCATTTTGCACTCTTTTTGCTGCTTTTATTTAATGATATTCTATTAGTTTGTGCTTTTGAAGCCAAAGTTTTACATCAACAGGTTGATTTTGGTTCTGTATCATTGAAAAAGAAATGTATATTTAAAATAAAAGTATATACTTTTAATAAGATAAATTGAAAACTCTTTAATTAAAAATATTGATTATTTTCAGCTAATACCGATAATATCGGTATTTTGCCTCAGCAAATACCGGTATTTCAAAATCGCAAAATCGCTCAAAATTCCGGTATTCGGTATACCGGTATTGCAATCACGATCAATAACCAAGCAGTTGGCAAAAACCACGAGGATACGTTACTTATAAATTATGTAGAATCAATAACATGCTCCGAAAGGAGATGGCTATTTTTTTGCCACTGTCGCAATGGCCGAGAATTTACCATGAGTGTTCTTAATCTAATGTTTTCTTCTTCATCTAATGTGTAACTTCTTACAAATCACATTATTTGAGGCTGGATAAATTGGAGGAAGATTAAAGTATCGTAAGTATAATAATCTGTTCGAATAAGAATTAAAGAAAAGTAAAACCTGTATCTTCGGAAGCCAATTTTGAATCTCCCGATAAGAAGTTCACTCGAGAGAATTAAAATTATCTGAAAATTTCACTTCTCAATTAAATTATCTGCATATTTTATTTTATTCCTTTACTATTATTTTGAAAAAAAAAAGAATTAAACGGAAAATAGAAAAGGAGAGAGAGAGACTTGGACAAAGCTTTCAGCCGAACCGTTTTGCTCATTAAGATGAATAATAGTAATGTGAAAAGATAGTTGAATAAACACTAGACCCATTCAGTACTTTTAACAATGAAGTTTAAAGAGGTAGCAATTTAGGTATACCATCTGCAGTGCCTGAAATTGACAAAACTCTTTTTCCAAAAGAGTTTTTTTTTTTTTTTTTTTTTTTGTAAACATCTAATGTTTTAATATGACAAAATTGATTCTACTACAATTACAATCTCTTGCCATTAAAACCTTCTATTCATATTGCTTAGAATTAATGGCTTTACATTCCCTCTCGTGCAAAATACACTTCTTTTCAAATGTTATTCCTAGAAATTGTAGGGATAACAATAAGGCAACTTTGCTGACCTTAATGGGAATCCGGTTTCCTCCCTTTAATCTAACCACTGACATTCTAATTGCGAGCACCATTCCCGCTCGGAATTTCGTGTGATGGGATCCATCCTCCGTAACCGATGACAGATCTTTCAATTGAGTTTTGAGGAGCTTCCTTAGAACGGCAGATGCCGATCGTGTGTCATTTCCGGTGTGCAAGACTACCTGTTCTCCATCCACTGCCCACGCCGATTTGTAGCCTTCAGAAGGCCCTTCGCTCGCCGATGACTCAGCACTTTGATACGGCTAAAGATTTTTCCGGCACTGTCGTGTGAGGTGTTTTGTTCAATCCTTTTTCCCGCTATTTTTTTAAACGAATTTTCGTGATTTTTGACCATTATGGTGCTTTGGCATCAGGACAGGCTAGCATTTATACTCAACTTTTTCTCCGAAATAAAATTCATTCATATCTCTATCATGTATCATTTTGTTACGAAATGTGATTTTTTTTTCAAAAAATATTATTTATATGTGTGTGTGTAATTTCCTTTTCCTTTTTTTATTTTCTTTCTTTTTTTTTTTTTGAGAAAATCAGGATAAAAAAAGCTTTGAACAATATATGTTTGAGCAAGTGGAATATTTTCAAAGACTCCTCGCACCGTGTCATCGCTGAAAACATAAGCATGATGTTGACTATTATGAGATTTGGTTAGATAACATTTAAAATTAGCATTTTGCTTAGATGGACTAATAGAAGCTGCAGAGGAATTGTAGTTGTTTCAGGCAGAACTGTTAGAAAAAAGAATTTCAAATTAACTTTAACTGTCAAAGGCTCAGTTAGTGAAATGTAATCATTAAAGTTTGAAATTTTGAGGAAGAAAAGTATTTGCCCCCTATATCTAACATAGTATACAAAAATACTAAACTTTTTCCTTCTTTCTTTCTTTTTCTTTTTTTTCTTCAATTTTTTGAATCCAGTGGCACAGCGAGGTACCCCCACAGTCTTTTGTTTTAATACATTAGCAATCCTAAAACGGTATTTCATTTTCTTGTAAGAACTGTTAGGGCCCCCCATCTTCCTGGAACATCAGTTCTGTTTGAGCTAGTTATTGAATTTATGATTTAAAGAATTTGAACAGAAAAGTATATTTCAAATTTTTTGTCAGGCACTTGAATTTTGAGGACAACATGGTTCGTTATTTTTGTATACGTTCAGTGGAGTAACATGAATTTTCTTGGGGCTTTTTGATGATCACTTTTTTCGGTACAACTTATGCAAAAAAAAAAAAAAAAAAGAGAGATAGAGAGGGAACGAGTTGCGTATAAACATTTTTCGTATTAGTGTCAGTTTTGAGTTACTATTGAAAATTGAATAGGTTTTGTATAAAGATATTCTGAACTGTTACATAACTGTTACAAGTGCTTGATCATCATAGTGGTGTCTTTTTACTTAGCTACTATTAAATCTGGTGAGAAAAAATGTGCTCGACGTTAAATAGTTTACATAATATAAACCAAGAGTATTCAAATTAAAATTGAGAAACCTTTATGGCTGTGACGGAACACTCAACTACCGGGGAAAAACATATTGCAAATTATTTAATAGAATATGTGTCGGAACTATTTTAATCAAAATTAATATTCTCTGTAATCTAAATGTTATATGTACTGTTTCTTTACGTTTTTTTAAAAATTCGTTTTTTTTTTTTTTTAATTTTTATTTGTTTATTTTTAGGTGGGGTTTAGGGAGATTTTGCATGTTGATAATATATACAGTATAACCTTTGAAGTTGATCACCTATCTAAGTTGACCGCTTTTATTTTCAAGCACGGAATTAGTCATTACCATATAAATCAACCTCTGTAAGTTGACACCTGCTTAAGTAGACCACTAAAGTAGTGCACTGCAAGTGGTCAACTCACACAGGTTTCACTGTATTAAACATGAGAAAAATAAATTTCAGATTTTTAATTTAAAGCAAAAATAAATTTAAGAAGTTTTGTCCTTGATTAGTAGAGTAGTAAAAATCCATTTCTCAAAATTCAGAAAATTTCTCTCTCTTTCATAATCTGTTCACCTCTGAGAACGAACTAATGTCTTCTTCGGCGCTTCTGTGCCCCCACCCCGCCACTTTTGTGTTTGAGAAGTTGATTTCCTCTTTTAAGAATAAGAAGTCTCTTGTTTCGCTTTTGGTATCAACTTATGGTGTAATGAAGAGTTCATTTACTCTCTTGAGAGCAAAGACTGATTAAATTGCTCGAAGTCATTGCGTCATTCCCACTGTTTGGCATAAGAAATTCGTTTCATTTCTCAAGCACAAGGAGTGATTGATTCGTTAATTGTCTTTGTAATCTCCCGGTTTTTAGCGTAGGATTTTTTTTTTCTCTCTCAAGAACAAGGACTGATAAACTTGTTCAGTGTCTTTTGATTTCTACTGCCATTTTTTCAAAACGAGTTTCATTTCAAATACTATTGTTTTTTCTTTCGTGATCAAGTAAACGGCAGTATCTACAAAGATGAGTTTTTTGAGATAATTGAAGAAACGAGTTTTTGAAACCCCACAAACAAAAGTAAAATCTTTGAATGACGTTTTTTTTTTTCGTGCTTTATTTTGAGCATAAACTAAATATATACCGCCGTGTGTAGGTAAAAGGCAGTAACTGCAAATTTTTCATTTTTCATTTTTTTTTAAACATTTTTGTCATCTATTGTACGTTAGCTTTATTGTACAAGCTTGCTTGTTTGGTTTCCGCTGAAAAAAAGGCGCGAAAAAAAACGTCTAATTCCAAGATTTCCTTACGGTATATCCTTCCTACAAATGTCTCGAAAACTCAATACTGCCGTTTACCCGCACACCGCAGTATACAAGTTTGTACAATAAAGCCCAAGTAAAATAGATAACAAAAATGAAAAGAAAAAAAAAATCTTTAGAGCAGTTCCTAATCCTCCTCCCGCCCACACACACCTCTTTACCCCCCCCCCCCCTTTTCTTTGGTGCACCATCCGCCTTTGTCCAGGCATATACTTCCGTATTCCACATTTTTTGCAACGCAATCATCTACATGTTTTATCGTTCGCATAAATCCCTAATTCGCTCATGAGCGAATATATATTTGATTCCGGTTTGGAGGGGATTTCCAACCCTCATTTTCGTTCTCCGAAACGGAAAGGAATAAGGAGACCGCTGACCCTCGCACCGGACACCTGTGACCTACTCTTGCGTTTTTCTCGACCCAGAAGAAAGTGACCTGGATCATTGCTTGGATGGGACTTTCCCCCAGGTGGGGACGAAATCTATTCCGTGAATTCCGTCTGCTTTGACAGGTGACAAAGTTGCGAATTATAATATTAAACTATTTTTGATTATTTTGAGTTAAAATTTACAATATTTCTTGAATTATTCTCATTCTAAAACATTAGAATGGTTTACGTAGAAACATCATGTGCATTTTGAAATTAATTCGATCTTTGCATTATAGTATCAGAATTTGTTTGTCGAGCGTACATGAACTATTTTTATTAAATTTTTACTAGCTTGTTTAGCTGAAGAAAAGTTGTCACAAAAAAGCGATGTTTATAACCAATCCAGTTGTTTATATCTGTTCTGGTCAATGATTTTTTGATATTAATCTTCTTTTGATGCTTTAATTCATTGTATGTTTTTGTTCATATTGTTTTTAATTTTCTTCATATTGTGAAAACCATTGTTGAAATTTGTTAACGATAAAATTGCTTGCCCATTTACATTTTGCATGTCTATTACCAAGGAAGCCGCTAATACTTTGCTACTAGAATAAGATTTTACGTTTTTCTTAAACTAACTTGCCGAGTTGAAGCTATGTTTAGTAATGATGTTGCAGTGAGAAAAGAACTTAAATGCGGTTTTCTCTAAGCTAGTTGCTACATTGCAGTTGTGCCCACCTACGAGTGAGGTCCATGACATTCGTTTCTTTTTGCGGAAAAGGGAATGTTTAAGGGTTCATAGCCTCTTTTAGGGGAGGAGTCTTGCTTTTAGGGAAGTGCTGCGTAAGATTTGAAGGGGTGCGTAATCGCTCTTGGTTATGATGAACACCTCTGTGAATCGGCTTAGTTGATGCAGCTGGCAGCATGCGCAGATGCTGTTTTTCATCTTTTGGTTGCCACGATTCCCCTGAGAGCGGTATAATTCAGTGGTTCTTAACCATTTTACTACTGAGGACCATTTGGTACCTTTCTGAATCCAAAGCAGACCACAACGATAGAAATGGTATATTGACTGCAGTTATAATAGCAGGAGCGCCCCGATGAGTGGTCACCGTGACCTCCCGAAAATTTCCTGATGCGGCAAATTTAGAGCTCTATTCGACAAAATTTAGAGTTCCATTTGGCAAATTGAGAATTTTCGGGTCTCCAAAAATTTGAATTCTGGGCTCCCCTGTATATTAAGTGAAACGAGATTGATCCAATAGTTTTCTGCAATAAATTTAGATACACACACACAACCAAGCACGTAGCTAGAACTTTGTTAAGGGGGGGGCCAAGGTTTCACGAACTTCAAAAGAGGAGGCATGCTAAAGCAAAATTAGTAGCTCATATTTACGTTAAAAAATAAATCCAATTAAAACTAATTATTAAAATATGATAATTAACTAAAATCAATTAAATAATTGAAATTGATAGAGCATTTATTAAAAAATTATTTAACAAAAATTTTACATTAAGTGGCAAAAAAATTACTCAGTTTATAAAATTAACATTAAACTAAAAGTTTTCCCATACTAAGTTTTCATACATGGATAGAAAAATTCCATCACATAAGCTTCCTCTGTTCTGATGCTTTGAAAATGAGTGATATAATTCCTATTAATAAAAAGTTCACAATAAAAGAAATTCGGAAAACGAAAACTGTTCTATGGATTACTTGGAAAACGCAGGTAATAGTTTAATAAAATATTAAAGCTTTGTAATATATTTCAACAAAATATGTACAAGTCATTTTATTTGAAAAAAAAATAAAGAAATCTATATCTATCGAGTCGAATGTATAACTATGAATGCAATATAACGTAATTCCGCCACCCTGTCCGATTTGAACAAGATTTCTGGCAAAATTCAACCACCCTCTCGACTAAAATATTAGCAAGGTTTCATTTAAAAAGCTTGAACTAGTTCTTTATTTCAAATAATCAGTAATCCAAGTTTCAGCACAAAGGTATTTATTTGTTATTTAGTTCTTTATTTATCTACTTTATAACATTCTTTTGATTATACGAAATTGAATGAAGTTTCTAATTTTATCAGTTTTCTAATTATCATTTCTAACCATCATTTAAAAACTTGAACAAACTATTAACTCTTTGACGGATGGAGACTTCCTTTGTTGCAATCATTAAAAAAAAAAAAAAAAAAAAAAAAAAAAAAAAAAAAAAAACGCATTGCCGTTTTTTTAAATCGTTATTATTATTTTTTTGCAAAACGAATTGGTAAAATAAGCTATCTTAGGATCCGTTATGGTATTTTTTTTTCTTTCTAATGGGGCTTCGTTAGAGGCTTTAGCCTTTTCGGACCTAGTGCGAACCACCGATATGGCATCTAGTCTTTCAAATGCTACCATTAAGGCGCGGATGTGACTGCACAGGAAATTTCGACGCCGAGTTTCCACCAGATGGAGACACTTGAGCTCTCTTCGGTGCGAAACTGCACTAGGGGTTTAATTTTGTCAAGCCAAACGAATACCTGAGAGATCTTTTACCTGTCGAGTAGTGGAATGTATGGTGAATGAAATTAAGCATCTATGTATTTTTATTTTCACAACATTTTGGAAAAAATGCAAATGATTGCTTTTTATAAATGTTTTTTATAAGGTCATGAATGATTTAAACATTATTGGCGATTTTCCTCTGATGTTTTCAATTTAATGTTTCATTTAAAAGATCAAGAGGAGGCATCGCACCCACCTATCTCACCACCAAGCACGAGTTCAGTTTATTCTGCCAAATACAAAAAAAACTTCTGTACAAATCAGTCTTTTTCAAATTAAAAATATAATTGTAAACAACTACAGGGAAAATGGCAATATACTCTATTACGAATTATCGTGTCAGTATTTGATTATAACTTGGTTACTTTACTGTCTTTATTAGCAGTAAGCAAGTGTTCGACTCGAAAATTCCATGATTTGGAGTCAAACGTCAAATTTTGATCATTAAGGTAATCTTCGTCCTGTTTGCGATTGCGATAATACAGTAGCATTAAATTAGATACATTTTCAACAATATGTAATATGCATAAAGCTAGCCAATTTTTGAAATCAAAACTTATAGGTTTCTTATAGCCTCAGTTTATAAATTTTTTGCTCAACAGTCATCTCATGTTCAAAAGCCTAAAGACAATCTTCTGTAAAAAAAATCTCAGAATGATTGTGGTTAAAAATCCAGTAATGATTTAAATCTACCTTCCAAAATTCATCTAACAATAATAACACTTCTGATTCTTTCATTTTCAAATTGGTATAACTTCCATTCTAGGAGCGATTTTGTAATCATCATGTATTCTCGAAAGCATATCATATTTTATAACGTAGGTATTGACTTTTTTTTTTCTTTTATGTGATGTTAGTAAAAGATATTCTATTGCAAGAAATAGCAAATAATTTCAACTTGAAGAAATTAAGAGTTTAAAAAAAAATCTAATATAGACGTGAAAAACACAAGAAAATGTACCTCGCATTGACCTTTTTTTAATTATATGCGCAGTAAATAGCAGAAACTTTCACCTAGTAATTTTATAGTCAAATGCACATGTCCGTTTTTTATTACGTTTAATGCTACCTTCGCAATTTACTAATGATGGATGCATAGACGCTTGTTAAATAATTCCTCAGTAAAAAGGCGGTAAATACTAATCAGAAAATTTATTCCAATGAAACAAATACAAATATGCTTTTCTTGAAAAACGGAACAACATCGAAGAAAGATTTTTTTCTTCAGTTAAAAATGACTAGCTGCTCTTCTCTTGGGACCATAGACTCACATTTCAGTAAGATTTAAAAGTACGAATTTCTAATCATTACTTTTAAATTACATGTGTTAATATGGCCGAACTTGCAATTTCATAAACTGATTACAGTAAAATATTCAAGTAATTTTCAATTTCATTCTTCGCTTCATAAAATTTCGATACAGAAAAAAAAAAACGAACTTTTCAGGATTACAGTTTAAAAGTTGTAAGCTTCCGGGGAGATAAGTAATCTATTATTGTTAAAAATAAACTAAAAGTTTAAATAAGATTATTAATCAAAATATAAAATGAATCTGAAATAAATCATACCAAAAATATAAAGTTCAAAAATAAATTAATAATTAATATTTATTTTTTCTCATCCTCAATCACACGAAATGTGTAGAATTTTTTTTTCGTTGCTGTCGGAACTTAGTTTTTAAATGGGAAAACATATTAACACATAAATTGCTCGTATTGTTAAGAAAACTTTAAAAGGAAACACTACAACTTACCTAGTTTATGTACACTTAATTTTCTTTTGATTACAATTTTGTTCAAGATATGTTTCCTATAAGCACGTGGTAGAAAAAAACTGTGTGTTAAAACAGAAAATAATAGGAATTTCAATTACTAATTCACCAGGGATGCACCTCACTCTGGCTGTCCTTCGTGCAGCATGTGTCTAGGAAATCAAGTCCAAACGGGAAAAGAGTCAAAACGAAAAGAAGAAAGAAAGAAAACCACCCCAATGAGACTGGGGAATGTTTGTTTTCAATAACTTTGCTGATGGCAATTTGGTGGGCTGAGGGAGAGGGGCCGAATTTCAAGGTCACAACCCAGTTGGGTTGAATTGGAAATTCGTCGTTTTCGGACGGATTCTTCGCGACACAGGAAGAGACCGGCGGCAACTCGGAACCCGCAGTTATTTCACGAGGTTCTCGTGTTCTGAATTGACTCGGACGCGGGAAAATTATCGATAAATGGGAATATTTAAGGGGAAAATACCGGTTTTCATAAAATTTCTCTCTTTGGAAAATTTTTGTTGTCGTGAGGTGCAACAACGGAGAAAAAACAGACAGTAGTCTTTCGGGAAGGGGGGGTCCGGACCCCATGGACCCCCCCCTTGGCTACGTCCTTGACACAACTCTAAGAATGATATAGATTAATTTTCTCCAGCTATTCGTGGACCACATAAAAGTTGTTTGCGGGCCAAAGGTTGAAAAACACTACTGTAGTCTGTAGGCTACTTCGAAGAATATTTACAATGAAAAATATACGCAATGGTTTCGTGACAGTGCCTAAAAATAGAGTTCCGTGATTGAAACGTAGCAAAACTGAATCAAAACGAGTTATCTCGGTATCTATCTGCACATCATTGTTGCAACCATCCTTTCATATTTAATGTCGCGACCCTCCTCGGACCGGATGCTTAGTGATTTGCCGTAAATAACACCCTTTCGGCGGGTCGCCGCCGCCCGTTCCACGAATTGCAACGCAGTACCTGATTTCATCTGCCTCCTCTCGGGGTCGTCGTGGAGATTCCCGGTGCTCCATGATCAACTTCAAAACAAGCCGGTGCCTCCAGCACGTGGAACAAAAAAAAAAAAAAAATCAGAATTCTACCATTTCCGTCATCCTTCCCGCCATTCTGACGACGGGCTCGAAACCGCAGCCCAGAAATATCAGGCATGAAAAAATATGAGAGACAGGTGGAATGGATCGAAGAAGGGAAAGATGGAGTGAAGAAAAAAAAATATCATTAAGAGGGCGGATTTCGTACAACATAGTCTCTTTTGAGAGCTCTTTTTCTCTAACATCTTTTGCTCCTGCGGTAGGCAACATGGGTTAGGCCACGCGTTCGCCGGGATTAACTCTAGTAATTTGTAACTTTGCACTGTCTACTGAGTGGAGTCAATTTGGCGCTCTTGAATCATCACATTTGAGTCACTATTTTTTAATGTTTCCGTCTCCCTTTCTGATTGTTGTGTGATGGGATGACAGTGGATTTGCCGGGCGTTTGTCGTAAACTTTTCGCAATTGTACAACAAGGGTGAAACTCAGGCGTCCTCATTAGTCTCGTCTCTCTGGCTATGTATAGTAGGCGGGAAGCTGTTTTCTTGTTCATGCAAAATCAGAATTACTCTGAGTTTATTGATTCTCCCGGAGTTATTCTTTCTAAAACTTCAGTCAGTTCTGTCATTTTCTCATACTACTTGTTCAAGTTTATGGCATTCTTCTAGGACAGAAAAACTACCTAATAATGAGTTAAGCATCTCGACAGATCTTTACCTTCATTTATGTAAGACAACTTGTTTCAATGAATCTAAGAATAACTACTTCTCTGTCAGAGACGGCGATTGGGGCTCATAAATGGGGGGGGGCAAAAAAAAAAGCAGGAAAAAGTGAGGAAAAAAGTACAAAATTTTGTTTGGGCTGGTTTTGAGAGCAGATAATTGGAAATTAATGTAAATCTAACAACTTAACTCACGGTTTTCTTAAGATTTTGATGAATGACAATAACTTCCCTCGAAGAAACTTAGACATGAATTAGACTTACATTATTTATCCCCAAGTATTTTGAGATGTCGCAAACACTTGGTAAAAACTTCATTATGCCAAGTGTGGCTTCTTTACTAAAACAATTTATTTACTGATATCTAAACAATGAATACATAAACTAAAAGTTACTGCTTGTGCTAAATAATGTTTCGTAAACAGATGTACAAAGTAAAACAAATAATTATGTTCCGAAAATTTTGAAAATTCTGCTTTTTTTTTTTTTTTTTTGTAATTTCTAGTTTTGGTTCCTTAATTTTAAAATAAATTAAATTTCCCATAAAAGGGGGGGGGGGGCAAAATGATTCGTAAACAGATGTACAAAGTAAAACAGATAATCATGTTCTGAAAATTTTTACATTTCTGCTTTTTTTTTTTTTTTTTTTTTGTAATTTCTATTACTGGTTCTTTTATTATAAAATAAAATGAATTTCCCATAAAAAGTGTTCGCCTCCACTGTTTTTTGTTGATGTGGTTTGCTGTGAGGGAGCATGTATTCATTCATTATAAAAGAAAAGCAAAAACATGTTACAAGATAAAGATGTGATAGCTTACTTCACCTAATACCGAAGTAGTTTTACATTTTCTAAAGCGGTTTCGGTTAGTATGCTTAGTTAATGTTCTGAGTGTTTCATTTGTATGCGAAATATTTCTACTAATTTCTGTAGCTCGTTACGTATTAGATTAGAATTTTAGTAAAGTCACATGAATTCGTCATAAAGAAAGTTATGATCGTGTACAATGCACATCTTTAGTCAGCCAAACAAAACTTGGTTTTATGTGACAAGCGGGGTTTTATGTTATCATGGAAGAGTTATAAATCCTTCGGGAAAGCGTTAACTCCTGATTTATAGTGCTATGAATACTCTGCATATTTTCGCAAATCAAAAATTTAGACATTACAGTACACTTTGGATGTCACCATGGTTTTACGGATACAAGACTGAGTTGATTTTTTTTTTTTTCTGAAAATTTGTTGAGTGGTCTCAGCTCTACAAGAAATGAAGGCAGGAGTGCTTTTGATTTCATCATTAATGAAAATACAGCATAATCACAACAGGAGCAATTTCTCATAAATGATTCAGTCATTAGTAAACATAGAACCTGAATCAAAAAATGTTTAATTTCGACTTCATTAATATCACGTTTTTCAAAAGCTAAATCACATTTTATAAGTGCCCTTTTAAGTTCAATTCTAATAATAGATACATCTAATCATAGACAATAGGATAGTTGTAATTAAAAAAAAAAAAAAATTCACGCACAATAAGTTGTGATTTCTTTAGCATTTTCTCAGCATCTCTGTTTTTTTTTTTTTTAAATTTATTTATTATTATTATTATTTATTTATTTTTTAAACTGTGACAAAAATGAAGGACAATAACTTTAAAATTCTTGAGGTATGCCCAGAGTAATATAGGGTGGCGACAGATCGGGGAAATCAGGGAGATCAGGGAAAAGTCAGGGAACTTTATTGATCAGGGAAATATCAGGGAATTTCGAAAAAATTATAAAAATTCAGGGAAAATTGATCAAATGAAGACAAAAAAATTTTTTTTTTTTGCTTTGCAAAATTAAATACCTTTATTTCCTATGCATTTTCCGCCAATTATTTGTTTAAAAAAAAATAAAATTATTGCGGTGCGATTATACACTTACACATGTTTGTGCATTTTCCCCCTTAAGGTCAAAGTATTGAATCTTAGTTATTAACCACAGGGTAAACTTCCTAAGCTTCTGTGTCTGTAAAGTTGTTTATTTTACGTAGTTTGAATTTTTCTGCCAGGCATTCCATGCTACGTAAAATAAACAACCCTACATGCAAAGAGGAAGCCGCCATTTAAAGACTTTGCTCCATTGCCTTTAATCATTGTCTTGAAGTAGCTAGCGTACTGTAATCACAATTTTAAGAAAAAAAAATCTTTTTTTTTTTAAATTGATACTGCTAAGAGCTTAAAAGATATTTTACTTAGCATTTTCGATTTAATTGCTAAAATTGAACGTTAAATGAAAATCAACTTTGCTTTTTGCCATTTTATTATTCGCTGTAGCTTTAGATTATACGAAGTTTTTTTTTTTTTTTTCAGACTTTGAAATTCTTTTATTTTAAAACCGAGTTTATACACTATAAATTTTGAAATTAATTATTGTTGTTTTTTACATTTCAATGTTGTTGATTACAAAAGTTTTTTTTCGACTAATAATGAAATCATTTGAAATTGAGTTGTGTACATAAGTAAATATTTTTGATGTTTTTTAATAGTTAAAATGCTGTATTCCTTCATTAAAACCTAAGTTCTTGATTAGAGAACAGCTCAATATAACTGATTGTTTAAAAAGGTTCCAATTTGTTTTACATAAATATGTCCATTATTTACATAAGTAAAACTACATTACTTCTATACTTTCACAATTACTTGTTATTCTCGCAGCAACAATTATTCTGCTTGAAAATTCAGTTCAAAATTATTTCCCAAATAAACTTTTTTCAGTTTTATCCTAATTACATATGTCTTTAAGAGTGGTTGAAATAATTTCTTAGAATTCTTATATTAACATGTTACTGGAAGTAAAGAGTATTTGTTTTAGATTTCCTATAATATTTTTCCATAGATATTTTAATATACTATTTTTACTAAAAAAAAAAAAAGCTTATTTTCAAAATATATTTTTAATTAACAACTTAAAACGTTTTAAACACTATTTTATTTAATATGCAATGGTTTTCAGGTAGGGTAAAGGAAGAAAACCATTATCCATGGTAACGTAAATCAGGGAAATTCAGTGAACTTAATCAGGGAAAAGTCAGGGAACTTTTTTTCGCCTTTCCTGTCGCCACCACTGTAATATCTACTGGTGTATGGTTACAAATAATGTTTTTCATTATTCAGAAAGGTAATAAAAGCTGTTTGTGTGTGTGTTTTTTTTTTTTTTTTTTTTTTTGAAAAGTGATATTGTGTTTGAAACTTCAGTTAGTTCTATTATTTGCTTATACTACTCATTCAATTTTACAGCCTTCTTTCCTGGCAGAATGATTACAAAATAATTCTTTAGCATCCCGATGATCTTTAGTTTCATTTATGTGAAACAAATCACTTCAATAAATCTAAGAATAGTTATTTTTCATTGGTTTAAATTATTTCAACGGAACCGAATATATTTTCACAAATACTTAAAGAATTCAATTTTGGAGTAACCATCGCTGTCACCTCAAAGTACACAGAATATCAGAATTTAATGATTTATTTATTTTAATGCATATTATAATTCATTATTGCTTTTAAATAATTATTTTATTTCTGTTTTTATAATTCCAGACAACAAATGGTAATTAGAAGATAAATCTAAATAATTATGCTACTATATAACTTATGTCAACAGTAAGCGCAGCCAGAAATACTTCCTGGAGGGTTTTTTTTTTTTTTTTTGATAAAAAATTACCTTTTGGAGGGGAGTGTTAAATCGAAAATACCTTCTGAAGGTTTTTTTTTTTAAATCAAAAAATGCCTTCTGGATGTAATTTTTAGATCGAAAATAGTTTCTAAAGGTGTTTTTTGTTTTTTTAATCGAAATAGCTCTTTTATATGCATAAACTACTGTATTAGAATTTGCATTTATGTTAAAACCGTTGCCTCTGGGGAGTGTTTGCACCCCCCCCCCCCCTTTCGCTGCTCCTGCTCTACTGTCACAGTTTCATTCAAATAGCAACTAATATTTTGCAGCAACCTTAAAAATTGGTTATTTTTCTATAAAAACTATTTTTTCACCTATTATAAAAACTTCGTTCACTAATTCCTCTGTAATTTGAAATACTGAATTTATCCAACCTTACCTTTGATTCTAAATAAATATATCTATTATTTTTCGTGTAGGTGTATCTTCGTCAACTTCTACTATCCCGTGGATGATTTCTCCTGGCCCTTCTCAGCCACAATACTTGATGCCATCCACGCCTATCGTCCTAGGTGGTGAGTCCGGGGGAACTGTCTCATCCATTGTTACAACCTCATCTACTTCAGGTAGGGAAATAAAGTATTCTCTATATCTACTCCTTTTTTCATTAGATAAAAAGAAATTTATCAGAAATATAATGAGAGGCACGAAGTTATTCCTTTTTTAGATTCTTGAGCTCTAGCTCATGCATTTTACGTAAAAGAAGAGAAACATCGGTCAATTACTAAAACAATAATGTTTGTTATTGTTCGGAGCTTGAAAGTCTCGATTCCATTTTATCTTGAGATTTCTTCAACAGTGTTTCTCATCAAAAGTTTTGCTTCAATTTTAATACGAACGAATCCAAGTATTTTTGTACTGAACGATTTTAAATATCTCAATATGCTCTAAACATTTTTGATGTTTTTTTTTTTTTTGGTATAAATAAGACAGCGTGCGCACGCATTCACAATAACATGTCTAACTTAAACTTAAATGGGAATTAAACGTAATATTGCGCATAGTACAGTCGAACACGCTTAATGGAATAACTAATTTGCTACGAAAAATTATTCTAGTAAGCGGGATATTCCAATGTCCGGGATCAAAAGGACAGATTATAATGATCTGGTTCATTGAAAATTTATTACATTAAGAGGGATATTTTTTTAACCGATACCCCATTGAGTGAGCTCAACTGCAGTTTTAAGTAGCATACAACAATTATGTCTAATTTGCACTCAAGTGTTAACTTTTTTATATTGCATCTGCATTTAAGTATGTGTATTTGATTATCTATTTTTATTTCAGCTTTAACATCGAGTTTGTTAGATGTTGGAGCTTCATCTACATCACAGCAACTTCTTGACAGCAACTTTCTGAACTTGGACCTTGTGTATGAAAACTTGACGTCGGGTCAAACCACTGTCGACGAGAAAACCTCAAAGATTCCTCGGCAAGATATTTTCGGTCGTCAAGACATCTTCGGTGATAAAACTTTTGACTTAGGTCTTACCGCGACTTCTGTGGAAAATACCAACTCTTACAAGTCATCTTATGTGTCTTCAACCTCTGCATCTATGTACCCATGCTATTCTTCAGAGATACCAAACTGTTCGACTTCGTTTTTCGCTCCTAGTTCTCAGGGATTATTGCAAGACAACAGTAA
Source organism: Uloborus diversus (assembly GCF_026930045.1). Taxonomy (NCBI): domain Eukaryota; kingdom Metazoa; phylum Arthropoda; class Arachnida; order Araneae; family Uloboridae; genus Uloborus; species Uloborus diversus. Next base: position 212,151,252 of record NC_072731.1, on the reverse strand, counting down.
TGCGGCAGCTGGTGGACTTGCGTCTTCCATTATCCCAAGTCGGTCCGAGCCACCACCAGTGCCAGGAAGTGCCTCTTGTTTACCTTCTTACAATTTCCCGTCATCCACCGTCATGGATTCATCTTCACCTCTCGCCTTCAAGCCATCTTCCATTGACTTTTACACATCATCTTCAGAGTACTCTCCTGGTCTTTTGACTATGGCTGCCAATGTTTTATCTTCAACCCCAACCAGTGATCTGACTTCTTTCTCATTGGATATTTTCGAGCCCGGTTTAAGGACTCCTACGGTTCCTGCAGTAACAGTTTCAACTTCATTCGCGATTCCATCGACTGAGTCTTTTCCATCTGTGATGCATACTGAACAAATAGCAAGTACAAGCAGTTTTGAAAACATACCATCATCAGTGTCATCGACTGTGAGCTCAAGCTCTCTGTTATCATCTGATATTTGGAGGCCTTGCTGATGCATTGATTCAAAAGTACCAATAAACGTTTTTAAATTTACCAATTTATGAAAGAACAGCTCTTCACATAGTGCCTTTAAAATTCACTACTTTATTAAGGAGTATTAAAAATTAAGTATTTTTGTCTACTTCTAACCAACCAGCAACTGATCGTGTTCATATTTTATTTATTTGTATTTCGCATTTGATGACTGTTGTTGAGTTCGTAAACAAGTGCAAAATTAAGTTACTAAAAGTAAACTTTTTATACCATGGGAGAAATGAAAAATGCATCTTTCTTCGGCTACGTGTGTGCAGTGCACCGAGTGCTTTATTCTGTTCTTGTAGTGAAGACATTCGTTAGCAAAAATTTTTATTGATTATTTTTATACAGGGCTTAATTTTCATATGACCTCACGGGAGCTCAGCTCCTGCACCAGTGGGGGATTTACCATGTCGCAATTGCAAGTGGCCCTTCCGCGACCAAAGAGACCTTAAAAAAAGAGATTCAACAATGCACATGATAAATGTTTTATATAGTTCTGTGATAGCTAAGAGGGCCCCGAAATTGCATTGCGACGAGCCCCCGAACCTGTAAATCCGGCTCTGCACTTATCTACAATTTTATGTGAATTTTTATTGTTAGTATACGGAAATTATGCTATTTACACTTTAAAAGAACCTTTTAAGGTTTTAGGGCTTCCATACTTCTTTTGTTAGAAATTAAGTTCTATATAGGTATGCCTCTTAAACGAACCGTATCAAAAGATGAATTGTGACAGAAATTCTGTACCTTAGAACCAGACGGACGTAAGTCCTACATTCGTTATTTTACAGGAGAGTGGAGAAACGGTCGCTTGTTGCATACAAGGGATCGAACTCGCGCTCTTTTAACACGGGTAAATTATTAAAGGATTTTTTGTAAAGATTACGTTGATATGGCTCGATGCAGAATGGGGTTCTACATACAATGCACAAATAAACGGAAAATCACGTTTTTTGGAATTGCGTTAGTGCGGTTTTGGGGTACAGAATTGAAGCAGTGAGAAACAAGGGGATGTAAGTGCTAAAATTAAAAATCTGGATTTCACCAGTACAATGGGGTTGTTTCCTTCAATCAAAAGTAGTAGTTTTTGTCACTGAAATTGATAGAATAAGCAAAAAAATAAAATGGACTCAGAAAATACTTTCATTTCCCCAACAGTTATTTTTTAATTAATTTTTTTAGATGTCCGATTCTTCAAACAAGGCGTGTTCTTTATGACGTCACAAATGATGAACTATGGCGCATCATTTTACCGCATTTCCACGTTATGATAATCAAGCAGCGAATTACAATTGCGCTCTATGCTTGCTATCAACCATATCGTTGCCAATACACGTGAGTAAAGACGCGAATTAAATATTTTGGACCGTGAATGGCAACACTGATTGGCATTTCATCATTTGTGATGTCATCGGCAGAAGCGTTATACGATGAAAGAGCACCGATTTAAGTAATTTTTTAAAAATATTAAACTTGAAGAAGTTATTTAAAAAATTGTCAGAGTCTATGTTTTTAAGCATGCTCTTTCAGAAAAAAAAAAAATACTTTTAAAATTTCAGAAACGACCTCATTGGGAGGGGAACCAATTTTCTCTTTTGGAACAAGAGATAGTAATATCCCTGTTAGTTGCTGCTATACACAACATGATTTAGAAGAAAATCAATCAATGAAAGGCTACATAGAATCTGAACTTCAAAGGCGATTTACTCAAAATGTTTAAAAGTTCATTTACATCCCTTTTGTGCAGACTGCTTCCTTTTGTACGCTATTTAACATGGATTAAAAATTGGCAGCACATCCAAGCGAAATCCTGGTGCATTAATACTTTCAATAACATTTTCAATGACCACGTTTTTCGAAATCGTCCTTTTCTACGATAAATGCTTTAAAAAGTGAATGGTTACTGTTCTTTAAAAAATGAATTGTTATGTTTTTTGGATTACTGTATGAACTTGATTGGTAAAGATCCATTACTTTTATAATATGGCATATTTTGCACTGATTAAACTATTTTTTTTGTCTGCAAGAATACAGAAATTTTTTTCCGAATATTTGAGGTTTAATATGGATTCATCAAGGAAAGCAATGTCTACAATGTTTTCCAATGAACAGAGAGAATCATGATTGGGTATATCTTGGGTATATCTCTACGTTTTGCTAAGTGGAAGGTCAGAGAAATCATCTTTTTATGAGAATTTCGTTAAATGTCAAATTCTCTTTCCTCCACATTTAATTATCGTGATATTTAATTTTGAATTGTAAAAACAACCTGTGTACAATATTGCATAAAAAAGGGGATGATTTTGCTGATTTATGTTCATTACATTTCCTGCTGTTTAATGTCATCTCAGATTGCTCACGCAATATCAGCACTTTTCCTTTCTGTTTAAGTCTGATAAGGGATAGTGATAACAAACAGTTCGCAATAAATGATTTGGAGTATAATCGAGTCTTCAGAATTGCTTTCTTAGAAGAAATATCACTGAAATTCTTCTAAATGTCGTATTTAATTCTTCTTGAACGTGTTTGATTCTTCTTGAATGCAATATTCTTTCAACTAAATTGGGCAAGCATAAGAACATAATGAAGTTCAAAATTTAAAGAATTCAGGTCCGTTTAATAAAATATATTAGGGGGAGGGGGGAATGCTGATTCATAGAATGATTAAATTATAAATTTTGATTTTTAAAAATTGGTAGTTTTTATATATTTTATTTCAAGAACATCCAATAAGTAATTGCGAGAATCTTAACATTTTTTTTCCTGTTGTAAATTTCAGAACTGCTACTTTACAGAGTTTTATGTTTTATAAAATTTATTTATTATTATTTTTTTTTAACTGACAAAAAATGTTAGTCATGAGAGAGACAAGATAGCAAGGATATAGAAATATTTTTCTTGAACATAATACATTTTTGTAACGAAGTTTAAAATCAACGTTTCAGTGGCAAAATGTAAGGGTTTGAGCATATAAAACAACAATGCACTCTTATATATGTACAAAAATATAATTGGATTAAAAAAATAGTCAAGAATTTACTTATTTTTTTGTAATGTATACTTAGAGCAATACGGTTACATTTTTACAGTAAAAGTATGTTTTTTTTTTCCAATAGCACAATTTTGTGGAAATTTTTTTTCTTCGTTTTCTTTTTACGTGTTATGTTGACAACAAGCCATTGTGTTATCGTGCTAATTCTTTTTTTTTACTTCTTAGCTAGAAATATTAATTGTTGAAGGACATTTAAATAATACTAAAATTGAAATGCATTCATTATATTTGAAATTAGACATTTTGTATTGTTTCGAGTTTTTACTCTCACTAAAGTATTGATAATATTTAATTTGACATTCAAAGATGTTTGTATGAAGATTATTCCTATCTGTGATACTATAAAAAGCGATTTTTAAAAAATAAATGACTAATTGTTGAATAGTCTTGACTTTTCATGCAGGGAAGCAAAGGCTTGAAATATTTTTGGCTAAATAATATACAGAAGACTTTAGTGATAGCCACATTTACTTGATTTGTATTTTTTCATTAGATTTTATTAATATCGAGCCTCAGTGTATTTTTTTGTATACATTTATTCAAGTAATTATTTTGCTGGTGAACCATTTGTTTTTTAAAGATAAATCTTAACCAAGTTTTCCAATGCAGCTTTATTTTGTATATAGTTGAAAAGTGTTATCGAAAAACTTGAACCTATCAATAACTTTTAAAAAAGATATAACTTTATGCACTCTATTATATTAGACTTGACATCCATTTCTGTGAAAGAGTAATCATGTTTCTACATTATTTATTGTCTACTTTTCTGATGTTTACGGAAGATTCATTGTGTTTGTCTTTCATACAAAGGAACTTTTCTAAGAGCTACAAGTCATTAGAAGTGAAATAAAATGTTTTACCCGAAAACTGACTTTTCATTCGATGTTTTTTCTTATTAACTCTAAAATACACCACAGAATGTCGCTGTTTTACCATCATTAACTTTATTAGTAGAATAGTCAAATTCTCGAATGTATTTCTCGAATAGAAATATTTGTGTTTCAAATCTTCTTGACAATAAAATTAGTTATACAGCTTTAAATAAGGTGTTAAAGTATTGCATTTTTTTGAATATATGTCTTCCAGAAATCTGTGATAGTTTTTAGTGCATGGACGTTATGTAGACAATAATACAAGAAAGTTTTGTAATAATTAAATAAAATATTGCATGAAGAATTAAACTTTTGAACAGGAAGAACCAAAATATAACAGCATTGTGTACATATTCATTATAAAAAAATTTCCATCTGGCAAACCTAGTTTAAAACGTTTCTACTTTCAGTATTTGTTGAGCTCTTAACTTAATTAGTTATCTTTAACTTTTTTTTTGTTTTCTATGGTATTTTCTTCATATGTTTAGGTTTCTAACACGTTTTTTTTTTTTTCAAAAATTTAAATTTTTTTTTTTTTTATTTCAGTTAATTTTTTTTACAGAAAACTAGATTTAAAGAAAAGGGGGGAAAAGATAAGAAAACTTATGCAAACGTATACTTCACACATACATTTCAAAACAGCTTTTAGGAGAGCTACGTAGTAACAATTTCCACCAAAATGTTTTATTTATAAACAAAGATGCATTTTTCTTAAGTCATTTTTGAAATTACAAAAACATTAAGAGGTAATTCCTTTCTTTATATACTAAATAAAAATGCTGTCTTTCCTTGTCGACATCACTCTGTATTGATCTCCTTTTTTTCTTACCCTCTGAAAATATACCTTTCTCTCGCAAAATCCAATTTAACTCTACTAGTAGGACGGTAGGATTTTCCCTTTGTGAATGCTCCTTCACTTTCTCCGAAATTGAGTCCTTCCCAACTATCAGCCCCAACTCCCAGCAGACGGCATGGGCAATCAGGGGGCGCGATACGGACCTTCCCAGTCCGCAAACATCTTTTCCATCCCCCTGTTTTCCCGAAGTCATTTTTAAAGCTGTCACCGAGGGCGCTTTTGCATTTTCGAGCGGCCCGATATGCGTTTTATAAACGATTCTCATCATCTGATCTGGAGTTGGGTTGTCTTCCGGCTGCCCCTAAAGCAGAGATAAACTGGGAAAGTTTCCATCAAAAAGTGGTTTTCCTTTTAAATTGAACTGCTTTCTGTATGTGTGTGTGTGTGCTGTTGCAGTGTATGTAGACGGAAAATTACAAAATGTGCGAAAAATAAATAAATAAAATGTAATAATAGTTAATGTTATATACCCATATGGAATATTTATTCAGTTTGAATTTTGTGAAATTCATCTGCCCATATAAAATATTTATTCAGTAGCACTTTGCAAAATTCATCTCCTACATCGCAGTTAATTTCTTATTTTACTTTCCACTTTACTATTGAATGATTAGAATATCCTATATTTAGTGGATTACTAGAATCTTAGCTGTAGTGTGAAGTAAAAAAGAAAAAAAATCTAATGTTCAGCCCCTGGCATTCATTTGAATTTTGAAGCCTTGAACTCAAAAACTACGTTTTTCGCAAACACGAATCGCGAGAGGATCCTACTCGCTGGGTTTCGTAATTTTTACAAATGGAATGGAATGGAAGTGGAGAAGAAATTATAACAGGTGATTGTCTAGATAAGGTAATATGATTCAAATCCATAAAAAGTAAATGGTGATTAGGATGCGATAGTAAAAATAAAGATTTTTTGGCCGATTATCTACACTTATCATGTAGATTAGTTACAGCGTATAACGTTATGTGCTTTTATTTCTTATCTATCTTAAATGATGGGAATTAGTAATCTGGGAATTTCGTATTTAGACGAAGTTTTGCTGTTTAAGTTCATCTAGACATGTATTTTTTCCTGCAAAAACTTAATTTTATACCAAAAAACCTTTTTTTTTATATAAAGTCTGCTTGAACTAAGCCCAGAATGAACGCAAACGATTTGTAACCATGATGACAAAAATTATTCTCCCTAATTAAATATTAAAATGAATACTTATGTTCGTAGTCATAACCATCCGAAAAATCAAGAAACGTCAAAGAAGGTCAGGTGTATATAAATAGCAATTTGTAATTACACACAAAACTTTTAAACTGTCTTAATTTCACTTTTGCTTCAAAACTACACTGTTTATTTACGAAAAACGCTTTGAAATAGAAACTTCGTTTCTTATTGAGATTGGTGCATCTTTTTCGGGATTCAACCTCGTGGGCCAAACGAATATTTTTTTCTTTGCTGCAGAATAATTGTAAAAGACAAAATAAGAGCAAAACATTCATCTAGAACTAAACAAGCCTGCTTTCCTGTACACAAACATCGATTTTTCAGTTTTAGTAACATATCTTCTTCAATATGGTTATGTTCAAAAATAATTCAAATATACATTTTTAGCACCTAAAATAATTTTCTGAAAACAAAGTTCGTCTATTTCTGATAAAAAGGAGATTATTTTTGAATCTAAAAAGAATATAAAGTTTGTTAGCTTACCCTGCTTTCAGTTAATTACAAATGTTAAGTTTTATAATAGAATCATTTCATAGTCAAATGGTTTTTTTTTTCTATAAATAAATGTACACAGCAAATTGCAGAACGAAATTTCCTCTAGTGCAAAATTTCTATTCTGAATAGGTTAATAAAAATAAATAGGTAAAATAAGAACAATTTTAAAACTAAATATCTAACAAAGGCATCTAATTTTCAACAAATGGCATTGAAGTTACAATCGATCTCTTTAATCCATGCAAAATAAATTAATTAAATTAAATTAACTAGCTGCGTTGCTCGGCTTTGCCGAGTCTACCTTGAAAATAAAAATTGTGTCAAGTGACGTATTCAACAATCAGGCTTAAATAAAACATAAAAATACATCATGCAAAAGTTTCCTTCCAAAAAAGGACGACAGATATTAAAATACTTTTAAGATTTTAAAATGAGGAAGATGGAAAGAAACAATGGATTCAAAAAGCGTAACCGTGGAAACGCGAAAACAAAATGTTTAACAACTTGAATGGAGATGAGATTTTTCAAACTTGATTTAAAAAGGTTTGCAGCTTTTTTTTCCTTTGGAGACAGAAGCTTAGTTTTTCGACCATAGGTCTAGATAGATCTGAAGTAAAAAATATTTCTTTATCCAATGGTGTCAAAAAGAAAACTGAGGGACAATTCTTTCATTTTTTATTGATAGATTTAACGAAGAAAGTAGTACGTAAATTTCAGCAAAGCCTAAAAATATTCGAGCTAAAAATGCAAATAACTCCTACCGTAATAAAGTTAGAGCATTGAAATAAAGTGTGTAACGCGGAAAATTCTACCCTTTCCAACGATATGTAAGTAATATTAATATGTGCAAGTAATTTTTCACCCCCATATTCGGGAATTTATGTGAAAATTGGGCGTGAATTGGAATAAAAAAAGAATTATTTATCGTTTTTTTTTCGAGCTGATATGCAATCCTTTTCTGGACAAAAAGAAACAAACTGAAAATTTCAGCGAAATCGGTCCAGGTGTTCTCGAGTTTTGCACGTTCAAACACACAGACGCTTTTTGGAGACTTCATTTTATACTATGTAGAGATAAAAACAAATAAACAAAGATAAAGATTTGGAATAAAAGACAATATATAACTCAATTATTATTGGAATTAATTTTATATAAAAAGAATCGTCTTCCATCATCTTTTGTATGTGAAATAATGGTTTATCTCCAGTTTCGCCAGCATTCAAAATTCCCACCCCCTTAAATATATCAAAGAGTATGATAGGAACTGAAAAACAGGGGGAAAGAAACTTCATGTCGGCGAAACTGGGGAAGGGGGGCACCGAAATAATGCTTTTTAAACTCACTAAATTCATCAATAAATCCATTTTTTTCATCATTGCTGCAAACCAAGAAAATCATATATTCTATTGCTGTTATAAATGAATAAATCAAAGATAATTTTCAATAGAAAAGTCGAATCGCATTTCCATTTTTTTTCTTCTCAATGTGTGTTCAACCTTTCCTGATAAATACCTTTCTATGAAGTCCAAAGTTATACAGTGTGAAGAAGCAATAAAGAACACTAAACATCGACGATTCGAAAAGTGCGCCCTCCTACTCCTCCATGTAATACGTGAATAAGTGAAGTCGTTTTTTTTCTTACTTCCAAATTTTGCCAAAAATCTTTGAACTATGTTGTGCGGTAGCAACGGGTTTTTTTCTCCTTGATATTAATCTCTAATTTTCTCGATTTATTTCCGTACTAAAAATAACTTTAAGTGTAATTTACTTCGTCGAAAAGTTTTATCTGTCCCGTAGGCGTCAATGATAAGAATTGTACGAAAAACTCCCTCAAATAATCCAATAAAAAATATTGTATTGGTGCACATTTTACATCAAAGTTCCTTAACAATTTAATTCGTTCAAAACAAATTCGTCTGTAAGATCAGGACAAATATCATACTCAAATTCCACTGTATTGTCTAATGTAAGTCTATTTGAAAATTGGAAATTGAATGAAAAAAAGTTAAATAAAAATAAATGAAAAGTGGGAATGATGTATCTACCCTAACTTTTTCAAACTGATAAATATAACCACGCATGAAAAACTAGTCTGAAAAAAGAAAGTGGAGAAAGGAAGTGAATGTTGACTTTCTGAAAATGAATGCAAACATAAAACTTTAAGCATGAAAACATAAAAATTAATAAACATTACGTTAATGTAGATTTTGTAAAGCTACATGAACTACAGTTGAAAATTTTTTGAAATCTGTAAAAAGTAAATTCAAAATGCGGCAACAAATTTTGAAAATTAAATAAATGAAAGCAAGCTAAATGTTTAAAATTAAAAATTTTAAAAGAATGGGTTTCTTAATTACAACGCGGTAAAATGTAATATGCAAAAAAAAAAAAAAAAAAAAACTGATTCTTGACGCTTGAAAACTATAAAAGAACTAAAACGGAATACAATTCGTATCCAAAGTTCTTTGACAGAGTTAATTACATAGCTAATTCCGTTGGTTCCGTTTTTCCCGTCCATCTTTGTCATTCTGATGGGATTTAAAATGCTACTACTACTTCATGCACGCTCACTAGTTGTTCGTGCAGTTACCACTGATTTGGCATCACTATGAAATTTTACAAAACCATTTACAATTTCTTTAAGAAACTTTTTCTGTAAAAGTTTTCATACATAGAGAGAATCCGATTCCTTTTAAACAGATTATTTATCATCGCAAATACGCTGTGCATTATGCACAAGCAATGCCTAAGAGACTCCAAAGGAAGGGCCAGTTTTAAAAACGAGTTATTTTTTTAAATTTGAATACCTTTTTTTTTTTTAAATCTTACAGTTTAGAAAAATTTACGTTTAAATCTGATGATAGGTATCACCTCAATTGAGCTAAACCCCAGTAACTGAGCTACATAAACCATTTACTGCTCCAGTTTTTTTTTAAATATGAGGATACGAAAACAACCAAAATCAAAGGTATTCAATTATTACATTTGACAACGGTTTCATCTTAAAAATTCAGAAATAATGTGTGACTAGAATTCATAATTAATGCAGCTTAGGTACAAAGAAGAAAAATCAAATTTTATTTTGGTAACTTTTGGGAATGACAACGAAGGTTTCAAACAATTGCATAAACCTTATTAGTTGGGGAACGTGGGGTAAAATGAAATTGCGGGTCAAGGTTAAATGGTGAAAGTTATTCAGTTGTGCTTAAAAAAAGAAAAAGAAATATAGACGAAGAAGAAGAAGACAAAACCAAACCTTCGGCTGGCAACTTTTGAGAATGATAATGAAGAGTTCAAACAATTACATAAGTTTATTGGTATAGGAAAGTATGGTAAAATGAAATAGCGGCAAAGTGAAACGGTAAAATATGTTCAGTGTCCTTCGCCTTCTACACAGCAATATTTTAACTATGTTCTTAAGCACATAGTTGCTTCTGACCTGCTTTGACCTGCTTTGAATATAAAAGAAAATAGAAATGAAATTTATGTTCGATATTCGATACATATATCTTTATATTTTATGGTTTACCAAAAATAATTTGTGTTAAAATATAATGATAAAGTTGTTATTAACATTTTAAATATTAATTGGGATTTTCTGATGTCAATTAAAGCACTTATTCAGTTAATATTAGGAATGTTTTGATTTTAAATGTTCTATAGAATTTGTCGAGTCGTTTTAGGGAAAAGTCAAATAGTTCATTTCCATTACTTATTCATTCAATTATTAAATCACTATCTTGTTCACACATTTATTTTTTCGCATATAATAATAAATCTATTTGTTGTTTTATTTATACGTTTATTGCTTCACTGTTAATTCATATTCGTTTTTTTTTGTAAATTCATTTGATGAAAAATATTTTTAATAACCAAATAAAAAATATCTCATTAAAATAATATTTTATTTTTCACTTTGCACCATACAAAAAAAGAAAAATGTTGAAAATTTTCCACCTTTTGTTTTATTTTAAAGGTACAAATTTACTGCGAAAAATTAAAAATAATATTTTAATTCAAGTTTTTAAAAAAATATATTTTTATTTCTTTATGTGCTGTAAATTTCAAAACAAATTTCCAGTTTGGTCAGTTTGAAACACGTAAGTTGTTTTAACTGCCAACACATATCCCTACACATATGGAACCTGTTTGAGTCTTTCCTTTTACCCACCAGATGGCAGCATCAAATTTCAAATTTCGGGACGTTTTACACAAATTTTCAAATTGTTAATATTTTATTTGTTTTTCGCATAAAATCTTTTATCATTGTTGTTGTTTTTAATGAAGATGGTACACTGGGCAAAATTTATAATAAATCAACATTCATTCCTTTTGTTTTTTTTTTTTTTTAATTTTTTTTAAATTTTTGATAGGAATACATGTTTTTTCCTTTTATAAATAAAGGAATAAATAAAAACCATGTATATTTTAATAACAAGATAATAAGTTTTTAACTTTAATTCTTTGGAAATTATTTTGGAGAAATAGCCTCATACTTCTTTGATGCATGACTTTTTCTTTGAAAATCTTTTTATTTTTTGATCTTAAGAAAGTCGGCGAAGCTTTCATCAAAATTTATTTTGGTGATGAATATACCCTACAAATATGGGACAAAGTGAACTGGTTAAGATGACTGAGTTTTTCAAAATGAAAAAATCGGAAATTTGTTTTGAAAATTACAGTACACAAAAAAAGAACATTGTATTGTTGAAACAGTATTCTTTATTTTTGCAGTAAATTGGAATCTTCAAAAAAAAAAAAAAAAAAAAGCGGAAAATTTTGAATTCTTTTTTATGGGGCAAAGTGAAAAATAAAAAAATTTTTCGAATGAAATATTTTCTATTCGATTATAAAACATTTTTGATCAATAGAATCAGTAAATGAAAGGTTGAATGAATAAATGAAAAGACAATGAAATCAGTAGTCGTAATTGGGGAGGGGGGAAAGTGGGGGGGGGGGGGCAAACACTTTTCACGGTTCATTTGTTTAGTTTATTTTCCGATATAGGAGCCAAAACTAGAAATTATGAGAAAAGTAGAAATGTCAAAATTATCAGTACAAAATTATTTGTTTTACTTTGTATTGAAATTTTATTGTTTACGAAACATCATTTAGCGCAAGCAGTAACTATTAGTTTATGTATTCATTGTTTAGACATTAGTAAATCAATTTGGGCAGTGAGAAGCAAAGGGATGTAAGTGGCAAAATTAAAATTTTGGAGATAACCAGTACACATGATAGGTGAGCCCCTTCTCTGTCTTGGGGCAAGAGATGGTACTAGTAGCCCTGATAGTTGCTGCTGTACAGCATGATTTAAAAAAAAAATCAATGAAAGCCTACCTAGGATGTTATCTTTATACGCGTTTTACTCAAAACTTGAAAATGTCCACTTACATCCCTTTGCTTCTCACTGCCTCAATTGTTTTACTTAAAAACAAGAGATGGTACTAGTAGCCCTGATAGTTGCTGCTATACAGCATGATTTAGAAAAAAAAAATCAATGAAAGCCTACCTAGGATGTTATCTTTATACGCGTTTTACTCAAAATTTCAAAATGTCCACTTACATCCCTTTGCTTCTCACTGCCTCAATTGTTTTACTTAAAAAAAAGCTATACTTGTTAAATATGAAATTATTCCCAAGTGCTTGTGACGCTTCAAAATACTTTGGGGTAAATAATGTAAGTACTAAATTGGGGTAAATAATGTATTACTAAATGGTCACAAAGGTGCCCTCAGGTTCAGACTGGCTAGCCTGCCCAACTGCCCGAGGGCAGGTGCACCCTCCTTGTCAACTGAAACACTATACAGCTGCCTCCACTGAGAATAAAATTGACAGTGAAAGATTTATAATTGATTCTGTAGCAATTTCGCTCCCCTTCTCCATTTTGAAATTTCGAAAATTTTCCAGGGAAGAGCCTCCAAGCCCTGGTTTTCCTAATGTCTCCGAAAATCGTCTGAAAGTTTGCTTTTGCGGCTTCAGTTTCCAAAAATTGCAATAAAAGATTTCTAAAATCCCATCTCTTCCCCTAATGTTATCAAAGATGGCATACAATCGTGTTTTTAAGGCTACAATTTTGAAAAATTGCCAGGAGCATAAGGCTCTCAAACCTTCGACCAAAAAATCGTCTAAAATTACGCTTTTGGAACATCAATTTTAAAAACGTCCAGAGAAAAAAGGTTCAATCTCATTCCTTCCCCTTATGTCACTTAAGATGGCTTACATATGCTTTTTAAGGACTTCAATTTCAAAAATTAAGGAGAAGAGCCCTCAAGTCCATGTTTTTTTTTTTTTTTTTTCTTCTCTTAACATCATCGAAGATCGTCTAAATCTGCATTTTTAGAACTGCATCAAAAAGATTTTTCATGTTGGGAGAGTCAATAGTAGTTGCCGTTCAAATATAATCGACAAAGCGTTCACCAGTGAATCTGTTTCTCTACTTATTTTTAACGAATTTCTTACTAGAAAAAGAAATCTCACAGAGATATATAGCAGTGCATTTTAACAAATTGAATATGCGACATCAGTGTCGCCAAAGAAAAAACTGTCGCCTAGAGGATACGAAATCAAACCACGGGGCGGCATTAGAAATTGAACGTGAGCTCATTTGTTAATTTTTAAAATTTGCGTTTCTTTAACTTTAATTTCGAAAAAAATCCAGTTGAGGTTCACAAAAGTCTCCCCTAACTAACATCACAAAAAAATCGTCGAAATTGTGTTAGACCTTGGATGCAAAAATATTTTCGGGGAGGGAGAGTTCTGAACCGCATTCCGTCTACGTCATCAAAAATGGTCGTTACAAATGTGTTTTTTAAACTTCTATTCCAGAAAATTTCCGGGGTATGCCCCAAACTTCCCTTTCCGTAACATCATGTAAGGGTGTCTAAAATTTTGGTTTTGAAGCTTCAATATGAAGATAATTGAGGAAGAGATCCTAAAATACTCTTCTTGACACTACCTAAGATAACCAGTAATCGTGTATTCTAGAGACTTCAGTAAAGAAAAAATAAAATAAAATAAATAAAGCTCTCCGAAGCCTTTTCCTCCCCCTAATATCATCAAACATCTTCGCAAACAGCTTTTTTAGAGCTGCAATTTCGCAAAGTTTACAAATTAGAACCCCGGAGCCCCTCTATTTTCGTTCGAAAAGTTAAAGTACTTAATCAAATGACGAATACATAACAATTTATATTCAAATTTTATTTACAATTTCACTTTTCGTTATAATCTTTTTTAAAAAAATATCATAGTTCATTTCTTCTGTTTTTTTTTTTAATATTTTTTTTTTTTTTTTGCTTTATATTAATTTGTTACTCCTCGATATAATGTATCAGTCATAACCCCATTGGCACGCGTCTTCAGAGAATTTTGATTGCGCCCCTTTTTGAGGATCCGGACCCACTCTGATCTCAGCACTACTAATTTTAGAGACAAATATCTTAAATTCGAGACAAAAAAAAAAGTAGAAAAAATCGAGAAGAGGACTAAAACTTCGGAATTATCCAGGGAAATTCGGAACGTATCATCGCCTTATAAACTGATGTTTATACCAGAATAAATAGGATTAAAAAAAATTTTCTCATGCAACCCAAACGCCATTTTTTCCATCTGGGAACCGAATTCTCTCCTTAGCAACCATGACCATAGGTGATTTTATGGAATCATGTAGGTACCACCATGAATCGAATGAATTGTAGGCATGGATAAAGATACGACTGGGTGGAGAATGATGCTAATATTTTTAGTTCCCAATTATTTTATTTAGTCTCCACGAGGTGGGTGGTGACCGCTTATCTTAATCTTTACTCTTCGGTCATTTAAACTTCTCATAGTACTATGAATATTTCGATTTTCTCCTCAATTTCAGTTTTATGTATAAGTTTCGGAAGTTTAACCTTTAACAAATATCAAAGGGAACTTTTTTAATCAGTTCTCAAATTCAAGCTCATGAGTGTCATCAGCTTTCTGTTTGGCGTTTGTATCAGTACATGAAAAATTAAGGAAGCTAAATATAATGCAAATGGACTGACAAACATACCGGATCCCAGAAACACGAGTCAACTTCAAGCTTTTTTTTTTGTGCAAATTAAATTGCTTTTTCCAACTTTTTTATTCATAAACTAAAATTTCAAACATTTCAACTAGTTTATTATTTAATTGATTTAGAGTTTGATCTCTCAAGCCATGCACCAAGCATTTCAATTGGTGATATTTAAAAATAATTACTGGAATTTCTAAAAGCTGCTAAGTAAAATTCAAAAGAATCAGAACTCTTCAGCACTTCCTTGCTTACAACTTCTTATTTGAAATTATCTGGAGAGGGAGATGATTGGAAAGATTTCATTTGGCAGCAATCCACCAAACCTCGTTCGAATTTTAATGAATTCTCACCCGCTCTCAAACATTCGCCAAAAACGCCACGGAAAGGACTGACAAAACACACGTCGAGATATCTAAATTAACTCAACTCTCTGACAGCCATTTATTTCACTGTCTTACGCCCTCGTGAGCAACTCTCAGAAAAAGAACAAGCGAAGAGAAAACAAAAATTGAACCACCACGAGTGTAGCTTAATTAAAGCATTTAACATTTCTCGGCTGCGACGAAGATTAGGTGACGGTTACGATTATTTAAACGCCTCGGAGAGGGGTCGGGTGGAGATAAGACTTTTGAATGATGAGGGGACAACCCGATAAGCGAGAATAAATCCTTTATTTCCTTTCCCTTGGAAAAGTTGGAATGACTGTATCCCTATCTCTGTCTGTGTAAATGGACTGGCGCAGCCATGATCAGCTCCAACGGTACGGTTAAAGTGAAGTGAGTCTTATGTTTAAGCTTGGCATTTTAAATTCCGCAGAGTGAATAAGGCTCAAAAATGTTCTCTTTGAGTTCTTGTGATTGCTGAGTTGCAATAGTTATTTTAACGTTCAGAATATATTTTATCACAATCAGTATTTAACTTTTAAGTGCTACTTATGGTAAACTTTCATTTAATTAGATATTTTACGATATTATTAAACTGCGTTACAATTGAACTGCACATATAACAAATGCTAATACGAAACGATAATGCATGAAATTACTCATGAATGAATTTCTGCCAAAAGAAAAAAAATCGCTCTTTGATTGGAGTAATATCTCGGTCACTGGAATAAATTTTGAAGAATGAAAACACATGAACTACTACTGCATTGGAATATTACCAGAACGAAAAAGAAAAATGCGTGTGTAATTATGGTAGCAATTTGAAAAAAATTATAAAATTCCTATTTATTTATTTAATCCATTTAATTTATTTTACTTATTTAATTCATCTATTTTTTAAATTTTATTTTATTTCATTAATTTAATTTAGTTAATTATATTTATTCATGTACTTTATTTGTTTTGTGAAGTTTTGATACAAACTTTTTTTATGTCCTCAACAATTCGCATACATGAAGATACTGTGCGGCACTTTCGGTTCGAAAGATGAACAAGCTCTTAAGATAAAAAGAATCAGATCATGTACTATCAATACGAGTAAAGCAAAATTTTAACACAAAATTGCAAACAGTTTGAAAGAGTAATAAAATAAAATTCAGAAAGTAGCAGCTAATTATAATTTAAATGCACATATTTCGGTATTTAAGTTACATTTTTTTTATCCACAAGTTTTCAATTCAGTTAGATAAGGATATAACTTTCGCTTTGAGCAGCGATTCTCAACCGGTAGTCCAACGGACTGGCACCGACGACCTGCAGAAAAATTTGACCGATCCTCAAAAATTTGTGGTTGTCCACGCAACAAACAAAAAAAAAAAGGAAAAAAACTTACACAAAAAAGAAACAAACAGAAATAAAATAAATAAATAAAATTAAGAAAAAAACACCCCTCCATAATACTAATAATAATATCCTACACGACATCCTTTGCGTGAACTTTAGGATTAAATTTTACAATTTTCTATTATTTTCAGCAATTTTTTTACACATGTATATTTTTTACGACACTTACTTATCTTACCATTTAAATATTTGTGTAACAGTTCTTTAATACTTAGTAAACTTTTATTTATATACTTATTTACTCATTTATTTTTAATTTTACTACGGAAAAAAGGAGAGAAAAAAGAAAACCCTCTGCCATTGGCAACAAATTTCACAAGTTTGTAACGGCCCCCGAGTCATAAATACTTTCTTGAACGAAAAGATGGAAGGGGGAAAAAAGGGAAAAGTCCTCACCGATCTGTAAAAAAAAAAAAATCACAGGTTTTTAACGGTTCACGATAACCTATAGGTTTTTTTTTATTATTATTTTGACAAAAATATCTAAAAAAGGAAGAAAGAAAAAGGAAACAAAAAAAAGAAGAAAGAAAGAAAGAAACATCACCGGTCGGCGAGTTTTTGTGAAAAGCTTTTGCGGGTCTGCGGGTCAAAACAAGTTGAGAAACGCTGATTTAGAGTACAATATCTCCTGCCGAACTGCGAACTAATGCAGAAAAAACAGTTTTACAGAGATTTTTGGTGGAAGTTTCGGCAGTGAAGTTTTGTGAGAATTTTGTCAAATATTGTCAATAAAGAAGTTTTCTCTGTAACAATTAGCATCCAAGTGCATAAAGTGTAGCTTCGTATTTCTAAGAGCTATAATTTTGTATAAATTTTAGTGTATAAATTTTAGTGTATCTTTTTATATTTTTTATTCATTCTCAGTTTGTGGATTGCCATAAGTAGATTTTGTACAATTTTGATTTGCATATTTTTTTGGCAAATGTTAGTTACATTAATTTGTCTCAAGTTCTTTAATGAAAGAGAATTTTAATAAGTAGTTTTAAAGAAGGGGGGGTACTCTTATTATGAACTAGAAGATCACCCCATCAAGGTATGACGGGTGAAAATTGCTTCTTCATTTGAGTGTAGCAACTGCCTGTTTGGGGATATTTTGATCGTTGAAATTTTGGGTCGCATAATTTTGGGCAATTCAATGTTCATTTCTGGCAAAATTAGCGAGGTCAAGGTACATTTACTGTTTTTGGTGCCAAAAAATTGGCAACATTTGAAAAAAAAGAAAAAAGAAAGACAAGAATCACAGCTATCGAAGTCTTCTCGTAAAAATGTATACAAAACTCAATAAACATTCTCCATTATAAAACCATTCATGGTTACAAATAATTTCATTGCTGGTGACGTCAGAGCGTTACTCGATCAGTGATTTTGACTATTATACATATGAGGATGTGTAATTTCGTTTGAAAATAACTGCATAACAGAACGGAATGCCTTTAATTACAGAGTTCAATGTATGCACCGTTTGTGGGCATGGTATGAACTTGAGTACCGTTTAGATGTGGTTCGATGGTAATGTAGTGAAGTGAAGTCACTGATTCCTGCGAGCGAGCAACTCAACTCGAGCGGAGAGAAGGAGTATAATGAAAACAATTCGGCGATCGAACAGACGCGTTTGATTTGGTGTGTATCATTGTAAGATTAATAAATAATATGGAGTCAGATGATAGTGTTTACTGAATCAACAACAACACTAAAGCTACAGTGGTGACCCGGACGTGATTCTACAGTAACTTAAGGAACTGCTTTCTGTTTAATAAAATGATGAAACACCTCACATGACATGAAATACATGAAATACACCGCCAGCTCAGTCAATTCCAGCCGAGGACTGCAGTTTCGTGCTTATTAGCACTCATCAGCCCAGCATAGGAAAGTGACCGAGCTGGAGGAGGAAAACCTCTTAAGGAAGCCTAGAGTGCCAAACAAACTGGTAGCTAATACAAGAATTAGCACTGACCAGACAAGTGACCGAATCAATGGTTCGTTTCAACTCGAATATTGAAGGCAAGGCTAGTATATTCAGTAAGTTTTGCCCTATAGCCTGGCTTAAGGCAGAAATACATGGAGGGCGGGGGCAGAAATACCGGGCTGGAATTGACTGAGCTGGCGGTGTATTTTATGTATTTCTGCCTTAGCTCTGGCTATAGGGCGGCAACTTACTGAATACCTCACATGATGTTTGTTTTTCTACTGTGACGATACAGCGATTACTTATAACTTCCTTTTTTTTCCGTTTCCATATTTTTTTTTACGATGTCATACAAAATTCTTGTGCCTGTGAGGAGAGAGTATTATTTTACAAATCGCATATTCATATGACAATTTGTTGCGTCTCTATGAATTTTTAAAATGTGTTGGTGGACTTTTTGAACACCCGAAAATAAATGGAAGACTTAACGGTGAGAAGGGGTTGACAAAAATTTACCTTTTTGTTTCAATGACATTTTAGGAAAAGCGCAGTTTCTTGTGTCTAAGTTGAATGGTTGATTTTTCAAAATCCTTGTAGTGGTAGTAATAGTAAAATTAAAAAAAAAGAAAAGAAAAAGAAAAGCGGGGGGGGGGGGAGGGTCAAAAATAGAGCAGAATTTCGGAGGAAGTTTTACAAAAGAGAATACGTTGTGTGTTCATTTTCTTATTACGTATTCGCGGAAATTGGGAAGTGTGACATGATTCGTAACAGACAATCTCAAAGTGGATACTGACGTCAAAGACGTCAAAAGAAATAGAGACACCAAGCTTTCGTCAGAGGTAGATAAATAAAAAATTTTCTTTATTACACAATGTATTACATTTTATGCAAATATGAAATAAATTGTAATTTTTTTTAAAATGAGAAACCAGGGTATTTAGCAGACATGGTTCTTTCTTCAAATGCTTCCAAAACTTCGGAGTTACATGCAATGTACCAGACAGCCCGGTTATCACATCCAGAGGCTGCAGTTTCGTTTTTATTAGAGCTCATCCGTTAGGGGCAGTAACTTATTGCTGCTTTACCATGCTTTGCCTTAAAATCAGTCGAACCGCACCATGTCTACGAACTCTTGCAAGGGAGATAAATTTCTTACCAGATTGTTGACACTCTCAGCTTTAATGAGACAACATCTGCCTCCAGCTGGGTTATTCACTAATCCAGACTGAATTGTTCTAATAAGAACGAAACTGCAGTCTCTGGATGTGATAACCGGGTGTCTGGTATATTGCATGTTGTTGTGCCCTAGCCCTGGTTTAGGGGCAGTAGCTTACTGCTACATAGCATAACTGTTACAATTGCTTGATGACCATTGTGGTGTCCTTTTACTTAGCTAGTACTAAATTTGGTGAGAAAAAAATGTGCACGAGTAAAATAGTTTACATAACATAAACCAAGGGTATTCAAATTAAAATGGAAAACCGTTTATGGGAATATGACTGAATAGTTAACTTCAACGGTGGAAAAAAAAAAGGCAAATTGTTTAATTGTGACACTGCTAAAATATGTGTCGGAACTATTTTAATCAAAATAATATTAATTACAACTTGATTATTATGTGTGCTGCTTTTTACGCTCTGTAAAAAAAAAATGTGTGGTTTTTCTTTTTCTTTTTTGAGGTGGAGAGGAGTATTTTGCATGTTAATATTTAAAATAGCTGAAGAATCATCTTTTGTTTTTTTTTTTTTATTTAAAACAAAAATAAATTTTTCAAGTTTTGTCCTTGATTAGTAGAGTACTTGTAAATCCATTCTACAAAATGCAGAAAACTACTTACTCATTCATAACCTATTTTCCACCGAGAAAAAATTAATGTCTTCTTCTGCACTTCTAATAAAAACGAAACTGCAGTCTCTGGATGTGATAACCCTGCGATCTAGTATATTGTATGTAGTTCTGCCTTAGCGGCGGTAACTTACTCCTAAATTAGGAGTTCTATTCTGTTGGATTTTATGATATATATATATATATATATATATATATATATATATATATATATATATATATATATATATATATATATATATATATATATATATATATATATATATATATACATATATATATAAAGAGAGGTAAGAAAATGAAAAGGGAAAAATATATGGAAAATTTTACATTCGTACAAAAATGGACTAAAACATTTTGTAAAATATTGTAAAACATTGATGAAAAAAAAACTTTGTTTTAAAATTTTTTGTCTGGATATCTATGTCTTTTGTACACCAGTAAATTCACATTCCTTGTCTAATTATTTCCCCTTTTGAATTAAGAAACTCTCTGTGTTTGACATAATAAATCCTTTTAAATTACCTCATACTTTTGTTTTCAGAGGACCTTGTGTGAAAAATTTGCTCTTCTCATGTCCGTCATAGCTCTCCCTCCTGCCTTTTTTTAGGGGGGGGGGAGCGGGGAGCAAGTGTTGAGAGGACTCCATATTTATGTTACGGTGATGTATCGTTTCTCATTACAATTACCCTCGATAGAGGACGCCACCTAATCTTCCATAACTTAGAATATTTCTCCAATTTTTTAGATTTTTTTTTCCTTGTTTTCGTTTTTAAGAAGGAATCCATCTGCCTCATGCTCTGAACGTTCCAAGAGCTAGGAAGCAGTAAGTAGATCATTTTTGATTCTACAGCATGAAGATTGCGAACTCAGATGCACGCGTTCATTTTAAAACATTCAAATACTTTTTCCGCAGCAAAAAAATTCAATCGAAAATTTCAAATGATCTATTATATAACTTTTCAGTGCATTGAGAGATGTAGCAATAAATTCTCCGAGGCGCGATGGGTGAGTATGTGAATGAGGAGAGGGGGGGGGGGGGTCCAGCCTAAAAATATCCAAATCTGATGCTTGGAAACGTTTTTGGAAGATGACGTGTAAATAGAGTCTTACCACCAGGCTAGAAATTTTCTGTATGAGCAAAAAATTTTCCCCAAATGCAACTTGAATAGGAAGAAAATGAATTAAAAAAAAAATCGTTTTGATTAAAGTAATTAGATTTTTCAAATTTCTGCCTCAAAATGTTCATAATAATTTAGTTATTCAACTTGAAGGAAAGTTGCTTTGGATCGACTAGTTTAGGATTGAATTCTATTTTATTCAGATAACAAGGAATAAACCATTTTTGTTTTGAAAAACTGTCCGTGTTTCTAACAGCAATTAACTACTCTCAAACAATTCTTTCTGCAATCAACCAATCTGTAGACGAACCCCTAGTTAGTAATAATGTGATCAATATCAACTGTTCTCAATTCTGAAATGAATTTGTGCTTAGGGTCTCTCCACAAATTATATCACGCTTTGAGCGGGGGGTGGGGGAGTTCGTGAAATTGTAACAGTTTGTGACAATAGGGAGGGAAGTAGTAACAAGAAGTGTGACATCACGCAATTTTTTTTTCGAATATGTTTGTGAAAAATAGCGTGACATGTGACAACGTGCATGGCGAAGTACGACGCTTTTTGACAGAGGGGGATCAAAAAGTTGAAAAAAAGTCACATCATTTATGGACGGCCCTTTAAGTGCTCGTTAACTGGTTGAACTATATTCTAATAAAGTACTTGGTTAACTTAGAATAAGCATCAGATTGGATTTAAAAGTTTTGTATTGACACTATTAAATACATTTACTTAAATAATACTCGAAATTAAGGAAAAATATTCCAACTTAAAGAAAAAGTTTTTTTTTTTAAATTTCATATTAATATCTGAGCTTTTTGTTACAAGGCAATGTTAATGTTACACCAGGGTCCTTCGTATCTATCACTGAATGCTTTACCAGTTTATTGGAGCCCCGTGGACAGTTCTGCCTTTTGACTCCATACACAAACAAATAGGCAATACACATAAAGGTAAATAATATAAATACAACTGAACAATGTAAAATACCAACATTAAAAGACTTTATACAAAAACTCAGTAAACAATTTACATTGCCATAGACTTCGAATAACTGGTCCGTTTACATAATTTGAACTGAGTGTAAAAGTAATCGGATAATAAAAATTTTGTTCGTGCAAATAAGTTCATACAAAACTATATCATAATATAACAAAAATAGATGAATATTACATAAATTACAAAAATGTTTTATACTAGAGGTTTTTTTCTCCTAAAAAAATCATGTTGTTTGACAAAGAAATAGTTTTGTTGTTAAAAATTGGACATAAATAATGCCTTAAAGTACAATAGGTATTTTTATCTGATACCTTAACAAATGTATGGAATGAATATAAAGAAGAATGATGTAAAACATGTCAAATGTTTATTCTTTTTGATTTCGGCTGAAAAAAAAAGCGTGAGAAAAAAACCGTCTTGTTCCATCATTTCTCTATGGTAATAATTGAATCCAAAAACGCGTTTCTTCAAATATCTCTAAAACTCATTTCTGCAGATACTGCCCCTTACCTGCTCACGGCAGAATAATGCAAGACATTAATTCCTCATCCGTAGTGAATGCGAAACAGATTTTTTTTTTCACAATAATTAAAAGCACATTCAAATTGCACAATTCGCAATATTAAATCACTCCCCCCCACTTGAAATATCAATGAACAATGGGGTCGTTTCCAAATTTTTAAAAGTATTTTTTTTGAAAGAGCATGCTTAAAAATAGGATCTGACCATTTTTCAAATAATTTGTTTAAGTTTAATATTTGAAAAAAATTACTTGAATCGGTGCGTTTTCATTGTTTTCATTTCTGTCGTGTGACGTCACAAATGATGAAATGTTATTCAGTATTGCCATTCACAGAACAAAATATTTAATTCGCATCTTGACTCACGTGTATTGGCAACGATATGGTTGATAGCAAGCGAAGAGTGCAATATTTAATTCGCTTCTTGATTATCATAACGTGGAAACGTGATAGAAAGATGCGCCAAATTGCATCATTTGTGACATCATTAAGACCACGCCTTGTTTTCAAAATCGGACATTTTAAAAAATTAATTTAAAAAATTCTGCTGGTTAAATGAAAGTATTTTCTGGGTCTATGTTTTTTTTTCTTTTACTCATTTTATCAATTTCAGTGACCAAAAGTAGTACTTTTGACTGAAGGAAACAACCTCATTACCTTCTGTTAAAATGGTAAGGTTTAACGTACCGAAAGAAGATAACGCGTCGCGTGAAGTGCTAAGCAGACGAATCGAAAAATCCACTATAATATTAAAATCTGTTCGCGTCTGTCTGTCTGTCTGTCTGAAGATCTATCTTCTCGAGAACCGCTACGAGTCGAGAGTCAAACGAGATACCGATCAATTCGAAATTTTCCAAAGAAAACAATAGGACCAATTTCGTAATTGTGCGACTTTCATTAGCGAAGATAGTAATTAAAACGTTAATTAACATAACGTTGTTCAGGAATTTTTATTTCTTTCCTGTTGCCATTTTGCATATGGGTGAGCAAGTAAAATTCTAATAATTCTTTTAAAAGAGATTTTTTTGGCTGCTGTCCAAATCTTAAAACAACGTTTCCATCTAGAATTTCATTTTAAATTAGTTTAAAATTGGTTGCCCTATTCGGACATAGCTTTTATTTTATCGTCTGTCTTTTTTTTTTATTTTTTAAATTCAACGTTCTTAACTCTTTTCAGCATATGAAAGTTGTTTCTTTAGCTATGTTTATTGATTGTAGTGTAAGTTTATCATTCACCGACCTCATATTTTGATGCATTTAGGATGTGTGACTAATTATGTTTATTTTGTTGGACTTTTTCCCGTCACATGGGTGAGTTTTCGAATTGTAATATCTCTTTTTCCTTCCTGTTGAAACACAGTTTGTAACGTTAAAAGGACATGTTAAATTAAGATTGTTTGGATTTCCTTAAGTGAAACAGAGTTAAACAAAAATTATTGTTTTTAAGGATTTTAATTAAAGCTAAATTGGAATCTGATGACTTGGTATTAAATTTATGCTTATTGGTATTTATTTAGTCTTGGTGCTTCAGTTTCACGTAATCAACCAAAAAGTGTGTGTCATTTTATGCAAAAAGCTGATTGTAATTGTACATAAATTAGTCTATCAGATGTAATTCATTTTAACGTGAGTACAGATTATAGTTGATAATGCATATATTTTCTTCTTTTGTGCTTATTGAAAATACTCTTAACTTGTATCATTGATAACTATGATTAACGTTAAAGAGATTTCTGCCAAAAATATGCTCTACTGGTGTTTTGCAAACCTTGCATTACACGTATTTATTTATTCCTTAGCGCTTTAGAAACTGATGTCAGAGTAATACAAAAACATCAATTGGACATCTCTTTCATTTTTTAAGTAGCCCGTGCAATGCCGGGCACGCAGCTAGTAATAACATATTTTTTGTAAGCTGTCTTTCTGTGCAAGTAAGGACTTTTTCTCTGTAAAGTAAATTACACTGTAAATGCATTGATTCAGTCTACTGGTGATCCAAGCATATAATAATGGTAAATAGTGAAAATATTTCAGAGTTAATTATTTCAGTTATTAAAAATTGCTAATAAAATCTGCTATGGAATGGATTTTCTGTTTTAGAGGAATAAATAAATGTTTTGTCTGAATACGTCTCTTTCTTAGAATCACCGTTTTTTTGAGCAATCACGATTGCTTATTGCTTTCATTTGACTGTTTTTGGCGTCCTATCATTTTATTTTCCCACCGCCACCCTCCGCACCATCACCGTCGACCGGTTCCTCACGATGCTGCTCCTATAGCGAAAGCCGTCTACAGGTTGCATGCATGTCCTACACACACGCGCATACATACAAATACAAATACAAATACAAATGTGACGACCAGCAACAGGCTCTGGGCCCAGCTAGGCTGGTCCTAGTCAATTAATTAGACCCCAATGAAGATCAATGGCCCTCTTAAAGCTATCCACCCCCTTGCTCATTACCGTCTCTTCCGGTAAGCTATTCCAAGTGCCCACGACCCTGCTAAAGTAGTAGTTTTTCCTGATTTCCAAGTTAGCCTGAGATTTAAATAGCTTAAAACAATGACCCCTTGTCCTGCTTTCCCCACAAAAATTTAATCCATTTACATCTTTCATTTTGATAAATTTAAATAACTGAATCATGTCCCCTCTGACTCTCCTTTGCTCCAGGCTATACATGTTAAGCCTATTAAGTCTGGTATCATAATCTAAATCTGAGAGTCCCCTTACTAATTTAGTTACCCTTCTTTGAACCCTTTCCAATACAAAAATATCTTTCTTCAGATAAGGCGACCAAAACTGAACAGCGTACTCCAAATGAGGTCTTACTAAACTTCTATATAAAGGCAGAAGAACTTTCTTAGATTTGTTTGAAATAGATCTATTGATAAACCCAAGCATTCTGTTGGCTTTGTTACTAGCAATACTGCACTGTTGACTAAACTTGAAGTCCTGATTTATTAAGATACCCAGATCCATAACATTTTCTGCCTGATTTATGACTGAACCCTGTAAATGATATCTCATACGCTTATTTCCATGACCTAAGTGTAGCACTTGACATTTCCCTACATTAACTGCCATACCCCATTTATCTGCCCATTTCGTAATATGATTTAAATCCTCTTGAAGCTGATTTACTTGTTCTTCATTTTCGACAATCCCCATAACTTTTACATCATCAGCAAAACAATTCATGCTTCCAGAAATATTTTCATTGATGTCATTCATAAATATAATAAACAAAAGAGGCCCTAAAACTGATCCCTGAGGAACCCCACTTAAAACATCACTCCAATTAGAATGATTTCCTCTCACAACTACTCTTTGCTTCCTACCAGTGAGCCAATTTCTAACCCAAAGTAAAGTTTTTCCTCCTATTCCTATGCCAGCTAACTTGCTGAGAAGAGCAACATGCGGTACCTTGTCAAAAGCTTTTTGAAAATCAATATAAACAACATCCACACATTTTTTGTGATCTAAAGCTGAGGTAACCTTGTCGTAGAAATGCAATAAATTAGTAGTACAGGATTTACCTTTCCTGAAACCATACTGCAAACTAGTCAACAGACTATTAGTCTCTAAGAACTTCATGATCTTAATTTTGATCAAAGTTTCGAAAATCTTACAAATCACCGAAGTCAAACTTACAGGTCTATAATTCCCAGCAATACCTTTAGACCCCTTCTTGAAGAGTGGCGTTATGTTAGCCAGCTTCCAGTCCTCTGGCACCGTCCCCGAGTTATAAGAAGCATTGAAAATAATCAAAATAACATCCACTAATTCATCTGCACATTCAACTAAAATTTTTGGATAAATATTATCTGGTCCCGGAGCTTTAGTTGCTTTAATCTTTTTCAAATGAAATAAGACCTCCTCCCTGGAAAATACAAAATCCTCAAGCTGTATAATAGCTTGTGTCATGTTAGTGTCAACTGTTGAGATACAGTTATCGTTAAACACACTGGAAAAAAAGTTATTTAGAACATTTGCAATATCCCTATCGTTTTGGATTAAATTTCCATACTCATCAACCAAAGGCCCAATTTGACTGTTTCGAGCTTTCCCAGAATTAGCGTAAGCAAAAAACCTCTTAGGGTTCCCATCAATGTCATCTGCCAGCCTTTGCTCCAATTCCCTTTTCTGAATCCGTACCAAATACTTAAAATTTCGCCTTGCCTTACCATACTGGAGCCTCTCCGCACTCTGACCAGTTTCTTTAAACTTACGAAAAGTGGCTTGCTTATACTTAAGAGCTTCTTTAGTCTCCCTGGAGAACCACATGGGCCAAATTTTGGTACTAACACCTTTTCTCCTAAATGGAACATAGTCCCCAACGGTTTTAGCAAGTTTATCCTTAAATTCCGTCCACTGCTGATCTACGTCGTATACTCAACTACACACACGCGCATACATACTCAACTACACACACGCGCATACATACTCAACTACACACACGCGCATACATACTCAACTACACACACGCGCATACATACTCAACTACACACACGCACACATACACACACAACCACATACACCTACACACACATACACAAACACATACATACAGACACCTACACATACACACATTCATACATACCTACGCATACACACACAGAAACATACACACAACTACCCACACATTCATGCCTGCACACAGACACAAACACATATGCCTACGCACACATACACATATCCCCTGCACTGCCTGCACACAAACACACATACCCCACACACACACGCCTACATACACACACTCGTGATTGCGAAAAACATAATTTGAATTCAAGATGTCAAAATTCAAATTAATTTTTTCCCTTTTTTTTCTTGAGAAGCATCTTTACCTTAAGTTGCCTGCTGCCGCAGAAAGTATAACAGGTAATGCTCGTAGGTCAGGCTTGCTAAGCAGTTGGTGCATCAGCTTATATTTTATAGGCTACGTTATTTTATCGGCTCTGTCTAATCGAGTTATTAAAAGCTTCATTCAAGAAGGAAAAAGAAAATTGAATAAATGAAGGAATCCCTTACAGAAGCTGATGATTCATAAAACATTTTAGATTTCTTAACGGACTTGAAATGCTCAGGTTTAGAATATTAAGAATAATGATTTCTTTCTCTTTTTTTTTTTTTTTTCAGAATTAAGAGTATAGAATTCTTTTATGATAAAGTACTGCATGAGTTTATGAAAATTCTTCGTAATAGGATCGTATAATTTTCTAAAGCAAGTGCAGTCTATTGATGTATTCTAAGCAAAATAGAAGAAAAATAGACAGAAAAAAAAGTTTTGTTTTTTTTTTTCAGATAAACAACGTCCTTGATTAAAAAAAATGTATGAGTGTGATTACGCAGTTGGTGTATCAGTTCATATTTTAGGCTCCGTCTTATCGAGGTATTAAAAGCTTTATTCAAGAGAGAAAAATTAAATGAAAAAGTGATGCAAAAAGAATGAGGCAGATGACGGAATCTTGAAAAAATAGCCATCGCACGAATCTTCCGGAAAAAAGAGGAGAAGAAAAACATTGTTAATGAGAGGTTTTAACGTACTTCATTAAAAATGAGGCATCGAGCTCTTACGTGAACGCCGAACTTAATAGAAATAATACTAAAACCAACACTCATTAACTCAAACACAAGGGGGGGGGGGTTCTCCCGCCTCCCTCCCACCCTAATAAGCTGATGCGTAGTTAACTGTTAATCGTTTGAACAATCTCCTGCTGAGGGAAAAAAAAAAGGATCATCAAAGAATAAAAATTATTCCCAAAAAAACGAGGAAAGACGTTAACAACGGTTAGAGGGAAAAAAAGCAATTAAAAAGGGGAGAAAAAAAATCAAAGTAGTAATTAATTACTTCTGGCGCTATGAGGCGCTGGGTGTTATCTCAGCTAACAAAGCAAATGATAAGTAAGGTGGGTAGAGCTACAAACATAATGAGTTGTAATCGCTGGCCACTTAACGCAGAATTATTTTAACTCGGCGTTTAAAATATGTAAGGCGTTTTTTTCGCTCTTCGCTCCTCCAACTAAAGCCGGTAATTGCCGGCTTAAAGAAAATGCAGAGGGGGGAAAAAAAACTCTTGAGGGAAAAGTTGGAAGTAGTGAGGAAAGAATTTGGTAATTAATTGACGCAGGAGCATATCGGAAAAATACACACTCAAACCGTCAGGTCTTGAGAAATGGTTTTTTATTTTTTTTTTATTTTTTGTATCTGGTGCAGCGAATAAGAATGATTTGAGGGGATGAATACGGGAGCCAACAGAGAACTCGATTTCTTTTAATTGGATCCTTTTATTCCCGGTTAGCATTAACTTTGCAACTATTTCAGATAGTTCTGGAGTGGTGCGGATCAGACATGATCGCCTAGTTTATGGATAAACGATACTTTGATAAAGGTTCCAACCTGTGGGAGCTAATTAATGAGTGACCCGAAGTACCTCGCGGCACCCTCACCAACACATTGAGCATCTCCCGAAGTTTTGCGGGGTGCAGTTCATCCACAAATTCAGATTAAATACCCCAAGGATTTTTTTTTCTTACTCACATCTATCTACAGTGCTGGCCAAATTATTAGACTAAGATTGTTTTAAAAGCAAATTCTTTATTGATTACATAACCATAGACACATTAACGAACAGTGAAATAATTATCTAATTCTTAGTATGCATTCCCTTGTTCTTGAAGAGCATTTTAAGTCTTTTTGGCATACTCTTCACAAGGTTTACATCATTTCTTATTTTTTAAAAAAAGTGTTAAAAAACTGTTTATACTCACTATTATATATACTCACATACACATACTTACTAATTACCTAAAACTAACTTTAAATATAACAGAACACACTAATAAAAAGAACTAGTGAACTGTTTAAGCTGATTGAGGTTATTTTCCTGGTAGGTAGATAAACAAAGAACATAAACATAGCAGACAGTGCTGCCACCTACAAGCATTAAATTATGCTAAAATAACGTAATAATCACTGTACAGTATGTACTGCACTTTAACAGTAAAATAAATTGCATTTTAGTACAAATAGTGTACAAAAAAAAATCTTTTCAGTCTAATAATTTGGCCAGCACTGTATATGAAAGATAAAAGGTACATGTCTAGCAAAACAAATGTGAGCAGTGATAAGTTGAAAATGTGCATATATGTGCAGTATAGTCATATTTACCTTTAAGTGATAAAAATAAAATATGCCTCCAAATTTCCTATTCGTCCTTCAACTTCAATTCAAAAGAAAAGACAGAAAGGTCGTGCACAAAACAAACGCGTCACTGATAAATATTTCATAAACGGGGAGGGGGAGGAGGAGGTGGTAGTATTTTGCATTACCAGAAAAACTTACAAGTCTGTCAAATAATTCATTTATGTTTAATGTTTGCTGTTAGGTGGGTTTAAGAGTCAACCCTCACGAAGAACCTTTAGTTTTCTTTTCACCCACTTTATCAATCCCAACATGGAATTTTATATGTAAGGACCTATGACTCCCTCTTCTCCTCCGAAATTAAATTCTGTCACGCTAGTGGCAACAATATTCGTTCATTTTACAGCTTTCTAATCAAAGGTTAATACATATTGCAGAAAGTGTTTAAAATTGTGCGCTAAGTATTTTATAACATATAATGTGCATCATGTTTTATACATACTAAGAAAAAATGCTTAATTAACTATTTATGTAGCAAATTAGATTAATAAACACAATTACTTAATTGCTTTATTATAGCTGCAACACTCTTCTTTTCTTTTCTTTCTCTCTTTTTTTTTTGTGAAATTTCAGATTCGACATAACTTTCTTTTTGAAGCAATGTTTCCACAGTGGATGTTTTGCATTGTCAGTACACGCAGTGGTTCCTCAATCTTTGGTTTTACAAAACATATTACTTCAGTCGGTTAAGAGGGGACAATCGTAAACTGCAGAAAAACATCTAAGACATTTTTCTTTAAGAACATTGTTCATAAACATTAGCAGTTAAGTTAATGTATGCTAAAAACATATTTTCTTCATTTTTCAGAAATCACGAATAACTGTTCTCACTTGACCGTAAGAGAATTTCGGATCAGTTTGTTATTATCCTACGCTTAATAATACAAACTCCTCTGGACAGTATCGAAGGGCTTCTGAGCTACATCCAATGACCTCTGAACTGCATATTCAGTGATCATTGGGATATATTTAATGACCTCTGCCCTATATCTAGTAGCCTCTGTAATCAGTACATACAATTTGAATTTTGACATCTAGAATTCAGTTTATGATTTTCGCATTTATAATTGCAATAGGATTCATTTGCAGAAAAAAAGAAACCAACAAGTAAGGTCCAATCGCAAGTAAGTTTGCAAAACCTTTGCAAGCTTTGAATTTTTTCATTTAGTAAAATACAGTTTAAAAACTAGTTTTAAAAGTAAACAAGTAAAAACTTACGTCGGTGGAAAATATGTATGCTTGTCTTATGCTTCCGAGAAGAATACTTATGTTTCGGATTGAAATGCAAAGCGATAGCTAGACACTTAGCACAAGTGGTCAAATTTCGGCCACAAGCGATTGTATCATACTTTGATGTTCAACTCTTGGTGGTCAATAAAGTCTTCTCAAAGAACTGAGAATCAATATTTAGTTATGAGTGAGTGTCATTTCCTCCCCCCCCCCCCAAATACTTGTAGTAGCTTTTCTCATACTTACAGTAGCCTTTTCCTAAGTACTAACAGAAGCTGGACTCTTGGGTGAAATTGATATGCGTCTACTGCCATGATTATCAAAAATAAATAAATGAAAATAGACACATTCTTTCACTCTGAAATATTAGATCAATTAACCCGACTGGAAGTCTAAACTTGTTTGAAAGTAGCATAGTTTGATAGAGTTTTCCCGAGTTTACAGCATTTTCTGAAATCAGAGAGCGCCTAAACAAGTTTCATTCAACCGAATAAAAATCGTTCGCAGTTTTTTATATGATTGCGCCGAACCCCCTGCAGCCTCTCGCAAGGAAGGAGCCTTTCGAGCACGTTCGTTCGATGCCCATCGGCCAACTAAAAGTTCGAAAGCTGATCAAGCGGTGTTTTTCGGCACTTTCTTTTCAGACGGCGGAGTTTCTTTTTCCTACAGGTTTTATATTTTCTCACGTGTGGGCTCAGTTTTCGAATTTTCGAACCGTTGAAGCTGCGGAAAGTTGAATCGGTCTGAATGGCAGAACACACCTTGGAAGGGAGCGGAATTAGCCCCGAGTGACTGAACCGCTGTGGAAGTGAAAGGGGTATTGCTCTATTTAATATCGAACTCAGACACTATACTGCAACACAAACAGCAAAATTTACTGTAATACAATAATTATTGTTTTTGAGTCTAGGTTATTCCCATTGCTCACGACGTAAACTCTACGAAGGACAATGCATTTCATGGAACAAAATTTCACATCTGTTTTTAATGAATAGTTAAAAGAGCAATTAGAGGGAGAATAGTTTGGAAGGAAAGGAAAGTAGAATAGTCAAAAGAAATAATGTTAGGAACTTTTTGCCCGACTGCGCGTGCGCAACGCAAAGGAGGGTAATTTGTTTATACTTCTATGTGTGTATGTATGTGTGTATGTATGTATGTATGTTTGTTTGTTCCTATCTGGCGTTGTAGAGGCTAAACGCCTTGGCCAATTTTGATGACTCTTACATTAATCGATTTGTCTTAACCTTGGGAGTGTTACTAAACACATGTCAGTAATCAAAATTCTGCATATCAACAACCAGTTGCCATATTGTCAGTTCAGGATCGTGTCGCACGCTACCTGCGTTCGACACAGCTTGCAACAAATTCAGGAAGCGTTTTCACTACCTGAGTTATTTGTTTACATAGTATGCTAATTCAATTTTCATCTCTAAAATGATGCATTTGCTTTTGTTGTGGTTTAAGGGACTGAGCTTCGCTACGTGTACTTTCTTGACGGGCTTTTTTGGTTCTGCGAGAAAGATTTGACTGACGACGTTTCCAAACTTCCGTTATATGCAGGCTGTTTACATAGCTGTGGTTGACTTAAGTTCGCACATTTCACTAAAGGTCAAGCATATGTAGCTTTAAGCCGAGTTAGGTCCCTAGAGAGACTAGTAATCAGTAGTTTAGAGCAACGCAAGTTAATTAATAATCATCACGATATAAACTCTTCAAATAAAATAA
Source organism: Uloborus diversus (assembly GCF_026930045.1). Taxonomy (NCBI): domain Eukaryota; kingdom Metazoa; phylum Arthropoda; class Arachnida; order Araneae; family Uloboridae; genus Uloborus; species Uloborus diversus. The sequence goes on along the minus strand of NC_072731.1, from coordinate 212,117,890 downwards.
CAAGATCGCGAAATTTACCGTCTTATAATTATCATAATATGAATCAATAAAAATTAACTAAAAAGTGGAAAATAGAAAATAATTATTAAATAAAAATAAAAAAAACCGACTCAGTAAAAACCAAAAAAAAAAAAAAAAAAACTGAAAAGAACGAAATATAAGCCAAGTAGTTTAGAATATTATTAAGTACTATTGAATAGCTATACCATTGAAATAGTTTTACAATGGATACACATAAGACAAATCATAAATTCAAAAATAGAATAGAAGGATCAAAAGTCGAGGGCCATTCAAATTTTACGGGGTTCCTTGAGTGGTCAAAAATGAATGGGCCCCGACTGTTGATCCTTCCATTCTGCTTTTGAGACTATGATTCACCTTATGTGTGTATCGATTACAAAAATATTTCAATGGTGTAGTTATTCAGTAGAATTTAATAACATTCTAAACTACTGGGGTTTTAGGGTTTTTTTTTTTATTTATTTTTTAACGCAGTCGAGTTTTTTGTTTTTATTTAATAATATTTTTTTCAAACTAAATATTTACACGTTTTGGTTTTGAATGAATAGGTAACTCAACTTTTCTTTTTTTTTGTCCGTTTTGAAGAAACTGTTACCTCTAGTCAGAGGCACATTGAAAATAAAATTAAGTCATTGAAAATAATGTTAAGTTATTAAAAATAAAAAAACGTTTTGATCTCAAAAGAGGTATTAAAGGAAAAGCAATATCATAATCCTTGTATGTTAGGTCAGTGTTGCAGTAAAATAAGTTTTAAATAACTTTACTTCATAAAACGTTTATCAGACTTTGGATTTTTTAATACCAATTAATATTTCTTTTTACATTGATTCTCTATTTAGTTGTGTAATCAAGTATCAACTGTTTACATTAGTAATTTATAAATTATTTTAAGAGTGTGCTAAAACAATAAACATTGTCAGTACTTTCATATCTTTTACGTAAAAATCAAGCTGTAGTACAGCTTGGGAGAGAAAAAATCTCTGATAAAAATGCTTTTTTATTAACGTCTCGATATTTTGTGTGTTTCCCACTGTCCACTCAGTTACAGTTATTTCGAAAATAAAATAAATAATTTTATTGTACCTATTGCAGAAGACTTAAGTAGTATAACTTTTCTGCTTAGTAAGCAACTTTGAAGTCTACTGTTAACAAACAAATTGAGTCTAAATATTTCTTCTTGGACAGTTAACTTGAGCAGTTGAATGTCCACGCTATTACATTTCTAATGATTTTTTTTATAAAAAAATCTTGAATTTTCGCATAGAATAAGTTTGGAACCATTCTTTCATTTCGTGCTTATTCTGGTGTTGTTACTTAAATTTGTGGTTAGAACTTTTTGTCCACACTGTTGAATGGAGTTGTTGAAATACTTAAACATTTTATCCGACAGAGTGGTATAGCTGTCAGACGCTAGTATCTTACGCCCAAAGTCACAGATTTGAACCTGGCTCCAGTCGATAGATTTTCAAGGTATAAAAAATCGACAGTGTCCATGGCAGAAAAATCTGCGGCATGCAAAAGATCCTCGAGTACTCGTTTGACTAAGAGTGAGTGCTCTTAGAAAGATCATATTTCTTGTGCAGTTTCACATCGAATAGATCATAGGTGTCTCCATCTAGTGGGAAAACTTTATTTCAAAATTCTTGTGGTAGTGGCATCCGCCAACATTGGTGCCACATGAAAGAATGGATGCTATATCGGGGGATCACACTAGGTCTGCAAAGGTTCTGTTTCTAACTCAACCTTTTAGAAAGAAAAAAAAAACATTTAAAAATAATTCATAATCTTCAAATCATAGATACTTTATTGAGTACGAGTTGATGGAGAATCAATAAGAAAAGTTATTAGTAGGTGGAAATAATAAATTTTGATCAATAAAATTCAAAAGTGTTACACGTGATTTGTTCTGTTTTCATCAGAATTACCCAAATCTTTATACCCTTTCCCCTTCACTTTTGCTGATAGAAATAATAAAAAGAAAATCATTAACTCTGATTTTTTCCCTTTTTTTTCTTGTTCATCATGTGTTTGTTTTATCAACATTACAAAACTTTTCTTACTTTTATAACTGAAATTCTTCGGTCAAATCCTCGTTCACTTTTTACTAAAGTGCTAGTTTTTTTTTCTTTACTTTTCACACCTCCCTTTTTTTCCTCTCTCTCCCTCTTTCAATTTTCTGAAAAAAATGTTCCAACGCTGAACGGTTAACGATGCGTGAGCTCTTTTTCGGGAAAATGTTCACCCTTCGTCAGTGTTAATGCGCGTTTTTCTTCTTTTTAAGTGGCGATGGGTTTTAAGGTTGATTTTAATAAACTAAGTTGCTATTAGTGCAGTATTTAATGAAGTAAGCTGAGCAGTCCATCAAGAAATCGTTATCGAGTTGAGTTGACGAGAAAATGTATTAAACGGCAAAACCCCTTATGGCTTTGTATTTTCTTCTTTGTGTAAGGTTATTTTTCCGCATAAGATTAAAACATCACAGAGAAAATAAAATTAGTATTAATTATGTTCTTAGACATTTTGCCACCAATGAACAAGTTTTCAAACTTTTACATAGTTTCATACATGTGTGCTTTAACTGGTTAATTTAACCAGCTGTCCCATGAGACAATTGGATGTCAGCTTTGGAAGGTTGATGACACAGGAGAGCACACATTTTGGGGCAGGATTTTATCAAGCTGATTTTATAATTATTTTATGCGCTAAAACCAGTATAGCTTTAGTTTGTGCCCATCTAGTTTTGTTTAAAAAATACGGCAGTTGCGCTTTTAATGTTAGCATGTTAAATAAGGCTTATGGCTAACTTTGTACTGTAAAAACGAAAGTGGACAACTTTTAAGTTAACCAAGTTACCACGAAACTTAGTAAGATTTTGTAAATTTTATGACGGTCCTTGTTTTGTATCTTTAATTTTTTTCGTAAATTTCTGAGTCTTTTCTAAAAATTGTGCCTTTTCTGAGTCATTTATGTGGCTAGGTTTAAAACATTTATTTCCACTATAATAAAGGTTGTATGCAAACACTTTATAATGATGTCATTTTAAGTGTAATTAGTGTTGCTAAAAATTGAATGTGCAGTTATTATTTACAGTAATCTCCCCAATCCATGTGCGCAATCTCTCCGACCCTGTAAGGGCAGATTGTGCAAATATTGCCTCTTTACTTTTGTTACAGCTGTTGGATTTCATTAAAGCGTAACAGCAAAATAGCACTGAAAACGCATAACCAAGAAATAATGTGACAATTATACGAAGAGTTTAGAAAAACTTTTATAACTAGAGTGTTTTTTTACTGTTCCATTGAATTGTGCGCAAATGCTCTTAACTTTGACTTATGAAGCAAAAACTATGATTTTAAGAAGAGAAATCTCATAAAGTAGAACTCATAGAGAAAATCTGTTTTCACATTTGAAAACCAGCACACATAATCTGGAGCAAGTATTAAAAATCCAGGCACCAAGCTAAAAGATTTTTTTTTCGTTCGTATGTTTAATGCAAGCGTTTTTGAGATAGTTCATCACTGTTTGTCAACTAAACTGTACAGACAACTGCTCAAATAATAAGTAACGCAAAAGCTTGAACTCATAAATCAAAAAAAAAAAAAACACTACAAGAAAAGTCAGTCAATATGAATTCAAAGTATCAGTAAATTCCTGTTCGTAGGTTATTTTAAATGTTTTTTTATATCAAATATCTGCTTGAGAAATCGCAACTATTCTTCATATTCAGAAATTTTCCAATCGGAAAATTTTTATTTCAAACCAAACTGGTGAGACTATTTTTGAACCGAAAATTCTCTGAAATAAATAAATCGCTCAATTTCGAGGATTCTTCAATCGTTAGACAACTTTCGTCATTACGCCAGTTCATTCCTCGCTCAGTCAGAAACTGATATTCAAAACTAATGAAATTTTCGTCAGTTTGACGAAACGCTTACTCAATTGGACGAAAGGTTTCAACGGAGTATTCTTCATGAAGCCATTTTGTCGGATACGACAAAAATTTCGTGAAATTAGAGGATTCATTTCTGAGAATGAATTGAAAACAATGCTTGAAGTGTGATCCTCTGTAGACGATAAATATTTTTCCTTGTTGAAAATAATACATTTATCAATTACGGAGTGATGTTCAGTTTTTAGTAGTTGGCCTTTTTAGCGGTAGTTTGAGCGAGTAAGGGTTAAATACGTGCCCAAAGCAGGGATAAAACCCCTTGCATATATGGTATGACAAACAAGTCAGAAAAAAACAGTAAATTGGTTTCCTCTGTAGATGATAAATATTTTTCCTTGTTGAAAATATTACATTTATCAATTAAGGAGTGATGTTCAGTTTTTAGTAGTTGGCCTTTTTAGCGGTAGTTTGAGCGAGTAAGGGCTCAATACGTGCCCAAAGCAGGGATTAAACCCCTTGCATATATGGTATGACAAACAAGTCAATAAAAAACAGTAGATTGGTTTCCAAGGAGTATTAGAGATTCGCTAGGTTTTGGGTGCTTCCATTTTGTGCACAAGATTCACCAACTGAGTTGCTTCATAAGAGGTTAAAACGTCTGAAGGACATGATCATTTTAACAATTTTCAATTTTCCATCAATGGAATTTTTTTTCCATCTGTTATTGAAGAAACAAAATATTTGCTACGAGGCAAAATTTCTGCTAATAGTGATAACATATGAATATGGGGAATAATGCTGCATCAAGAGAGTATGTATCAAGAGGTCATCGGAATCTATTCGCAATATTATGTGATTGCAAAAGTGCGAAGGGGGCTAGGGAAAGAAGGGAGTAAAGGTGAACAATAAAGTGAGTCAATTGGTTTCATTTTTGATAATTTTAACTGTTGTTTTTTTTTTATACGTGGGGTAATCACGTTGAGGATTTATAAATCTGTTAATAGGGGGGAGGGAACGCCAAATAAAAACATTTTTCTTATTTTGCAGCTATTTGATATTTTTTTTGAAAATACTTCAGTTCGTGAATGTTAAACTTCTAAGTTATCTGAATCATTTTATTCGTACAGATTCTAAATGTTTTTTCTTCAAGCTTTAAATTTTTAGTTGCAAAAAAGAAATTAAGTTACAGTATAGCGCTTCACTGGCTGAAAAAAATGAATGAGTAGAGAAAGAACATGAAATATATGCTGAAATTGAAGGTCAAAAAGAGTAATGAAGAACAAAAAAATGTTTTTTTGTAATGGTTCAAAAGAAGAAAGATTTACTTTTATTTGCAGCAAAACTGTAGTAGAAATGCTTGAAACTTCTTTCATTATAGTTAAAAATTTTGCTTTTAATCTTGAATAAATAATTTCTTAATCATGAATTAATAACGCCTACAAGTGAGGAGTTATTTCACGAAAATCATCGTCATCGTTATAAATGAGCACTTTTTTAACGAAAGAGACTTTAATTTCGAAAAGACTATTGAATATAATAATAGAAACCAAATTATTCTAACTCACGTCTCGAAAAAACTATTTCCGTCGGTTAATGAAGTCACATGCACTACACAAGTTAGGGAAAAAAAGAGTTTTAAAAGTCTTTACTTCTAAACAACTTGTGAAGCCCTTAGACTCAACTCTCACAATTTGCTCTCTTCTCGCGGTTTAAAGAGTCGGTTCTGCAGGTGAAAAAATCACAAAAAAGTATTTAAACTAAAGCGTAGTGCCGTATTGATTAGAAAAAGAAAAACTATAGAAAAAATATAAAATATCAATTAAAATTTTAAGTGCACTGACTGAAAAAAGAAAGGTTCTCCCATGTTCAATGGTTCAAGAGAAAGTAGATTTTCTTTTATTTATAATAATATTATAGCTGAAGTGCTTGAAACGTCGTTAATAAGGGTTAAATTTTTTACTTTTAATCCTGAATAAATGACAAATAAATCAGCGGGCTAATGAACAATTTTTTTTTACGGAAAAGGCTTTTCTTTCGAAAATGATATTGAATATCGTAATGAAAACCGAATTCTGCACCCCCTTTCGAAAGAATGTTTCAATCTATTAGTTGCAACCACATGCACAAGAAGAACAGAGGGAAAAAAAGGCCTTTACTCCCAAACAACGTGTGAAATCCAAAAGACTCAATCCTCATAATTTGCTCTCTTTTTGTGGTTAAAAGAGTTGGTTCCGCATGTGGAGGAATCACAAAAATAAGTATTTAAACTAAAGCATAGTGCTGTATTGATTTAAAAAAGGAAATCTATAAAAAAAAATCTAAAATATCTATTAAATTTTAATTTAAAATCACTGAAAATAAGAGGCTTCTGCCATGAAATGGTTCAAGAGGAAGTACATTTTCTTTTATTTACAATAAAACTATAGCTGAAGTGCTAATAGTGGTTAATTTTTTTTTGCTTTTAATCCTGAACAAAAAATAAATAAACCAGCATTCTCACGAACAACTTTTTTTAACGGAATAGATTTTTCTTTCGAAAATGAAATCGAATATCATAATGAATAACGAATTCTGCACCTCCTCTCGAAAGAACGTTTCCATGTATTAATTGCAGCCACATGCACAAGATGAACAAAAAAAAAAGTCTTAAGAGCCTTTACTCCCAACCAGCGCGTGAAGCCCTAAGACTGATTCCTCACACTTTGCTCTCGTCTCGCGGTTTAAAGAGTCGGTTCCGCAGGTGGGAGGAATCACAGGCTCTCGATCGGATGCGGATCCCGGCGACCGAGTTCCAGTCACGCCTCTCCGGAGAAGGATTGCGTCTCCATTTGCGGATTACCGCACGCGCGGACACAAGTCAACTGTTGCGTCGAGAGGATAGAAGAAAAGTGCGTTTCGGATCCCTTCTCTTTCAGTTCTTTTGTGTGGGCAGGTCGGAAATCCAGAAACGTGCCAGAATGTCACGTGTCGCAGACTTTCACCCGGCCTGAGGAGGACTACTTAAATAACCAATTTTATGGAAACGGCGATGCAGGAAACACGTCAGATATGCAAAAGTCAATACATGTACTCATACATACAGTGCGTATATATTAAGCACACTCTTTCCGATTCGAACTTGAAAATAATTGTTGGTTAATTAGAGCTAATTTTTAGTTCCCTTAAATTTTACATTGCTCCCTATGTTAAAATTGTGTCTTTGATTCGATTTTTTTTTACTTGTTTTTTGATTAATTCAAATTCTGGTCAGCAGAATGATATTAATGTTGACAATTAAATGGCTGTAATTGGAGAAATAACAGCCTTGCGCAAGAGTCCATATTCCATTGCTGGCAAAGTATAAAACGGAGGTCAAGAAAAAGGGAGATATTGTATTTAAGATGTAAGGAGGCTCCATATGTACATGTGTAGCATCTTTCTCACCATCAGTAGTGTATCCAAAACTGGTGTATGCAGCCGCCAAGATTTTTTTTTTTTTTTCAAAATGGAGTTCACACTGCTATTGGAACTTGGAGGGTGATAACTCAAATGTAAAATGCAGGGCGGAGGAGTTGAAAAGATGAAAATATGCTACACTGTCAAGCATTGTTAAATTTGATAAATAAATACCTTTGTGCTGAAAAGTAAAGTAAGAAATAACGACGTCAAAAAGCAAACTGCAGATTACTGCAGACACTTGTTTCGGCGTTACAAGGAACGCCTTTTTCAATGCAAAAGAAATGAGCTTACGGATGAAAAGACATCCGACAAGGGATGACTTTTGTCGGATGTATTTTCTCCGATGTTTTCGTTATTTCTTACTTTATTGTTAAATTAGATTTTTTTTTTTTTTTTACAATTAGGAATAAGTGCAAACAAAAAAAATCACATAAAAATAACAACTTTTCTTATAAGATCTTTATCCTAAAATTTTTTAAGACTTCCTTAAGGAAAAAAAAAATCCGCCCTGGAACTGTTTTTAACAGGAGAAATAAAATGGATGAAGTATTTTTTTTTATATAGTTTGTACCGAGTGGTAATCTGAAACTAAAAAAATGACTCTTTCATGACGGTGACAATATGACCCCCCCCCCTTAAATTAATTTCTGGATACGTCACTGCTCACTATCATGGTGAAATTAAAGTACCTAGTTAAGAAAATTTGCGAGAAACGCCATTGTTGAAAATTACTTGACTGTTTATCTTTTCAAATGGTTAAGTGATCGTGATCAGGAAAGCTTCTACGTTGATATTCGGAAAGAAACTCAGATCTCTGAGGTAGAATCAAATTTTCCTTCCTTGAACATTTGAGAATTTGCGCACGATTCAATTTCTTGATACAAAAATTTCATACAAGTACCACATGACTTCAATCATCGTGGTAAAAAGGCCCATGAACCCTGTGACCTCTTAAGCTAAAAATACCTGAAATATAATACTTTTTGAGGCAGTGAGAAGAAAATGGATATAAGAGGACGTTTTAAAGTTTCTAATTTAAAAAAAAGTTTTGTTTAAAGCAGGGTAACCTGGTGAGTATTTAGGAAAATTACCAAAAGTTCTCTCCCAAGTTCTCACCATACTTTAACATGGTATTCCTTTTGATCTTCTAATCAATAAATTTTACATTTCTTGATCCTGTTATGTGTGAGAAATATTAAGCAAAATGTAGATCAGTAAGGCTAATGCTTTCGATTTTTTTATCCAATTGTGATTTAAAAAAAATAGCCAAAATGGCTAATATATTAGCCAAACCTGGCAACCCTGGTTTAAAATCTAAATCCTAAGTATGCTTTCATTGAAATGTTTTAAAAATCATGCTGTATAGCAGCAGCTACCAGGGATACAAGTACTATCTCTTGACCCAAGACAAAGAAGAGGTTCCCCTGCCAAATGCACTTTGAAAAAATTTTAATTTTGGCACTTACACTACTTTGCTTCTCGCTACCTCATTTGTTATCCAGTTTGACAAACTTATGTACCGCGTTGTTATCCACACCACTTGGTTTGAAATAAAAAAGTTGAATTAACTTGGGCTATAAGATATCGAAAACTAATTTCATACTCCATAGGAATACTTAATTTGATTATGACTAAACCTGTAGTATAGTGCATAGATCTTTAGCTTATTTTCAACTTAGAAAGTAGCCCGAATGGCTCTCTCTTTTCGGACTCACATAACTCCAAAAAAACGTTTTTTAAGGATGTATTGAAAACTATCGACGGTATTTGTGTAAAATTGTAATAGTTGATTCTATATTTTCCAAGTATTAATTCAATAAAGGACCAAACGTAAAAACTCTCCGACACATTTGACTTATTTCTATATATAAGCTTCCTATTTTAGACGTTCCAACTCTACCTACGCAATTCTGGAGATCTTTTCAGACCGGCTTTGAGCGAAAGTCATTTTTAAAAGGAAGACTAGGAGCAAGAAGAAGAGGAGGAAAAAACGCGTTCCACTCGCAGATGGATGATCTCCGGAAGGTGCCCTTCTTAATCGGATCAGAGGAGGAAATGGAGTCCGGCCCAGGAGCGGACACACATTCATTTAAGTCAGCGGCACCTTTTAAAGACTGCTCTTTTCTTTTGGTTTTTATCTGTTTCCTGAAATTCTGTTGTTTTTTTCCCCTTCCCCCTTCAAACTGACAACATCTTCGTTCCGGCGAAATCGTTGTTAATCACGTTAGCGGACTTTTAAAACTCCGTTCCGGCGGGAACACCGAAATCATAATTTCGTTTGCCTTGAAGTGCACAAACTTTTTGACTTTGCGAGGATTTTTTCCCCCTGTCGCAGTAAAGAATGTGTGCTGAGAGGTATTTTTCAGTTTAAACCCGAGAGTTCTTTCGTGATTGGAAATTGACTAATAAAATATTGGTGTAGATGAGTTTTAGTTTTAACTAGTAGCAATCCGTCAAGATGGGCCTTCAAAGTTTAAAATAGATAAAGATGGGACTTTAAAATTGAAGTACGACAGTGTCGTTAAAGCGTTATAAGCTTTCCAGGGAAAATCTATTTGTGGTCAACTTTCAACTATGTTATTTGACGGCACGCCTGAGTACGTTTTTACCGGCAAATTCTATCCTAATGTAATAAAGCCAAAATTAGTTTGCAAGCGTTCCATGCAGAGGAGCTTCGATGGAGGGTCACAGGAGGTCACTGTGACCTCCCAAAGTTCCTATTTGGTAAATTTTTTCTGACGACAAAATTTAGTAAATAGAGACCATTCATCAATTTGGTGACATGATTGCGAAATTGCAATTTGTTAAAAAAAGGATTTACAACGATGCTTAATGTATCTTTTCATTAGATATGCTTGCTTATTTTTCCATCGACAAATTTAAAGTTTAAGCACCCCCCCCTCAAAAAAAACTGAAATTGTGCGTCGTAAAGACTTACAGTGGTGGTAAAAAAAATTGCATCACCTGCGCCGCAAAGGAGATGAATATCATCCCGACTGCATTCAACACACAGTCAAGCATCTCGTATCCCATATGATTTGGGGATGTATTTCTGATCAAGGAGTTGGTCGGTTTCACTTTGTGCAAGGAACAGTAAACACTCAGGTGTATGTTGGCATTTTGGAGGAGAAATTGCTTCCTACTATCCGGGATCACTTTAATTCAGTTCCGAACGTCATTTTCCACTATGATTCTGCTCTGTGCCATAGGGCAAAACTGGTAAGTAATAATTTTGAAACCTTTATCCTGCCATTAGACTTGAATTGACATGTTAAGTAATTTTTTTCTCCAAACTCACACGCAGGTTCAGAAAAGGAAAAATGAGCAAGGGGTCCGCAGTTTGCCTTGGCCCGGAAACAGCCCCGATCTACGTAAACAATTATCGGATTCCTGCTGTTAATTGTTTATTTAATAAGTTTTACAGAATTTCACATACATTCTCCGTTAATCGGTCAACCAAAACGTCTCACATAATCCCATTGTTGCGAAAATGCAAGGGTGATGCAATTTTTTTTTCCAGCAATGTACGATAGAAGTGAATTTTTTTCCTTATCTTTTTTTTTTACATTCTGAACTGTTGCTTCCCCCACACGTTTTCTCTCATGCTACGCTCTGATTTTAGTATATTCACAAAAAATTGTTTATTGTAATGAAAAAAATAGGTTATAAATAACGAGAAAACTAAACAACACTCGAATTCTGATCTTTAATTGTTGCTAAAAAACAATGAAAGTTGACGGTAATTATAAAGTTAATGTTGTTAATAACAAACTAATTTCAAGGTTGAACTTAAGCAATGTGGATTACGTTTTTAAACTGATGCTTTGGTATGAATAAAAAGAAAAGCCTGCATTACACCCCCACCCAAACCTGTTTTTACGCAGTCTTTTTTTATGCGACTTTTTTCATGAGGTTTTTTTTTGGGCGGTATATTAAAATTCAATCAGATTGGGATTCAATTGACGAAATTATTTTTCAAACGAGTGCGAGGTAGTATCTTCAAGTGGCGACATAGGCACCCGGATGGGAAGTCACTGTGACCTCCCAAAAATTTCCTTATTCGGGAAATTTTGTCCGACTACTTGGCAAAAATTATCAACACTTGGTTTATTTTGATTTCATTTAAAGATTGTTTTGTAAGTTTTTCGATTATTTTCTATGTGAGACTTTTTTTATGCAATCTCTATCCACAGCATAAAAAAAAAAATAATTTTTAACTGTGTTGCGAAAACAACTTTTTAAAGCTATTCGTAAAGTTTCAAACTTTCTTTTTGCGCACGATTTTTTTTATGCGATCCCTATCCACAGCATAAAAACAGGTTTGGGTGTATTTGAAAATTTTAATTCCACAAATATGTGCCTGCTTAAGTTCAGTCTTGAAATTAATTTGTTTAACAAACTAACTTCATAATTACTACTATTTTTTTTCATTATTTTCGGCAACAATTAAAAAGCAGAAGCATTTGAACTTTATAATAATTACTATTATTTTTCATTGTTTTTGGCAACAATTAAAAAACAACTACGTCACTTCCGTCACACGAAAAATGTTGCTGATCAGAGCTTCAAAGCCCTCGCAATAAAAAGTTTCACTTCAAAAATTTAAGTTCGGGGTGCCTCAGGTTCAGTAACTGTAAAAGAGGAATGAGAAATAAATTCCGATTAAAATGGAAAGCATCTCTTTCATGTAAAAGAAAATATCTAAGCAGTTAAATTATTTCGAATGAACTTAATGAAATATAATTTCTAAGTTAATATAATTTAAGTTTTTTTTTTTTTTTTTTTTTTTTTTTGCTTGCTGAGGAACTGCAAGAAAAAATCTACTTACTAGAGTCAACGGTTACATTGTTATTGGAACGCAAACCTGTATGCGTTTTTACCGGCAGTTCGAGTCTTACTGTAATGAAGCCTAATTTACAGTTCGCAAAGCGTTTCATGACACCAAAATTAAGTGAGGAATAACCATCCGGAAAGGAGGCACATGTGATTTTTTTTCTTTTCATTTCTTTATTTTTCAAAAGATCTTATCAATTTCTCAGAGTACAAAATGTCCCCATGATTGAAAAGTCTTTTTTTGCGCCATTGAAGTTTTTGAGATTTAAAACAAAATTCTTTACTTAATGGTAAGTATTTAAAAAAAAAATGTTTTCAATTGTTTACATATGCCCCGAGAGGAGTACACGTGTGAAAAAGTCCGGGAAGTGAACAGAATTAATAAATGTCAGACAAGCATCGCAATTGAAAGAAAAATCATGAACATAAACGCATCTAACAATTTCTTTGAAAGGTTCCTGTTCCGATCACTAAATAGAAAAGGAAAAAAGAAAAAGAAAAAAAAAAACGCATAAAACTACATAGTACAAAGAAATTTTTCCGATGTAAAGACCTTCTTATTACATGCTGCTTTTAAGTTTCATACAGAATATGATTATGTATTTTAAAATGATTTTAAACATTAGTTTTTAGTTAAATGAAAATATTTTATGCCGTTTTATTTTCCGTAAGTATTATAGAACATTAAATTGTCGACCAACTATTTAGTTACAAATAAATTGATAATAACAATAATAATAATAAATAATAGATAAATATTTCATAATAATAATAATAATAATAATAATAATAATAATAATAATAATAAATAAATAAATAAATGAATATTTCATTATAATATTAATAATAACAAATAAATAAATTATTTAATAATAATAATAATAATAATAATAAATAAATAAATATTTCACAATTTTTTAATAATAATAATTATCAATAAATTTACAAACTAATTGCTGAAAAAATACAATTGTAAATATTTGTACACTTTTTAACATCTCCTACATTATATTAACATTACGGCGAAGATATGGGAACAGTTCACATATGCCTCTAGACGTTGTTTTCACAAGTGCCCCATCATCTATGTTAGAACTAACGTGCAAAAATAAAGAATTCTGAATTCAATTAAAAAAATACAAATATTGTCATAAATTTTCTTGAATTATTATATAATGCTTTGTAATAAGTCTTAGCTTATTAGTTACTTTAGAATATGTATTCAAATGAAAGAGACAATGATAATAGTCAATAATAATACAATGTCTGCTACAACAAAGACGTTGTCACCACATAAGCATAAAATGGCTCATTGCTCAAAAAGTTTGACTGAGACATTCGAGGAAATATCTTTCCTCGGATTATTTTTTCATCCAAAAGCTCACACTTCTTTGCATTGAAAAAAGGGTTAATTGTAACCTCGAAACACATGTCTGCAGTAATTTGCATTTTTTGTGCATTAAACGTTGGAAATTCATTCATTTAATTTTAAAGCACAAAGGTATTTATTCGTTATCCATTACATGTTTATGTATTATCTAATACAAAAGAAATGCATTTAGTATCCATTACAAAGTATCCATGTTTAAAAAGAAATATGTTTAGTAGTTTCATTTGAAAGAAATACAGAACAGCTCTTTTGATTGGAACTGATTTTTATTTTCATCTGTTCATCCGATCAGGTTAATTTAACACATATAAAATGAAATTACACATTGTAACGCAATAAAAATAGCTGTTTATCTGCTGGTCAACTCTTAACAATGTTATTTGAGCAAGCGTCTGTCTCTTTACCGGTAATGTTCATCCTACTGTAATGAATCCAAATTTACAGTTCATCAAAACGTCCCATGACACCAAGAGGAAAACAGGAATTCAACACCAGTTACAATATAAAACCATTCAAAGTATTTATTACAAGTGAATTAACATGTTTTCATGGAAAGAGATACACAAGAGCTCTTTTGAATGGATAAAAAATGTTATTTTTACATCTTCATCTGACCAGGTTAATTTAAGACATTGAAAATCAAATTACATATTGCAACACAGCAAAAATGCCTATCTACTTACTAATCAACTGTTTTAAAAATGTTATTTGATCGTGCACCTGACTGCCTCTTTACCGGCAATTTTCAGCCTATTGTAATAACACCAAATTTACAGTTCACAAGCGCCCCATGACACAAAAGAGAAAGCGGGACTTCAACTCCAATTAAAATATAAAATCGCGCAACGTATCTATTACATGTGACGAAGTATGTTTTCACGAAAAGAAGGGATACACAAGAGCTTTGTTGATTGGAACTGATAGTTAATTTCATCTGTATATCCAACCAAGTTAATCTTAGACATTGGAAATCAAAAGATCAAATTATAGCACACACACACACACACACACACACACACACACACACACACACACACACACATACACGAAAAGCTATTTACAGTACTGGCCAAATTATTAGACTAAAGAGGTTCTTTTTGTTTGTTTTTTGTACACTATTTGCTCTAAAATACTATTTATTTTTATTGTTAAAGTACAGTACATACTGTACACTGATTATTACGTTTTTTTTAGCATAATTAATGCTTGCAGGTGGCAGCACTGTCTGCTTTGTTTAGTTCTTTGTTTATCTACCTACCAGGAACATAACCTCAATCAGCTTAACAGTCCACTAGTTATTTTTATTAGTGTGTTCTGTTATATTTAAAGTTAGTTTTAGGTAATTAATGAGTATGTGTATGTGAGTATATATAATAGTGAGTATAAACAATTTTTTACCTCCTTTTTTAAAAGTTAAGAAATGGTGTAAACCTTGTGAAGAGTATGTCAAAAAGACTTAAAATGCTCATCAGAACAAGGGAATGCATACTAAATATCCTTATATATTATTCCTGTAGCCTGTTTTTGGTTTCTACGCCAAATTTCCTTCAATTCTTGATCGATTTCTTTGATTTACGGCTTATTTTATAGCTTATGGTGCTGGCTACTGACGAAAAATAGACCCAAGGTCTGAAAATTGTTTCTTTTAGCCGAAAAAACCTGTTTTAAAGAACCGGAATAAGTTTTTCGGTCAAACTTATAAATTTAATTTGCGCTATGACCGACAGAGCTGAGTAGCTTGATCGGCAGAGCGTTCTCTTCCTAACCAGGAGATTACGTGTTCGGGCCCACGTCCGGACAATCTGCAACAAAAAAAATTAGAGAAATATCGCGCATTACATGAACACTGAATTAAATGGATAACAACTATGAGAAGGAAATGCTCCTTGCTGATATGAAAACACTCAGTGATTTTGTGCTAAATTACTTCGAAATTGCACGGTGTTTTTTTTTTTTTTGGGTTTTGGTTTTGAAGCTTTGGCTCTGGAAAGAAAATTAAAGCATATTGGTAAGCGAAAATATAAGTAAAAGGTTTAAGATTTCAGACTACAATAGAATTGTTTTTGTTCAGAAAAAAATAATAAATCGTATATTGAAATATATATTCTTCTAATGAGTTTTTTACTCTTTTGTACAAATAAATAAAATACTATCTCAATATGAAGGGGTGTAAATATATATTTTTTCTTCTTTTTGCTAAAAAACAAATAGCTTGTCACATTTTTACTACATTCGAAAGCATAGTTCAATTTATTTTGTATTTTAACCGTGCTGTTAAATGATGAACACGTGCTGCCATCTAAGTTATAACGGTTTTAAGCAGCCTGCGATAACAAATTGTAAAAATTTTCAAAAATAAAAACATTTTTCTTCAATATCTTATCTTATATATTAATCCCCTCTCATTTTAAAACTTATCAGGCTGGTAAAGGACGAAAAAAAAAGACTTACGGTCGAAAATTCAAGTTTTCGAAATCGCCTCTTGCTGTTTCAAAACCTTGATTGCTGCCTGTAGTTCTTATGCATTTTTTAAAGCAAAGTTCTAATGCGGTTTTTCCATTTTTTACGTCGCTATCGGCAAAAAAAAATAGCCTGTGTGTGTGTTCATATTTTAATAAAGCTTAACAGCACTGGACTTAGTTGTTCGGTTTAATTGATAAGTTTTTTCGGTAGAGCGTTCGGCTATAAACTATCTGAACTTCGGGCAAGCTTGGGCTGTCCGACATAATATCAAATTTATATTAGTATTACGCATTACATGTGCTCATAACATACACACCTAATGAAATAAATGCAGTGGGAATGCTACTTGGTGTTTCGACTCCTTTATGCAGGCTACAGTTATCATTCGGATAAGTTGATTGTTAATCGAACTGTGTTCTTTGACTACATCCAGACACTCAACATAATGTAAGCATAAAAAAAGTATTAGATTTACCTAAAGAAATCCTTTTTGTGCAGAAAAACATTTTTATTGTATGCTAAAATGTAGATGTTTCTATAGCAGTGTTCGACCTTTTGTACAAATGAAAAAATACTACGCCCGATTAAAACTACGAGTTTCACTCAGTAAACCTTTAATTTTTTATTCGCGCGAATACGATATAAAGCATTAAAAGTATTATCAACTTCATTATCAAGAAATTATTTTCTACTCCTCTGCTTTCTGCTGAAAAAAAAATACATTTTGTCTACGTTCGAAAAATCACACTTAAGAACGGACTCAGTTCAACTGGTTTTGGTTTTGAATTTTAAGTGTTCGATTAAAAGAGAAACATGTGAGGGCATTTAAGCCGTAACGGTTAAAGCAACCTTCTATGTGAAATAGTTCAATATTCAAAGATAAAAACACTTATTTTCAATCAAATTTATTACTTCTCTAGAATGTTTGTTTCAAAAGCTACGTGAGATCTTCGTCATTCTTTAATTAAATTCCATGCTTTGCGAATAATTTTAAATCGTATCATGCTGGTTAATGACAAAACACAGATGCATTACCTTATTATTATTATTATTATTTTTTTTTTTGGCAAAAAGCTTTTTTGCTGTTTTTTACTACGCATTCCTTCAATGAATAGCTTTCGATAAGGAAGGCGCAATTTGCTAGGTTTGTTGGGGTGTCGGGTTATTAGTTAGAATGGCGCCAATTCGAATACGTGCCAATAAATATCTCTTTAATGTTTCTTTTTTTCCCGCCAGATGCTGACATGTGCAGGACTGTATTTGCCACAACCTGTTTTTTCACATGCACAATTATTTTTTCACGAGTCACCACTCAGTCACACTTTTAATGACATTTATGTTTGCATTGAAAATATGTACGATTAAAAGGGGAGCTATGATCAAATTATCACAACGTTGTATTTAACGAGGTTTTGTTACTGAGGTCTTTAAATTACACGCCTTCTCTTCTGCGCTTACTTTTTTTTCGGTTCTTCGTCATAATGTTCTTCCTTTGAAATTCTTAAAGAGCGAAATGCCTTATGAAACGATTTGAAGCACAGTGCGGAGTTCCGCACGGGTCGACTAGTTAGATAATTATTTCAATGTTCGTTAATGTGTCTATAGTTCTGTAATCAATAACGAATTGCTTTTAAAACAGTCTTAGTCTAATAATTTGGCCAGCACTGTATTTGCTGGTCAACTCTGATGATGATGATGACTTATTCCTCCGGTCAGGTTGCATGCTAGACCGGGTCCATGAGCCAAGAGTCCCCAAAAAATTATACAAAAGGAAAGGACTGGAGTAATTGTCCTCTCTGTCCAGTCCCGCACAATGCAAAAGATGATCTGGAGATGCCTGCACTAATCTACATTTAGTACAGGTCTCAAAATTCTCGTCATCTGGTCAACTCTTGACAATGTTATTTGCGCGTGCGCCTGACTGCCTTTTTGCCGGCAATTTTAAGCCTACTGTAATGAAGCCACATTTACAGTTCTCAAATGTTCCATGGCACTAAAGGGAAATGAAAAATAAATGCCAGTGAAAATATTAGGACTCGACCGATGCATCGGCGCCGATGGTTCAACAATTTAGCCATCGGCATCGGCATCGGCGGCCGATGCTAACTTGCGGAAACATCGGCCCATCGGCCTTAAAATACATCGAAAAGCCGATGGAATTGGCAGATGTTTTTGAAAAAAAAAAGGACCTTTGCTGTTTTACTTTTTAATACAAAGTAAAGAGAGTTATTGTTTTCATATAAAATTGTTTACTTAAATTTCAGTATGAATTTCTATTTTAGTCACCCCTGAAAGAGTTTTTAATACTGCATTCAGATTACCAAACAAGTTAATTTTTGCGTTGTTTCCTGCAGCTGGATGTACGTATATATCTCTCATAAGTCATAACTCTAAGATGGTAAGCTGTAGAAGATAAAGTTTTCGCATGTGGGAGGTGTGCGTACGTTCCAGTTGTGCACTTCTTTTTTGTTTTCGATCGGGTGTTCTGCAAAGCCGGTTTACGTACTTTTTATAGCTATTAATTACTTATTTCAATGCAAAACTAATCTAGCCTCTCAGACTGACAATCATTTGGTGATATATTGCCGAATTGGAGATTATGGAAACAATATGAGATGGTGAAACCGGTTTTTTGTGCCATTTTGGTAGATTCCTGTTGAACCGACGGTAAATTTTTAATTTTTCAATACTTGTAATATGAATCACAGTAATGCAGTCTTTTCTGTATCGCTTCAGCAAAGTTACAAGTTTGGGGCCCGTCGAAATACGTTTTGGGGCCCTATTTCTCTATCACAGAAGTTGTAAAACATATATCATAAGCATTTTTGTAACTCTTACGGTGCCCCTATAATTATGGGGCCTCCCGTGCAATTGCAACATTTGCTATATTTTAAATCCGCCACTGCACGTCAAAACAAACTCCGGTGCAAGTTTTAAAAGTTTTTTTCTGCTCCATGTTTATGATTATTTTAAACTCTATTTTTCACGACTATTTTTGAATTTCCGAGAACACTTGCGCGCCCCTCCTCCCACTCCCTCAATTTCTGAAATTAAACTCTAGTACTAACTAATACTTCTGAGCTCTTTAAGTAACACCATTCATAAAATTAGAGATTTTTTTTCAAACTTAATTTATTGTTTAGAAATAATCTAGAGCATTAATGTAAGAAATTGATTAAAGACGTTTTGAATGGTGACATAATTCGAAAATCAAGGGTCTTTTGAATTTTTTCTTCAGAAGTGCTGAAGTACATTCAGAAACTCTTCCGAGGCGTTGGTGGTAGCGGTTCTGTACTAAAAAAAATGAGGCCGAAGTTGGGGCCGAAGTGTGAGTTACTCCAAAATCAGTGGGTGACTCCTCCCCCCTTAATCCTCCCTCGTCGTTTCAAGCATTTTCTTAAATATTTATAGCGATTATTTATTTTGGTCAAGAAATGTCATTTTGCGTATTTTTCATACTCGTTTCACCTATATTTCGTAATGCGCCATCTTTTTTGCATCATTAATAGTGATCGATGTTTTTTCTGTTGTAAGTAAATATTTTTTTGTATTTATATAAAATCAATGAATAAGTTATTTTCGTTTTTATAGAAACATTTCAAGGATTTTCTATTATGGAATTTTTTAAATTCAGAAAGTTATTCTTAAATTTAAAAATTTAATTTGAACTTGTTTGTAAAGCTTCATAAAAGATTAAGCAATCAAATTGTTCAATATTATGTGTGCAAAACATCAGATCAAGTAGTAATTTATTCAGTTATTAACTTGGTGTAAATATTGAGTTTGTTTATTATAGCTGCGTTTTAAGAACCTCGCTCTTTTTATGACTATTTCTTTTTTCAGCAAAATGTATGTCACTGTAATAGCTTTTATGAAAAATGCAAACTTTTCTTTTCATAAATTTTAAATAGGTACAAAAATATTCCTATTTTGATTTAATATTGCAATTTACCTGTTACCTTTTTTGGTTAATTTGATGACTAAAAAATGTCTACGTGCAATCTTTTCACTTTAATTGCGTAATTTGTTGACGGTTTCATAGTTTTATTCTTTTTTTTTAATGATTAAACAACATAATTTAATGTTTTTAAACTAATTTTAGTGTACCTAATCCATACATTACTACAATATTACTGAATCTTAGTTATATGTTCAATTAAAAGAAAAGAAAAAGAAAAAAAAAACACAATCAATTGGTTATTAAACAGTCTTTTTGTTTTTCTTCCTTTTTTTTCTTTCTTTTTTTTTAGCTGTTGTTCTTGCTCTTTCATCATACAGCAGTCAAAAAAGGAGAAGCATAACTACACCCTATACATATTGTACGTAGTACGATCCAAAAGTTCGGGGACAAGCTGTATAGAACCTTACCCAGAATAGTTCACATTACCGAAGCACATCCAACTTCAAAAGATCACCTTGAGGGACTATGTACTTCGTCCAGTGTTCATATAACCTTTTGGAAACACTCCTGGAAGCCATTTTTCGCTACCTTCTGTGATGCAGCTTTATCTTCTCCTGACGGAAGAAAACGGCGTCCTTGCAAGTGTTTTTTTGCTGGGAACAGGTAGAAGTCACACGGAGCTAAGTCGGACGAAACGTTGTGTTATTTGTTTGTCATATCAGAGTATTGACCAATCGAACCGTGCATCCTCAACATGAAAGTCGCCTTCTTCCACGATGAAGTTAAAAGCAGCAACGCAAGAGGCCTTACAGGAGGTTGCGTAAAATGTCTTCCAGGAGTGCTTCGAAAAGCTATACGAAACGTTGGCAGAAGTGCATAGTCGTCCAAGGTGACTATTTTGTAGATAGATGTGCTTCGGTAATGTGAACTACTCAGGGTAAGGTTGTATACAATTTGTCCTGAACTTTCAGATCATACTACGTAAGTATGTGTTTTCAACTTACTATTTCATAACGTTTTTGAGTGACGCAAGTTTACGCGCATGAAGACATCACAAGAGAATTTGCGATAATTAACTGAAGAGGCGTTCAAAATGGATATATCTATATGTTCTTAAATACATATGCATGTACAAATGTGCCGGAAAAACTTGTGAACTTTAAACTGGGGTGATCGTAAAATAGAAGTTTAGGTCGAAATCTGATTTTTTTTTTTTTTTTTTTTTTTTGTGATTATACGATTCCTTATTCGTAGAAAGAAAGTAAAATGAAATGAATCAGCGATCCTTTAACTCCCTGATAATCTTATCCATTTATTTCTGTTTGATTTTTTTTTGCCATCAGCCGACGGCATCGGCCATCGGCCATCGGAAATCGGCCATTTGGAGGAAAACAATCGGCCATCGGCCATCGGCTGTCTTTTGAACAATCGGCCAACAATCGGCATCGGCCATCGACCAAAAAATGCCATCGGTCGAATCCTAGAAAATATAACAACACACTTGTATGGTGACGGTATGTTTTCGTGTAAAATAAATACACAAGAACTCTTTTGATTGGAATTGACTGTTTTTTATTACATCTGTCGTCAGACCGAAGGATTCCAGTTAGCGAAAAAAGATAATTCCAGTCTTATAGCATCCATGCTCGCAAAGCGTTTTTATTACTGCTATTTCTAATGTAATGACACATTTATCTGAATTTTTACTTTTGTTTCTTTTTCAGGTATCGAGCTTGCTTATTGCTTTCACTTTATCTTTGACCGACGTGATTCACATGATTCAGTGCTACTGCGTGATGATTGAAATATGAGAGTTAAATTACTGACGAAAAACATCGTATCGCTGACGATAAATATTATCATCTGCTTTTTTCACATGCCAAAAGACTGTCCATTTTTATTTCTTTCTTTTGCGTTTTGGAAATTTCTTTCGGATTGGATATTATTTGTATTAATTCTATTTGTTCCTTTCTTTCATCTTCTTCTTCTTTTTTTATTCTTCGTTTTTTTGCTTTGAGAAGGTATGGCAGTAAAATTAATTTTGCTCGTAAGTTTCTCGAAAACTGCAAATTTAATGAATGAACTACCAGCGTTTTAATGCACAAAAATTGCAAATTACTGCAGGACTCGTGTTTCGAGGTCACAAGGATAAATTAATTGATAATTTATTTCATTTATTAGACAATATGCATTGTTTATGTAATTTATTAGAAATTGGTTACCTAACGGTTTTTTTTCCCTGATGGGAATTATGTAATAAATTTCGGCTCTAGGAGCTATTTTGTCTTGTTTGTTTTGTTAACTTCCATTTTTCGCTATTTATACTGTCTTCTGTTCCACCGTGTTGCTTTCCTCTAATGATTTTTCATCCAAAAGCTCACACTTCGTTACATTGAAAAAGGGGTTCCTTGTAACCCCAAAACACGTGTCTGCATTAATTTGGCAATTTTTGCGCATTAAAACGTTTGTAATTCATTAATTTAATTTTCTAATAATAAAGCAGAATGTCTGTCTGGATGTATGTGACGCGCACAGCGCCTAGACCGTTCAGTCAATTTTCATAAAATTTGGCACAAAGTTAGCTTGTAGCAGGGGGGTGTGCACCTTGAGGCGATTTTTCGAAAATTCAATTTTGTTCTTTTTCTATTCCAATTTTAAGAACATTTTTACCGTGCAAATTATCACTACGTGGAAGAGTAAATTACGAAATTATCAAAACGTGGAACCGTAACATTGGCGAGCAAATGAACATAGCGAATTGGCGAGAAATTCGTCATCCATTATTTGTAATATACAGGCGAACCAAATGACCTTTTAATTTTCAACTACGGGCAAAGCCGTGCGGGTATCACTAGTATTTTAATAGAACTAAAGTCAATGCTAGTACAAAAAATTTGCATGAATTGGAAAAGGAGTAGAACCCCTTTATCTATATGTCAGATATTAATTAGAGAGTGAGAGAAAGAAAGTCTCAGTGCGGGAATTTTGCCCGAACTTTATTGAATATAAATAGATGATTCATTTAACATAATCTCATTTTACGAATCATGTTTGAAATTACTGCGCATGTTTAAAAACTAATAATTTCTTCTAAAACTTAAAGCAAAAAAAAGCAGCCATTAAGATTTAGATATTATCCAGAATTTAATTTCAAGAACATAGGGAGGGGGATAGGGATTATTTTAAAGCCAATTTAGATTTGATGCTCAAGGATAATACAGAAGAAACAAAATGAAGGACAATCAAAAAAGCTCTTGTGCATTTATTTACATACTGTCACATTCTGCATAAATTTATTGAGTATTTATTCGTTATTACTGCAAAATTAGTTTACACTTACTGACACTAAAAACGCGAACGCAACTTGTTGTATAGCAAAATAAATGGTCCTTAGGTGAGAGTGTAATGTGTGTAGGCCACTTATATGCATCATCCGCCATAGTTCCATCAGATCGCGACGCAAATAGTCTAAACCAACAGCATCTAGCCGTCTGTGTGGTCAAGGCTTCTGGAGACACAAGATTATGGGTCGCTATCTTGGTAGTGCAGGGCGCACGAGACACCCCGTGTTGACCTTTCAGCTTAAAACGTGGCTGCGAGTGACACCAGAATGGAGGTCAGTCGGGGAGGAAGAGGGGAGCACGCCCCCTACGACTCATCGAGTCAGGTTTTGTTCAAACAAACGGAGTGATGCCTATCCAATAGAGACCAGGGAAATATCTCTGGCAGAAGGTTGAAACGAAATGGCTCATTCATTTATTAAGTTTAAAACATTTCAATTTTTTACACTGCTGGTCATACGTTTATGAATCGCCGTAAGAACCAGCTTCAGGCTATTGTAGAAGGATAACTTCTATTGATGGATGTTATCTGAATTTGGTAAATTTATGGTGCTTCATTATTAATTTGATTATCGGTATAACTGGTTCTCGTTCGGTTAATTACCACGTAGTACACAAAATCATATTGATAATGCTAGTATTTAATTGCGATAAACGTTTGAGTGATATCATGTGATCCTACATTGAAACACAAGTACTTAATACAAGTAGTTAAAAAAACAATATACTTCGTTTTTTAACTTCAGGTTGAAAAAGAACGCTTCAAAATTAACAGATATTCCCGTGAAGAACTTTCTGAAATTGACCTACAAAAAAGGAATACCTGAAGAGAAGAGACCATCACGTGTTGAAGATGGTTTGCGGTTGTATTTGACTGAACTAAGTTGAAGAAAAAAAAAAAGTTCAGCGTTCCTACTAACTATTCCCGCACACTTTTTGAATTTTGTTAATGATTAAAATAAATCTTACATTTAAAGAAACTCTTGTTTTAATCTAAATTATCTATATGTAATTAAACTTTAACGGTTTAAAACATTAACTAATGTATCATCTTTACTAATAATAAAGCTGAAAGTCTCTCTGTCCGGATCTCTGTCTGTCTGTCAGGATCTCTGTGACGCGCATAGCGCCTAGACCGTTTGGCTGATTTTCATGAAATTTGGCACAGAATTAATTTATAGCACTGGGGGTGTGCACCTCGAAGCGATTTTTCGAAAATTCGATGTGGTTCATTTTCTATTCCGATTTTAAGAACAAAATCATCATAAGATGGACGAGTAAATTACGAAATTATCATAACGTGGAACTGTAACATGGGCACAAGCCAATTTCCGAGATACGAAATCATCATGACGGGGAACCGTAACATGGGTACAAGCCAATTGGCGAGAAAATTCACCATACATTATTTGTAAATATACAGGCGAACCATAAGACCTTTTAATTTTTCTATTACGGGCTGAGCCGTAAGGGTACCACCTAGTATTTAAATAAAACATGAAAATTTGGCTGGGGGGTACTCACAGTTAATGGGCGAAAAATGTTCATTAGTTGGAAAAGAAGTAGAACCCCTAGTCTATATGACAGATATTAATAAGAGTGAGGGGAAAAGAGCCTCAGTGCGGTAATTTTGCGCAAACTTTATTGAATATACATAGATGATTTCGTTAACATAATCTCATTTTACGAATCATATATGAAATAGCTGCTTTGAAATTACTGCGCCTGTTTAAAAATAATAAATTCTGCTAAAACGTAAAGCAATGAAAGCAGACATTCAGATTTAGATATCCTCCAGAATTTAATTTGAAGAATATAATGTACATTTTAAACCATTTAGATTGATACTCAAGGATATTACAAAAGAAAGCAAAATCAAGGATAATAAAAAAAAATCTTTTGTATTTATTTCACACGAAAACATACTGTCTGTTTTCTGTTACATTTTACCTGTCATTTATTTTTCATTTCCCTTTTAGTGCTATGGAACGTTTGCGAACTGTAAATGTGGCTTCATTACAGTAGGCTTAAAATTGCCGGCAAAAAGACAGTCAGGCGCACTCTCAAATAACGTTGTCGCGAGGTTGACCAGCAAATAAATAGCTTTTGCGTATGTGTTACAATATATGCTTTGATTTTCAATGTCTAAAATTAACCTGGTTGGATATACAGATGAAATTAAGAATCAGTTGCAATCAAAAGAGCTCTTTGTGTATCTCTTTTTATTTTGACAGAAGAAAATATTCAAGGTCTGAATATTTTCTTCTGTCAAGAAAGCACATGATTAGATGCGCAAAACAAATTTTTTTACCAAGTATTTTAGTCGAGAGATTTTATTTATTATAGAAATGCAATAGGGTACATTCGTAATCTTTCAAAAACACAAATCAAGTAAGTGGAGTCAAGAGGTTTTGCTGCAAATTATGCTTAACTTTTATTCATTAACCATCTAATAGAAATAAAAATGACCAATGAACAAATTCCGTAATAAATGAAATTTTATCAGCAGAAAAACTAGAAATAAGCTATTTTGCAACTAAATAATAGTTGTAGAAATAACGTCATGAATGTCCAAACTTGAACCACTTTTCAAACGCGGTGCTTCGGGATTTTAGGGAACCTTTTTTTCAATGCAGGAAAAAGAAAGCTTTGGATGTAGTGTCTTGTGTTGGAAAGACTCTGCACTCAAAAGCTCAGACATTTCTGGTTTTAAATGGGAGTTTCTTGAAACCTTGAAATACGTGTCTACAATTTGTACAATATTTGTGCATTTATAACGCCAGTTTTCTTACTATAACCAGAAAAACAATTCACTGAAATAATATTCCAAGTCATCATATTAACTTCTCATGTTTAAATTCATTATTGCTCAACTCTTTGATATGAATAATTTGCGCAGTCGTAAAGTGTCCTTTAGAAAAGGCCTAACTGGCTTAGAAGTGAAAGGAAGTTATCCCAAGTAACTCCGTTTTAATCTGATCAGCTCAGTCGCCCTAACAGTTCCGGACATTAAAGATAGTTGATGAGGATCTCGTCCGGAAACGATTTCAGATTGATTTAAGCCACGTCGGCCACTTTCATGGAGTACCGTTTCCACGATTTGACCTCACAGTTCTTGTTTCCCTTTTCTTTTTAGTTGGAAAGTTGCTTTTTAACGAAGTTTTCTGTAACCTAGTTAGCAAAGTTTGGACACTTGGCTTTTAATGGAAAGCATTTGTCAAATCAGAAGAATTATTTCTGCAACTCGCCAAAAGTCCAAAAGTTTGAACTGAGAAAAAAAAGAAGAAAAAAATGCTGTTAAAAATGGTAGTATTTATATTCCTTAGCACAGAAGTTAAAAAAAACGCCTCGTATTCAATTAAAAAACAAGGTGTTGCTTTAAGATTTTTTACGTCTTTCTTTTCGACTTTTTGAAGAGATTCTATATTAGCTACCCGTTTGTTTGGCACTTCCTTAAGAAGTTTTTCCATCTAAAGCTCAGTCACTTTCCTATGTCAGGCTGATGAGTGCTAATAAGCACGGAACTGCAGTCTTCGGCTGGAAATGACTGAGCTGGCGGTGTATTTCATGTATAAGTTTTTAAAAGTTTTTCCTTGAATGAACAGGCAGTAGTGACTTCCGTCGATACAGTGAGTAACCAATCAGATATCAAAACACCTTACATTTGTCAAGGCACCGTTAAGCTTGGTCTCTTTTTGTAGAACTTTAAGTAACGGAGACATTAATTAAAATCTGAATAAGCAGTCCTTTGCAAGTTTAGTAATAAAACTTTTTTGCACAATTCAAATATTGATACCAATCGAAAGAACAAGGTTTTCTGCAAATTATGAAATTTTTGATAATTTCAAGCCTTATAGAACTTTAATTATAATGTTTTAAACATAATTTTAAAAACAATTCTAAAATTTTGCGGCGATTGGTAATAAATTTGTTGTTGAGAGACAAGGATAAAGCTCAATAATTTAAACTTTTAACTGTTGCTATTTTCTATTGGTTAATGAATAAAATACTTTTAGCATATAAGGAAAGCTTTTAAAATGATACAGATTTTGAGGTGTTTTTTTTTTCTGAAAATTTTTGAGTTTTTAATTTGTTATTAGATTTTGCTAGTAAATTAAGGCGGTAAGTGACGGCAGACATATATCTAATTGGAGAAAAAAAGTTGTTAATACTCTCAAGGAGTAAGGCCTAATACTGATCATCACTAGCAACTTATTATTTTTAATTATGAGTTTGCGGGGAAAGCCACGGAGCCTCATTTTGGCGTTGCGTCCCAACTCCGCTCATTATTTATCAGATGGGCCCTCGCCATCCTCCTAAAAAACCAATTTGTCACCAGAATTGAGGCTCGTCTCTGATCCGATCTGCGGAGGGCAAACAGGCGAGGTGCCCGCTTCCTCGCCAAACAGGTTATTAAAATACGCAGAGCGAGCTGCGAGATGTGTAACCGGACCCAAAGGGAAAACTGTGATTAACAAGTGGGGCGTCAATAAGCAAGAAGTCGTCTGCGCCGCGCTTATTGGCTGCTCTCGAATCGCTAAACTTTTAAATGCCTCGCGGGGTGTTCGCCTTCTCTCTCTTTATTATCTTCTCCGTCCCATCCTCCGTCCTTGTACTTCTGCAGCGAGTGTTAATTTCTTCTTCGCTCTTCTTCCCTCTGTGCGACTTCCCCTTCACCTGTCATAAGTTGCCTCGCTCTCCCAGACAGAGTCGCGTGTTTGGTGAGAAAGTCTTTTATTAGGAGTTAAGTGCGAATGCTTTCCGAGTTATTTGATTTTCGTCTCCTCCTCCTTTCTAAAAACGGGAGCCGAGGAATGAGAAACTGGTACAGGAGATCGACCTTCTTTTCGAACGAATCAAAATTTATGATTTTTCTGCCGGGATGTGAAATGTTTTCAGCCTTTAATTGAAGAATATCGTGAAAGTAATTGACGTATAACGATGCTTGTAAAATCGCAAGAGTATGTTAAAATTAACAAGATGTCTTTTGCGAGCAGAGAGAGGATTTTTCTTCCGTTTTTTAGTCACAAAAAAAAAAGAGAATAGAAAAACTTTTTATTTATTTATCTACTTTATTTTATTTTTATTTATTTATTTTTTTATTTCTGCTACAGATTTAAAACAAAAATGCGGAAACAGAATCACATGCCGTTTCATAAACTTTGCTTTGCTTAAACTATTTTCCGTGAGAAAAATAACAAAATAACACTGACTGACAAAAAAAAACATCAAAGTAGAATCTTTCTTTAAAATAAGCACCTATGAGGTAAAATTAGCAATAATAATTAAATTAATGTAATAAATATTCCAAAATTAAAAAACTGAGCGTAGACGGAAGACTAGGGAAATGTGTACCAATCTGTTTGTTTGAAACCTCCCCCTCCCTCCCGGCCCTGAAACAAAATATTTCGAAAGATCTAAGATCTAACCAGGGCAAAACTTTTGTTTAATTATATAGATCGTCACCTATATAATATAGTTTTTACTCTCTCTCTCTCTCTCTTTCCCTCTCTTATTTGGTGCAATTTTTGTTTAGTTTTTGATCGGGGAAAAAACGTAACACTAATTTGCAAGAAGAAAATGATGAACAAGAGCCCTTGTGGCCGAACACTTTCATGTGAAAATTTAAGCTACTTTTAAATAAAATGCTTGTACCGAAAATTTAAGAAAATAACAGTCACATACAGGCTAAACATTAAACCGTCATATTGAAAATTAGTGGACTTACTAAACGAATAGATTCTGCTTCAGCTTTCTAAACATAAAAAATTTGACATTTTCAAATCACAAGCAAGTAAATTAAACTAAAAACGGATACAAATGATTTCATTTTTGAGGCAATATATGATTATTGAGTAGAAGTCTAATATTTCCATCTGAACTTTTTGTTTAGTTTGGCAAACATCAAAAGGTAAATTTATTGTTTTTATTTTACTTGAATCACTGATTCCAATTTTAGTAAAATATAATTTTTAACTAATTAAAAGAATTTTTTGAAAATTCTAGTTTTTTGATTGATTTTATTGCTCTTATTTCTTTTATTTTACCTGTCAATTTTAATAATTTTTTTCCTGCTGGGTGGTGTAGTAGCTTGTCGCTGGTTTTTTACGCATTAGAGCGAGGTTTCAAACGATAACACCATTTGGGGGATTTTAAAGACTCAAAATATTGTCAAGGTTCATGTTGCTATGATTACATTGCTCATGTTGCTATGATTATATTCATAGCTTTCATTAAAAAAAAAAAGAAAAAAAAACAATGTGATGTCAGGCCAAGTAAACGAGCACTTTGAAGAAGAAAAGATGATGGCATAAAGCTAACGCTCGCATGAACAAACAACTACATGAAAAAATTCTCCATTCTCCACATTTACCATAACTATCTAAACTTTTTCCAGCCGAGGTACTACATTTTTGAGACGTGTCGTTACATTAAATGAAGTCCCCATCCCGTTGTCTCAAACGCAATAACCCCTCGATATATTGCGCTTCTCGGGAGATAACAAAAAAGAGCGATATGGCCAATGTCATAAAAAGTAACAATTTAATTAATGTAAAAATTAATGACATGTGCATCTGCAAAAATATTAGTTTATAATCATATCCGGAGGATTTTATCCACAAAAGCAACAGAAAACTTGTCTATTTTTTTTTCTCTTAAACTAAGTAAAAGTAATTTGAATTTCAGTCAAGCCCGCTTATTAAAACATCGGTTAAAAGAATATCCCGCTTAGTGTAATACATTTTCAATGCATCAAACCGTTGATGCCTATTATTTTAATCCCTTTTAATGGAATATCTCGCTTACTAGAATAATTTTTCGAGGAACATTGATTATTCCTATAAACGGGCTCGATTGTATTTTTAATTGTTTTATTGTGGAATTCGAATCGAAAGTTTCAACTTAAATTACAACGAAAGGAAAATATGCCATTTTTTTCATTGATTACGAAAAGAAGGAAACACTTTTTCCGAGAAATATAACTATTTTTCACCAGTGATGTCAAATCGAAAACTGCGGGTTTTTTTTTGTTTTTTTTTTTTGAATTTTAAATATAATTTTTCGGGAGACAAAGGAAAAACGCTATGTATCTGAATGAGCGATGTAATAAGGGGTGACTGTAATATGGAAGAAATGCTTAAAAATCATCAAAGAGTGGCACAAAGTTCGCGTACTTGTCTGCAGGACATCCCCAAACTAATATTTCTGGAAGGGGTACATTCTCAATTTGCCAAATGGACCTCCAAATTTAGTCGAATGATAAAATATGGATTGCACTCATACGTATACATCTAATGAAAAGGAACATTCGTGAATTTAAAAATTTCAATACTGCAGGTTATGTCTCCAAATTTGCCCAATCGTCGGACAAAATATTTCAAATGAGGACTTTGGAGAGGAAACAGTGCCTGCTTATCGGATTGCAATTTACGCTCCAGTTTACAACTCGACATTTGTTGAGAAGATTCTAATCCCGTTTCTCATCCTAAAAACTAGTCAACGTGTTGCTTCCGAGTGTTGCCGAAAGTGGTCGATAATCCCGTTTTCTCCGGCTTCCATCATCATACTCAGCTAGCTACTCAGAGGTTTATGCAGGGCCCCGAAAATAAAAAGGCGATGCTGGTCGAAAGTCGTTTGCTGTGACACAGCCGTAAAAAGGTCGTGCAACACACCTCATTCATTACTGCACACTTCCCCACCCTCCAGCCCTCTGGCTGCGCCCAGGCTTGTGGGGGTGGTGCCACGAATTTCGAAACCCCGGAAGCAATAAGAGCTTCCCTCCTACTGCTGGGAGAGGAAAGAAAAATGCGAATCGAGGCCCCAATTTGGATGCTAATTACGAACGTTCCCTGATGGATGGCGGCGAAGAACGCTGGGGGACGAATTCCGCATTCTTTTTCTCTCACCACCCTCGTTATTATTTGGTAGAGAAGGCGACGCCTCGGCCACAAAATTAAAATCGTTTTGTTTGCGGACGAGAAGAGGATTAATGCGTAATAGCTTCCTTCTCACCCGTTCGTCTTTTATTCGCGCATTTGTATCAATCCTGACGAGGAGTTTTCTTTTTTTTTTAATTTTTATCTATGCGTCTTGAAATAGTTCCAGAAAAGATTAGATGTGAAAAATCTTTATGAAGAAGTTAAGAGTTATTTCTCTGCCTTTATTCTTTGAATTACATGAATCAGAAAAAGAGACTCTGACCCATTACGTTCACTAAATCGTTCTCCTGATATTGGTTTTCCGAGTAATATCTTACTTGCAAAAATCATTTTATTTGACTACTGCAGCTAAAATAGTTGTAATGAGGTAAATATTGGTAAGAACTACCCTGTCCCAAAATATGTGCTTCGCACATATATTCAAATATAGATGGAATCAGATTCAAATGATTTAAAATTAGAAAAAATACTATAAAAATGTACAATACGCATTATATTGCAAACAACGATGTGTGAATACAGTACACTCGGGTCATTCCATAGAAATGTCAACCTCAACCTCAGAAATTTTTTTCCCACAAAGCCTTAATTGTGACCTATCATTTCATTCAGCATACTTTCTAGTATTTAAATCCAGTAACAGTTTGCAAAAATATCATTCGGTGTTTTTTTTCCGGCTCTAAACGTGCGAGGTTGTAGAAAAGGCTTAGCATGTGCAAAAAACATGCGTCCACGTTTTCTTGTGTAATGCAAAATGTTTTGCAAATTTTTAAAAGAACTATGTTTATTCTAAATGATTAGATGTTGGCCCAATAAAATTCACTGTTAGTTTTGCATACATTATAAGATAAGTATTTTAATTACTTTGATTATTTCACTGAAAATATTTACGTTACGTTAGTCACGAAAATGTACTATTTTCTGCTTGAAAACTAAACCAGATGATTGAACCAAACAGCACTTTTTATTTTCTTACATCTGTGTCATATCTACTTAAAAAGTGCAAAATATTTATTTCAGTATCAGTAGATATAAAATAATTAGTGTGACTAACGTAACATTTGAGCTGTGACTAACGTAACATTTTAAAAAATGACTGCTGATATTTAAAACTTATTTAATTTAATGTACATTTTCATGAACGATTTTGAATATGCAGGCATTCTATATTGATTAAAAATATAAAGGATGAAAAATACCAGTAAAATTACATTGTATAGACCTTCTGTTTACTTAGAAAAATACTTTTTTAAATGTCTTTATAAAGATACTTCCAATTTAAAGAACTATTAAAAAAGAAAAAAGGTGAGTAAAGCAAATTGAGTACTCTGCTGAAGGTGCATTCAACACAAGAATCCAAGCTTAAGAATTAACTTAATAGAAATACAGTCTTAACAAAGGAGAACGTCTCTATTATTTTTGAAAATACATGTAAACCTATTATTAAAATTAAGTAATGGCTGCTCGTTGGAAAACATTTGAATATGTTACATGATTCAGTGACAATAAGCGCTGCTGCCATGTATTTCAGAAAATGCAAGAATGATCATTTAGAAATTCAAACATTTGCGGTGATATCTGGAATTTAAATGCATTCTGCAAAAACGTTCGAATATTTTTTTTCAATATTAAATTTTAATTCAAAAGCATGCACAACACTATTAGTTCGATGAATCAGTAAACCTTAAAAAATAATATGCCATTGAAAAGTGCTACGGAGTTTCGACGATAACTAGTATATCGGCAGAATACTAGAATTCGGTGAAACTGTCAATTTGCATATAGTTAATTTTTTAAAAGAGATATTTAGGATTTTATTAGCCGAAGAATGATGTTATTCAGTTTGTAAAAGCAGTTTTTTTTATTTGTTTATTTTTTTCGCACATTCAAATTCAGTTAATTGAACTGAATCCTTCCATTCAATTTCTTACACTATTATAGAAAAAAAAAGGTAAAGAAAGAACCATAATGCAACACAAAGAAGGTTCCTAAAAAGTGTAAAAGTAAAATAAGAGCAAGAAATTAATTATAAAAAGTTTTTTATATGCATTCATTGTTTGTTATTCGATGGTTACGTTAGTCACGTTACGTTAGTCACACACAGTTTTTCGTAAAAGTACCATTAAGGGCCAAAAAAGATTCATCTGTAACAAATCTGTAGTACATTTTTAAAAATAGATTGTTTACCTCTCACAAATATATCGGCTAATTTTAAATGCCTGCGTAAGTTTCAGAAAAATTTGCCTGGTAACATAAGCATTGTTTCTCAGGGTTACAAAAATGTTACGTTAGTCACGATGCCTTTTTTGGTGAAAAAACACCTGCCAGCGCTTATTTTGCTTCAAATTCTTGGTAGAAATGAAAAATAGTCACCTTTTACATTTTAAATCTGCATATTAAACCAAAACACATTCATTTTTACCCCGGTGTAAGTAAAAAGAGTTTGAAAATCAGCTGCGAATGTTACGTTAGTCACCATGGAATGACCCACTCCCGATCACCCGATGGTCTTTTCACACTTTTTTAAAAATATAAACGGTCATTAAATGTTTATTTTAAACTAATGATTGTGTTTTTGTTCGCTTTTAGGTTTTATGTATAATTTACTTCCTTTTACAAAAAAGGAAGTATTGTATTCGCGAAAAAATTTTCACTCAAAAATCGACCTTAACTTCCATTTTACTCACCCCCGAATGAATATTGAGTTTTTTTTTTCCGACTTCACCACACGTGGATAAGTGCCTAAGAACGTATAGACACGCGAAATATCCATTTTGACGATTTCCGTGTTAATTACAACGAGTTTTCTCGTAACGTCTGTATGTATGTATGTGTGTATGTGCGTATGTATGTCCCATACCTCAAGAACGGTATGTCCTAGAAAGTTGAAATTTGGTACGTAGACTCCTAGTGGGGTCTAATTGTGCACCTCCCCTTTTAATTGCATTCGGGTGTTTCTAAAGGGGTCTTTTGCCCCTTTTTGGGGGGAAATCATTGTTAATTTCGATGCAAACTCAAGTGGTGTTATAATTTGACGGACACTTGGCGATATATCGCCAGTTTTTTGGTCACCAAGTTTTTTCGCCAAGTTGGCGACAAATTTGGCGATTTTTTTTAAAATCTGGTTTAAATTTGGCCACTGGTGGTGATATTTAGAGAGTAAACTATTGAATCACATTAAAATTGCCAGTAATTTGGAAATGACATTAAATTGGAGTAAAAGGAAGTCATGTGATGCACACATCAACTCGTTTACATTCAATGTTAGTAGTAGATGCAATATAGCACTGTTTTAGCTATATTTTAAATTTATGTGTAAGTATTATTCATACTTTTTAGCTATTGTATACACTAATATCGTTTTTCACCGATTATTCAGATTATCCGTGGTTTTCGCTTATCCGCTGTTACCGTTCCCTACCCTATTCCGCTGATAATCGGGATTAACTGTATAATATAAATATATACTAAATATTACAACTATAACACCTGAGACGAAAGTATTACGTTTTTTGAAAGCTTTATAAAATATATCAATGCAACTAAAATAGCTTGCTTGTGTGGAAGTTTGTGTGTATTGCAATATTGTAAAATTTAATCATCCATTGATAGGTAACGCGCGAAGTCTCGTCACAAAACTCGAAATAGTTTCGTTTTTTTCCCATTTGAAATCAGGATTTAAAAGTTGAGATTATCTCAT
Organism: Uloborus diversus; assembly: GCF_026930045.1. Classification (NCBI taxonomy): domain Eukaryota; kingdom Metazoa; phylum Arthropoda; class Arachnida; order Araneae; family Uloboridae; genus Uloborus; species Uloborus diversus. Next base: position 212,082,974 of record NC_072731.1, on the reverse strand, counting down.
TTTAGAAATTAGCATAAGTCCATTCAATATTTAGTACCCAACAAAGAAGTCGATATTTACGCACTTCCGTTTCCGAAAATTTTCGTGCTGCGGGCGAGGAACTTGCGTAAGCTAAAAAATTCGCTACTAGTGAAAGATTGGCGTTGTAGCCATTTCGCATAAGTCAAATCGCGTGGTAGCTTGAGTTCACTGTATCTTTATGATTATTATAGAATTTTGTAGACTGTAAAAGCTAAATGTAACGAACCTTTTTTATAGCTCCCAGAACAATTATAATGTCTATTATCCGTTTTCAAAGTAGTATTAAAATTCTAACCTAGAATGTAAACTGCTAAAATTGTGTATTTCAGTTATTTTTCAAGACTCCATCATGCATGTCTATAAAAGTTAAGATCACTAAAAATGTCAACTGTTTTTGTAACCAAAGACTTTACGTAAATCATTGCTGGCGAATTGCGACGTAGCATACATAATTTATCTTATTACTAGAAACAATTTACACGTAAGAAAACTGTCAATCTAGCAACTGTTTACTACTGAGAAAATACAGTTTAACACAAAAATAATAAAGGAAAGTTTATTAATATGGCTTGTTGACTTGCACTCTTTGGGAATCCTTTTCTAGATACCCGAACAGTGATTTTTAATATTGTTATGATTCGATGCCCATGCAGTGGTAAATTGCGGGTTACTTTCAACTGAAATGCAAAAATGCACTTCAAATTCGTAAGTTGACAGATAGCTAAACATATACATAAGCAAGCACACACAGACACACACAAAAAAAAATTATTAAAAAAAAAACTGTAATTGAAAAAATTATTAAATGTCCATAATTAATTTACACCAAAAATTAAAAGGGTTGCAGCTTTTTCTTTTGGGTGGAAATGAAAGCGTCAATCATTTCACTGCGTCAATGCTTAGTCAAAAAATTTTTTTTATATAATTTTGGTGTATATGAAACCGAAACTTTAGTTTTACTGGATCAACATCAGAAATAAATTCCTAAACCTTATGCTCTAGAACGTAAGTAGTTTAGGGGGAAAATTTTGTTTCATAAAACAATATGGAATTTAGCTCAAAAAAATCTTTCCGTTGAATAAGTTATTAAGAGTGAATCAGCTGCGAAATATATATTATTTGCTGTACACTTTTGTGAAAATTAATGTGAACAAAGAAAAATCCATCCAACCGCCATAACTCTGCTCCGAATTGTTGAGTCACGTACATTAATGACACTAACACCATGCAAGTCCCTTGTAAGAACAAAACTTGTGTTACGAGGATTTATTTTACTATTTTTAGTAGTAAATGCAACTTCTCTGGCATTTGTTACAAGCTTTCAGCTTCAATGGCCTTTCTAACGTGGTGAGAACTGAGAACTAATCTCTTTTTTAAATTTGTAAGTTAATTGATAATAATTAAAATTTATAGTCTAACTTATTATTTAACTGATGATATTTATATGTATCATGTAACTCTATAATTTAACTTCAAACTAATTTCTCCATCATTTTGTGGTCTTTGGGTCATGTGCAGGCGATGAGATAAAAACACTGAATATATCTAATGATTTCCCAACTGTTTCACGCAGCTCTTATTTTACCTTTGAGACACACCTTATGCTTTTCTCTTTACAAAGAATATACAAACAAAGGTAAGAATTAGGTAAGTAAAGCATAAATATTAATCAACCTAGAAAATGAATTCTAAAATAAATTAATCCCAGTTTAAAATTTGATACCATTATCGACAGTAAAAACATCTATCGATATTATTTGCTGATAGAAACTAGGTATCTGTTAGGTAACAGCGTGGAAGATATCATTGCAGATAAATGTTGGTATTGAGTAATAATAATATATTCCTTAAAAAAGGAATTTTTATGAAATATTTTTGTACGCTTTTTTTTTTACTTTTTTATGAAAATGTGTTAACTTCAATGACTTTTAGGTGGGTTTTTTAATGTGAATTTAAATTTTGAAATGCATACCAGTTTTTAATAAAAATTCAAACTTTCAGGAGAGTTATCAGTTTTATGTATTTTCATTTTAAAAAAATGTGGCACAAGGAGTATGTCAAACGCATAAAAATTCTGAAGATTTTTTTCAAAATATTTCAATTTCAAGATTTTTTAAAGTTGCGTTGGTGTAAAGAACTTTTCGTATATTATAATTTAAGAGAAAATACTACTACAAATACATTATTAACTACAAAGAAGTAAAATGATTGCTTTACAAGCAGAATTTTTTTTCTTTTTTTAATCATTTTCCTATTAACTGAACGTCTAATATCCGTTAAGATACTGCTACTAATGAAAATATGCCTGCTGTCTTTGACTTATGCATATTCGCTTCATATCGGGAGCCCAACAGTCTTCCACAGAAATCTTCAAAAGACAATCTGCGCAAATACATTATTAACTACAAAGAAGTAAAATGGTTGCTTTACAAGCAGAAAATCTTTTTCATTTTTTAATCATTTTCCGATTAACTGAACATCTAATGTCCTTTAAAATACTGCTACTAATCAAAATATGCCTGCTGTCTTTGACTTATGCGTATTCGCTTCATATCGGGAGCCCGACAGTCTTCCACCAAAATCTTCAAAAGACAATCTGTGCAAATACATTATTAACTACAAAGAAGTAAAATGATTGCTTTACAAGCAAAAAATCCTTTTCATTTTTTAATTATTTTCCGATTAACTGAACACCTAATGTCCTTTAAGATACTGCAGCTAATGAAAATATGCCTGCTGTCTTTGACTTATGCATATTCGCTTCATATCGGGAGCTCAGCAGTCTTCCACCGAAATCTTCAAAAGACAATCTGTGCATTTCTTCTTTCATATGTTATGAATGGTTCGGCAGGCATCGAAATCCTTTAGAGGATATCTTGGCCACTGTCGGTGGAAGTTCTGTCGGAATCTCTTCTTTTTTGGTCCTGCTGTCATCGTGTCATGAGTGACATGGGTATTGGAGCTGACACTGCCAACTGGCACCCTCGGACACACGCAGTGGCCCAATACCAGGGAATGAACGAATCTCGGACGAAATTCTTTCCGATCGGTCGATGGTTTCTCGCGGACTTCAACCACCCACCACCCCATCAGGTTTTATTTTTCCTAGACGGAATTCATCACGAAAAATTTTCTGAAGCATAAGAATATATGCTGTAGAAGTAAAAAGTAACAAATTATGGAAGCACATACTTTCTTAATACAAATAAATACACATAAGCAGAGGTATAGCGAAACATTTTTATCACGGAATGAAAATACTCTTTTACAACTTTTTGAAAGTCAATGAGGGTATATATATATATATATATATATATATATATATATATATATATATATATATATATATATATATATATATATATATATATATATATATATATATATATATATATATATATATATATACTCACTTCACTCTCTCTCTCTCTTTCATTTTCCACGATGCAAAATTCCTACTCCAATTAATGCGTATTTTCAATTTTTAATATGTGGAATACGCTTACAGAGACGTTAAAAACAGTTCTGCACACAAGTATATGCGAAGAAAAATATAACGACGCATTTTAGAAATCAAGTGTTATTACTGTTAAAAAGCAAAAATTAAAACTTTATCCCATTGACTGAAAATCTGAAATTCTTTGTCAAATAAAAGGAAGAGATGGTTAAGAATTTCCACACCATAGGTAGATAATTGTGAATCCTTCTTATTTATTTAAACAATTAGTTAATTTATTTTGAATAAGTTAGTATAGCTAGTGAAAATTTCCTTTCTTGTCTGTCCGTGCATATCTAATCAATTTTTAATGCTGGTCCATTTTTTTCTTTGTTTTCGAGGAAGATTTTTCTTTCTATGCAGAAGTAGAGTAGAAAGGATGATTTCAGTTCAGCAGAAATGTTGGTCAAGTTAAGGTTAGATTTTCACCTTACCATTTTTTTTTCTTTTTCAGATATTAATTTTTCTCCTTAAAACACATGATCGAAGTATTGTTTAAATTCTGATTAACCAAGTTTCTGTGTCACTTTTGCTAGAAATAAAAGAAAAGAAGAAAAAAAAAGAAATCATATGTTAAAGAAATTGTTTGGATGCTCATTTTATAGCTTTTTTTAAAGCATCTAAAATAATTTTTGGACCACATCGATTGAGAGAAAAGTTAGAAGATGATCTTACAGAATCAATGTTGGTTTGCGGAAAACTTGGTTCATTTAGTTCTGGACGAACTCATTGTATACGTATAAAACAAGAATATCAAGAGATAATGAAATGAGAATTACAAATCAAGTTTCTGCTTTAGACAAAGTGATAACAATGATAATATTTAAAAATAAAGTTAACGGAAGTCTCACCATAAATTTAGCAAAAGAAAAATAAGACATATTAGAATGATAAAAAATGGCAAGCCTCAGAAAAATTGTCTCAGGAGAAGCCACCCGTTGATAACTGTACACCGCAGACAAAGTGTTGGCAGTTGTTCCCGAACTTCCTCCTGGCTTGAAGCCTATTAGTGATGACGACCAAAATTGGCCCAATCACGGAACATCACGTAAAACTAAAAGCACTCGCTCTTTTCGCCAAATTCACGTTCCGCAGTAAGGTTTCGAAGTGACTTGAATGCCTGCAGTAGTATATATATGTGTCCTCATCTGTATGCAATATATAGGGTTAAAACACCGAATATGCTTTCCCTTTATTTTTTTGTTGCTTGCAACTAACATGATTAAGAGAAAAAAAAATGTTTAGCGCAAAATGAAATTCTGGATCCTGAAGCGGTGATCATTTCAGGTTGTTTGTTTTTCAATTTATAGTTAAAAATCTATGTTTATAGATTCAACAGAGAATTTTACAGGTAGTTATCAAAATAATGGAAACATCAGTGAATAAAAGTGACATTTTTGAATGTGCTTCGTAAGTAATAAAGAATAAAACTAGATATCTGGGTTTTTTTATAAATAGCAATGTGCATATTCTGGTAGTATTTGGTGGCTTAATTGAAGTTCTGGACGCCTTGGATTTTTTTCAAGTGCGAGAAATGTCGGACGTCTCAAATTTTAAAAGAGGCCAAACTGTTGGAGCGCGACTAGCTGGAGCAAGTGTTACAGAAACATCTCAACTTTTTGACGTTTCTAGAGATACAGTATCTAAAGTCATGACAGCATATACACAGCGAGGTAAGACAAGTTCGGCAACGCAAAATAGTGGACGGGAAAGAAAAGCTCAGTGAAAGAGACCGACGGGTACTGAAGCGAATTGTAATGTCTAAAAAGCGAACAAAAGAAACAAAAGTGACCGCAGAACTCAATCACCATCTGGATTCACCAGTGTGAGTGATTACAGTCAGAATGCACGTTTATTAACAGAACATTTACGGCAGAGTAGCGATTTCCAACACAGTTGTCACAGAGTGTTTCCATTATTTTGATAACTACCTGTAGCTATAAATTTTATTATTAGTTTTCAACTATCGGGAAGTGGTTTGTTTTCACGGAATGGCTCCTTATGGGCACAACTAAAGTAACGCTAGGAAACAACTTTTGGCATTTCATAAATCAATTATTTCCTTTTGAAGCAATTGATATTCTTCTTTCTACTACTACGCAGTCTATATAAACCTATTTGAAGCGTTTATCACACCGAACCACTGTTTTAATCATCTTGATTATTTGAAAATGACACGAAAAGTGTGTACGAAATCAAACTTTTTTCATGTTCACCTCCATTCTTCCTTTCCTGAAGAAAATAAAATTTGCTTCGTTTCATATTGCTATTTTGCTTGTTTTTTTTTTTTTTTTTTTTTTTTTTGCCTACCGCATAATTTTGCTTGAACTTGAATACTGAAAACGCATTGCTTACCCACTAGTATTCGGTCAAACAAAAGTTTCAAAAGCACAATTCATAACAAATACGAAAACTTTTGCTCGCTGTATGCCACCATATACTGCAGCATTGTCATAAAGCCATAAACGTTCAGCCATTTTAGTTAAATTATTTTAGAATCGTTCTTTTACTTAATTTTTAGTTATTTATTTATTTATGTTTCCATCAATTGTATCCAAATTCAACCGAAAAATTTACGATAATTTGGAAGTAGATTTGACTACTATTGTGATATGTTTTCTTTCTTTTGGCTCGACGAAATTTATAGAAAGTTTTAAGTTTTAAAAAACTCGTGTTAGTTCCTTATTAAAAAAAACTTTTTTCCCCTAAACGAGTCAAATTTATTATTATTTTTTTTAAATGTTTGCTACGAACTTTCCGCCCTTCAAAGTATATGCAGCAGTAGAAGTTTTAAAAACGCAATTATGAGTGCATCCATGATTATTTAAACCCTCAAAATCTGGCGTGTGCAGATAAAAGTTAGTAACGTCAATTTTTTTGTTTGTATTTATTTATTTATTTATTTATTTGCATTTTTGTCATCGATTCTGCATCAAACTTACTTACTTGATTTCCGCTGAAAAAAGGCACTTAACAAACGTCTAATGCCAACATTTCCCTATTGTTAGTATTGAATCCAAAACGCGGTTTTTCAAATATCTCGAAAATTCATTTCTGCAGGTACCGCCATTTACCCACCCAAACCTACAGTAATACTATCCGTTTACGACTACAACTTTTTTAAACGAGCTGATGTGTGCATCACATGACTTCCTTTTACTCCAATTTTAATGTCATTTTTCTCCATTATTGGCAATTTTAATGTGATTCAATAGTTTACTCTCTAAATATCACCACCAGTGTCCAAATTGAAACCAGATTTTTAAAAAAATCGCCAAATTTGTCGCCATTTTGGCTACAAAACTTGGCGACCAAAAGGCTGGCGATATACTGCCAAGTGTCCGCCAAATTATAACACCACTTGAGTATACAACGAAATTAACAATGATTTCCCCCCAAAAAGGGGCAAAAGACCCCTTTAGAAACACCGGAATGCAACCAAAAGGGGAGGTGCACAACTAGACCCCACTAGGATTCTACGTACCAAATTTCAACTTTCTAGGACACACCATTCTTGAGTTATGCGACATACATACCCACATACGCACAAACCAGGGTTTCCGCTACGGTCGCATATTTCGCATAATGCGAAAACACTATCTGAATTACGAAAATAAAGCAAGGCATTTTCGCTTTTTTGCTCAAAAAAAAATTTTTTTTTTTTTAAAGAAGAAATGAATGATCTTAGAAAGGAAGCATGCATGGCGATAATCAACTAAATCTTTTTAAAATCTTAGCTAACATGTTTAAACTACTATTAAGTTCAATAACTATTAGTCTTATCCAGCATTAGGTCCCCGTCCCCAATAACTGCAGAAGAGGGGACTGCAATGTTCTAAACACTAGTCGTGTGTTTTCTTTTTTTATTTTATGTTTTAAAAAAATAGCTGCTGTACTTATTTCTTCAAAGATGTCACAGATAAAATATGAATTTTATTTTCAACTGGAGATGAAACACACTGAGGCATGTGTAAATATATGAAAATGTGTAACATTTTAGCATTTTGCTAACATTTTTCACTCAATTTTAGCTTTGATGCTAAAGAACTTTTGAACCCAGCTTAAACCCTGGCACAAACGCACTTACGCACATACATACATACATACATACGTACATACGGTCGTCACGAGAAAAGTCGTTGTAATTAACTCGGGGAATGTCAAAATCGATATTTCGGGCGTCTATACGTTCTTAGGCACTTATCCGCGTGTGGTCGGGTTGAAAAAAAAAAAAAAAAAAACTCAACATTAATTCGGGAGTGAGCAAAATGGTAATTAAGGCCGAATTTTGAGTGAAAATTTTTTCGCGAGTACAATACTTTCGTTTTTGTAAAAGGAAGTAAAAATTAGTGCTAATTGTTTTAAATTTAAAACGTGAAAAACACAGCTGCAATCAGTTATTTTTCAAGACCCTCTTTTCTCGTTCCTATATCATTACACCACCAGACAGCTTCATAAGTAGAAAATGAATACTCTCTGTTTTTTTTCCCTTTTCTCCCCCGTCTTCGGGTGGAAAAGTGCGTACTGTTGAATTGTCATCATTTTTTCAGCATCCTGTGTAAGTTAATGCACCGAAAATTCTTCACTTTCTTTCGCCTCGCCCTCTGTTTACGAGGGGACAAGGAACTGAAGCGAATTCTCTCAGGCATGCAAGAAGTCAAATGACCTGTGCGTATAAAAACGCAATTTGCTTTTCGCTCTCTTCTGCAAAAAAAAAAAAAATCCACTCTTGTGAGCTTGTGGAGGCAATCACAGATATCTGTATGGACCCGCGCGATGCATTCATAGAGAGCAAGAAGTTGGGGGATTCGGCGAGAAGGCCAATTGATTTACTTTTAATGCTTTTCTTATGACATCGAAGTAATGAAGCTTGTCTGATAACAGTGTAAAGACCTCTCTTTCTCTTTCGCTGTTTTGAATCCTGGAAGGAGATTGAGCATTGTCGAGCGCATAACTAAATTGGAATAAGAGCAGTCCAAAATAATTTCAGGTCCGATTTTTAGTCTTCTTGGCTCGTTTTTCTCTGAGATAAATGCCTCAATGCGAATCAGCTGTAGGAAAGAGTCGGCAGGAATAAGAGAGCTGCATATTAGGGTGGGCCGTAAAAAGAAAATTTTGGATAAGAAACTTCCAATAGCAAAAAAAAAGTTTTGTATTGCTATCCTTAATACAAAGAAAAATAATTTTAAAAAAAATGTTATGTTTTCAGATCGCGCATTGGCCGCAAAGTTTGAAAAAAGGGTAAAAAAAATGGTAAATTTTTGAATATTTTTATATAAAACCATATGTTTAAACTTTTTTGAAAATATTACCTAATAACATTATAATATTTTTTTGACAATCTTTTCAAATGTCTTTGAAAATATTTCCATTCCTTTACAGCTTTTAGCTCGCGCGTGAGACGTAAAGCTTAGTGAAATTAACAAAAAATCGATGTTTTTAGCTTATTTTGCATTTTGCAATAATTCTTCTTTAAATTCCAGTTCTAAATTTTTTTTACAATAAATGTACACAAAACAGCCCTTTGTTGAAAATGCCATTATATTTTATTACATTAACATCCCAGAACCCACCACAAGGAGGTGGCTATACTATGTGTTACACACTGCCTTTCCCATCCACCCAAAAAAAAAAAAAAAAATATAGTTGTTCACAGGACTAATATATTTGTAAAATAACTTATATTTACAATTAATATATGATTTTAAACACGTTTCTTCGTTTGGATCAAGGTTTGAAGTTGGACTTGAGACTCAATTTTCGCATTGATAATCGCGGGCTTACACACAAATCCATATATTGTTTCATCCCTAAATACCAAACGGCCGCTAACCAGTTTCATAATCCTTCCAACAGAGAGGGTAAAAGAGGAACATTTACTGAATAATGGATAAAACTTCAACTGTTATTGAAAAATTAAATGCTGTTAATTAAGAATGACCTCGGTCGGAAGAAATAGAAGTTTTTAAAACTGACTTAAAAAGTGAGCAAAAATATTTGATAGATGTTGTCCGTGTAATACAGAAAAGAAAATGGGACATTAACCTCGCTCTCACAAAACCAAGACCTTTCAGTCATTAGCATTCGTTAACGTGTGCTAACAGATTGTTGGGGCTGCATATTTTTCAAACTAAACTGCTAGTGGATTGAAAGCGCTCGTAAATTATATCTTTAAAAATTATGCTTCCATGAGTCGATAAAGCTAAAATTTAAAGAAAAGAACAAACTTTCGTGAAATATGGGCCTGTAAACTTATTTAAAGTTACAAAATCCACAAGTCAATTGTATAGTATATTAATTGTAAATGTATGTTATTTTAAATATATAAGCCCTGTAAACGACTATCTTTCTTAGTTGGGAGGATGGGTAGATCAAAATGTGGAAGACGAATTGCAACCAACTCCTATTGTGGCTGGGACGTTAATGAAATTAAATATAATTGTATTCTGAAAACAAAGAGCGGTATTATTGCTCGTTTATCATAAGAAAAATTATAACTGGAATCTAAAAGAAGAAATTTCGTTATGCACAAAATAAGCTAAAAGCGTCAATTTTTAGTTAATTTCACTAAACTTTACGGCTCATGTTCGAAATAAAATCTGCAAAGGAATGTAAATACTTTCAAAGATATTAGAAAAGAGTGTTAAAAGGAAGCATTTAAACGGTATTGGAACAAAAATTTTAAACATTTGGAATTTAACAAAAATATTTTAAGATTGACCCTTTTTCCTTTATCTCAAACTTTTAAGCCTATGTGCGATCTGAAAACATAAATATTAATTTTAAAAAAATTTCATATATTTAATATGGCAACACACGGTGTGTTTTTTTTTCTTTTTCTTTTTGTTATTAGAAGTTGCTTCTCGAAAATATCCTTTTTTCGGCCCACCCTACTGTATATATGTGCCGAAATAAAATGTAAAAACTAATTTCTAGCTTGTCCAACAGAAAAAAAAACAGATTTAGTTCTATCTGCTACATCTGTTGTTGTTGTGTTGTCTGAGTTAGGCTGGCAATTTGGGTTGCGCTGTTTCACTTTTCCAGATGTACCGTAATTTGGGGTGAAGTCCGACTTCCATAGCACACACATACCATAAGGACCCGTTTGCAGAGTAGGCAATCACTTACAGCATCACAACAACACATTCATGCAAGGAAAGGGTAAAAGAGAGAAAGTACATCCAATACCCGAGCCGAGGTTTGAACCCAAAACCTCTCCATCCGCAGTCAGCCTGGTCTGACCACTATTCAAGGCGATCCACATCTACTAAACAAGATAGAAAAAAAAATTTCACGTTTTGTTTCCACATATAAATCAAGATGTTCCATTCCCGACTCTTCTTTGCTGTTCCTTAGGGTTATATTAAAAATATCTCTCTCTCTCAATTTTTGCAAAAAATAAACAAACGCTGGATGAACTCATAATGCCTAATGAATCTCCTTAAATTAAAATTTGCTTCCGGAATATATTCTCATTTATCATGCTTTCTAATGGGGTTGTTTCTAAAATTTTAAAAGTTTTTTTTTTAAGAGCATGCTTAAAAACATAGGATCTAACCAGTTTTTAAATAATTTATTTAAGTTTAATATTTTTAAAAAATTACTTAGACCTTTGCGTTTTCATCGTTTACATTTCTTGCCGATGACATCACAAATGATGAAATGCCATTCTGAGTTGCCATTCACAGAACAAAATATTTAATTTGCATCTTTACTCACATGTGGTGGCAATGATATGGTTGATAGCAAGCGTAGAGCGCAATTTTAATTTGCTTCTTGATTATCATAACGTGGAAACGCGGTACAAAATGCGCCAAAGAGCATCATTTGTGACGTCATCAAGACCACGCCTTGTTTGCAAAATCTGACGTTTTAAAAAAATAATTAAAAAATAACTGTTGCGAAAATGAAAGAATTTTCTGGGTCCATGTTTTTTTTTTTTTTTTTTGCTTATTCTGTCGATTTCAGCGACTAGAAATACTATTTTTGACTAAAGGAAACAACTCCATTATTCTCTACAAATCTACTACTACAAGAAATTACAAAAGGCATACGCACCAGATAGACCGACCAGACAATACTAGAGTATTGTCTATTTCCCCTTATGTGGATATCGTTAAGCATTAGGGGGCTGAGAAGACATTTTTCACTTTTGTCGCCTCGGTTACCCAACAGCTATGCGAAGGAAAATCTTATGGTCTCCAGGATACTACTAAGACAGGTGGCACGTAGAATAGAGACAGAGCTAAAGCAAAAGTTTTGGAAGTGCACTTCGGAATGCAGCTACGCGATTCTCTGATCCCATAATCATTATCATTACAATGTATTAAGGCCAAACTATGCCTAAGATCATAAAGGGCGTAACTGATATTAGCTAAAAATCTACGCGAGGGCTCGTTGACTCAAAAAAAAAAGACCAAATGACTTTGAGAATTTTGAGCATTAAATATAAAATATGTTGCAAATGCTTGTTTTGCTTGCTAAAGCTAGTATTTTGGCTTAGCATTTAGCATGAAACTTGGCATTCTGTCATTCATTTGAATTGTCAATTTTGAGCTGTTTTACGAAGGTATTTTTTTTATTCAAATAATTTTTTGAGCAAATTTACAATCAAATGTAACTTAAAAATGTGAAAAGAAGGAAACACGTTTCTTATCTTGAAGGAGATCTAGGTCACGTTGTGAGCTCACAGAGTTTTTAAACTATCAGATGGAGACCTATATTTTTGTTGCATCGAGAAAAAGTTATTATGCTATTCTATAGCATATAGTTATTATGCTATTCTTATGTTCATAAAATATGTCTAAAATGTAAGGTATTTCTCCTTTTTTGTATACATTATTTTGAATCACAAAAATATTGTAATATTTTTCATAGTCAGCAGCACCTAATATGTTTTAAATAGTAACGAAGATAAGCTTTAAAAATTTTTAACTTTTTTTAAAAAAGCGTTTTTTTTTAAACTTTTTTGTAAAATAACAATTTTTTTTAGTTTCCATTCCTTCCTTGTTACCTCAACCCTTACAGATTGATTTTAGTTACTGCTTCATCCTTTTCCTTCTTTCAATATTTTCTTTTTTAGTTTCAGTTTTGTGTTAAGAAAATTTTTTGAGTTACATATTTGCGAATGACAACATCTTTAGTTTCGGTTTCAGTGAAGGACGTCTTTCATACGGCTATCTTTAAATGGAAAATAAATTTAGAACTTTGAAATTTTACACATGTTCAAGATGTAATTATTTTTGTTTTGTTTTGTCAGATGCACTAGATTAACTTCAAAAATTAAAAGTTAATCATCTTATCAATTAAATCACGTCTTCGCATTCTTATACAGAAACAAATAAGATATAGCTTAAACTTATTGGTGCAAAGGTTTGGATTTGTTGACATAAAATGCAGTATTTAACTTTTTATTTATAAATATTATTGATTTACACAATTTAAGAAATGTTTACTTAGGGAGGATTAGAATGTCTACGTTAATAAAAATGTAAAAGTAGGGCAGAAGTAAGACTTAGCAGGTCGAGAGTTACAAAATGAATAAAAAGCAATCAAAGATAATCAAAAAATATATTTTTAACTCACACTTAGATGGAAAATTAAGAAAAAGATTGCTTTGGACAAGAGAATGTTTCTAATATTTAATGCTAGGTTGTGAGAGATTATTTACTACCAGAAACCTGCAAAGTTTCATTTTTATCTCTCCATATGTAGTAATAGAGGTAGAGTTTTTTATATTTTTTTAAGTAATAAATTTATTTATTTTTTGTGTGTATTTGGTTCAGACACATTTTGTGATCTTTTTACTACTTTTTTTCTTTTTTTTTTAAAGAAAAATGTATTTTCTAGTCACATCCCGGGTTTCAGTGTAAGTTTCTCATTTCATTCCTGCAGTTTTGCAATCAAAATTCCATGATCTACATTTATCTTTTTGGTACCTTTATCTCTTCCTCTATCTTTTCTTTAAAATTTTTTCGCAATTTGGACTAAAATTTAACTTTAATATTTTTCATCTTTAACTCAAATTTTATTATTTGCATCTACGTTTTTCCTTAAAATTCTTCATACTATTTCGTATATTGCATTTTAATTTCTGACTTGAATATTTTTTATTTTATTTAATTTTATTTCTTGATTTATTTATTTTTGTTACGGGGCTTTTTTTCTTTTCCAATTTGTCCTTTTATTTAACTTTCTTCACTTCGTTTCGATTTTTTTTTATAATACTTCTGAATTGTCATCAGAAATTATAAATTTTTTTCGCACTTTTCATTTTATACTTACTGCTTTGTCTATATACTTTTAAAATTTTATATTTTCAGTTCAATGTTTTGTTACAATTTATAAACTGTATCCTTTATTTTTTTAATTTTGCAATTTATTTTTAATTTTGATAGGTTTGGTCTAGTGCTTTCTAGTATTATTTAAGTTTTTATATAAAGCGTTTTGTTTAAAATATTTCTCTTTTTTTTTAAATATTTTTAAAATTTTTGCTTCTAAATTTTCTAATTTTGTTTAAGTACTTCACGTTTAATTGTAAATTTCTTGTGAATGTTTATTAATATTAATTACAATTTATTTATTTTTTTTAGTTTTAAAGCTTTGCTTCTTTATTTCTTACGTTTAGCATTTCCGTGAATGTTTTATTGGACGTTTTTGTATTTTTACTCAGGGCTTTTATATTTCAAGTTTAGTATTTTACACTCGTTTTTAAATTCTTCATATTAAAGAAAATGAATACTGTAAGTAAAACTTATGATTTGAACACGCTTTTATGTTTTTACTTAGATTAAAATATGTTTTAAGGACACAAAGTTTAACTACAGACATTTTCAAGCTAAATTTTAAGCAAATCAAAAAAGGAAAATGAAAAACACTAAAGAGAAAGAGAAAAAAAGCCATCTGGAATAATGAGAATTAAAAAATCTCTCCAACTTCGCTCCCAGCCTTTTCCAGGCCATTTCTTTCGAATGCGGCAGAAAGACCCGTCGGTGATGATAAGTTCATCGCCTGAAGAGAAAAACAACGACTTGTTTTGAAGAAAATTAAAAAGCGAGGGTCTCTCCTCAAAATCTGCTGGAGGAAGAAGAATTGACCAAAAGTGGCGCACCGAAGTTTTCGGCCTGCTCTCTCTCTCTCTCTCTGTCTCTATAACTCGAGACGAGTTGTTTTAATACTTCTTTTCTCCGGGTACGCCAGCTGGCACGGAATTATTAAAATTTTTACAGTCGGGGTGCTCTTAACGCCCCAACTGGTGCCGGGGCTTCGACAGCAGGCTTCATGCCTTGGTGAGCACGCCCCACGAGCGCTCTTTTGGGCTGGGCGAAATTATCTTTTCACTGTTGGCTGGACACACGAGTTATGCACGCCGAGATGGGCCCGAGAGAGCAAGGAGGGAGGGGGGGTCGAGAAAGGAAAGTACCTCCTTCTCCTCCTGTCAAAACTCGTTCTAAAGTCTCTCTCCTTTTACGCCCTCGAGAATGCCTACTTCGATACCTCTCAAAAGTTTCCCTTCCCGAAACCGAAAGAATCCGAGCATTTCTTTAGAAGTTTCGGCTATTCTGCTTTGGACTCGAATGTGTTCGTCAGTACAAGAATCCAACCAGCTGGTTTTCCAAAACATTAAAATTATATCCTATTTTTATCACATCAAAATAAAAATCAATGCTTATTACACTACTTTCAAGAAGTAACAAAGCCGATAAAATAGTTAAGTTTTCTCTGTCCAAGCAGACCGATGTTGCTTCCTTAAGATTTTCCTTCAACCTGCGCTTATTGTTTACTAATTTACGAGGAAATTGGCCAAAATGGCTGATGCCGTGCTATTAAGAATCTCCTCCGTCCCAAACCTCCTCTTTTGTTATAACTTCAGAGTAATTAAAAGCGATTGTAAATTTATTTGGAGCCATCATGCAGCCTTTTATAAATTTTGTCATAATTTTATTTTACATTTATAATTACTTTGAAAAAAATTCTTTTTTTTTTTTTCATTTAACTTATATGCTTAGTTTTTTTAATTTTGTCTAAACTTTGGATATCTTTCTTTCTCTTTTCCTTTTTCTTTTCTCTTTTTTAAAGACTTTTTCTGTACTTGCTTTCTCCGTCACAATTTTTGCACTTTGCTTCCGGTTGCCGGGTTAGTTTAACCCGGTGAAACTTAGCACACTTTCGCTTTTCAATTGTTGCTAGAAACAATGAATTAATAGTAATCATAAAACTAAAGTTTTGTTAATAAATTTCGCACATAAATTTCAAGGCTAAACCTAAGCAAGCATACATGTGTGGGTTCTGGCAATCAAATTATTATATAAGCTAAATATAAGCCTTTAAAATAAATATTTTTACTTATGTGAGATTCCTGGTGTGCTAACGGCACAATGCGTCAGGCCGCTCCGATGTAAAGACGTTTAGAACGGACTTTTGGAAGGGATGTGTGGTAACAGGGTGAGAGACGAAGATATTGGGGGTGGTCAGCAGAAGAAAGGGGAGTGTGTTGTGGATTTTGGCCATTAAATTATTATATAAGCTGTTGGTGAAATTTAGAGAGTAAACTATTGAATCACATTAAAATTGCCAGTAATGGGGAAATGACATTAAATTGGAGTAAAAGGAAGTCATGTGATGCACACATCAGCTCGTTTTCTTTACAGATAAGTAGTTACAGTTAAAAAAAAATTTTGTACATACTTTCAAATTCATTTTTTTTTTTTTTTTTGCCTAATAGCCTATTTTTCTGAACCAATAGTAATGTTATTTTTTCTGCTTTTATTTATACAATTTATTTTACAAATATTAGCTAAAACTTCGGCTTTGTCTGTACGAGGAATGATGGTAAATGTACAAATTATTTAATACGAGTACCAAATTTTTATACTGATTTTTTTAAAGACAAATAAGAATCTTAATCTATTGAAACCGAAGCTTGAACGATCTATTTTCTTTTCATGTACTGCAATTCTGGTGGAAAAAAGCAAACAAAACTGAAGCAGGAAATGAACCGAAACCAAAAAGAACTGGTTACTGGGGAAAGAAAAATGGGGTCTGTCATCAGAATGGACGGTGAAGACTTGAACGACGAACCCCGGACGCTCTAGCGAGGGCTCAAGGCCCCATGAGCATTGTGAAACTCTGATCGAAGAATTTAGTAGTTTCGGATGCCGCTTTAATTAGAGAAACCTCTAACGGCATCTGATGGCTTTGTCGGTAATGGCTTGGGACTGTGGCTTTTGTTTTCAAGCCGCTAAAGAACTGGCGGTGGCAACAAAGCTAAGAAGCCTCATTTCAGAACTGTTCTCTTATTTCGATACGTAAGGGATACTTCGCATCCAGCGGGACAAATTATGGGAGACGTTTGTGTAGGACCTTTAAATATTTGGTTTGTAACAGAGCAGGGAGAATCTGCCTTAATCAGATGAAAAAAATATTTATCTAAGCGTGAATAGGTTGATATGCAGAGTCCGACAAAGATTTTTAGAGGCCCTAAGGCCCCAACACTTCTGCTGTATTCAAATACACATATTTACGGGAAGCATTAATGCCCTATTTTTTGGGCGTGTTAGTCAAACACTTGCCTCAAAATATTTGTTGAGTTACAGAGGATTAAGTAAAATAAATTGCAAATACATGAAGGATACAATTTTAATTTTGTTTCTTTAGTTGAACTTATAGAGAAGAGCTCAAACAATTTTAGTCATTTGGGGCATTCGAAAATTCGGGAGCCCTAGGCTGTGACCTAGTATGGCCTGTTCAGTGATCAGGCTCTGGATATGCCAGCGTAAGTAAAGGGGAGTTTCGGGAGGAGCAGAATATATTTCACTATATATATATATATTTTTTTTTTTTGCTTATTTAAATTAACCAAGAATGCAGCACGAAAAATTCTAATAATATGTTATTTAAACTATGTAAAAAAACATATAAAAACACTGAAATGTAAAATACGTTAATTTTTTTTCAGGTTTTAAATTTAATATTCTAGACCCACTCCCTCCCTCTCATGAGGAAAGTGTTATATTAAGAAAACAAATCCATGTATTTTCTGTTTTTGTTCCTTTATTTTCTGCTGAAATGGTTTGGGCATTTTCAACTGAACAGTAATATCATTTTTACTTCGTACAAGGAAGTAAAAGTGGAAAAAATATTCAGAAACGTGTAGTTTTTTTTTTTCTAAATTACTTAATAAATCGAATAAAAATTCGCTCAAAGTTATTAATTTCCCTCTTTTTTTCCCCGCTTAATTGTTATGGAGGTGCCCGTTAAACATTTTTTGGTGTGTTCGAGCACCGCAGTACCCTTGCAGTGCACCGGAAAGTAGGCTCATTTAGTTCTGGTTGAATTTGAAAATTTTTGATTTCACAATAGAGATTTTTAATATGATATGTGCATATGAAATTCATATGCACATGCATATGAAGCATTTCGTACATAATTTTCCCCAAAATTTTGGAAGTACAAGATTTAAATCCAGAATTGAAGGACAGTTTAATATTCGACCGATTAGTGCGAATCCACAATCGCTTCACCTCCTGTCATAGCTCGCCAACGTCAATCAACTTTCTCTCCCTCTCGGATTATGATTACTATTTACCATCCCCACCTCCGGGACCCTTTATTGGAAAAAACGATTATTGCTTTATTTTATTTTATTTAACTTCTTTTTTTTTTTATCCTTCCCGCATGTCGTATCGCTCAGAACAAAAGAGGCGGTCTTCTGAAAGCTGAGCCACCCCGCACACAAGGTGGTGCTTAGTGAGTCATTGGGGTCGGTTGGTGCATGGCGTGGGTTGGTAGACCCCAGAACAGAAACCTCATACTGTGGTGGATTGCTATAAGATACAAAGGGAGATTTCTCTTTTGGCTTTGTCCCTCGCTAGTATGCATTGGAACGATTTCATCTTTTCCGTTCCGACAGTAACTCATAGTAAATTTTATATTTGTAGCTTTGCTGTTGGTTTCCAATCTTGAGAATGAATAGATAGTGCCGGTGGTAAATAGACCTTTACTCCGACAGTTTAATGCCATCCATTCAAGCTCAAATAACTCATAAATTTTCATAACTGACGAGTTAAAATAGGAAAGCTTGGTAGGGTCCAACAACAGACCCGATCTTTCATTTTTTTCCAAAGAGTAAGGGATAGGTGTCAATATAGAGAATGATTATAAAATAAATTGAGGTGTTCATATGGTGAGATTACAATCTAGCAAATTAAGCATTAGATTAATCATTGCCAAAATTTGTAGGCGTACTTAGCAGATTATGGGATTTCGAATTCTACAATAAAAACAGCTCCAAAATTCACCACCAGGGGGAAATTTGGCTCTGCAAAAGAGCATTACTGTGAATACTGGAAAATTAAATGCTAAATAATGCAGCACATATCAAGTATTTTTACTATAAATGATTGTGCTCACAAAGCAGAATCAATTAATTTCAATTTCTAACTAAAGAAAAATAATACCAACAGGCGCCACGAAGGAGTTTCGCTGTGGCAGTCAGGATTTCTTTTTTCGACCATATATTCAGGTAGGATGGTACACTATCCCACATTTGGACTTAAGCTACAGTTTGTAGGGTTAACATTTCTTTGATAGCAGTCATTAGTCGAGACTTTATGCCATCGTGGTTGTTCAAAATTTCACCTTGTGACTTTTTGCGGTGATGATTTCTCAAGGCTACAATGGAGTATGAAAAATTACTATTGTTTTTAATTTTGAAGAAATAGATATGAAATTTTTATAAGTTATAGACCTTTATTAGGGGAAGCAATACGTAAAGTTTTGCTGAAAAATTCTGAATTGAGAGAGAGAGAGAGTTTTTAAAATACAGAGGATATTGTACTTTTAATCGTAAATATTTGGACCACAAAAATCACTCCATGAGCACCATTTTTTTTTTAAACTTGATTTTCACTATTTTTCTAGATCCATATTTTATATATAAAGAAAACTTGGGGAGCAAAATTTCATTAACCAAAATATTTTGTTTGAAAGGTGTCAGAAACAGAGTTTTTGTTAAAACTTCGAATTTTTCTGAAAAAGTCAATATAATTAGGATTTAAGCCTGATTAAAAAAAAATGCTGGTATTAAAAATTTGCTCCCTTATTTTTAAAAATTTGTATCTTATTATCAATCTGAAAAAAAATTCAAAGTAATTAAACAAATCCTAATCTGCAAGGAGCATTTGAAAGATACACATGAATTGAAATTTTATGATTATGAGATATTTGCATTTAAATGAAACATTTGTTTAGAAAACGTGAAACATCACACTGACAAAAAGAACACAGCTTATAACTTCTGTAAAGATAGTTCGAATTGAATCTTTTTTTTTTCTTTTTTTTGCTATGAATAACCCACAGTTCAAAGATTAATTTTAAGAAAAAAAAATGAAAAATGAAAATTCTTGGTTGGTTTTTCGCATTTTAAGACTCTATTGTAGCTTTAAAAGCGTTGTGTACCACGGTCACCTTTGAAAAATAGAATAACGTAACAGGTAGAGAAAATTAATTCGTATGTGTGGAAAATGCTGAGCATCGTAAGCAGTTCTTGGAACATGATGATCATATTGACCACATTTGTAAATAAAAATCATCTGTTGTAAATAAAATTGATGCATATTTTGTCAGTTGACACTTCTTCTTCTTCTTCTTCTTCTTCTTCAAGTGGCACTACAGCCCGTTATGGGCCTTGGCCTGACCCACAATTTTGCTCCAGATCGCCCTCTGACCGACCTTCTCCCTCCATCTGCGGATCTTCATTGTTTCCAGGTTTGCAAGAACATCATCCAACCATCTCTTTCTAGGTCGTCCTCTGGTCCTGGTTCCCAAAGGTTTCCATTTCAGGATCTTTTTCAGTCTAAAATTATTGTCTGTTCGCTCAATGTGACCAAGCCATTAAAGACAGTGGGCTTTTATAAAACAAACTATATTTTTTCCTTTAAGAATATTCTCAATTTCAATATTAGTTCTTACTCTCCACTGATTACCCACCTTCAAAGGAACAGTGATTCTAAATACGACCTCGCTCAAAAATCAGTAGGTCTTCTTCATCGTTTTTATTCAGGATCCAGGTTTCTTTTCCATATGTCACAATCGGTCGGATGATTGCTTTATACAGTCTGTATTTTAATGATTTCGACAGCAGTTTGTTTTTCAGAAGGTAGCTGTATAGAAAATATGCCCGGTTTCCTTTTATGATTCTAGCCTGTATTTCTTTCGTGTTACCTCCAGATTCTGTGATAATGGAGCCTAGATAAGGGAAACTGTGCACCCTTTCGAAGTCAGAATGATAAACAGAAAGTTTCTCTAACTGATCGTTTTCGGTTATGAAACTTTCCATGAATTTTGTTTTTCCCGCATTAATTTCAAGCCCAGCCTCTGCAGCAGCGTTGATTAAACGCGTTTAATAATAGATATCAATGTTGATCTTCTTCTACATAATATTACCAAGTCGTCTGCAAAGGCACAAATCTGTGCTGTTTTATATAACATATCGTTCCATTTAAATCTAACTGACGCACTACATATTCCAAAATCAGATTAAATAATAGAGATGAGAGTGCATGACCCTGTCGCACACCTATATTAATATCAAATTCTTTCAGTTTGGTCCTTCTGTACAATGATTGCAGCCCTGGAGCCATGTAATGTAAGATCAGTTGTTTTCTGACTAATTGTATAGTAATAGTAGTAATAGAGAGTTTGACTAATTTCATTGGTATTTTTAGCTCAGCTAAAACTTTTACCATTCTTTCCCTGTCCACCCTATCAAAAGCTTGTCTAAAGTCCACTTGACACTTAAGTCTTCAATATTCATAGTAATACACCTTTTCAATGCCAAAATGATTCCTTGCGTCGATTTTTGGTACTATTTTTTTTTTTAATTTCAGAAATTGAAATCCGATGGTCTACATGTATGTCCATAAAAATTGGCATTGTTTTGTTCAATGCTACACTCACTAAGGGACATTGAACACCTCAAGTTATTTTTTAACCACCCTGTTTATTACTTTAAAAAAATCATTCACACTGACATTAATAAATAATGTTTGACAAAGCCAGGGGGAAATTGCCTTTTATGCCCTCCCCAAGTGTCGGGTCTACCAGCAAGACACTCCGTTGGTTATGTGAGTAAAAAGTTTGATTATAAAGAAAAGGGATTTTTCCAGCGTCTTAGGATCATCAAGATTTAATTTAAAAATATCTATAAAAACAACTTTTATTCGTAATTATTGAAAAATATTACTGCTTTTTAAATGAATTTTAAGTGATCTGGAGAGCACCGTGCTTCTTCCCCGTAAAGCATAACTATAATTAGCAACTATATAACTCTCAAGATCGCAATACAACCCAATGTATAGGAATGAATCAAAAAATCCTAAATTAGATGGAGTGCAGTAAATTTGATCTTTAGAAAAAAAATAGTAGTTTAGTTATTCATTACAGTTTTGAAGAGATTTGTATATTTTGTAAAATTTAAGACAGAACTCAGGATGGAAGCATAGCGGTATGAAAAAGTTTATTTTCTGCACATGGGTTCCAAAAGAGTCTGTCCTCTTTTAAAAATTTAATTAATTCTCCTTTATCTAATCACAGGAATCACCACCTTGAAAAAAAAAAAAAAAAAAAAGAGGAGGGCAGATGATTGAAGACTTTTCAAAACGAATTTTTGGCAATGTTGGCAAAAGAATTTTGGGTTTAGTTTAATCTGTATTTCCTAAATTTTCATCTACATTTCCTTCAATTTTTCACCTCATGCCATACCACAATTTCAAAAAATGTGAGTGAAATGTTTTCAGATACCATATCTAGTTTCCTAATAATTAGGCATTCCTTGAATAATTTCAACCGAAATGAGTTCATCTTGACTAATATCGACAACAATTGAACTTTCAGCAGTTAATTTTGCTAAGATTATTTCTAGAAATTTTTATCTAATTATAACAGCAATTGTACCTTCGGTAAGCTTTTGTTCCTGATTCGATAATTTCTATTTTACATCAGTCTGTATCCTCGTTTCTTTCTGAATCTCACGTCAGCACTCATCCAGGGGATTGAATATCCGTGACTCATCCAGGGGAGGTTTCGGAAATGGGGATGGTTGACCCTGTAATAAATACCACGAACACAGGTCGGGTTTCCTGGGAATGCGATTGAATTTCCTGTCAGCCATGATATTGTACCAAGAAGGAATAGAATACGTTTTCAGTGAATTCCGTATCTTTTCATACCTACAGTAGCGTCTAATGCTCTTCATTATTATTATTATTATTATTATTATTATTATTATTATTATTATTATTATTATTATTATTATTATTATTATTATTATTATTATTATTATTATTATTATTACTATTATTATTTTTTTTTTGCAAGGAGCAGAGTTTTGTAACCGCTGTACTTTAGATCTCATAATTCAAAACATAGGTAGAAGAAAGTTTCGTATTGGCCACAGCATACTGGTTTATTATTATTATTTTATCGTTATTATTATTATTATTTTATCGTTATTATAATTATTATAATTTTATAGTTATTATTATTATTATTGTATCGTTATTATGATTAGTTTATTGTTATCATTATTATTTTACTGTTATTATTATTATTATTATTATTATTATCATTATTATTATTATTATTATTATTATTATTATTATTATTATTATTATTATTATTATTATTATTTTTGTTGTTGTTGTTGTTGCTGTTTTTATTGTTATTATTTATGAATTACTATTATTATTACTATTATTATTTTTAAATCGTTATTATTATTATTATTATTTTATAGTTATTATTTTTATTATTATTATGGCATTGTTATTATGATTAGTTTATTGTTATCATTATTATTTTACTGTTATTATTATTATTATTATTATTATTATTGTTTTATTATTATTATTTATTATTATTTTATTAATTTTTTATTATTATTATTATTTCATTTATTACTATTATTTTATTTTTTAACACCTTCATTTTTATCATCACCTCATCACCATCATCCATATTATTATTATTTATAGGAAGTTATGTTCTCCAACATATAAGGCAGTGAGAAGCAAAGGGATGTAAGTAGACATTTTCACGTTTTGAGTAAAACACGTTTAAAGATAACATCCTAGGTAGGCTTTCATTGATTTTTTTTTCTAAATCATGCTGTACAGCAGCATCTACCAGGGCAACTAGTGCCATCTCATGCCCCAAGACAGAGGAGAGGTTCACCTACCTTTTGTACTGGTTATCTCCAAATTTTTAATTTTGCCACTTACATCCCTTTGCTTCACACTACCTCATCTTTATCTTTACTAATAATAAAGCTGAAAGTCTCTGTCTGGATCTCTGTGACGCGCATAGCGCCTAGACCGTTCAGCCGATTTTCATGAAATTTGGCACAAAGTTAGTTTGTAGCATGGGGGTGTGCACCTCGAAGCGATTTTTCGAAAATTCGATGTGGTTATTTTTCTATTCCAATTTTAAAAACGAAAATATCATAAGATGGACGAGCAAATTACGAAATTATCATAACGTGGAACCGCATCATGGGCGCAAGCAAATTGGCGAGATACGAAATTATCATAACGTGGAACCGTAACATGGGTACAAGCCAATTGGCGAGAAAATTCCCCATACATCAATAATAAATATACAGGTGAACCAAAAGATCTTTTAATTTTTCTATTACGGGCAAAGCCGTGCGGGGTACCACTAGTTAATCATATAAAGTAGTTTTCATGTCATGCTTTAATATTTTAAATACTCCTTTAAATTCGCCAGTTAAAGCATAGGATAATAGAAATTTATGACATACATATGCTTAGATGTTCAACCCGATTCTCCTGCACCTTAGATTTAACTTCGTTATCGTATTCGTCACATGACGGATTTGATATTAGTTTGTTCACGTGAATGACACGAACAGTGATACGTGTCTGCCACTGTTCACGTGAAAACGACATGGGAAGAAATTTGACAGTCTCAAGAGTCACCCCGTATGTTGTCTCTAAATTAACATGGTAAATTGCGAAGCGCCTCTTTCATCATTTTTTATACTGAAGTTTTTTTAAGGCAGTGATTTATACTATGAAATAAATGTAAATAATCTATTTTTTTCGAAACAGTTAGTGTCTATATATTTGAAGAAAATTCAGTTCAGTGTTCAGCCTATACACTGAATCCTGTTCAATACTGACTTTGAAGCAATGCAGCTTGCGATGGACTATTTGAAAAATGTGTATCATAGTAATGTCTGCAGTGGTACGAGTATTGGAAAATAACTATTAGTGAATGTTAAATATATTTTGCTAGAGCCTGAACTCATGCCGTAGGTAAGAGTAGAAAAGCGATAAGTTTTGATAGAATTAAATGTATCGTCTCTTCACAAAATCTTCTGAAAATCATGGCGCTCAGGTTATATTCTTATTGGGCAATACATTTAATCCTGTTAAAGCTTATATAATGTTAACTAACACTTAACATTATATAAGCAGTGGTGCATAAGTTAAAACACTTATATAATGTCAACTATGATACAAATTTATCTCCTAAAGCAACTTTCACGTATGAGTAAAACAACAACAACGTGCATAAAGTACAAATAAAGTAATAAAATAGAGTTGAAAACTCAGCAAACAGCTGTTTCGGGGCTGTCAAATGCAAGCCCCTTTTATTACTTTATTACTTTATTACTTATACTTAAGCTATTTTATTACTTTATTTGTACTTTATGCCCGTTGTTGTCGTTTTACTCATTTCATAGTACAAAATTTTCGACTGCTTTTTTTACAAAACTTTCATGTATATTTCATCTTATCATCCCAAGGCTAAATATCGAGTACAACACTTGATTTTGCAACAAGGCACGGTTTTTTAGATTTTTTCTCCGTATAAACTTTTTAATTATAATATCTTCTGTTTCCTTAGTGAAACCAAACAGAAATGTCCTTGTCATCGTATTTCTTAGTAACTAGAAAATCGACCGTCAAGGTATGACGGCTGAAAATTGCTTCTACATTTGAACGAGGCCATTGCCTGTTTTGGTGAAGATTTGGTAGTTGAAATGCTTACTTTAACTCCAATGGATGAACTCTAAACTCCAATAGATAGCGTTCATTGTTAGCCACTTTTTCGTTTCTTCATTCCCTTGAAATGACACAGTCTTGCCAGTAAAACAGTTTAGAGACCGGACCCAGTTCAGCCTAGTCACAATAAAACCTTTCCCTAAATTTTAAACATTACCAAAACATATTATCAAATTATCATGCCGTGATGCGAGTTTCATTGCTGATGACGTCAGGAGCGTTACTCAATCATTGGCTGTCATATATATGAGGCTTGGATCATTCAATCGGAATAAGTTTCTCATCTCCCGTGATGGACTTAACAGCAAGTCTCTTCTGCAGACAAATTTAAAATCTCTACGCATTTTTTTTTTCGGTTAAAAACAGCACCATACCTTCGACTTTATTCTAGTTGGGGTAAACCTCGTAACTACCTACCTTATCCGTTTTTCTTCAAGTTTTATAGCTCGAGTTTCCATGAAAAAGATACAGAAATAGCGTGAATTGCGACCCCCCATAATTTGATGCATGGAGTTGCTCTCGCTCTCACCTAGATCTGGCACCGGGTATAAATAACAGAGAAGTTATGAACGGATCAATTTGCTTGTAAGTAATCTTATAAATTCTTGCTGATGAATAAAACCCACCAAAAGCTTTTCGAAATTAAACCGAATACGTTTACAGCAACATCCCTTCCCCGTCCGATCTTTTCCCTTTGATTCGATCGCCGCTCCTTTCTGGAAACAGAAGCTGCGTGCCGATTCGGATCCGGGGCTAATAGAAAAACTCTCTCTGTGCTTCGCTTGATGAACGCAATTAAGAAACGGAGAGCTCCATCCTTAATATGGCTAATAGCCGCGCAGGTCGTGTTGGGGATCAACTTTCCAAGTTATCTCTCTCAAAATTCCTCAGCCTGAGGGGTCAGCGCGGACAGAGGGACAGTGGTGTGTGCGCCTTCCTCATGGAGTGTGGAACTTCGTTGTTGAACTTACAGGCCTTGCTCTTGTCAATGATTTTCTTAACCCTTTTAGCACCATAAAGGGTTATGGTGCTTAAAGGACGTTTGCGATAGAGTGCCTTAAAGTTTTGCGATAGGGTGTGGTATTTTTTATTCATAAAACTATTAGTTTGTTTTGCAGTAAGTTATCGCTCAAAGCCAGGGCAAAGGTAAAAAATATTTTTTAAGTATTAAATCGCGTT